>NC_134586.1:69280269-69931519 GCF_037038515.1 Microtus pennsylvanicus | reverse complement strand
GTTTTATGATATAGAGAAATCAATCTGGAACTGGGATAGAAACTTCCTCTCTGACATGTGGTTTTCATAGTATTAAGAAACTCAAAATTGGTGAGAAAAGGTATCAGTGATTTTGTGCAATTGGAACTACAATGTTAAACTTCCAGTCAAAACACCACAATGGTGAAATAGCACTATCACTATTAGAGGGTGATCAACTGCTATTGACTTGGAATGGCTGAGTCTACAGGAGGGAAGACATGCATTGTACTGCAAACTAAGTCAAGTATCCATGGCTAAGTCAACCTTAGCAAATCACAGATTTGTGTATTTACTTTTGTATGCTTTGAATATGTTTTGATACTATTGGTTTATAAAAAATCTGCTTCAGCCTATACCAAAGCATAATATAGCCAGACTGGAAGAGATATAGAGAGAGAGCAGTCAGAGTCAGAGAGATGCCATGTTGCTGCCAAAGGAGGTAGACACTGGATCATTACCAGTAAGCCACAGTCTCGTGCCAAAATACAGATGAATAGAAATGGCTTAATTTAAGATGTAAGACTTAGTTAAAGAAAGCCTGAGAGAATAGGCCAAACAGTGTTTTAATTAATATAGTTTCTGTGTGATTATTAGGGTTTAGTTGGCTGGGACCAAATGAACAGTCTCTGTCTACACCCTAAGGCTCAAGAAACAATACTGAAGAAGGAGAGTAAATAATATAAGTGCCAGAATATAGAGAAATCTACATGATGTGTCTTTAAGGACAAATCACAGCCATTGAAAACATTAGTTCTCAGCAGTCACAGTTGCCTGTTGTGTATATACAGAAGTCTGGGACTATGGGCAGAATAGCTAATTATTGACCAGGAAGAGGTTCCTGAGGCCCTTTCTTTTTCTCATGAACTGTTGGGTGTTCAAGTCTTCTTCTAAAAGGGCAGTCATTATCTTCAGTTGTGTTCCTAGAATTAGTCACCAAACTCCAATGGATAGCTCCAAAAACTGGGGTCATATGCATGGCCTTCAGTAAAATTAATGGGTTGCAAATAAAACAGAGAGGCATGAATGTGGGAAAACATCCTGTAGGAAGAAATGGGGTAAAAGAAATGGAGGTGGCAAAAGAGGGTGTGGGAGAGTAAGCTATGTTCTAAATACATTTATGAAATTTTCAAAGGACAAAATTGACTTATAAAGACTTTGAAAAGGAAATAAATGAAACCTTACCTCAACAAGCTGAAAAGACCAAACTGCATAAAGCTGTCCTCTGACCTCTGATTTTCCAAATGCCATAGAAAACACTTGTGTGCAGCACACATGCACATACACACACACACACACACCAGTAATTTAGAAAACTAAAGCATTGAAATGAAAGTGAGAAAAATAGGAAACAGGGGATCAAGGGGTAGTGTACCACATCATGAGTACACTAGATTCAAAAAGGTGGTAGCTCAGGAAATGCAAGTGCTCTTTGAATTTAGAAATCAACTTACTGGTATTTTTAGAAAATTTGACTTTTAGGTTATCATTCTATTTGTTGGCTTCCAGAACAAAAAATAAAGTACAATTCAGGCAAAACCCTTGAGGAAGACTGAGTAAAAGGAACAAACTTTTAGCTGTTGCTGTTGCAGCTCTTGATCCTGTTTCTGGGACTGATTTAATTTTCTGCTTATCACCATCTGGGTAATATAGCTTTTATTAGTCATTCCCTATGTGCATCCATTCATGTATTTTTAAACAATTGGAAGGGATTGCCCAGCTTTGCCAGACAAGTTTAGAACAGATCAAAATAAATAACTCTCTATGGGAGTAATTCTGCTTATGAAGGAACAGTTTCTTAGAATCGCCTGCTGAGGTATATTTTTTAATTGATGCTGTATAACATCTGTCTTCTGTTACAGCCTGGGAACCTTGGCTCCACCATCAAGCCTTCTTGGTATCAGTACATGCTTCCCTTGTAGCCTCCTTTGTAAGAACACGGAGTCCTTTAAGTGCATGATGGAAGAAAAAATGTATTTTAAGTTTAGCCAGACTATATTTCACAGTTAAAATGATAGGGTTTGGCTGCTCTTTTTTTAATTCAAAATCAAGATGATTCAAAGAACTTAATAAAATATTTTCAACAAATCTATTTAAAATTTTTTCTCTAAATGGAATATTTTCATCATCCAGCAATAAAATTATGAAACTACCCTTAAAGAGTTCTTTTATTCAATGTATATAAGTATGTGCACAAGCTATCACATCTCAGCAAGTGTGAAGACAGTGGGGTAAATGACTGAGACAAGTGACAAGTAGATGAAAAAGACTGGTGTTAGGGGTCCCAAGTGGGGTGCATACCAATCATGTGGTCACATAAAACTACAGTAACACCTGCTTAGCCATGTCAGAAGGTGGGCATGTCAAATAGTAGAGAAAGGTGATTTGAATATATTTTTATTCACCGTTTAGATGTGTGTTTCCTTTCTCAACAGAATGACATTGAAACAGGCACTAAGTTTATAAACAGTTAATAAATAAGACTTTAACATTTAATAAATGAGACTTCAATAAGCTAAAAAGCTGTGCAGAAAAAGACACTACAATTCCTGCAACGTGGCAACCCATAGATAAAGTGAAAGTATTTTCTTATGTTTGCAGGTCTTTTAAATACATTCTTCTTTCAAAATCATTATATATTCCAGGCTTTCAATGAACTTGTAACCCTCCTGTCTCAGCTTCCCATGTGCTGGACTACAGGTGTCAACAACCACAAGGACCAACCACTCACTCTTTGTATTGATACAAAACATTTTACTTTGAAGAAGTCCATTGATCTATTTTTTTTTTAATTTGAGTGTCATTGTCACATATAAGAGTTTCTTCCAAATTCATAATCATCAAGATGTATTTCTCTGTTTTGTTCTACATGAAGTATAATTTGTCCTCTTCACATATATGCTTATCACCGATCTACATATAATTATATTTTCAATGGTATGTAAAGAGACAATGAAATTTCAGTTAATTTTTCTGAGATCAACTGTTTCAGCTTCCACATAAGCAAGATTATGAGAACTGTACTGTCATGGACCTGGGTTGTTTCGTTTCATATACTGATTTCTAGTTCTCTCCACAATGTAATTGGTCGCATAAATATGGCTAAAGAGTATCCCATCCCAAATGCTTCTTAATGTTATTATTCTACAGAGATATAGGCAAAAATAAAATTATCGGTGAATTTAACAGAGGGAAGTAGCAAATAAAGACTCTTCCAATTTCTCATTTTACCTCTAAAGTCATTGTTAACTGAGAGCTACCTCATAGGCCCCTTTATCTTCTTCTTCCCTTTCTCCTCCCTCCTTTCCTTCCTTCTTTTGTCTTCTTCCTTCCTTTCTTCCTTCTTTCCTTTTGATTTTAGAAATTTAATGTGCTTCTTCATGCATTGCATGCACCTCTTGCTCAGTTGAGATTTGATGTAGGATTCTAGTCTGTATGCTCTGAATATGTTTTACTGCCATTAGTTAATAAAGAAGCTGTTTTGGCTTATGGCTTTGAAATATATAGTTAAGTGGGAATTCCAGAGATACAGGGAGAAAGAGGGCAGAGAGAGAGAGAGAGAGAGAGAGATGTAAGCAGCCACTGGCAGAGCAAGATGTGAGGTAACAAGCCATGAGCCTCAGGGTAAAATATAGACTAATATAAATGGTCTAAATTGCATTGTAAGTGCTATTTAATAATAACCCCGAGCTAACAGGTCAACCAGTTTCTAATTAAGATCATGCCTCTGCGTGATTATTTTAAAAGCAACTGCAGGATCTGGTGCAACAAGGAACCTCAACCTATAGAGAGTCCTATACATCTTCAACCAATTGGAGAGAATTTATTTAAACACGTATTTTAAACAATTATTTCTGCTGTGCATTGCTGAAAGTTTTACTAAGGAAGAATAATTATTTGATAATCATACCATTGCATGTTAATCTTAACCAGTTATTTTACACTGTTAGATGCAACAGAATATTTTCAGTCTATTATTAAACAAAATGCCCATCATCTATCATAATCATAATCGTTATATAAGAGAGAAAGAGAGAGAGGGAGAGAGAGAGAGAGAGAGAGAGAGAGAGAGAGAGAGAGAGAGAGAGAGAAGGGAAATATATCTGATTGCTTTGACCATGCAATATCCTCTCAGAAGGTATATTTATTTCTAAAGGCGATTTTGGATCTTGTAACACCCAAAGTTAAGAATGACTCTCTCACATGCGAAGACATTTAGAATCTACTCTTATTTAATCTAAGCTTTATTCTGATGAATATAGAGATGCCAACTATTTGTTATAAGGTATAACATTTCAAAAATCACTCACTAGAATTTAAGTCTAACAAAGTTGTGAATATTTTTGTTGATTAAAAGAACTAGTCTGTATTTCTATTTTCTGTTTCAAGTGAGAAATAAATTTGCATATATATATATATATATATATATATATATATATATATATATATTCCATGTGTTCAATTAAAGATCTCTGAAGTAAAGGCTTTTCAAGCAAATCACTGAGAAGTAAAGTTCATAAAAAGTATGTATTTCAAAAGAAATGGATTTTAGTAAGACTCAGATAATTGAAGAAAGTGTTCCTCTGGAGCACATTTTTTAGACTCCATCCTGGCATTCACCTGAATTTCTATGACAATAATTACCAAGCAGAATTGGTCTCCCCTGCTTGATGGATAGCCCTACAAATATCCTAAGACATTCTCATAACTATGGGCTGTGTAAAAGCTTGTTCATTTGGAATAGAATATAAACATCCCGGGCTGTGTCAGTCCACAGAGGCAATAGAGGACTGAAAAACTAGAAAAAAAAACCCCACTGATTTATTTCAGTTTTAAATAGCACACCAACAGTGTCTGGGATTCAAGTCTGGAAATATAGAGCTAATCGAAGGGAGTGGCCCTTGAGGATCCTTCTATGTAGGTGTGCATACAGAGATTCCTTTGGTTGTCACTTATTTTTAATAGTTTTTGTGAATCAACCACTGTAGCGGCGTAAACGAATGCAGACAGTTTGTAAAAATATATATAGTTTTAATGTAGAAATAGACTTACAGAACCACCGTTCCCGCGGAGACCAGGAAAGTAGAAGAGACAGCTCAGAGCACACTCGCCAAATTTATAGGCAGACATTAGCCCGAGGCGAACACGCCCCCTAAGGGGCGGGACTTATCCCTACAAACCACAAGTAAATAATCATGCTGGGCTTTGGGAAGCATATATTTAGACCTTCTGTGCCTTCGCCTCTAATATTAGCACTGCAATCTTAGTAGACCCACTACTTGAAGATTGGTCTGTGGAGCAGAAGGCCTAGCTTTGGATTAGTTTCTCTCAGTTAAAATCTCTCTCTCCTGATTTAAACCAGTAATGTGGGATTGGAACGCTGCTCAAGCCTCTGGTTCTTAGTTTGCTCCACTGTAAAATAAGAAAGTTCAACAACATGCTTTCCAAGGCTGGGTGAGTTGGCTTTTGTGTTGCTGAAAAACAACGTATAGGAAGTGAGCTTTATTTTGGTTGAGGGTTTCTAGAGATGTTTTTCCATCATAGCATGATGACAAGTTAAGGTGGCTCTATGCATGTGGTGAGAGTGTAAGTGAAGAGCACAGATTTTGAATGCATTTATCTATATTATTATGAAGAAATGCATGCAAGGTTAAAATGATCAGTGTACTAAAAGGGACAAATATTGAATTCAGACTTCCAATTTCTCCTTTGATTCTTAGATTAATGATTAACTTGTATCTCTCTCTCTCTCTCTCGCTTTCTCCCTCCCTCCCCTCCTTCCTCATTCTCCCTCTTTTACTCCTTCCCCTTCCTTCCTTCTTTCCTTCCTTTCTTCTTCTATCCTTCTTTACTTACTTCTGGAATTTGATATGCTACCCCATGGAACTTTTAGGCTTTTTCATTATCTCTAGGCCTTTATTTTCTCACTTGTTTAAAGAAGTGACCAGGTTTCTGTTATTATGACCCCCTTTTATTTCAAATTTTGTTAATTTGGATGTTCTCTCTCTCTCTGCCTTTTGATTAGTTTTTTATACGGATTTGTCTATCTTGTTGATTTTTCTCAAAGAACCATCTCTTTGTTTCATTGATTCTTTGTATTGTTTTCTTTATATCTACTTTATTAGTTTTAACACTCAATTTGATTATTTCCTGTCTTCTACTCCTCCTGGTGAGTATGCTGGGAGAAGGGGAGGGGGAGGGAACTTGGATTGACATGTATAACGAAGAAAGATAGTTTTTTCTCTTTTTTTTTTTAAATAAATTATCTGCTATAATCTTAAAGTCAATCCAGCAGAAGTATTTTCACCTGCCTATTCTTACCCCTTCTCAAAACCACTACAGCCTTTAAAACAACAACATGAACTGGAGTCAAAGTCTTCAAATCACGTGGCTAAGGCACAATTTCTGGAACTAATGATTAATGAAAACCTTAAATTTTCCTTTGTATTAGAAATAAGCTGACAATTCTGTCTTAAATCATGTAATCAAAATTTAGTTCAATATCAAAAGTGGAAAACTGACAATATCATTTGGGATACCTTTTCAAGAAAAATAAAGCTGATTTCCTTACCAAAAAAAAATTCTTACAGGAGTTGGAGTGATGGCTCCAAAGTTAAGGACACTGGCTGTTCTTCCGGTTAAACCAGGTTTAATTCCCAGAACCCATATGGCAGCTCACAACTATCTGTGACTCCAGTTCCAGGGGATCTGACACCCTTACACAAACATATATGCAGGCAAAATACCAAAGCACATAAAAAATAAAAATATCATAAAGAAAAGATTCCCACCTAACCTCTACAGCAGAACTTTCTTTAATCTTGCATAGACATTTCCTGTGTTGGATATTCAATACATTAGTCATTTGTGTCTATTAAATTTCTGAAATATGCATAATGTAAATGAAGTGCTAACACTTAGTAAGGAATTAAAATTAAGGTATAAAAGGTATATGTGCATGTGGGTTATTGGAACAGAAAATTCTAGCCTTGTTTTTTCGTTTGTGTGTGTGCATGTGTGTACAATGTGTGCATATGAAGAGGGTACATATAAAAGTCAAAGTAGATGTCCAGTTATTTACTTCAATTACTTCTCCATCTTATTTTTGTGGCATTACCTCTAACTCACCCATGGAAATCACTAGTTAGGCTACCAGGATGACAAGAAAATTCTTAGGTCTATCACACTGGAATTACAGGCATGCATTGTTTCTTCATTATTGTTGTGTCTGATTTTGTTTTGCTTTGTTTTTGTAACTGTAATATGTGTACTAGGTAACCAAATTTGGGTTACTCTATTTACACAGCCAACATTTTGGTCACTGAGAAAGGTTCTGTCCCAAGTCTCTTTAATTAAAAATATGGGCTAGGTGAGTCGACTCTTTCAACAATATCTTTCCAGACAAAACTCAATAAACACCAAGCTATTTAGTTCAAAAGTTAGTGTGGTCAGAGATGTTTAACGCTTCATGTATCATGGATTGTAATAATAACTTGACTTTGCAAATCCTTTACTACACAATTTTTGGCCCTCATGCAATATACCACCTACTATACTGGTTCTCAACCTTCCTAATTCTGACCCTTTAGTACGATTTCATATGCTGTTCTGACCAACAGCTATAAAATTATTTTATTGTTATTTCATAACTACAATTTGCTACTGCATGAATCTTTCTATAAATATCTTATATTCAGAATATCTAGTATGCGACCAAAGGGGTCATGACCAAAAGGTTGAGGGCCACTGATCTATTAAGAAATAGAAAATTGTCTATGTAAAACACTATAAAAGCAAGATATCCTTGACACATAGTGCAAGGTGATATTTATCTATTTGCAAGGCAATTTGACTCATGTGAAAATTAAAAGCAAGGGGCACAATTTAATATATAAGAATTTAGAAAATTTTGATAAAATAATCAGGATTGTTTTCATAATGTTAAATATATTGACAATAAAATTTAATATTGAAGGGGGTTCCTAACTTCCTGAAACACAAGCAAAATTGGACTAACAAGAGCTTTATTGAACACTAGGTTAACAATAGAACATATCAATAAAAGTACTATTGTATTTTGTTGCTAGGAACTGGAGTTTAAGATATCTGCAACATTAGCCAAAACATTGGGAGTAGCAATAGTCATCTTTAGGCACCCATATCTCACAAAGAATATGCAGGGTTTGGTACTGGAGAAGAGAGTCAAACAAGGAATTTCATTCTATCAGAGAATCTCAAACTGGGCTGCACTTTAGAGATGCCTGTGGGCTTACAAACTAAGAAATTAACAAGACAGAAAAAACTTGCTGATTAAATCAAAATCTCTGTAGGCATCAATCTCTATTTAAAGCTCCATGTGCCATTCTGATGTGCAGTCAAATTTTGGAACCACTGTTGGAGGGGATCTTCTGTGAGATTGTAGAATGCCAAATAACAGGCAGATAAGGAATGGAAACCATTGTACCTCAAGCTGAAATTTGTAAGCTGAAATGTTAGGCCAAACAATTGCCCAAGTTGTTGATACTCCTGGGTGTCTTGGCAAAACACCTTGGCCTGATGTCACAATTTTGGATAAGAAATCACACTGTGTCTTGGCTACATTACTCAATAAGATGTTTTCTAGATCCATCAATTTGTCTGCAAATTTCAAGATGGCATTATTTCTTTTCTGCTGTGTAGTACTCCATTGTATAAATGTACCACATTTTCCTTATCCATTTTTTTTTTGAGATACATTTAGATTGTTTCAAGATTTTTGTCTATGACAAACAATGCTGCTATAGTTGAGCACATGTCCTTGTGGTACATTTGAGCATCCTTTGGGTATCATATGTACTTACTCATAAGTGGCTTGTAGACAGAAAGCAAGTAAATCAGCCTACAATTCACAATCCCAAAGAACCTAAACAACAATTAGGACCCTAAGAGAGACATACTGGATTTACTTTACATGGGAAGTAGAAAAAGACCAGGTATCCTGAGTAAATTGGGAGCATGAGGACCATGGGAGAGAGTTGAATAGGAGGGCATATCATAGGAGGGCAGCAGAGTAAAATGTATAGATTCATAAAATCAACAACAACAAAAAAAAAGAAAATAATCACTCTGACTAAAGGAGCTGTTTTCAGTTTAAACTACAATCAGGCAAACAACAAAAATCTGAACTTAAGCAATATACCACAGAGCTATGGAGATGGTCTTACACCTACACAAGTTCAAATCACAACTACCCACATAAAATCTAGGTAAAGTAGCAAGCATCAATAATTCTAGTGCTTGAGCAAAGAAGGATGATCCCTGAGGCTCACTAGCTAGGCAGTCTAAACAAAACTGCATATTCTGGCTTCATTGCAATTTACTTCATAAAAAAATCATGTTATAGAGCAATAGAGGAAGACATGTAGTTTCAGTCTCTGACCATGTGCGTAAACACACTCTCTTTCTGTCTCTCATTCTGTCTCTCATTCTGTCTCTCTGTCTCTCTGTCTGTCTCTCTCTCTCTCTCTCACACACACACACACACACACACACACAGAGAGAGAGAGAGAGAGAGAGAGAGAGAGAGAGAGAGAGAGAGAGAGAGAGAGACTCATATACCAAGCATATAAAAAAGCAAATGTAGTAAAAAGTAATTCATTGTAATCAATAATCAGTAGCAAAGAAAAAATTGAGAAGTCTAAGGCTTTGAGGGCTGGAGATGACTCATCTGTTGGGAGAGTTTGCTATTATTCTTTTTTTAAATTGATTTTTATTGATCTCTACATTTTTTTTCTGTTCCTCTCCATTCTTTTCCCCTGCCCTTTAACTCTCTCCCAAGATCTCCCAAGGTCACCATGCTCCCAATTTACTCAGGAGACCTTGTCTTTTTCTACAGTTGAATGGCAGCATCTTCAACAAATGTTGCTGGTTAAACTGGATGGCTAAATATAGAATGCAAATATATCCATAATTATCATTCTGATATCCATAATTATTATAAAACTCAATATCAAATGGATCAAAGACCTTAACATAAAATCAGATACACTGATTCATATAGAAGAGGGCATAAGGAATACCTTTGTACTTACTGACACAGAGTAGACTTTATGAACAGAACATCATTAGCATAGACTCTAACATCAACAATTAATGAATGAAACCTCATAAAATTAAAAGCTTATGTATGGAAAAGGAAACTGTCATTATGACAGTTAATAAAAATATTGTTTTACAAACTACATACTCAGTAAAGAGGAAATATGAAGAACTCAAAACACTAGATATTAACAACAAAAAATTCCCTCAATTTAAAATATGGTTAACATATCTAAATAGAGAATTCTCAGAAGTGGAAACTCATGGGGAACAGAGAAAAATTATATAGTTCAATAAAAACAAGAATAAATAAATAGATACATAAATAAAATTGTTCACCATCTTTATCAGAAAATGCAAATCAAAATTATTTTGAGATTTCATTGCACACCAGGCAGAAAGACCAAAATCAATAAAATAAGTGACAGGTTCTGATGACTAGGACATGGAGTAAGGGCAACACCCATCCATTGCTGGTGGGAGTGCAAATTAGTATGTCCACTTTGGAAATCTGTGTAGAGGTTCATAAAAAAGACTGGGCTCAATCTACGTCAAGATTCATTTACACAACTTTTTGACGTATATCCAAAAGTTGCTTCATCTTACCACAGAGACACTGGCTCTGCCATGTGCATTGCTTCTCTAGTTATAATAGCTTGAAATTACAGAGAGCATAACAGAATTATGGATAAAGAAAATATGGTGGTGTATTAACAAAATAGTGTATTACTCAGCTGTTTAAAACAATTAAATTTTCAAGTAAATAGATGAACCCAGAAAAAAAAAATCATGCTCAGTGAAGTTACCTTAGACCCAGACTAAGAATTATAATAATTACCTTGCTCAGCCATCATCAGAAATGCTTACTCATTTAACATAGGAGGACAAATACAAAGACCTACCAGTTGACATTATGGAGAAAGGGAGAGACCTTGGGACACTCAGTCTTAAATGGACAGTTTCTATCAAACCCCTCCCTTGAGGTTCAGAAAACCCCAAAGAAGAGAAGGTAGGAAGAGTCTAAGAGTCAGAGAAGGCGAAGACACCGAGAAAAAAAGACTCTCTAAGTCACCATGATTGGTGCAGACTTGAACTACTTAAAAAGCCATGTGGACTCATGATTAACTGTAAACCCATCCAAATCTCTCTAGTTTTCAATTTTCCATTGAATAAGCTCAACTATAACCATGATTTATGCTCACCTCACAGGCACAAACAAGAGAAAACTAGACTCAAAAATGTGTCTGTAGAAGTCTTTATTACTGAACTTTCTAGGATCAGTAATGGGAACCAAATAGGAACAAGAAAAATGAATGGTGACTGCCTTCATTGTGACTTCTAGATCTTGGTACCAAACTTTGGCTGGAATGTTCCCCACTCTATCTATTTTAAGCGAAGGGCAAGTTCCCTGTGACTCACACTCACTCGTATTTTAAGAAAGTGGTTCTTCTTTTCTAAAATGGACTCATTGCTCTTGCCTCCATTATATGACACCTATCGAACTTATTAATTAAAGAGGACTGTACTCAATCCCAAACAAGGGAAATTAGAATTTTCCTCTATGAGCAATAGGTCTATAGTTCTAGAAATTTCTCTCATGACCCCAAAGCTTTCACATTTATTTTCTCCTCTTCTACTCATGCTTTTGGTAGTAAATTTAGCTTCTTTGCATTTTTTTAAAATTGTAGAATACATTTTGACTTTCTACCTATTACTATTAGAAGAAATTGGAGAAATATATTATTCTTTGTGAATCAAGAGGTTGGTAAACCACTTGGTCTTTCATTATAAAATCAATTGATATCTAGGATTCAAATTGCAAGTAATTTAGCAATATTTTCTCCCCTTACATGTCTTATATTATATGTCATCAATTAGGAATACAGTTTAATGAGAGGTACCATATGAAATCCACTGAAAACAAACAAGTCTATGTTCTGTGAACACGGAAAATCATATTTTATGTAAAATGCATATTTCAGCTACTGGCCCAAATTATATATATGGATGTTTCAGCATTCAGAGATTCACAATAACATGCTACCCAAACTCCAGTCCCTCTATGTCATGATTAATGGCATTTCAAATTGTCAACAATACTGGTGACACAGAGAAGAGTTAGAAAATCTGTACTGTCAGCAGAGTTAAGAGGGTTGTCAAAGAGAAGGGATTCATCATGATGAAAAGGCAGCACCTGCATGATCATGATGGAGGATGAACAGGGAAGGGACTGTGAAACAAGGAATCCTAGCGCTTAGCATTTAATAAAGGAAGAGTCTGTGGATGCACATGAGAGATGTTAAAACAGAATACACAGTCATCTGAAGTGGTTAATTCTATACAAGTACTGCAGACACTTAAAGGTATAGCTTTCTATGCATTGATCTATGTAAATGTATTTATAAACAAATATTTTCTAAAAACATTACTGTCTATAATTAACATAAACTAAATATATGCATTAAAATATATTTAAATATATATCTACTTCAGCTGTTTTGTGGTGTTTTCCTATGCTAATATAATATGAATTATAGTATTGAAGAACATAGTTCATACATTGCAATTCTTATCCTGATTTTTCAAAAGGCATTATATTTTTAAAATTAAACAACACTGTAGTCATTGAGAAAATGAGATCTTTCCACACATATATTGTTTTTTAACCCTGAAAGAATAACTCTCAAATTTTTTTCATTTTAAATATTTTTTATCTTAAATATTTTTTCTCAAAATATGTAGACTAGTATACACTACAGTAGGTTTATAAGCATTCAACCAGAAATATTCAAAGTAAAAGCATAGAATGACTGCCTGAAACATTTTTTCTCTTTCTGTCTGTATTTATGGTGTGAGACTCCACTATTCTTGAGAGTCACTTAAATGTTTTCTTCCAGTCGTTCATCTTTTCTTATATAAACATTGAATCATTCCCTCTGTATACCTATCCCTTCATCCTATGTAACCAATAACTAAAAATGGAGAGGTTGGTATAAACATAGATGGGTGAATTAAAACATGAGTGTCCATATGAATACATTTGATATAAAATTTTATGATATATGAAAAATTATAATGATAATTAGAAATGCTTATTCAAATAAGATTAACCGTGGGCACGCTCAATATGATTATATACATTTTTTTCTGGTTCATTTTCTTTATTACCAAGTTATATTATTTTTGATGCATTTATAACAGTCATTGGTCCCCAACAAAAATTATCAAGAAAGATATTCCAGATATCCTGATACATTATATATTCCCCTATGTCATTTACTACTCAAATACTCACATAATGACTTAATCTTGAATCAAATTCAGTATGGCTTAGTAGGCTTAGACACGTATGTAATAAGACTAATCCACTATTGTTAGGTAGCCAATTATATAGTGTATCATTTGGACTAGGACCCTGCCTTCACACTCAATAACTCATAAATCTAAGGACTAAAACTAGAAACAATGAGTGTTAGCAGAAAGACAGAAGACGTTTTCTGTTGAGGATAATGCATAGAAGAGCCTTAAACAGGGCTTCTATGTATTGCCCCAATTACAGCTGTGGCAAATGCATTCCTCTCTTTAGAAGCAGGTCAGTTAGCATGTGCAGCTTCTTCTTGCTGAAATAGGCTGGACATCCAATAGTTATCATGCACACATCTCATTGCTAAAGCAATTTAGGGTTGGAAAAAATACGTATTATGTGAAACCTAGGGGAGTTGCTACTTAGAAAGAAACAGAGCTGAAATGGTGTCCCAGTCTGGAGCTAATGAGCACACTGTAGAAGATTTCCAGGGGGAGAGTTCACAGATCAGTTCACTAATTGTGCATCATTTTGAAAATTTACAACAGACTAGGAATGATTATGTTTCTTTTTTCTAAGAATTCCCACTGGGGGATACAAATGCACCTGAGATTTGCATAATGTTTCTTCTATTATTGATAGCAGTAGTAGTGAAATGATAGAAGAGAGTTGGCCAAAGGCACTAACTTTTCCAAGCTTGGAATAACATGAAAACTGAGCACAGGGGCTAGTAATGAGAGGAAAAGCACTGGCAATCCAGAAGACAAGAATTTGACTCCTGAGATTCTCATGACAGAAGTAATGATCCACCCAATGCATGCAAGATATCCTCTCATCTGCAAACATGCCATGGCATATACAGATTCACACAGATAAGCATGTATACAAATGCACACAGAATAAATGAATAAAATGCAATGAGATGTTAAGGAAATGAACACTAGACCCTACATTTAAGAATCAAACTACTTCTGAGCATGCAGGATTCAAATTCAGAAAAATGGCACATATAAGTCACTTGCTGCCTCTTCCTCCTTCCCTGAGCATACAAATTCAATCAGTCAGTAGAGCATGAGACTATTAATCTCAGGGTTGTGGGTTCGAGCCCCACGTTGGATGCCATTCTGTAGAAGGAGATACAGGCTGCATTCCTGCTGCCCAGCTCCTGGCCATCTGGCTAGTTTATGCTTCGAAATAATAACACACAAACTGTATTCATATAAACACTGCTTGGCACATTAGCTCCAGCCTCCTACTGGCCAACTCTCACATCCTTATCAACCCACCTCCATTAATATGTGGAGTACCACGAAGTGGTGACCCACCAGGAAGATTCTAGCATACGTCCATCTTGGGCTGAAGTTTCATCGTGTCTGCCCTGGAGAGGAGCAGCATGGCATCTGCCTCACTTCCCTTCCTCCCAGCATTATGTTCTGTTTACTACACCCACCTATGTTCTAACCTATCAGGCCAAGCAGTTTCTTTATTAATTAACCAATGAAATCAACAGATTAATATATGACACTCCCACATCAGTGGAATTTTAACTGGACAAATACTAAACCTTATTTTAGAATGTTCTAGTTTTCCTTCTTTTGCTGTGACAACTTAGGGAAAGAACAAGTTTATTTAGCTTGTATGTTTAGGTTGTAGTCCAGAACTGAAGGAACTTAAAGCAGGAATACAAAGCATAAACCAAAGAGGAATGTGAATTGCTGGACTGATAATAGGTCCAATGTCACTTAGCTTTAGTATAAATCCCTGGACCACATGTCCAGGAAATGGTGCTGCACACAGTAGGCTCATTATAGTGTTCTCATTCAAATCTAAATTTTATGTTTACAACTCACAAATCCTTAAAATCGGTCCCATAAGTATATAATTAATTGTTTTTGCCATATGGAAGAGATTTAATTCACACCCACAACTTTAATGTATAGAATACTCATAGGTGGGTTTGTTTATCTGATAACAATGCATAAAATACTTTTGCACTTATGCCTCCTCCACATTCTGTTTCCTGAGTTATCTCAATTTGTTTTTAAATAAAAAACCAATATGATTAAGAATTTCAAATAGGATCTGGAGTTGAGGCTCAGCAGTTACAAGTACCTGATACTTTTTCAGAAGACGTAGGTTTGATTTCTATCTCCTAGTTACTGATGAACAAGCATCTCTTCTATATTTTCAGGAATGACAAAATTGTCTAGGCCAGTGATTCTCAACCTTCATACTGCTGTGACTATTTGGCACATTTCTTCAAGTTGTGGGGACTCAAAACAGTAAACTTATTTTCTTGCTATTTCATAACTGTAATGTTTTGATGTTGTGAGTCATAATGTAAGCATTTTTGGAGACAGAGGTTTGTCTGAGGAGTATTAGTCTACAAATTGAGAACCACTGGTCTAGGTTTTAGTATGTAATCATTTCTCCTGATATTTGTATAATGGATGTACTTGCATGACAAGAATGATTAGTAAATGGCAGCATGGCAATGAAGATCTCAACAGTAATTCCAGTGCTAGTATATGAATATTAAAAAGTCCTTAATGATGCACAGACATTCATGCAGACCAAACAGCCATACACATAAAATTAAAAAAAAATAAAAGAAAAAATGTAAGAACAAATAGTTTTTTTATTATTTGAAATCATTATTGCGAACAATAAAAAATATTCGTTAATAGAAGTTTATATTGATTTTATTAATAGAACAGTTTAACACCTGAATAAGTTTCATAAAAAATTGAGCATTTTTTTAACCTCAACATTATGATAATGCAGTTAAGATAATATACATACATTGATGAACACTGTAGGAACAGTAGGGAAATCAAAAAGTCAAAAATGGAGAACCAGAGATACAGAGATGAAACACAGATGATTTTCATCTTGTCTTTGATCATTTAGAGCAATTGAATAGAATCCCTGCTCATTCACTGAGTTCCTGTATTGAACACTGAACTTTCAATAATTTGACACTACTTGACATCCCTTTAACTTTAATGCTCAAAGTCTTCAAAATATATTAAGCAAATAAATTGCATTTAATTATAGTGAACCTTTGCTGCTCTTCTGTGCTTGAGTTTTATTTACCTATCTGTTTATTTTTTATTTATTCATTCACTGATTCATTCATTCATTCATTCATCGAGTTCATGTCCTGGTGTGTTTATGTGGGTGTATCTGTGTGTGTTTGGGTTTGTACACGTTCATGCCTGTGCCCGTGGAGGAAGAGGCTAACCTTTGGTTTTCTGTATCTCCCTACTTTCTTTCTTTTTACATGCATGTCTCTCACTATTCCAGCAGTTTCATGCTTCTACTATACCAGATAGACAGCAATCTGGATCCTATTATTTGCATCCTTGAACTTTCAACTCCCTTGTCAGAGCCGGGGTAAGAGAAATGTACTGTAAAACTGAGTTTCTGACTGGGTGTTTACAAGGGTGCTAGGGATCTGAATTGAAATCCTTGAACTTAAGCTGCAAGCACTTAATACATTGAGCCATCTGTCCTGCCAGAGTGTGTGGGTTTCTTTTGTTGTTGCTGCTGTTATTTTGTATTTAAATTGTTTTTATTCTTCATTCATATATTACATCCTGACTGCATTTCCCCCTCCATCCCCATCCCTCAGTCACTGTTCCCCACCTACCCTTTCCTTCCTCACCACATCCCCACCACCACCCACCCAGAGCTACCCTCCCTCTGTCTTCTCTCAGAAAAGAGCAGGCCTCCAGGGGCATCTACAAAACATGGATTTATATGCTACTATAAATCCAGGCACTTACTATCATATCAAGGCTGGATTTTGTGCTTTAAAGTGATATGAATCTGAGTTCCCTTTAATATTAAAATATTAGGGTTGGAAATCCTACTGGTCTCTTGAAAATAGGATGCTTTTGTTTTTGTTTTTGGCATGCAGACACTTCCATTATACAAAGACCAGTTCAGGTGATCAAAGACTAAAGCCTAGATAATGTTTTCATTCCTGAAAATAAGGAAAGAGTCAAAATTCAGGAAGAAATAAAATCTAAACTGAGCCCCTGGAGTGTTTCTCCCACAGTAGGACAAAAAGTTCTTTAACCACATTATATGAAGGTATGAGTAGGTCTATAGTTAAAGGTATATAGTAAGATTTCAGTTGATTGAAATGACCCTATCCTATATACTGATATACTGACGAATATCTTGCATATCACCATAGAACCTTCATCTGGTGATGGATGGAGATAGAGACAGAGACCCACACTGGAGCACTGGACTGAGCTTCCAAGGTCCCAATGAGGAGCAGAAGGAGGGAGAACATGAGCAAGGAAGTCAGGACCACGAGGGGTGCACCCACCCACTGAGACAGTGGAGCTGATCTATTGGGAGCTCACCAAGGCCAGCTGGACTGTGACTGAAAAAGCATGGGATAAAACCGGACTCTCCGAACATGGCGAACAATGAGGGCTGATGAGAAGCCAAGGACAATGGCACGGGGTTTGGATCCTACTTCATGTTCTGGCTTTGTGGGAGCCTAGCCAGTTTGGATGTTCACCTCCCTAGACATGGACGGAGGGGGGAGTACCTTGGACTTTCCACAGGGCAGAAAACACTGATTGCTCTTTGGACTGGAGAGGGAGGGGGAGAGGAGTGTGGGGAGGGGGAGAAGGGTGGGAGGAGGGGGAGGGAAATGGGAGGCTGGGAGGAGGAGACCTCAATATCAGTCAGAACATATTGAACCTGATAGAAGAGAAAGTGGGAAGTACCCTACAACAGATGGGCACAGGAGATCACTTCCTATGTGTAACCCCAGCAGCACAGACATTAAGGGCAACATTGAATAAATGGGACCTACTAAAACTGAGAAGCTTCTGTAAGGCAAAGGACACTGTCACTAAGACAAAAAGGCAACCTACTGACTGGGAGAAGATCTTCACCAACACCGCAACAGACAAAGGTCTGATCTACAAAATATATAGAGAACTCAGAAAACTAGACGTTAAAATGCTAATTAACCCAATTAAAAAAAAATGGGGCACTGAACTGAACAGAGAATTCTCAACAGAAGAAGTTCAAATGGCCAAAAGACACTTAAGGTCATGCTCAACCTCCTTAGCGATCAGGGAAATGCAAATCAAAACAACTTTGAGATATCATCTTACACCTGTCAGAATGGCTACAATAAAAAACTCCAATGATAGCCTTTGCTGGAGAGGCTGTAGAGGAAGGGGTACCCTCATCCATTGCTGGTGGGAATGCAATCTTGTGCAACCACTTTGGAAATCAGTGTTTCGGTTTCTCAGGAAATTCGGGATCAACCTACCCCTGAACCCAGCAATATCACTCCTGGGAATATACCCAAGAGATGCCCTATCATATGACAAGAGCATTTGTTCAACTATGTTCATAGCAGTATTATTTGTAATAGCTAGAACCTGGAAACAACCTAGATGCCCTTCAATGGAAGAATGGATGAAGAAAGTGTGGAATATCTACACATTAGAGTACTACGCTGCGGTAAAAAACAATGACTTCTCGAATTTTGCATGCAAATGGATGGAAATAGAAAACACTATCCTGAGTGAGGTAACCCAGACCCAAAAAGATGAATATGGGATGTACTCACTCATAATCGGTTTCTAGCCATAAATAAGGGTCACGGAGTCTACAATTGGTGATCCTAAAGAAGCTAAGTAAGAAGGTGAACCAAAGGAAAAACATATAGTTATCCTCTTGGCTATGGGAAGTAGACAAAATTGCCGGGGAGAAAATTGGGATCTTGGGGGTGGGGTGGAATGGGGGTAAGGGGAGATGGGGAGAGAAAAGGGAGAAGGGGAGGATGGGGGAACTTGGGGGAAAAGGATGATTGGGATAAAGGAAGGTTGGATAGGGGAGCACGGAAGCACAATTCTTAGTTAAGGGAGCCACCTTAGGGTTGGCAAGAGACTTGAACCTAGAGTGGCTCCCAGGAGCCCAAGCCAAGTTCCCCAGTTAGTTTTTTGGGCAGCTGAGGATAGGGAACCTGAAATGACCCTATCCTATAGCAATACTGACGAATATCTTGCATATCACCATAGAACCTTCATCTGGTGATGGATGGAGATAGAAACAGAGACCCACATTGGAGCACTGGGCTTAGCACCCAAGATCCCAATGAGGAGCAGAAGGAGGGAGAACATGAGCAAAGAAGTCGGGACCACGAGGGGTGGACCCACCCACTGAGACAGTGGAGCTGATCTATTGGGAGCTCACCAAGGCCAGCTGGACTGTGACTGAAAAAGCATGGGATAAAACCGGACTCTCTGAACATGGCGAACAATGAGGGCTGATGAGAAGCCAAGGACAATGGCACAGGGT
Source organism: Microtus pennsylvanicus (assembly GCF_037038515.1). Lineage (NCBI taxonomy): Eukaryota > Metazoa > Chordata > Mammalia > Rodentia > Cricetidae > Microtus > Microtus pennsylvanicus. The sequence goes on along the minus strand of NC_134586.1, from coordinate 69,911,778 downwards.
TTTGATCCTACTCAATGTGCTGGCGTTGTGGGAGCCTAGCCAGTTTGGATGTTCACCTTCCTAGATATGGACGGAGTGGGGAGGACCTAGAAGTTACCACAGGGCAGGGAACCCTGACTGCTCTTTGGACTGGAGAGGGAGGGGAGAGAAGTAGGGGGAGGGGGAGAAGGGTGGGAGGAGGGGGAGAAGGGTGGGAGGAGGGGTAGAAGGGTGGGAGGAGGGGGAGGGAAATGGGAGGCTGGGAGGAGGCGGAAACTTTTTTTTCCTTTCCTCAATAAAAAAAGAAAAAAAATTAAAAAAAAGATTTCAGTTGATTCATCATACATTTTCAGTAATTTTGACCTCAAAATGTGGTACTAATATAAATGTTAAAGACATCCCTAAGAAACAAATCAATAAAACTGTACTTGTTTCAAAAGTTGTGGTTAATACTAATCAAATGCAATTTATGTATTTTTGTGAGCAACCATAGGAGAAATCATGTCTCACACTATGTCATTTCTCTAAGACACACATTGGATAAGAAAAATGACTCTGGCTTCGGTCAATGTGACATGAGCAAAACATATGGGAAGTGGTTTCTTACAGTGAAAAAGGTATGGTGCCGAGCCAACCTTGTAGGAACTCACAGAGAATGAAGTGGCATGCAAAGGGGCTGGACTGCTCTGCACCAGGCCCTCTGCTTTATGTTATAATATTCAGTTTAGTGCTTTTATGGAATTCCTGAATGTGTGCACAAGTGGTTCTCTTACTCTTGTGTTTTATCTTTGATTCTTTTCCTTCTGTTGGTTTGGCTTTTTCAACTTCGATGTGTTCATTTTGTAGTATTTTATTTTGTTACAAATTACTCATTATTTTAATAACAGCATAAAGATGTGATAGGCTCTCTCTCTCTCTCTCTCTTTTTTTTTTTTTTTTTTTTGAGAAAGGTGGAGACCATTACAGACATCTACAACTAGTCAAAATGAAGAGAATAAATGGCCATGGAATGCCCAACAACAATTGGTCAAAGTTTCAGGTTGAGAGAACATAAGTTGTATGTCTTGGGGGTTGAAGGAGGTAGAGAGCAGTTGTAAGAGTTAGAGAACAAGGACACCTGCTTAGAGATAGTGTCTTCTAACGTAACAAGAAGCTATCATGTCCAAAAGAAAAGACAAGAATATTTTGCCTAATTAAGATACACATATTGATAGCAATAGTCAGTATTGATGGGAAGATTTCACAAGGACCCACCCCCAGCTGAAGAACTATAAGCAATTAATAGCTGCTGAGAAAAGAATCAGCTTTCTTCAGGAACAAGTTTCCAGATAGGACGGTGCTAAACACATGTACACTGGACAACTGCATATGGACTGAGTAGGTTTTGTGTGTGTGTGTGTGTGTGTGTGTGTGTGTGTATTTGTACCAAAGGAAAAGATTCCTTTAGCACAAAAGTGTACACCTAAAAGAAAAATAGACACCAAAACTCTACTCTTGGGCAAAAACTCTGCTAGAATGAATATATATATATATCCAGAAGGATTTTTCTACCTATAGGATTTTTTCCCTAGAATCTAAAGAAAGGTGTAACTAAATATTAAGGATGTTACTGAAAAGTTTGTGAACAGCCAACACCCACATGCTCAGGTGTGTCTCACTTTCTTTCTGAATGTCTTTCCTAAAAGTACTCAAATCTGTATTAAAATATTTTAATGAACTCTAATTCTGATTCAAGCACACAAACACAAACACAGCTGCCTGTGTTGCCTGTCACAGCATAACCTGTGTCATGACAATCTGCCCTGTGAATACAGCTGCGACTGTGACATAATACCAAAGAACTTGAACAACTAATATTTCCAGTCACAAATAACACTTGAATATCTTGGATATTGCAGAGGTTTGAATAAGAATGGCTCCCATAGTATCATATATTTGAATGTTTAATCATCAGGGAGTGCCACAACCCAGAAGGATTAGGAGATGTGGCATTGTTGAAGTAGGCATGACCTCCTTGGAAGTCACTGGGGGTAGGCTTTTAGACTTTAAAGTCCCAAATTAATTTCAGTGGCATTCTTTTCTGGCTGTCTGCGGATCCGTATGTAAAACTCTAATCTACCACGTCTACCTGAATGCCCTGCCATAAAAATAATAGATTAAACCTCTGGGACTGTAAGCAAGCATCAATCAAATCATTTCTTTTATAAAAATTGCTGTGGCCTTGTCTTTTCATAAAATACAATACTGACTAAGACAGGTATCAAATACTAATTTTTCCTAAAATTGTAGCTAGTTACTTCAAATAATGTTATGGCTATAAAATGAAACTAACCAAGAAAAAGAAATGTAAAGTAAAATAAACAATAAATTATTTTAATTCTCCCAAATATGAAATAAAATATTGCATGCTACCTTAATGACTGCAGACAAAGAAGAAAACATAGTTTAGATAGAAACGATGATGATATATGCTCAGTATTATTTGGTTGGTAAACATGTCTGTTTCCTTTGCCTGTTACAATATTTAGATCATTGAATATTCTTGATATTTTAAAATTTATATTTTATAAATTTATGAATATATATACTCTGTGTCACATGCAGAGTGGTGCAAAAGAGAAAATTCAGACCTGGATAACGATGATGCTGAACAGTGATAGTATGCACAGACATCTCCTTAATGCTTTAGTAACAATTTCTCCCTCAGATGTATTTTTTTGACCTCCCAGCCTCACTTTATAGCTTTTAGGAATGAGCCTTGTTAGTACCAAGTAATATTATAAATTTTTATTTTTTCTTGGACAAATGTGGTGTCTGGCCAAAAGTGGGAAATGAGCACTGAACAAAGTTCTTAGAAAACCAAAGTGCCACACCTATGTCCAAGTTTCTCATTGGTTAATGAAATTTTGTGGCTACACAGAATTGACCTATTTCAAAAACAAAGGCAAAATCATGTTGGGCTATCTTCGTCCCTTAATACATAGTTGTTTCCCACTTATGTGTCTGACATAACATTGTTTTGTCTAAGAAATCTTTGCAACGTATTCTCTTCAGACATCACTTCCATCAATGCCCCCCCCCCAAAATCTATGGAATTCATCATTTAGCATCAGAGATGTACATCAGAAATGTACCTGCTTTGTTGAAAGAAACCTACCTGATGTCTACAGCAATGTATTTAGAATATTCCTTGATTCATCACTTCCTTTTGTTCTGTTTCTATAAAAAGTTCCTGTAACTATTTCCACACTGGGACATGTTATTCAAAGTGCCCTTAATCAATGTTCCCAGAACATGATATCTATTATTCAGCTAAGAATAAATTATTATATTTTTGATGTTACAATCATGCTTGGAATTATACAAGAGCAAGTAATTCATATTGAAATTGACAATGGGGGGAATGCATGGAGCAATTTCTATAAAATATCCATTATCAGCTTCCAAGTGTCTTTCCAGTAGAATCACATCGAATAAAGCTATATGACATCACTTGGGAAGTGACTCTCTTTTAGTCCCAATAGTAATAGTTTTAACGGGGCTGGGACATGAAGGCATAAATGACCCACCTGTGACTTTGACTTTGGTACCTCCTAGTCCACAAGTCCCAGGAAAAGGCAAATGAGTATAAACTATTTACTGCTAATATAAACTATTCAGAAATTTTGATGCAGTGTGCAGAAGGCCTCAGGCACACAAAACACTCTCGTCAAGTGAAAAATTCCAGGGTTCAGTGCTCAGGCGGTCTACAAGGTCTTGCCCTAAAAGCTGGCTTTTCTCAGGAATGCACAGAGTGTAAGATGCCCAGGCCTGCAGTATTTTCCCCTGTCTGTGTATTCCAATCTCATAAATTGTACAAAATGCTTTTTAGTTGAAGTGTCTTGAAAACAAATGAAAAACTAAAAGTTCAAAGGAGAATGCAAAGCCATTCAGCCTTGAACTGAACTCCTTTTTAGAAAGAAAAATAAGCAAACAGAACAGCATGATACTACAATCATTAGTATGTTTATATAATTTGAGGGAACTTTCTCCAGCTTCCAAAATAAATGGCAATATACTTTGCCAACATAATTTGATATTTAATTAAAAAGACAAAGAAAGATCTTGGAGGTATACCTGGTGCCACCTCTCCGCTATGTGTCTAGACTGTCTTTAAATCACTTCAGAATTCCGAGATCTGAAAAGCAGTCTTTCAGCTCTTATGCTGCTTTACTCAGGACTGCTCAGCCAACTGCAGATCCACTGGGAAAAGATCCTGGCCAGCACACAATTATTTTCAAGCATTTTCGTGCTCATCATCACCATAGGCCCCATGATTTTTAACCATAGTTCAGATTTCCTTTGCTGAACCCCTGGGAACCCCTCTAGAGTCAAGGCTCTTCCAAAACCTAAAATGGCTCCTTTAATTAAGATATATACTTCCCTGATCCCATATTCCTCCTTCCATTATCCCAACCATCCCATTTCCCCAAGTTCTTCCTATCCTCCCCTTCTCACTTTTCTCTCCCCATCTCCACTTACCCCCATCCCACCCCACCCCCAGTTCCTAAATTTTTGCCCAGCAATCTTGACTACTTCCAATATCCAGGAGGATAACTATATGTTTGTCTTTGGGTTCACCTTCTTATTTAGCTTCTCTAGGATCACGAATTATAGGCTCAATGTCCTATATTTATGGCTAAAATCCAATTATGAGTGAGTACATCCCAAGTTCATCTTTTGGGGTCTGGGTTACCTCACTCAGGATAATGTTTTCTATTTCCATCCATTTGCATACAAATTTCAAGAAGTCATTGTTTTTTACCGCTGAGTAGTACGTGAATATGTATATATTCCACACTTTCTTTATCCATTCTTCCATTGAAGGGCATCTAGGTTGTTTCCAGGTTCTGACTATTACAAATAATGCTGCTATGAACATAGTTGAACAAATACTTTTGTAGTATGATAGGGCATCTCTTGGGCATATTCCCAGGAGTGTTACTGCTGTGTCCTGATGTAGGTTGATCCCAAAATTTCTGAGAATCTGCCACACTGCTTTCCATAGTGGTTGCACAAGTTTGCATTCCCACTAGCAATGGATGAGTGTACCCCGTACTCCACATCCTCTTCAGCAAAGGCTATCGTTGGTGTTTTTTATTTTAGCCATTCTGACAGGTGTAAGATGGTAAGGGCAACATTGAAAAAATGGGACCTCCTGAAACTGAGAAGCTTCTGTAAAGCAAAGGACACTGTCATTAAGACAAAAAGGCAACCCACTAACTGGGAGATCTTCACCAACCCCCCAACAGACAAAGGTCTGATCTCCAAAATATATAAAAAAATTCAATAAACTAGATGTTAAAATGCTAATTAACCCAATTAAAAAATGGGGCACTGAACTGAACAGAGAATTCTCAACAGAAGAAGTTCAAATGGCCAAACGACACTTAAGGTCATGCTCAACCTCCTTAGCGATCAGGGAAATGCATATCAAAACAACTTTGAGAAACCATCTTACACCTGTCAGAATGGTTAACTGTTTTTTATAACTTGCTGAACCCCAATATTATTGCCTACATGCACATGGATGTGGAACCATACACTCAACACATGATCCCAATTTGATACATGGATTACACTTATCTGTAACTATTCAGTTATTTGTAGTGTGTGTGTGCATGAGTGTGTGTGTGTGTGTGTGTGCGTATATATGTACATCCTTGATACTAGCCTCAGCATATTCTCCAAATGATAATAGCTATATTTGTTGATGATATTCACTGGCCTGGAACTGATGTCATGTAGACAAGGCTGTCTCAACTGTGAGCCTCAGAATCTGCCTGTTTCCATTTCCCCATCATTGGGATAGTAAGAATTTATCACCACGCTTAACCTTTACCTTTAATATATCATGGTGATTGAACTCAGGTCCTCATGCTTTCACAAACAATAGTCTACCAATTGAGTCATTTTATAAGCTCCAGTTTCCATCTTATAGGAATATGATCAATAAAGAAATAATCTTTGGTTTATAGAAATATATTTTTGATTCTCTCTGTCTCTGTCTCTCTGTCTCTGTCTCTCTGTCTCTCTCTGTCTCTGTCTCTCTCTCTGTCTCTGTCTCTCTCTCTGTCTCTCTCTCTCTCTCCCTCTCTCTGGTTAGAAACATTGGTGAAAAATTGTGAACTATTATAAGTTTCAGATGACTCACTCTGTGATTTTCGTTTGTATTATTGGTGATTCTGTAATGAAGATCAAGTTGGCACCAGCAACATGTTATCTAAGTTCATCTCATATGGGAATAGAAGCAGAAACACACACACACATACACACACACACACTCACTTGCATGCACACACACACATTGGGTGGGGACAATAGCCGGGGACAAGACAAAGGGCCCAGTATTTGGGGTTTGGACACACCCCAGTGTGTTTAACCCAACAGATTTCATCTCTAGCTGTGCCTCATATCTAGAGTTGCATGTATATGGTGAGGAGAATGGCCAATATCATGGTTGAAAGAGAATGACTAAGCTTAGACGTAAGTATAGATGTAACCCTGGAAACAGTATTGAAACCTGAAGTTCATTTTCGTATATATCACTGTTACTCGTATTTTACAACTACGACTCTAGTCAGAAATCTATGAATCATGAAGAGGAGATGGGAATTCCTGAAAAATCTGAGCTAGAAGAGGATATTTCTGCTTACATTCAATAGAGAACTAAAATGAGGATTTGAAAACTGAAGTAGCAAATCCAAAGTGTTACAATGTCAGAGTATTAAAATAAAAAAAGCCACAGTAACTAATTTATCCTGATCTCCTGATGCCCACACAAGAGTATCTCAAGGTTTATACTCCAATCTCCTCTGACATCTCCCTAAATAAGAGAGAGAATCATTTCTGAGTGGGTTCTTACTGTCATCTACTCTGTCATTCTTGGTTTTCACCAAAATGTCACTTTTCAAATACGTCCCCAGCAGCTGTCTCAAATGTATTTTTGAAATATCCTATGCCTGTGTTCACCAGAGACACACACAGGAACACATTTACTGAAAGAAAACAAAACAAAGCAAAGCAAAAACTCACTGCTATAGAGGGAATGCACACACACACACACATGCAAAAAAAAAAAAAGCAATAGAAATCTGGATGAAACATCCTTAAAGTTTCTATAAGGAAAGATATGACATCAGAGATTGTTCTCATATACTGCACTTCTCTCTCAAGCAAGTGAAGGAAATTTGAATAAAGAATGAGGAAGGAATGGAGCTCATAGGCAAGCTACATACATAAAATTACAGAAAATATAATTTTCCACTAAAAAGAGCTGGAGGATTAAATCTAAAGGTCTGAAACTAGAGCACTTTGTTTCAATGGCATTCTATCAGAGAAACTGGAGGATATATTTTCAGTGTTACCTCAGTGAAAAGGAATTAAACAATATGCAAGATTCTCTCAGAAAGAAAATATTATAAAATATTTCATAGTCAGAATATATCTTTCAATCCCCCTCAGTAATTCTGAAAAAGGATGATAAAAACCATGACTGCATATAGAGTTTTTAACTTTTTATAATGTATAGAGTTGAATTTATTATGCAGTGTTCATAACAGAATAGTTAGGTGAAGTGTATTTTTATTTAAAAAATATTTTCTATATGAAGTTTTTTTAAAACAAGGTGATGTATGTATATATATACATATATATAGTGTCTTCCCTGTTAATCTATTATAATAAATAGACAAATATGTGTATAGAGAAAGTGAACATTAAAAAATGATAAAATATTATGAGTTTAGTGGAACAGAAAAATTAAAGTAGTAAAATTACCAACCTTTAGAATAGATATGATCTGAGTTATCTTTATTCCATACAAGACAAAAATACTATAGAACACTATCTTCTGATAAAATATGGCTTACATCTCTGGTTTGCTATGTTGGTACCTGTAAGATACTTAAAATGGATATTTATCTTCATTGCCTTGATTGATATGCTACAAATCATGTGTCATTTAAGTGAACTTTTATTCCTTATATTTTATTCTTAATTTCATTTTTTTTGAAATCTAAAAACACTGATTTCATCCATTATAATATTCAATGGAGTACACATGAAATTTATCTTCTAAAAGCAAATGGGTCTTTGTGATATATGGAGACCATTATGGCAAACCACAACCAACATAAATGCAGAGATGTAGAGCCCAGTGTCAAAGGACACACCTATAATATGACCCCTAAGCCAAAGTCCCAGGAAACATTACAGCAGAGAAGTCAAAATATTATAAGAACCAGAGGAACAAGAAGTTTGCTATGGAATTATTTGCTCTAGGAATGCAGAAGCTGAGCCCACGAGGTCTCATTGACACAACTATCCAAACTTTATCTGGACAAGGACAAGAGCAATTGACTAACATAGATGGAGGAAAGCTCAGGAGGCCTCAATATTCCAGACAGAACTTCAAACAAATAGGGAAGAGTCCACCAGTTAACTGATTATCCAATAACAAAGGAGCATCATGAGTAACGTTATACAGACATAGAAAGTTATAAATATATTATATATAATACATATATAAATATTATATATATATATATAATATAGATAGATGATAGATAGGTAGATGATAGATAGATAGATAGATAGATAGATAGATAGATAGATAGATAGATAGATAGAGAATTAACTTTAAAAAGAGGCCATAGGTTTGGAGGGATAAAAGGCAATATAAAAATGATGTAATTATATCAACCCCAAAAGTCAAGCAACTAAATTTGTAACAGCAGAATGAGTGACACCCGTAGCAATAACATATTGGCTGCTAAGTATGATTTATGGCAAAATCTTAAATCAATGACTTTTTTACAGTAGGGTTGTAATTTTTGTCTTTCTGCTTGATGGAGAAAAGAAGTTATGGTCATACAATTGCCTATCACACAACTTCTGGTGTGAAACCCATACTAAGCTTAAAATATTAGATATCTAAAGATATGAGCTTCTATGTAAAACTGCTTTCATTTTTGCATCCTTTAATCTTAACTAAACCAGACGAAGCATGCTTAACTACATCATATTGTGGTAAGTGAGTGTTACCAAATTGTTGAATTGCATAATTAAATAAATCATCCATTTCTTTTCCTTCATCTTAAAGTGTTTTATACTGTTCACAGAGCATATTCCTAGGCATCTTCATTGTTCCTTACATCTTATCTCTGGATTGTAGTTGATCAAGGATTCTTCTATTTCTAGACTTGATCCTGGGATGTTGAGTTTGAAAGAGTCTGGGATAATTTCAAAACTTTCTTTCTCTCTTTCTCTCTCTCTCTCTCTCTCTCTCTCTCTCTCTCTCTCTCTCTCTTTCTTTCTTTCTTTCTTTCTTTCTTTCATCTTTATATTTATTTATTCATTGCATTAAGCAACAGTAATACTCTGTGATTCTCTTTCATAATTTCAACCTAAAGAATGTTGGGTCCACTTTTCCCAACTGAAATTTTATTATTAGAATAAAAAGAAGTAATTAAATGTGCCCAAAGAGATACACTCAGAACACAGTATCTTAAGTTCTGAGGCTGAGAAACTGTTGAAAAGATAAGGAACATAGAACAAAAAGTCATAGATGACTTGATGTTTAGTTTTCATTGACAACTTGACATATCTTGAGTCACCCAAGAGTAGCATCTCAGTGAGAGTCTGTCCTAATTGGGTTGACTTATGGAAATACCTGTGGATGAAAATTCTGTCTAATGTGCTACAGGGGCCAGCATTATAATACAAACCGAGGATGAATTGGGATGGCTGGCAGCACTCTTTAATTGAAAAACACTGCACCTTTTATACTCTATAAATGGATTAAATGGGAGACAAAGGACATGTAAGCTAGGATGTGGATTAGATCTGGGATAAAGGGATCTAGCTAGCATTGGCCTTGACAATAAACACAATCATAAATTCCTCTTGCTAGAGCTAAGAATGACTGCTTTATCAAGCAGGAACTTTCCTCAAGACCCCAAGGGAATAAAGACGTTTATCCAAATACTTAACCTTGGGAAAAGGTGTTCTGGGGAGCAGACATTTCATCTTACTATATAAATGGGCCTGTTCCCCTAATAACACTCTCCAAAAGGGAAGGTATTACTGTCTTTTTCTTTTCCTATTATACTATACCATTCTGGTTTCTCTATATTTATTAATAGAACCTTTGCCCATAATTTCCTCAGGCTCTGGATCCAAATTGTAGACATTTGGGAATTCTCTGTTTAGATGTGTATCCCATTTTTAAATTGTATTAATTGAATTTTTGATATCTAGTTTCTTGAATTCTTAGTATATTTTGGATATTAATCCTCTATCAGATGTGGTATTGATAAAAATCTTTTCTTATTCCATAGACTGTCACTTTCCCCAATTGATGTGTCATTTGCCTTAGAGAAACTTTTCAATTTCATAATGTCCCTACCATTTATTAATTATTGATCTTAGCACCTGTGCTAATGGGGTTCTATAAAGAATGTCTTCCATTGGGCCAATCAGTTTGACACTATTCACTATTTTCTCTTCTATCAAGTTCAGTGTACTTTATTTTGGAATGAGGACGATCTAGAATTCAGTTTTGAAGGGTGGTAGCTATGGAATACATTTTTATTCTTCTACATGCTGTCATCTAGTTTTACCAACACCATTTATTGAAGATTTCTTTTCTTCCAATGTGTATTACTGTTTTCTATATCAAAAACCAAGCATCCACAGGTCTGTGGATTTATGCCTGGATCTTCAGTTTAATTTCATTTATCAATGTGTCTATTTTTATAACAACACTATGCTGTTTTATTACTTTAGCTTTATAGTATAACTTGAGATAATATGTGGTGAGACCTCCAGCAATTTTTATAATTCAGTACTTTTGTTGTTGTTATTGTTTTGTTTTGGTTTTCCAAATGAAGCCAAAACTTGTCCATTGAAAATCTGTGAACAATTGTGTTGGAATTTTTGTGAGAATTACATTGAATCTATTGATTGCTCTTGGTAGGAAACCATTCTAGCTATGTTACTCCTATCAATCTATGAACATGGGATATCTTACTATCTTCTGATATTTTTTTTTCAATTTCTTTTTTTAAGGCTTTATGTTTTGAGCAAAAGAGTTGGGTTTAACATAGTATTATTTCTTTTTTCTCTTTTTCTCCTAAAACTGACCTTTAAAAAAAAAGAAATTCTGTTTGCTTGGCTTACTCCTTTTCATTGATATCTGTGATCACTAATTGTTACATGGTAGAGTCAAAGTTAAGTTGTTTTGAAATCTCCTCTGCTAATGACAATAGTCCCAAACTCTTGTATTTAGCCTCGAATGGATATTTTGTACAAGGTCAGATAGCATCCACATTTTCCCCAAAATATCACATGAATGGTCTCTAATATTTTCCTCTGAGACATCTTGAGATTGACAACCTCAAAACCTTGTTTTCCACACCACTTTGTTCTATAGTTCTATGAATTACTGCTCATCAGCCTCTTCTTAAAGTGTTCAACCACTTTTCTAATCCAATGTCTCAAAGACTTTCATATTTCTCCCCAAAAAAGAACAAATAGGCCTAACACAGTATTATTCCTTTTCCTGGTATGAACTTTTCTATAAGTTATTCTTTTATTGTTGGCAAGAGACACCATTACTAAAGCAACTTATGGAAGAAAGCACTTAATTGGACACTTGCTTACAGTCCATGATCATCACAGCAGGGAACATGGTAGTATCAGAGAGCTGGAGCAATACCTGAAAGCTTACATCCTGACCCACAGAGAGGAGACACACACATACATACACACACACACACACACAGACACAGAGAGAGAGAGAGAGAGAGAGAGAGAGAGAGAGAGAGAGAGAGAGAGAGAGAGAGGAGAGAGAGAGAGTAGACCTGATGTAGACTTTTGAAACCTCAAAGTACACCTCCAGTGACAAACCTTTTTCCAACATGACCTCACTTCCCATTCTTCTTACAAGTTTCACATCCTAGGAACCAAACCTTCAAACATATGAGTTTATAAAGGCTCTTCCCATTCATACTAAAACACATTTATTTTTAATTAACTATTAATCTTTTGTGGTGCACTAAGTTTAATTAGGTTGATTTAATGAGTATTAGGGGTAGTATGCCCATTTGCTGGAGCATGAACACTTATTAGTGACTACTCCAATGAAGAAAATTATATCCTCTACTCCTAGCAAGCACTAACTTCCAATAATCTGTCAGAGAGCTGTAGGGTTTCATAAATTATCCATTTATCCATAAGTTGTTGGCAGGCTCACTCTTATGCAGATCTGTGCAGGTTAACAGAACTTCAGTAAGCAAAAGTCTACAATGGTTGTGTCATATCCAGGAGACATCTTTTTGAAGCATACCACCACATATTCTGGCTCTTACAATTTTGATCCATGTTCTCCAGTATTCCCCGAGCCATTTAAAAAATGATACAGGCAATCTATTTAGGGCTTAGCAGGTGATAATCATTTATTTTCAACACATTGGTCAATTAGGGGGCTGCGGTAGCCACTGACCACTGCAGTAAGAAGCTACTTGTCTAATGAAGACTGAGAGCAGCAGTGATCTATGAACATTAATAGAAGTATTTAGAGAGCAATTTTACCACATGTTGATGCAATAAAATAACATTAGATTCTTTCCTAGCACTTGCAGTCTCCCCATCCACAGGCTCTTGGCCAAGTTTACAGTACCAACTATGTTTTCCTTCATCAGGAGTTGATTCAAATCGAATCAGAAGGTGGTAGATTATTCCTATAACATTCATGGCCATATTAGCGGTGGGAGCATCGTGTCTCATTGATATTGTGACTCAGTAAAAGTTAATGACTCTTTTTTCTAACCCAACAGCCTACATCACACCATTGAATACTATATAGTACTGAACAGGGAGGAATCTTCAAGTTTGGTTCCAACTTAAGTTCTCTATGTGCTGCAACTAAAACCTGTCATGTCTTCAGAAATAGTAGTTGACCAGTTAGTTTTAGTATACAACAAAGAGCAATGGTGTTTATCTACGTTATATGGGTGTATTTTTTAAGACTGACACTGATAATATTTTGTAATTCCTGAACATTCATGAGTTTATGAGCTATCCCTGGTCTCTACCTAATAGATGTCAATTATCAACCTGTTTTCTCTAGTTGAACCCATGCTTTCAGACATTGCCACATATTATCTGGAGAAGAGATAGCTCTTGGTTTATAGTAATTGCTTTTAATTCTCTAAGATATTTTTCAAGCAATTATCCAGATACTAGGTTCCTTACCAAGTATATCCATTACATGAAGATTATAGGCATTTATTATCACCAACCATGTGTGGGGGGTAATTATATGTATGGGTAAATTCCACATTAACATATTCAAAGTTCCCTTTTCTTTTAGTTTGCACTAAAATCATCATCTTCTTCTTCTTCCGCTTGCTCTTCTTTTTGTCGTATTTGACTGGAAATTTTCCTGCTTGCTGTTTCTTACTTTTGAACATCTGCTTCATGACATTGAAGTAAGTGTGCTATGCTACATGCTATCTTACCATACACATACTGTATCAACCATTTTCTTGAACAGTGATGTTAACTATCAATATTCAGAAGTACACATCTTAAATTGAGCATGGCTGAGTTAACAAACATATTATCATACCTAAATATTGAATCAAAACAGGTATGTAAAATTAAAAAAAAAACTTTATGTGACCATTATCCTATGAAACACACAATGCTCTAAAGCAATATTTGTCATAATTTGTCCTAGTACCACACAAAATTTCAGCCTTGGCATACAGTCTTAGTGAAAATAATGCCTGTATTTTTATGTTAATACACAGCTGGAAGAGAATACATAGCAATTATGTGATGCCTAAAAAGCCCAACAGCATAATAGTTATGTTTTGAACAATTTAATCCATTAAAAGCTCAGTTAAGCGAATAAAGAAAGTACTATTAACATATGGTTGCAGTAAAGAAAAGACTGGTAAACATTTTAGTATAATGGGATATTTTTGAGTAATTTCACCTCCTAAACCAATGTTTTCATAAAATGGAATGAAAGCCTTTTTAATCAGCAGAATTCTATTTTTTAAAATAAAAACAATTTTAGAATAGCAGTTCATTTAATCTCTATCCAATAACTTAATTTTTCTATAGTTTGCTTCATCTGACCACTATAAGTTATTTTTCTCTGCTCTTTGGATTGCTAAATACAGGCATATCTTGATATGTTTTTTAGAAATAACAGCCTTTGATTGTCCTTCTCTCAGATTCAGCCTTCCATTCTCAAATCTGACAACTTGACTCTACTCTGTATTATTATAAATGTGTTTGTGTTGATCAACATATGAAGCAAGATTAATAAAAAACTCAGAGAGATAAATTGGAGCTCAACCACAAATTACAAAAATCAAAACTGCCAGCCAATGGCTCTTGCCTTGACTTCTATCTGAAAAGACAATCCTGCTTCCGGGAATATCAGAATGAGACTGTGTGTTGAGAGCTATGTCCTCCCATTTTATAATCCTTGCTAGGGCTGGAATTAAAGGCATGAACCACTGTGATTAGAGGTATGCAACACTCCGTTTCTATGACAACTGGTGTGGCTACTGGGATTATAGTTGTGTGTCATTTTGGCAACTGGGATTAAAAGTGTGTATTACCATAACCTGGTCTGTAAGGCTGATTAGTAGGACTGTTTTAAATTCAGATCTTCAGTCTTTATTTATTAAAATACAATTGAAATGCCACTACATTTCCCCTTTTTGTCTAAAACAAAAAGGAAAGCTATAATTAATATAAGAAAACTTTGTATAATAAGTACAATTACTATATACAATATATACAGGCAATAGAACATCAACAATTTCTAGTCTATTTGCATTTGACAAATTCAGAGAAATTATTTTATATATCCTGTCAAGTGAGTCCAAAGTCTTATACCTAATTTACTTTCTATCATAACTTGCTTTCTGTTGCTGGTAAACTATAACTATCTAATCTTCAACTCTCTCAGGGACCCAAGAAGGAATTATTTTCACTGAGTAAGCAGGAAGTTCAAACAAGCAATTTCCAAAAAATATGAGTAATGACAGAAAAAGGTGGCTGCCTGGACAGTCACCCAAAGTTTGTATGCAACATTGAGACATCCATCTTTGGCCTACAGGCCTAGCATTTCCAACAGACTTTTCTGTGAAGCGGGATATTTTCTGTTCTGCATGTCTAATCAGGACAGCATTATGTCAGCAGTAGAGGAAGGGAAATTTTCTTGCCCAGTGGCTTACTTTTTCCACAAAGAAAGTAAAACTCAGTGTGGAGTTTCTTCAATGTCCATTATATTCTCTGAAGTAGATTGGTACTGCCAGGAGCAGGCATGAATCATTGTCATAAAGAAGAACCTATCTAAGATCAGATGGTATCAGTTCATTGCATGGCAGTCAGACCTCTGAGAATTTGAGTCAGGCAAGTTAAATACTCAAAACCTGGAAAGTCAACAAATACAATGGAAAACCTAGCAGTGGTGGTACACGCTTTTAGCCAGTACTTGGAAGGCAGAGGTAAGAGGACCTCTGTGAGTTTGAGGCCAGTCTGGCCCATAAGTGCTAGTTCCAGGTCAAGCTCCAACGCTACAGAGAAAACCTGTCTTGAAATATCAAAAAAAGAAGAGCCTAGGTTATTAAAATATCTTAAAGGCCATATTCTGTAGACCTCTGAAATGTATGAAGATGACCTCTCTATGCAAATTATATCTATGTTTGACCTATAAAACATACCTAATGTGACTATAAGTTCAATTATACTACATGATTAACTGCTAACTTATATTTCTTTATTATCCTTACCAATTGACAATAATAATTTTCAAAGACAAGATATTTATATTTCATTGTTAAATGAGCTGTATAGGTACAATACCTTGAATAAGCTTAGAAATGTATGTCCAGTATGTTTTAACAAAATTAATATCAAATTTGTATCAATAAACAAAATTTCCAAATGATATACAAAAGTAAAACACTTAGAACTAATAGCTGCTTTTAGAAAGTAGTTCAATGATCTACCTTTTTTATTTTATTTATATTCCACTTTTTTCTTTTCAATAATCTACCTTTCTATCTTATCATATTTATATCCCCTTTTTTCTTTTTTCCTTCTCTCTCTCTTCCTTTCTTCTACTCTTTCTTTTCTTTCTTTATTTCCTTCCTTCCTTTTTTTGTTTTGTTTGTTTTTTGAGCTACAGAGCCTGTCATGGAACTCACTCTGTAGACCAGGCTGACCTTGAACTCACAGAGATCTGCCTGTTTCTGCCTCACAAGTGCTGGGATTAAATGTGTGTGCCACCACCAGGGAGCCTTTTTTTTTTTTCAAAACAAGAGCCTTGAATCTCATTTTCTTTGTTTAGCTTTTTCCCTGACCATTATCCATAGCAACTTGTAACCAACACATTAAACAAAGACAAACATCCATAATCCATTTTTTAGGAATGTGGGAAAAATTTTCTAAGCTACTTACTGCTGATTGAGGGCACTGATAGTCTTATGTGGACCCACAAAAATTTAGGATTATGGTCAAGTCCTTCCTGAAGTATTCTATGAAACTGAATCATTTTAGCCAGAAGTCTTGAAGCTGTTCTGGATGTCGAACTGAGAGGAAACTGCAACACATATACTCTAAAATCATCTGAGTTATCCTTTCCCATTGGAGATATTTCAGGGAGTCTTCTTTGATCAAACTTTATTTTTCTTAACCCAGAATGAATCCACAGCCTCTCACTTACTTTGGAAACAAAAGCAAAATGAACATATATTTTGATTTAAACTTTGAATTCTAGGCATTTTCAAATGGATCATCACTGCTTGGCATCTTTCTTTTTTTCTATAGGAGAAAGGAGAGACACTTAAGATGCTGTTGGTATGAACTGACTCAAAAGTAGTATCTCTACTCTGCTGAGCAAACTTCAGTACGCAGCACACTCAGGACACACAATACATTAGTAGCATCTTTAATGAGCTTCTACCTCCTCCTCCGTTCATCCTCTTTCCTTTGCTCATTATTTCTTCTGCATTGATTTTCTTAAATTAATTATAAGTCTCACATATGGACTTACTTTCTAGTGTCCACTTTGCTTCAAAATCTCAGTTTTTTGCTCCTGAGACAAATTTATATGTCTATTTATATATTCTTGTTGCACAATTTAAAAAAAAAGGGGGGGGGGGGTTCTTGAAAAGCTCTAAGACAAGGCTATGGAGCTCATTCCCTAGGTAATTCTTTTCTGGTGAAATTTACCAACCTAAATTTGGACACTCAGCAAGCTTGTAAAAACCAGAGGGAGTAAGGCAAGAATTCTGTACTACAAGTGTACCCATAAAAGAAAATGAGAAGTAGATACAAAAACTCAGAAGCTCATAGAAAGCTAACTTTTTATGCTCATACTGCACAACCAAAGAGCCTATTTGAAGATTATGATCAACACTCAAGGCTATCTTTGGACTTCCACGTATATTGATGGTAAATATAAAAATACACACGCTCACAAATGCTTCCACACACAAAACCATGCCCATGTACAAGAGTAAAAAAACAATGTTTCAAGGCAGAAATAGACAAATTGAGACCCCCCCAAAGGCTCTCATTTTGGACTTGGTGGGTGTTGGGTTTTGGTGGGTAAATTCAAAGATGTCCCAGGTTCCTGTGTCTCAGAATAGGACATTTGACAAAAAATACATATTGTTTAAAGTAAAGTAGAAAATCTGTTACAACCCCCCCCCTCCCACACACACACTTTCAGGAGAGAAAACAGGTTGAGGTAAAAAGACTAGGAAATTTGACTGTCATGCTGTACATTAGAAGGGGTTTTCTGTTACAGAGTGAGAGGTTTGAGGGTAATCTGCACATCAGGGTCTTTCCTATATGTGCTTTATCTGTGGCATGTTTGAGCATTTCCCATCTAATTACGATCTTAAATTTCCAAAGAAAACTGTGTTTATTAGTATTGCAATGATACATAGATTCTATGTAAGCTCGTTTTAGTGAGGTGCAAACTGGAATGACATATCTTAGAAATACAGTATCACCATAGGTGCTACCTTTCTCTTGTTCCATGAAAATATGTAAATGATATTCAAATAGAAGCTTCATAAGATTCTAAGCCATGAACCAGAAGTTATCATAGTAGGTGATTAATCTATAGACAGGATTTGAGTATGAAGCCAATGATTAGAATGCTAAAGTCAGAGTGAAAGAATATTACAAATAAAAGCTAAGACTAAAAGACTGGGCTATTTTTAATGTGACAATAGTGACTTTCAATGGATTTCTTATGACCTAAGAATGAAAATGAAGGCATTATTAAAGTAAAGTAAACTCCATATTTCCACGGCTACTGGATGCTGAGGCAGCAAGAGTATATTAAACTTCTTATAAAGCATTACACACCTTGGTCATCAATTCAGAGCAAGAAAATTGCAGAAAAGGAAGAAACAAAGAATTATATCTTTTCAAAACTCATCTGAAAAATATAAACTACCTTAGAGATTTCTGCCCAAAACCTCACCAGGAAAAATAAATGTCTAAAAAAGAAGACGCTAAGAATCTCAAAGAAGTATTCATACATATTTTCAGAAAATGACCACAATTGTTCATAGTGAAATGCTGATTCAGATAAAATCTGAATTATTTATAGAATGCGTGAAGCTGCATTCTACTGTGTAACCACTCAGCACCTACTTCCACAGTCTATTACCAGGACTTACAGATTTTCTCTTCTAAATGTTTCCAATTACCTCTACCATCTTCATTGTTCAAGTTGCCGCTATGCCTCCCAGGAATTTCATTGTATTCTCTAATTTGTATCTCAGAGTCTAGTCTTTGAAAATTTCCTAATGGTCCTTGTGCAGTCTGGAGAATGATCTATGGTAGTGAGACTTCTTGTCTGGAACAAGGGAGTTTACTAAGTATGTAAGAAGCCAAAGAACAAATACAAAATATTATCCTTTTATTTATATGTCTGTAATAAAATACTGACAAAAGCAACTTGGAGAGGAAATGTTTCATTTGGCTTAAATTGATGGGGTGATCACATCATTAAATGAAGCCAAATCAGAAACTCAGTCATGTCAAGAACTTGGAAGCAGGAACTGAAGTTTTTTTTGTTTTTTTTTTTTTTTTTTTTTTTTTTTTAGAATGGCTTAAGGTGACTGTAGGAATGTTCCCTTGCCCAAGTGAATGACCAGTTCAACTGAAATTTTAAGCTTCCACCAAAGCCAGAGTTCATTCCCTTGATAAGAAGGAAGTCATTTTCCCTTAATGGACCTCTAATCACATTGTACTAGTATAGATCAAAAGTCTTATCATGCTAATCTTCTACTGAATTTTGTTTCTTTTTTTTTTGTCTTTCAGGTTTTTTTTTAACTATACTTACTGACTTAACCAATGTTTTCCAAGTTCCCAGCCCCATACTGGTTTAATTAATTTGTGAATAAATGAAAGGAGTCCAATGCCCATAGAGGGTAGAAACAAACACCACATACAATGATTATAGCTATAGTAGCATTAATGAAGGAATTTTACCTAGGAGTAAGTTCTTGTTGGGTTCTCAGTGGCCTAAGGCTTATAGAAAAGCAAGAAAGTAGTTACATGCTTCAGTTTGTGGGGAAAAGTCTTGACTTTATTTAAAGTCACAAAGTTACTGAAAGACACAGAAATCAGAAGAAACTGGAAAGAATGGCATCAGAATAAACTCAGAAAATAACAGAAAGAAAGGGTAGAGCCACATCACCAATGATCTTGAATGCAAAAGTAGAAGTTTAGGCTTTTAGCTACCACTTATAGAAAGTTTTTAGCAAAGGAAAATGATGAGATGGCATGTGCTATTTACAGGACAACTCAGACAATGCTACAAAAGGCCTGCAAGATCACGAAATGTTCTTAAAGACTTGAATGTTAATGAGTGAAGTGCCATCATTCAAATGCAAGACTCGAGAAAGCAAAATTGTGCAAAGTCGAGGGACTTGACTTTCTGAGAGCCTGCACAGCATAAAATTTTAGGATAGGGGCTAGGTTTATATTCAGGCTTTACTATTATAGGAACATGGCAAGTGATTTAGCCTTCTTTTTATCATTTTTTATTCCTGAAATAGGGTTAATAGTAGTAAATTCATTATTTTATAAATATTGTTGGAAATATGTGACAATTCATATCATTCACTGAATAGATGACTAACAATTTATATTTCTCCTATGCCTAAATATTCTTTACAGCCATGTTGATTATTTTCTAAACTTATTTTAATTCTACCTAAAACATACAGAAATATGGTGATTTGTATTCTTAAACGGTTCACCTATAGCTATTTTTTTCCTGTAAATAAAACTTTATTGGTTTGTGCTGAGTGCTTACTGCTAGTAATGTTATGTTTATCGCAATACCATTACATACACTTGAAAAAAAAAGATGAAAATTTAAACTTTTTTGCTGAAAATCTTTCTGCATAGAAGGCAAAAATTGATGCTTTCTGGTGTCTTTCGGTATTCCTAATGGATCAGTATTATACTATTTATGATACTAAGAATCTACCTATATCTGCTGTGTTTGGGATATAATTTGTCCCTGCCAGAATTCACTGTGAAATTTCTTTGAAATTTGTTTTAATGTTATATTTGTCAAATTTATCTTGTTACAAAAATTTCCTTAGATAATCAATTTATAAAGCATAAAACTGTTTATTAGACAGAACACAGTTTTATACTTTCCAGTCCATAGGAAGATACTATTTTTAACAATAAAATAGCACATAGGCAATTCTCCCTGGCCATTCACTTCAGGCCAGTTTTACCTTATTGTGCATCAAGCCAAAGCCCGAATCTGTATGAATTTGATAGCTGGAGTGTGAAGTTTGATGCAAGTAGGGCCTTCTAGAACAAAAACAGGTTTCTGGGAAGATTATTCAGAAATATGTGTGTACAAAGCCCAAGCCAGGTGGAGTCCTGTGTTGCTAAGCTACATCCTATTCTTGTCTGCCCATAGACCTCTGGGGTGGGGATTGAGTTGAGGCTGGGATAGATTCACATCATGCAGAGTTTGTATAACAGACTAAAATGCTTATTTTGTGGCTAGTAAGGAAAATCCAGCTAAAGGAGACCAGACTTCCACAACTGTCTTTGAGGTGAGGTCATAGCTCTAATAACATACATGCTCCACACCAGACCACATTTCTTCACCTTTCCACTTCTCCACAATGTGGAGAGCATATTTTTGTCATATGGACAATTAGAGTATATTTCAGAACCAAACTGTTGTCCCAGTAGAATAATTTAGTAGAAATTTATTTTGCAATGTAGAAAATAAATTTTGTATGTTAACAGTCTAGCCTCATTAAAAAAAATAATGTTGATTCCAGCAAAGTGGATTAGTTAACAGCAGTGTGTAGTTATGGAGCCAGGCAAGTGTAGAAGACAGATTAGCAGTCTAGTACTTCACTCGGTCTTAGCTTTGTATATACCTGTCTTAGAATAATGAGCCTACCAGTGTGTTGGCAACCTGGAATTCTCCATCTGTTTGAGGTTACATATATACCCTATCTCCAAACAATGCAATACCCACATGTAACCTTGACAAGTATAAAATTAGGATCACTTTTGGCTTTGATATATGTGAAATAAAGAAAAACTGTGTCCACACATGTATATTTAGAGGGAAACCTTTATTTTTCACATTATGCTAGCGTAACTGGGCAACTTAAAATCAAACATAGTAGGAAAGGAGCTGCACATAGTAAAATAAAAAGATAGTTACCAAATTCAACAATAAAAACAAAAAGACTCATCCTCACTGTGTCTTAGCACCTAAATTTTTCTTTCTTTTGAAGGTCATATGAAGAATAAGTTAGTCCTTTCAGTATGTCCACTCAGTGGTCACCTGCTTCTGTGTGGTATATTCTGCTCTTTTCTATTGCTTTGGCATAAATTAAATCTCCTCCATACTTAGCAATCTATATGGGCTTTTCTTTAATATTGAACAAAATGCCCACCACTTGGAAACACCTGGTCTAGATATTGACCCCAAACACTGTTAACATTATAATAAATGCTGTTAACATTATGACTCTGATTTCTTTGGTTTATTTTTTCTTTCACCACCAACTGCTTGTTCTGCAAGCATCAGCATGCCATTTCAATTTTTCACCATGTATAGAACAGCAAATCCTCTTCAAATATTGAGTTTATCCTCTTGGATATGAGTCCCATCCTCCAGAGCCATATGTAATCAACATAGAACTAAGATCCAGTTAGTCACAAGAGAACAATGCAGCCATAAAATTGAAGAAAATGTAAGACTTAACACTTCAGTTGTGACTGTGTGAACAGATTTGTGCATCTCTGATTTTAACAAATATTAAATTTAACAAATAATAAGGGGGGAGAACATGAGCAAGGAAGTCAGGACCGCGAGGGGTGCACCCACCCACTGTGACAGTGGGGCTGATATATTGGGAGCTCACCAAGGCCAGCTGGACTGGGACTGAATAAGCATGGGATAAAACCGGATGTTCTGAACATGGCGGACAATGAGGGCTGATGAGAATCCAAGGACAATGGCACTGGGTTTTGATCCTACTGCATGAACTGGCTTTGTGGGAGCCTAACCTGTTTGGATGCTCACCTTCCTAGACCTGGATGGAGGGGGGAGAACCTTGGACTTCCCACAGGGCAGGGAATCTGGACTGCTCTTCAGACTGGAGAAGGAGGGGGGATGGAGTGGGGGGAGGAGGAGAGGAGTGAGGGAGGAGAGGGGAGTGGGAGGAGGGGGAGGGAAATGGGAGGCGGGGAGGAGGCAGAAATTTTTTCAATAAAATATAAATAAAAACCTGAAAAAAAACAAATAATAAGGGTGTAATCTATCTTTTCATGCTTAAACTTTTCTATCAGATATCAACTTCTCTCT
The DNA here is from genome assembly GCF_037038515.1 of Microtus pennsylvanicus. NCBI lineage: Eukaryota > Metazoa > Chordata > Mammalia > Rodentia > Cricetidae > Microtus > Microtus pennsylvanicus. The sequence continues at coordinate 69,888,839 of NC_134586.1, read as the reverse complement.
CAGCACCCATAATGACATAGAATTCAATACTTCACTTTTTTGTTCCTTAAAGAATACCATTCTCATAAGCATTACTGAGAATTATAACATTAAATGAAAGCCAAGTATAGATACCAGGTCACATACTGGAGCTAGATAAAAATTGGGTATCATTTCTTTGAGAGTCAAAATATCTATTTATTCACTTTGATCATAAGCACTTTGAATCTATGCTTTATATTCTATTAATTTACCTGTTCTGTGGAAGTGGGCTATTATGTTTCAGAACTAACAGTATGTTTTTATACATTTTTTCATTCATGAACATTAATTATGTATCTGCTACACACCAGAAGTTTTTCTCAACATGAAAAGATTTTCTTGTGCTTTGAAATGCTCATTCTAACACGGAGTTTAGTAAATAGTGAAAACAGGCACATCAGGAACAGGTGTAAAGTGAGAAGGATCAAAATGACAATATCAATAATGGGACATATACATTAACAACGGATATTAAAAGGTAGGGTTATAGTGTCCACATTAGGCAATTTTCTCATTACTCTTCAAATGAGGATCTTTAAGGAACATGGAAGGCAAAGAAGACCTTTACCCCAAAACCTGATTTAAGTATTTTGCTAGATTCCTCTAGCAAATCCCAGAATCTTATAATATTTCTCTGGTAAACACTTACAATTTTGCTCACAACTAAGTAAATAGTCTGCAAAGGACTTATTCTTCTTCCTGAGAAAAATCTCTCAAACAAAACTTCTACCTTGTGAACCATGCTTAAAGCAACTGCATATATGACCTTGAGTTAAACATGAGAAGATTTTTTTTTTCATAAATCAGCCTTTGCTTTTTAAAGAAACTCTCACAAACAAGATCATAAACTCTGAAGTCAATTACCTGGCAGTTCTTTGACCTTCTGTCCCTGGTGTGTCTTTCTTATCTGTATACTTTTTATACAGGTCAGAATCCTCCTTATTTGCTTACTTGCTAAGGAACAGTGGTTTAGGTAAAAATAAGAAGACCTTCTCACCTTAATTGCATTCTTTAAACTTAGATGTAGATTATTTATTTTGTTCATTATAATAATTTCTAAAGCAATAAAGACATAAATGTATGTATATATAATCACATATAAATGATTTTAAGTAATTATGTACTATATATATAATATTTAAATTACATAAAATGACTCTCCTTTGAGAAACCAGTACCTGAACCACCTTTGACTATACACTATGCTATCCTTTTTTCTTTGCATCTTCCTGACTCTCTTTACCCTCTCCCTCTACTTTCACAAATTTTAAATGAAACCTCACTCTAATAAACCTAAAGATTGCTTCATAGGGACCCATCTGGAAATACTTTTTATGAAGTAATTTCCTTTACCAAAGTAGAGATACTTGAAAAAGAATTCTATAGGCTATAAACATGAGAACAACTAGAGACATCTTCTCCCACTTCTGACATTCTCTTTTGAACCTCACTCTTGGCTTACTTTTTTGTTTTCATTCCAGCTGTCAATAATGATAATAAACATTAAATGTAGCGAGCTATCTTAAAATCTGATCATATAAAGCATAATTCAAAATTCTTTCACAGCCCCACAAACTTTCTAATAATTCGGAAAATTTCTCCCCCAATTCTTCTTCTATGAATTTGAATCCTCACATATTACAATGTTTGTGGAGGCAAAAAAAAAAAAAAAAGAAAAAAGAAAGACCTGTTTCCATGTTGATCAAAGCTGTAGAATTGGGACTTGTTTCTAGTTCCTTCAAGGTTATTGTGCTTCTACCTCAGACAAAGGTACCACCTGGTTGTAACTCAGAGAGTCCTGCTCACTTAAGATTTTGTTAACAGGTGTGGCTAACTGCCAGACCCAGTGTTCCTAAAAAAGGGAAGTAGTTTGCCCCTACCTCAAACAAAAGTCTAAGGATCCAACTAAATTCCAGTTCCCTTTATGGAAATATCTTGGGCATCCACCCAGGGAGTGGATTGCCTACAGCTTTGGACTAGGGTGTAAACAACAGAATGTTTAATTTGAATGTAGCCCGTGACTTTCAATTGGCTTGTTCATTTTTCTTGTATCATGTTAATGCAGACTTTTGTCTTACTTCTACTTTTTGGGGTCAAGGATATTTTAACTAGTTGGAAATTAAATACTGACAAATTTTAAGTACTCACAGAAATTCCCTCCTGATACTATCCTGTATGTTTCTCTATTTCATTATTTTAATTTGTGTCTTCATATTGTTCTGGAAAATTTTGTTTTCTCCATTTATAGTGATCGAAAGCTTGGCTGGGTATAGTAGTCTGGGCTTGCATCCATGGTCTCTTAGTTTCAGCAGTACATCTATCCAGGACCTTCTGGCTTTCATTGTTTCCATAGAGAAATCAGGTGTAAGTCTGATAGGTTTACCTTTATAAGTAACCTGGCCTTTTTCCTATGCAGCTCTTAATATTCTTTCTTTATTCTGTATGTTTTGTGTTTTGATTATTATATGGCAAGGAGATTTTTTTTTTGGTCCAGTCTATTCGGTGTTCTGTATGCTTCTTGAACCTCCATAGGTACATCTTTCTTCAGGTTGGGAAAGTTTTCTTATATAATTTTATTAAATATATTTTCTGGACCGTTGAGCTGTACTTCTTCTCCTTCTTTTAACCCAATTTTTCTTAGGTTTGGTCTTTTTATTATGTCCCAGATTTCCTGAATGTTTTGTGATGAGAATTTGTTGGCTTTGCTGTTTTCTTTGATCAGTGTGTTTATTTTCTCTATGGTATCTTCAGTGTCTGAAATTCTTTCTTCTATCTCTTGTAATCTGTTGGTAGTACTTGTCTCTGTAGTGCCTGTTCATTTACCCAGATTTTCCATCTCCATCCTTCCCTCGGTTTGTGTTTTCTTTATTACTTCCATTTCATTCTTCATGTCTTGAACCACTTCCCTTACCTGTTTGATTGCATTTTCTTGTTTCTCTTGTTTTTTTGGGGTATCTTTGAGCACTTTATTCATTTCCTATACCTTTTTGTTTGTGATCTCTAATTGTTTATGGCAGTTTTTCACCTCCTGTTTAAGGTCTTCTATTATTTTCATATAATTCACTTTTGAGTCGATTTCTTCTAATTCTTCTAGAGTAGGGTGTACAATTCTTCTTATTTCGGGATCTCTGGATTCTGGTGATGTCATGTTGCCTTTCAGGTTGTTAGAGGAATTCTTGCCTTGGTGCCTTCCCATTTCTTCCTTCAAATGGAGCCAGGAGAGGCCTGGTGTCTTGGTCCAGTCTTTGCTGTGACTGACTCTCTGAGTGTATCTCTTCAGTGTAGAAGAAGGAACCGGTCCCATTCAGATGGAACTCCTCAGCACCAAAACATGGACGCCTGGTAGTCCAATGACCCGAGGACAAAAGGGGGAACTTGTGGGGTAGGATGGGGGACTAGTAGAACACAGGACACCCTGCCACACAAGCTGAAGGTGCGCTTGCTCCCTTGTGGGGGGGGGGCAGTCCTTGAGGCCTGTCCGGTAGACAGGCACTCACCTCTCTGGGTGGGTAGACTTAGTGTAGGAGCAGAAAACTCTTCCTGAGCAAAGGACCTAGCAGATAAAGCAGGCTTGTTGGGGGGTGGGGGTGGGTGTAAGAAAGACAGCCCTGCAGAAGGAGCTGGGAGAGGGTGGTTTGTGGTCTCTTCCAGGTCAATCCGCCCCTGGATTGTACACACTCACTCGTCCAGATGGAACTCCTCAGTACCTAAACAGGGCCGCCTGGTAGCCCGATGATCCGGGGACAAAAGGAATAAACAGGACCTCCTGAAACTGAGAAGCTTCTGTAAAGCAAAGGACACTGTCATTAAGACAAAAAGGCAACCTACTGACTGGGAGAAGATCTTCACCAACCCCACAATAGACAAAGGTCTGATCTCTAAAATATATAAAAACTCAAGAAACTGGACTTTAAAATGCTAATTAACTCAATTAAAAATGGGGCACTGAACTGAACAGAGAATTCTCAACAGAAGAACTTCAAATGGCCAAAAGACCCTTGAGGTCATGCTCAACCTCCTTAGCGATCAGGGAAATGTAAATCAAAACAACTTTGAGATATCATCTTACACCTGTCACAATGGCTAAAATAAAAAAAAAAAAAACACCAATGAAAGCCTTTGCTGGAGCGGTTGTGGAGTAAGGAGTACACTCATCCATTGCTGGTGGGAATGCAAAATTGTGCAACCACTATGGAAATCAGTGTGGCGTTTTCTCAGGAAATTTGGGTTCAATGTACACCCCAGGACACAGCAATACCACTCTTGAGAATATACCCAAGAAATGTCCTATCATCCTACAAAAGTATTTGTTCAACTATGTTCATAGCAGCATTATTTGTAATAGCCAGAACCTGGAAACAACCTAGATGCCCTTCAATGGAAGAATGGATGAAGGAAGTGTGGAATATATACATGCTAGAGTACAACTCAGCGGTAAAAAACAATGACTTTATGAACTTTGCTTGCAAATGGATGGAAATAGAAAACGCTATCCTGAGTGAGGTAACCCAGACCCAAAATGATGACCATGGGATGTACTCACTCATAATTGGTTTTTAGCCATAAATATAGGACATTGAGCCTATAATTTGCAATACTAGAGAAGCTAAATAAGAAAGTGAACCTAAAGAAAAACATATAGTTATCCTCCTGGATATTGGAAGTAGACACGATTTTTGGGCAAGTTTTGGGAACTGGGGGTGGGGTGGGATGGGGAAAACGGGAGATGGGGAGAGACAAGTGAGAAGGGGAGGATGGAGAGAGCTTGGGAGCATGGGATGGTTGGGATAATGGAAGGATGGATATAGGAGCAAGGAAGTATATATCTTAATTAAGGGAGCCATTTTAGGGTTTGCAAGAGCCTTGACCCTAAAGGAGCTCCCAGGCATCAAGAGAGATTCCCCAACTAGGTCCTTGGGCAGCTAAGGAGAGAGATCCTGAAATGGTCCAATCCTATAGCCATACTAATGAGTATCTTGCATATCACCATAGAAACTTCATCTGGCGATGGATGGAGATAGAGACAGAGATCCACATTGGAGCAATGGACTGAGTTCCCAAGGCCCAAGAGAAGAACAGAAGGAGGGCGAACATGAGCAAGGAAGTCAGGACCACGAGGGGGGCACCCACCCACTGATACAGTGGGGCTGATATATTGGGAGCTCACCAAGGCCAGCTGGACTGGGACTGAAAAAGCATTGGATAAAACCAGACTCTCTGAATGTGGTGGACAATGAGGGCTGCTGAGAATCCAAGGACAATGGCACTGGGTTTTGTTCCTACTGCATGTACTGGCTTTGTGGGAGCCTAGCCTGTTTGGATGCTCACCTTCCTAGACCTGGATGGTGAGGGAAGATCTTGGACTGCCCACAGGGAAGGGACACCTGACTGCTCTTTGGACTGGGAAGGGAGGGGGAGGAGGGAGAGGGGATTGGATGTGGGAAGTGGGGGGAGGGGAGGGAAAAGGGAGGAGGGGAGGAGGCAGAAATTTTTAATAAAAATAAAATAAAAATGCTTCTAGATCTCCAGTGGCATTAGTAAGCAGAAATGCTGTAGGTCCCAAATGGTGGTAGCAGGCCATGTGGTAGCAGACAACAGACCCTGGGAGCCGCCAGTCCCAGGCAGAGATGTGTTCCATTCTTCAAGCAGTGGCTGGTCCCAGCGGGGCAGAAGCCAGAGACATGGATAGACACGACTTGCAGAGTGAGGTTGATTATTTATTTAGGTGGTTATTGGGGGAAGAAGGAAGGGAAGAGAGAGAGAGAGAGAAACAGAGAGAGGGAAACAGAGAGAGAGAGAAAGAGACAGAGAGAAGAGGAAAAAGAGACAGAGAAAGGGGGAAGCAGAGAAATGGGGAGATAGGCAGAAGAAAAACTGCCTCTCTGAGAGGAAGATGGAAAAGAGAGTGAGCTCAGGCAGGAAGCTGAAAATCAGCCTGTCTCAGCAGAAGGAGGAGAGAGTGGGTGTGGCTTGTCTCTTAAAGGGACCAGGGACCAAAACCATAACACCGGGGCCATTAGGCACTGCTTCCTGAGGGCTTGTCCTCACATGCTGGCCCTAGAACCTAGAAATGTCAGCCATGTTATGTGGCTAAATCATTACACACATTCACACACACACACACATACATACATACATATATACATATACATATATTAAAGTAGAGCTATAATGATCAGTCTCCGAAGGGAGAGGAAACCTTGTAGATCTGTCATCAAGGGAAGCATGCTATGTTTTCTCAGTTACTATATTTGCTCCTAATAACCCTGAGTTGATTAGTCTTGCATATTCTTCACTATGCCATGAGAGGATAAGGTGTGCATTTTTTAAAATAATAATAATTATAATGTGGGCTAACAAGGTGTCTATACAATTAAAAGCAGTTGTCACATAATCCTGATGACCTAAGTTTTAATGATCCTTTGCTGAACCCTGTAGTGGAAGAAGAGAACTGACATTGGAAATTTTCTTCTAACTACCAAATATGTATATGACACATATATGCTAATAAATAATTAATAACAATAATGTTAATAGGAAAAGAATAGGCATATTATAAAAATAGTTATATGATAATAAGAATTAAAAATCTTTTGACTACTTATCTCATGTCATTGAAGGCATATAAACATCTTTCTTATATTATTATTCCTTATTTTGAACCTGATTTCCATAATTATAAACTGGAGCTTTGAGAGTGACACATTACTTTGAAGTCTGAGCTTTCCTCAGAAAGAATCCCAGAATTCTTATATATCTTTCAAAAAGGATGTTCACATAACTCTAAAATATAAAGGTTATAACTTATTGTTAATTTCATACTTAAAACATATCTAAAAACACCAACAAAACATTTAGGGATCTATTCCTCTTCAAAGAGTGCGATATATGTCAACATATTTAGTATTTGAATAATCTAACTAAGTGTGCCCATTTCTGATTCTCAAGTCAAAGATGAAGAAACAGTGTCAAACATTGTAAGTAACCTGTTAAAAGCTTCATTACTAACCAGTTTTAAGCTATATAGATGGAAGCCGTTATTGACATCCTGCATCTCAATCCATTCATTACCTGTCTCTAAGTATCTACCCTCTGTCCTTTCAGTCCCCATCAGTTCAATGCATAACCAATATGGAGACATGTTATACTGGAAGTACTGGAGATTAAATAGTATTGGACTTGAACCAGTCCTCTTCTGGTGAGAGAGAAGTTACTCTAGACTGACATGGTGGAAGGAGAGAAACAGCACTCTCTGTCCTCTGATGCACATATGCTAAATGAATAAATAAATAAATAATAAATAAATAAGGAGGAAATGGTGTTATTAAGGCATTTGGATATGTTGGTTAAGCTGTGGGTTGAAATGCCCTGAAAACTTTTCTTCAGGTGTCACAGCACAGACCAGTTTTTAATTCTTGAAATCTCAATACAAGACATTTTTCTAAAAAGCTCTGAGTGTCAAATAAGTGAACTAATAATAATTTAAAAATGATTAGATGTCCATAGCTTGGTAACTCTAGATACCAAGATAAGATAAGAAAGAACTGTGGGACAAACAAGACTGGAAACAGACAGATCACCTAGGTGTTTGTCTGATTATATGTTGTGTTAAATTTTATTTTGTTAAGTTATTCTGTGCTAAGATAATAAGCATAACATGAAGAGAAAGAAAGTAATGTAAGGTTTAATTTATGAAGTAAACATGACAGAATTGTTGAGCACAAAAAGTCATAGTAAATATGACAGCACACATGTGTGTAACTCAGGAGGATGGTGAGTCAGTGTGGATTAGTTGGTTGTGTAGGAAAAGTGGTGGAAGAATTTAGGAACATTTAGAACTCACCACCACAGGTCAGAAGCACCAAAGGCAGATTGCTATAGTTCAGGTATACCCAGAACTTATCACCATTGTTCAGAAGCATCCAATCTTATCAATGATTATGGAAAAAGTAAAACATTTAGATTTAGAATACTAGGGGCACTACAAGAGACTATTCTTTTAGGTAGGAGATTTATTAGAAGAATTATTATGACCACAGAGAGACATGTGAACAGCAGAACAGAGAGGATTCTGACACATGTTCAAGCTCACACTGCCTTTCATAAGATTTGGAGAATGCAGGAGAGGGGTAGATGCTATAGAGATTAGCTTGAGTATAGATCTTGGTTTATTTATACAAATTTAAGGTCAATTTTGCTATATGTATATTTCTGCACTTGATTAAGGTATTGTGTTTGTGCAGCTCATTTAAAAATATAATATATAATTAAGAGACAGGTTAATAGTCATTTATAATAGTCAATCTTGTAGTAATGTTAGTTAGGTTTTCTACATATATAGAGATATATTTTAATTAGATATTCTTCAAAGGCTTCAGTGTTGGGAGCAGTGAGACCCCAGATCCTGAATTTCTTGCAATCCTCTGGTCTGAGTGCCTACAGCTGCTCTGAGCATGAGACCTTCAGGAGTTCCTGATGGCAGGAGAGTGGTTTCTGGTGGGTTTGGCTGGGGTGTGGCTGTGTCTATATAATCTGCCCCTGAACACAATAAAGGGGCCATTCTTGGGGTATTCAAGAATGACCCGTGTCGCTGTCTTTCTGTCTGTGTGTGTGTGTCTGTGTATTTTAACCTCTAGCCTCCTTGCCCAAAGCTAGCGAACTGGTTGTGGTGCGTGGCACTTCAGCTACATTCAGAATATGGCATTTAAAATGTTTTAATAACGTAGGACTTTTCTTGACATGAAACACATATGCTCCTGGCAGAACCAATCTACTTCAAGAGAAAGATGGGCATCAATGAGTCTCCTTCTGTAGTTTATTAGCTGATAACTAAAGTTACAAAATAATCCCACAGTGGTTCAGAATCATGTATAATAAAGGGTTATTTATTTAGAGGAGACTCATAGATCACTGTCCTAGATCGCAGTCCTGTGCATGACTGGGGAACAGAAACCAAATATAGCAGGTAGAAGTTAGAACCAAAATCAAGAGAGCAAGCACATGCTATACAGCTGCATTTATAGTATTAGAGATTATACAAAAGTGGTCTGGTATCTTAAAGGCTTTTGGCTGAAGGTGCTCCCACAGCACTTCCTCCTTTTGTTTAAGATAGAGAGTTCCAAACAGCAATAAAAAACTATGTACACAAGAAAGAGATATCAAGTATAAAGCTAGAATTACAACCAGCACAATCAGTATTAAGCAAAAAGCATATCCTAATGTTTTAACTAACATTCTATCCAAAAAGTCTAAGTCTTATATTGGAAATGGCCTGGGTAGATCGTATGAAGAAGGTCACTATGAGTATTTAATCTTCTACCCCATTGAAGGCTTTAGAAGAGAGATAATATTACTTGAGTAGGCAGGAAGTGCAATCAAGCAGCTTCTAAAATATGCAGTAGATAACAGAGACAACTGGCTTTTTGAGCAATCACCCAAAGTCTCATTTGTGATGTTGAAGCAATCCTCTATGGCTAAGGCCTACAGTAATTGACAGCCCATTTTCAGAGGCAGGAAATTTTTCAGAAATGTCTTACCCTGTCTTGACAAGGTTTGGTAGTCTTTTTTTCTTATATCCTTCTTGTCCAGTATGGACATTGTGAAGTTTGTCAGTTGTCAAGGCATGGGTTGTTCCTTGCCCAAGGTCAGTTGTGACAAGAAGAAAACAAACTCCAAATGGAGCATATTTGGTGATCAACATTTTGGGGGAAATAGATCAGTGCTGTCAGAAGCAACTGTGTCTCCTGTCAACAGAAGCCCAAGTTATTTAAATGACATGTTCTACAGATCTTTGAAGTGGTTGAAGATTACCTATTGATGCAGAATACAATCTCTATGTATCTAAGAACTGAATTAGTCTGACTAAAAGTATAACAAACATGAATGGTTATTGACCTATAATATGTAATGCTTATATAAAGATTTTATACTTCATATTCGGGTAGTAAAGAATCTTTAAGCAACTGTGCAGTAAAGAAGGACAATGACCTCAAAATGTAAACAATGTATAAATATCTTGATCAGAGGTAGAAATATAAAGCATAATAAGATAAATATATGCTAAACTTGTATCAATATAAAAAAATGTCTTAAACAGAGGTAGAAACATGCATGCATACAATCTGAAAAAATAACTTTGTATAGGTATACAAATACTGTAAACAAAAATAGGAGTATATTCAAAATAACAAATACATTTTTAACTTTTTCAATATATAAAAATTTATACCAATGTAAATTGTCCATAAATAATAGCTCACATATATTCACTCTATTATTCACTATTATTTTTATTAGTATGAATAGGTTCACACAAAATTACCTCTTATCTCATTCAATTTTCACTCTATTTTTGATCTCTGGCCCTACATAATTTCCACCCCAACTCCCAACCCTATATGAGTAATAATCAACCCCAAAATTTTGTCCCTAACCCTGAAGACAAACTTTTTTGGGAGAAGGGTGTCATCTTCTAGAGTTGCTTTCAGTTGTCATGAGGGTGATGTTTTTTTCTATAGGATACTGTGAAAGTAAAATGATAGTTAAGTTTTAAGATTATTGCTTTGTACAATAGCAAATATTATCTGAGTAGTTGATAGAGTCTTTTTCTTTGTTTGTTTTTAAAGTTCTTATTTTGAGGTCTGGCTAGAATGTTGTAAGAAGAGTCACCATTTCCGCAGCTGGTACTCCAAAACCAGTCTAATTTTGTGCTATCAGCATCATGACATCATATCAACCAGGTGAAGTCATTGTTGTGAGCACCATCTTCTTCCTGGAAGCTTTAAAGATTACCCTAAGAAAACCTACTGTCCATAGTTAAAAACATAAACATTATTCATACAGACACATAAGAAATGAGAGATATGATATAGAAAAAAATGGACATGGAAAATATTTTCTTAAAATCTGTCTTCTTTCTGCCCCATACCAGATGGCTCCTGATATGATACAGAAATTCTGAATTTTTCTTTTAACAACATGCTTGGATTAAGAGAAGGATAGCCATTGTCCAACTCCAAAGGCAGCTCTTATTTTTAAGTAGAGATTTATATACATGTCCAGATAATCTAATTTTACCATGCAGATAATGAAGCATCATAAGGCAGATTTCTCTTTGCTTGTTGATTCTTTCTGGATCTTTTCATCTTTAGGCATCTTAATGTCCAAGGTTTTTCAACTCTTTGAAGATGAATATTTTCTGCAGAGACAAAAACAGAAACCTGCCCAATACTTATGAGGTTTTCTTACCACCTGTTTGGTTCACTTCTGTGGATGAGCTGTCATTTCTCTTTTCCAAGAGGTTTCTCTTTGTAAAACTAAATCTTTATTAACTTAGATGGTATACATATTTTTTCTTCTCCTGTGAAAACAAGAGCAAAACCCCTTCTCCAAAGTAGCACATCAGCTGGTTTCTATTGTGAGGTCAACATATGATTGAAATACACTGGCTGATTTAATTAAAAAAATGTTTCTATTATCCACTGTCTCTCTACCTCTGTTGTTCCTCTCTAATTAGCATTAAGTAAATTAAAGATTAACAAAGCATTATGCAATCTTTTTCTGGGGATATTTTCCATCCTTTTCTGTTTGTTTAGCATATTTGTTATAGTTTAATTGATCTTTCTGCCTGACCTGTAGTGTTGTTTGGTACACCTGTAATATGCTTTATATTATAATAAGCAAAAAACTATCTAATTTCTTAGACACATATGCTGAACCATTTTCTGCCTTTATTTGTACAGGCATGCCCATGAAGGCCATAACTTCTAATACATGTGTGATTACTGAATCAACCTTTTCTGAATTCAAGGCAGTTCCTACTGAAATCCTGAATAAATATCAATGATGTGGTATACATACTTTAATTTTATAAATTCTATAAAGTAGAACACATTCATCTGCTAGATCACATTTCTCTGAGTACCCTTTGGTTTACTTCCTGCAGGTATGCGTGTTTGGTTATAGAAAGAACAAGTAGGACATCTTTTTTATAATCTCCTAAGCTTGTTGCCATGTATTAGAAAACTCTTTCTTTAAACCCTTTCTATTGACATGATATTTCTTATGAAATTCTGAGGCCTACATCATACTTCCAAACAATAGTTGCTTAATTTCTGCATTACCTTGTGATAGAGAACCTGACAGGCACATATGGGATCACGTGTGTTATGAATATGGGGCAAAGCTATTTCCTTATTATATCTTGAACCTGAATGTAAAATTAAGTCTGTATATGTATGTATTATAAGTATGTATAATTAAATAATTCTATATTATCTGGTATAATTTCAGCAGTTTCAATATAAGACAACGCTTTGCACATTGAGAATCAGTAACTATAGTGAGAGGTTCTTTAAAATCTCTTAGTACCATAAGAATAGCATCTAATTCTACCTTTTAGACAGATTTATAAGGGCTTTGATCCACCTTACTTAATTCTTCTGATTTGTAACCTGCCTTTCCTAATTTATTTGCATTAGTGTAAAGTATATGGGTTTCAGTTATTGTCTGTCATGTACAATTCAGGGAAGAATCCAAGTAGTTCTCTTTATAATGTTAAGTCTATCACTTTGGGGATAATGACTATTAATTTCTCCCATAAAATTAGCTCAAGCTCAGGCTGGAGAGATGGCTCAGGGGTTAAAAGCATTGCCTGCTCTTCCAAAGGTCCTGAGTTCAATTCCCAGCAACCTCATGGTGGCTCACAACCATCTTTAATGAGGTCTGAAGCCCTCTTCTGGCCTGCAGGCATACACACTGACAGAATATTGTATACATAATAAATAAATAAATATAAAAAAATTAGCTCAAGCTCTTTTCCAAGATTCATTGTCTTCCCATAGTTTTTTTTTTTTTAATTTAAAAGGAACTATAATCTCTTCTCTGTTGGTTCTGTAACTTCTAGTTGATGAAGTCTCAAATTTTATTTATAATTAATTAAGGGTCTTTTTCCACATAACTTTTTAATTTTTTACTTGGTTTGTGTGGTAAAAATACCCATTCTATGATATCTTCTCTCTACATTAAAATCCCTGTAGGGGAAATTCTGAAAGGCAATATGAATAGAATAAAATTAAGATTTTGGTTCACTCTATCTACATATGCCTCATGTAATTTCTCTTCAACAACCATCAATTCTTTTTTTCTCTTCAGCTGTTAATTCTGTGGAACTATTTAAATCTTTGTCACCATCTAAGGTTTTGTTTAAATGAGTTATTAGATCAGGTGTTATCCCAAGAGCCAGTCATATCTCCTAATAATTCTTGAAAGTCATTTAGGGTCAGCAATTGGTCTCTCCTAATTATAACTTTTGTGTTCTAATTTTCTGAAAACCCATTTTGTAACCTACATAATTAACAGAATCTCCTCTTTGTCTTTTTTGAGCAATTTGCAATCCCCATTTGGGAAAAAAACAACTTTACTTCTTCAAAAATCTTTCTGAAGTATATACATTTGCATCATATAACAAAATGTCATCTATGTAATGGTGAATTATAGACTTAGAAAATTGCTTGCATATATTTCCAATATATTTACAAAGTATTGGCACAGGGTGGGACTATTGAGCATTTGCTAAGAGAGAATAGTCCACTGGTATCTCCTAGTAGGATGAAAATTATTATAAGTAGGCACTGTGAAAGTAATTTTTTCTCTATCCATTTTCTGTAAAGGTATAGTGAAGAAACAATCTTTCAAATCAATAATTATATGAGGCCATTCTTTTGGTAATAGAGAAGACAGAGGAATTCCAGATTGTAGAGGGCCCATAGATTGAATTACCTTGTTGACAACTCTTAGATCTTTCACCATTCTTCATTTTCCAGATTTCTTCTTATCAACAAATACAAGAGAATTCCAAGGGCTGATTGATTCTTCAATATGGTGAGCACCTAGTTGCTCCTATACCAGCTGTTCTAAAGCTTGCAGTTTCTCTTCTACTAAAGGCCAGTTTTTAACCCATAAGGGTTTCTCAGTTAACCATTTTAAAGGCAAATTGTTGGGAACTCTGAATGTTGCGGGAGGTCCTTCCAGTCCTCCAGCCAATAGCCGCTGAGATACCAGCCCATTGGGGCGTGGTCTCTCTCTTTAAAAAAGCGGCCACTTCCCTCCTCATTCTCTCTTACTTCCTGCTCTGCTTCCAGTGACTAGACTCCCTTCCTGATTGCACAGAGGGCTGTTGTCTGGGGCTGTGATCTGTAAGTTTTTCCCCTTTAAATAAATAACCATTCTATTAATCATAATTCCAAACTGGTGTGGGATCATTTGTGACTTCCGCCTTCACCTTCATCTGAAGGTTTGCTAATTGCTTTGTGCTCTTGTACAACCTGAATGACTGGTGACCTTTGTTTATATTATCTTATAATATCCTTTCCAGAAACATGAGTTCTTGGGATGGCAGAAATTTTAACCTGGGTATTCTATCCCTGTAACCACTCATGACCCCATAAATTCACTGTGATATTATCTATATATTGCCTCGGTCTTCTTTCTGTTCTTTTGGCCCTATGCATTCAACACTCCTTGTGCTTTGTTTCACTTGAGATAAAGTTTCAATTTCTAGGAATTGAATATCTGCCTCTTGAAGAGGCCAATCTTGATGCCAAGATTCTGGAGTAATGATCTTCATGTCTTCACCTGTGTCTAGTAATCCCTCAATTACAATGTCACTTATATGCAATTTTAGCTTGGTCTTTGATCATTCATCAAAGTCTGCCAAAACATATGTTTCCTATTTCCTACTGGAGTTTTAGATTCATCCCCTATGTCTATTTCATTATCCAGAACAGTATGATTTCTTACAGTAGGCCCTGGATTGTTTAATTTTCCTGGTGAAACATGGTCTCCATAGAGACTGGGAATGACTGAACCTTGTTTGATATTGTGTCCTGTGAGAGGCCCCCCAAGGCATTTCTCAGTGGTATCAGATTGCTATGTATGTCTCTTGTCGACCCACATTCATTAGTCCAATGTTGGTTTTTGCCACACCTCCTACATATACCAGAAGACTCAGTCCTCCTATTCTTTCTATACCTAGAGGAAACATTATTCTTAGGAATTCCTTGCTATAGTCCCTTCTTGGATGTCTTGTTCTACCACAATTACATTTGCAATTTTGCTGTCTCCTCATACAACTGGAAAGGGGGGGTGGTTCTACTATAGCCTTAGATGTAATCTGAATATTCTTGGTTTCCGGGTTGGAGGAACTATCCTCCGTGATAGTCCAAAGGCTGTTAGGTTAGACATAGCTCAAGGAGTGACTATTAAGGAGGCTAAAGATATCCCAGAATAAATTAAAATTAGGGTTTGGATCTCCAATATTATTTTCCATCCTTTTTCAATGATTGAAAATTTAATTGGTTAATCAGCCCTGAGGAAGATTCATTGTAAGGTGATGATGTTTCAGGGGCTTATATTCACAATTCCACAATGATATACATACAATAGCCCTCTATTTCAACAAAGCATATAATGCAAAACCCACAGTGAAGAGGGAACACTGGAACCATACGTAAACATATTTGTGTGCATACACAAACATACACTGAACATGCATACACACACAAGTGTGTATTTATATATTTCTCTCTCTCTCTCTCTCTCTCTATATATATATATATATATATATATATATATATATATATATTTCTCTTTCACTTATAATTGTTGAAATGTTTATGTATAATGTAATCATACCAAGATATCAGCAACAACTAATCATAAAACACAATTATAAAGCTATGTTCTATTAAAAAAAGTTATATAACATAATCTCTTTCTAAAAAATGAACAATTTGGGAAGGAGGTGAGATGATGCAGTCCCTGAGTGATGAACTAAGAGGAAAAGAATAATGCATGCACCATGACCTTAGTAAAAGACTTCATTTCTTCCACAATTCAATTAAAAATTTTTATATTTTCATTCTAAGAATTACTTTAAGGATTCTTTTTCCTATTTTGTCAATTTTCAGCCTCACTAGTCTTATGTTTTGTACCTATTTTTTAAGTAAAATGAGAGCTATTTCAACCCATCAGAAAGACTAAGCTTCTGAGAACCCAAGGATGATAAGTATTTAACAGGTAGGTGGCATATCCATCTGAAAACACTGGAAAAGAAAATGATGGAAGAGAACTGTACATGACTTCACTGTACTATACAGAACAATGTGAATCTTAAAATTAATAAATCAGTTATTACTTAACTTTACATTCATAAAATTTTGTGCCTATGCTTGATCATATAAAGCTAAAACCATAAGAAGCTATAACTGAAATGAGGTTAGAGAAAAATATAAGTTAGTTGCCACACTATAGACACATCACCATGACCCTCTGAGCTGTGAATGAGATATTGTTTGCGAGGGTATTAAGTGTTAGAAAAATGGTTCTTCTGCCAGTGTTTCTAGTGGGAAGATGAATGGAAGAAAAGGTTTCCTGCCTGGGGCAGGTACTGTTATTTTAATAGAAGTCAAAGAGAAAGGAATACATCCTGTCCTATTTTTTTCTTCTGGTTGTATTAGGTGGTAGAAAGCTATCCATGCTTAAGAGTTTGATAATACATAAAATACAGACTTAGATGTTTAAATTATGTTTTGCAAGCTTAAGGCCATCAGGCACTGTACATATAACCAAAAATAAGAAGATAGACAAAGCATAAAATTGGGGAGATTATGAAAATATGGAGGACTGACAGGCACATCTTGTCTGAAAAGGTTTATATTCCATTTTAAAAATAATATCAAATTGTGTGTGAGAGAAACTGCCAGGAGAAAGAGTTGTCTTTTGCCATTGATTAAATCAAAACTCTAGCCAGTTACTATCATAGAAGCAAGTAGAGTCTTGTACACAAGATGCTAGGAGGGAAATATTCTTAATATAATATGAATGATCATGAAATGCATTGTAGCAAATGCCTGTTTCCATAGCCTCTTTAACATGCCAATGGTTGTAGTCAATCTTCCCAGCTACAACAATGTCAATCTAATAAATTCATTCTTACCATATACATTCATACTATCAGTTCTATTACTCTAGAGAACCCTTACTACCATACTACTTAATTTAAATTATCTTGTCAGATAAGATGATATTCAGGGATAAGTGCCACATACCAAAGCTAAACCAAAACCAGGTGAACGATCTAAATAGACCTGTTAGTCGCGAAGAACTAGAAACCGTTATCAAAAATCTACCTTCCAAAAAAAGCCCAGGACCAGATGGTTTCAATGCAGAATTCTACCAGAACTTCCAAGAAGAGCTAATACCTATACTCCTTAATGTATTTCACAATATAGAAACAGAAGAGTCATTGCCAAATTCCTTTTATGAAGCTACAGTTACCCTGATACCAAAACCTCACAAAGACCCAACCAAGAAAGAGAATTACAGGCCTATCTCACTCATGAATATTGACGCAAAAATTCTCAATAAAATACTGGCAAACCGAATCCAAGAACACATTAGAAAAATTATCCATTATGATCAAGTAGGCTTCATCCCAGAGATGCAGGGCTGGTTCAACATACGCAAATCTATCAATGTAATCCAGCATATAAATAAACTGAAAGAAAAAAACCATATGATCATTTCATTAGATGCTGAAAAAGCATTTGACAAAATTCAACACCCCTTTATGATAAAAGTCTTGGAGAGATTAGGGATACAAGGGTCATACCTAAATATAATAAAAGCTATTTACAGCAAGCCGTCGGCTAACATTAAATTAAATGGCGAAAAACTCAAACCCATCCCACTAAAATCAGGAACACGACAAGGATGTCCACTCTCTCCATACCTCTTCAACATAGTGCTTGAAGTTCTAGCAATAGCAATAAGACAACATAAAGGGATCAAGGGGATTCGTATCAGAAAAGAAGAAGTTAAGCTCTCGTTATTTGCAGATGATATGATAGTATACATAAGCGACCCCAAAAACTCTACCAAAGAACTCCTACAGCTGATAAACACATTTAGTAATGTGGCAGGATACAAGATCAACTCCAAAAAAATCAGTGGCCTTCCTATACACAAAGGATAAGGAAACAGAGAGGGAAATTAGAGAAGCATCACCTTTCACGATAGCCACAAATAGCATAAAATATCTTGGGGTAACTCTGACCAAGGATGTGAAATATCTATTGGACAAGAACTTTAAGTCTTTGAAGAAAGAAATTGAAGAGGACACCAGAAAATGGAAAGATCTTCCTTGCTCCTGGATTGGGAGGATCAACATAGTAAAAATGGCAATTCTACCATACTTTAATAAGCTATGGTCTCTAAAAGTTGTCTTGTGAATATAAGAAACCTGTGCTTGTCCTCTGATGGGAGTCTGTCCCTCCTGGTCCTACAACTATTCAGTCCCAAATAAACACACAGAAGCTTATATTTGACCTATTACTTAGACATTTTACTAACTAGCTCTTACAGTTTAAATTAACCCATAGTTCTTATCTATGCTTAGACATGTGGCTTGTTACTTTTTCTCAATATGGCATTTTCATTTTGCTTTCTCTAAATCTGGCTGGTGACTACATCTCTGCCTTTCCTTTTCTCAGAATTCTCCTACTCTGGTTGTTACCCCACTTAAACGTCCTGCCTATCTACAGGCAAGTCAGTGTTGTATTAAACCAATATGAGTGACAAATCTTTATAGTATATAGGAGCATTATCCCACAGCCCTTGATTTTTTCTTTTTAAATTTATTTAAATAATATCTTTTTCATTTATTTTATTTAGCAGCCAGTTTCTGCTCTTTCCTCTCCTCTTGCTCCCTTCTCTTTCACTAATCCCTCCTTATCCATTCCTTCTCCATCTCAATTCAGAAAAGTGGAAACCTCCCCTGGGCTTCCACAAAGCCTGGCACTTCAATTTGTGGCAAGATTGAGCTCCTTCTCTTATGTTGAGATCACCCAGCATGGAGAACAGGTTACCAAAATCAACTAAGTACTGTGAAGTGGTCCTGCTCTCACTTTTATAAGCCTTTCTAAGAGAGCAATCTACATGACTGTCACATACCTGCAGAAGGCCTACAACTGTCCCATGCAGTCTCCCTAACTCATCCAAGAGCTCCTATGAGCTCAGGTCAGTTATTCTGTGGGTTACCCCATCAAGACTTCCCTGGCTGGTACAGTCCATCCCCCTTTTCTTCCACAAGATTTTTGGAGTTCAGCACAATGTTTATCTGTGGATCTCTACCACTGTTTTCATTAGTTACTGCATAGAGTATCTATGATAGCAATTAGATGACCAATCTGATTACAGTAGATGACCAGTTTAGCCACCCTCTCCACTAGGAGTCTTAGTTGCGGTCATCTTTCTGGGTTCCTAGAGATTTTCCTGGTACCACGTTTCTTCCTAACCCCAAAATGGCACCCTTATCAAGATGTCTCCTTTGTTATTCTCCGTCTCCATCTTGCATCCAATCCACCCCACTGTACCTACTCCCTCTAGTTCCCATCCCTTCATCCTCCAATCCCCACTCCTGGTTTACCCAGATCTTTTCTATTTCCCCTTTCAGGGATATTCACGCATCCTCTTTGGGGCCCTCCCTGTTATTTAGACTTCTCAACTGTGTTCATAGCATCATTTTTAATAATAACCAGAAGCTGGAAACAACCTAGATGCCCCTCAACTGAAGAATGGAAAAGGAAAATGTGGTACATTTTACACAAGGACTACTACTGAGCTATTAAAAAAAAGGATGACAATATGAATTTTTTTTCTAGGAAGGAGCTAGAAAAAAAAATCACTCTGAGTGAGGTATGCAGTCATTCAAAGGTGGTTATTAGGAGTAAAGTATAAAATAACCAACGTCTAATAGATTTGTGTTTGGTACTTTCCTTCTATGTGTAGTCATAGATACTCACAGATAACATTAACTGAAAGTCACCCCACAATAAATATTTGATATTTATCTAAGAAGATTGGAAAAGCTAATGGAATATGACATGCTTATAAATGTGACTACAGAAATCAGAATGGGGGAGATGAAACGTAACACAACAAAATTCAATTCTGAACTCATCATTTTGAAAATTTGTTTACTTATGAATTCAGTATCTATTATATAAAAACAGTAACTTTTAAAATGAAATATACAACTATGTAAATGTATTTATATATTCCAGGAAAATTATTTGCGGACAAAAGTCCATGTATTAGCATTGGGAATATTGATAAATAGACCATACTTAATATGTGAGCTACTTAATGACAAGGTTAAGAAAATATAATATGACCATGTCTCAAAATATATAACTAAACAGGAATAATTTATGTTAATATGAATTATAGCAAACAAAATATGTAAAGAAAAATTAAAAAACAGTTTTATAAATATAAGAAATATGTGCAAACATAGATAATTTTAAAAGAATAGGCAAAATTAACAAGAATTTTTATCATTAGGAATCATTTCATTGATTTTTATTCTTTTTTTTTTAGATCAGTAGTGTTTGGTTTAACTCTCTGGGCTCTCTACTTTCTGGTTCATTGTAACCTAAGCAATGTCAAGTATGGGTACCTTGTTCTGAAAGGGGCATTAAGTTATAACAGGTACTGACCTCCTAGACCAACAACTCAGTTGAATGCAATCCTTTCAGGTCACTGAAAGCTACACTTGGCTAAAGAGATGGCTAATTGGGATTCCATAGCCCCCATTATTATAAGTCCCCATTAGGATCATTTTTATAAATTATAGGAACTTTCCCCTGCAAAAGGTTTTCACATCACCCCATAGGCCTTTAATTCCAGCTATCTCACCCTATGCTCTCTTTATCCACCCATTCTCACACTCCATCTCATCCTCCAAATTCCTGTCCCTCACCTGGCCCTAGTCCACCCATAAAATCTATTCTATATCATCCTCCTATATGATCCTTGCTAAGGTTTTCTTCTTTACCTAACCTCTCTGGTTCTATAAATTGTAGCTAGACTTCATTTTACTGTGTGTGTGTTTGTCTTTGGAGCATAGATGTTATGAACTGAAATATTTTTTTAAGAGATTTTTTTTATTGATAAAAGGAGGATAAAGAAAAGAAAAAAAAACAAATTTCCACCTCCTCCCACCAGCCTCCCATTTCCCTCCCCCTCCTCCCACTCTTCTCCCCCTCCTCCCACTCTTCTCCCCCTCCTCCCACCCCTCTCCCCTTCCCCCCACTCCTCTCCCCCTTCCTTTCCAGTCCAAAGAGCTGTCAGGGTTCCCTGCCCTGTGGTAAGTCCTAGGTCCTCCCCCCTCCATCCATATCTAGGAAGGTGAACATCCAGACTGGCTAGGCTCCCACCAAGCCAGCACATTGCGTAGGATCAAAACCGCGTGCCAATGTCCTTGGCGTCTCATCAGCCCTCATTGTTCGCCATGTTCCGAGAGTCCAGTTTTATCCCATGCTTTTTCTGGTAACAGTCCAGCTGGCCTTGGTGAGCTCCCAGTAGATCATCTCCACTGTCTCAGTGGGTGGGTGCACTCCTCGTGGTCCCGACATCTTTGCTCATGTTCTCACTCTTTCTGCTCCTCATTGGGACCTTGGGAACTCAGTCCAGTGCTCCAGTGTGGGTCTCTGTCTCTATTTCCATCCATCGCCAGATGCGAGTTCACAATGATGTCTCACTAGGTGCCCTGATCGAAACTCCTTGCTGCTTGGTTCACTCGCAGACAAAGGGCCCACCCTGCTTGCTGCAGGCGGGTTATGGGGCTATGAACTGATATATTATCTTGGTGGTGGAATTATTTCCTTGAATGACTATACAAGAAGATTGACAAGCCTTTAGCCAAATTCACTAAAAGACTAATGGAGAGATGATTCAGTTTTATAAAAAAAAAAAAAAAAAAACAATGAAAATGAGAATGCAACAACAGATTCCAAGAAAACACAATGAATTATGAGGCCATACTTTAAAAATCTGTATTATACTGTACTGGAAAATCTAAAAGAAATACATACATACATACATACATATATATATATATATATATCATCTACCAAAATTAAATCAAGATAAAATAAGAAATTTAAAGAAATCCATATCACTTAGAGAAATAGAAGCAGTAATTTAAAAATTCAAAACCTAGAAAAGCTCGGGGCCAGATGAATTCTGGGGAAAATTCCACCAAACCTTCAAAGAAAAACTAATAACTTTGCTCCTCATACACTCCTAATTCTTTTTATGATACTGATATTTTTGTAATTCCCCAAACTATGCAAAGACCTACCCAAACCAGAAAGTCATAGACTGAAATCTTTTTAAAATTATTTGAATAAATGAAAGCCAGGGGCAGCTTTTTTGGGCATTTTGAATACCTGTGAATTTCTGTGATTCTCTCTATCTGTTGTCAATAAAATTTTCTTTGAAGAAGAATTATGCCACTGATGGGTGAGCATAATATGAAGTGTTTAAAATATTATTAGCACCTATACTGGTTTAGTAATATAACAGTGATAGCTTCTCTAAGATTGATGTTGTCAACTAGCCCTCATTTGGCTAATTTGAAATGCCAGACATGACTTTCCTTCCTGTTACATGTGTCTTAATTCCAAGCATATAACTGTAGGTCTTCTTTGTGATATCTTGCCTTGTTGGTTATGATTTTTGATTTATGGGTATCAGAGCTGGGTAGGACTATCCAGTGCTTTCTTCCCCTAGCATATTGTATACTACCTTCCTGTGCTATGAAAGCTAGTCTAAAGTTAGAAGACTTTTGGGTCAGATTTTCCTCAATTTCTTTGAGACCTATATCTCAAGTGTATGTTATCTTTATTAACAGGGCTAATCTTCAACCTCTGGGAGGCACCCTATATTTTATAGGATGTCCTTTAGATTTCCCTGACCTACAATTCAAAATAGAATTTCTTATTTTTTACTAGTTATTAGTTAGAAAGTCTTTGGCTCTTGAGGTACATTATCAACTCATGTGGCATGGCTTTATTTAAACAATATGCATTTGTTTATACCTATATATATATTTAATATATACATCTAAATAAATGTAAAATATTGATTCCCTGGTTTTTCAAATATTATTTATTCCATCTCCCTCTGTGCTTCTGTATTGTCCTCCCTCTCCCCTTACCAACCTTTCTCATTTCCAACTTTATACCATTTGTACCCTGCTGTACCCTTCCCTAAACACCCTCTGCCACAGCCTTGATTCCCATTTCCTATCTCAATTTCTGAGGTTGTTTACTCACATCTGAAGATTTGGAGCTAGGAACAGGAGATGAGAGAGAATTTTTGTCATTTGTCTTTTCTAGTCTGGGTTACTTCACTCATTACATTTTCCAAATCCATCTATTTACCTGAAAATTGATACATCTATAACCAAATCCCTAGACCAAAGTCTCAAGGAACATCTGGAGAGGATGGAAAGATTATAAGAACCAGAGGACCATGAAAGTCTGCTGAGAGATTGTGTCTTCTTAATAAGACAGGAATCTGTACCAATAAAATCTTCATTATATGGCTGCCTAAACAAGACTTAAATAACAATATCACTAATTGACACACAAATAGGAATGGGGAAAATCTTCTTTGCCCTCACACTAGATGAAGAACTGCAGACAACTAAGTGCTTTTTAGAGGAGGAGAATTAGTCTTCACCAGGGATGAGCCTTCTATAACCAAATTGTTAGCCCTAAACACATCAATACAAGCAATACTCAGAAGACTCAGAATGTTATATATATATTCTTATATTTGTGTGTTTTACAACAATTATTAAAGAATACGAGGCCATGAATTAGAAAGGGATTATGTAAGAGAGGGAAGGACTTGAAAGAAATAGAAAAGAAAAATGATGTAGCTACACTTAAATTAAAAATAAAAATTCAGAAGTAAAAGATACAAATAAATAAGTAAAAGAAAATATTTTAATATAATTATAGTAGATTTTTAAGAGAAAACATTTACTTCTAATGGATTTTGCTTACATATAGGACTTTAGCAAATTTCACAGAGACTAAATGGATTAAATAACAACACACTGATATGCATGATATTCAACAGATGAACATTTTCTTTTTCTTTAAAATTTTTAAAATATCAAATGTTTGAATAGATTGAAGCTAACAGTTGGATCCTATCTTCAAGTGTAGCATACTAACCTCTATTATAGAAAAAGGGGGTGAGGATTCTAGTTATAGAATCCCAAGCCAACTCCAAAAATTCCAGTTTTAATTCTTTATTATAAGGGGTAAACTCATGGAAGAGGAATGAGTAGTCCAACCTAAGGTGTGTAATGTGGAAACTGGAGAGATGATAGATTAGATAGATAGATAGATAGATAGATAGATAGATAGATAGATAGATAGATAGATAGAAATAGAGAGAGAGAGAGAACAAACAACAAGCCCTGGGCAGGTTGGAGGTTTTTCTCTGGATGCCCAAAAGGTCCAGCCCTAACCTTTACCAGCCTCTTAAAAGTCATTGGCTGAAGGAGGTTCACCATCACCTCCCCTTTTTGTCTAAATAAAAGAGTTTTAAATGCACAAACATATACACTAAAAACAGATACTAAAAATAAAATAGGATTACAACCAGCATAAACAATATTAAGCAAGGAACATACGTTTAAACTTTTAATAAACATTTTATTTTAAAGTGTCTAAGAATTTCATTGAAGATGGCTTGGCTAAATTATAAGAGGAAGGTTGATAGAGGAAGGTCATTGGTTAAATAAAGAAATTGCCTTGGCCCTGAGAGAACAGAAAATTAGGTAGGCAGAGTAAAGAGAACAGAATGCTGGGAAGAAGGGAAATGAGATCAGACTTGATAGCTCTCCTCTCTGGGGCAGATGCGATGAAGCTCCAACCCAGGATGGATATAGGCTAGAATCTTCCTGGTAAGCACACCTTGGGGTGCTACACACATTAATAGAAATGGGTAATCAAGATGTAAGAATTAGCCAGTAAGAAGCTAGAGCTAATGGGCCAGGCAGTGTTTAAATGAATACAATTTGTGTGTTGTTATTTCAGAGCATAAGCTAACCAGGCAGCTGGGAGTCAGGTGGCAGGAATGCAGCCCACAGCTCCTACTAAAGAATAGCGCCCAACGTGGTAGCAGCAATTTCTCAGGTCTGCTCTGCTTGCTAGAAGCAAGCAAGCACTCTCATCTAAGAGAGGCTTCCTGACTCAGCTTTAGCTGCAAAACCCTGTAGCTCTTTAAAAGGTCCTACCAAGAAACACTTAAATGGTGTTGACGAAAATCTGAACGCATACTTTTCAGTTTTCAGCCGTAGCAGGAAAAAAGCCCGCTTTCTGGGCCTTCCTGCCAGGGCAAACTCTGACTGTTTGAGGCAGGAGAGGACTTGAGTGTTGTCTGTGGACATAATGCTGCAGCTTGTTTGCTGGCAGTCACCTTGAAATGCCATAGACTTGTAGCAATAAACATGGCTAGAGCATGTACATCCACCATGAGGCTGAAAGCTAAGGAATGGGCTGGATCTAGCTGGCAAAGTCACGGCTTTAATCCTAACCATATTGCTCAGTAATTTAAAGGCTCATGTGGTCAGAGAAAGAGAGAGGGAGAGAGATACAGTAAAGAGAGCATCAAAGTCAAAGAAAACCTTTAAATGATTTACAGTGTGTTAAAAATATATGCAGGCTAAAAGTTAAAGTTCTTAAAGTAAAAAAACAAAAAAAAAAGGAGGAAAGAGAGTGGTTGGGTGTGGTAGTACACACCTTTAATCCCAACACTTGGGAGGCAGAGGGAGACTGACCTCTGTGACTTCAAGGTGTGGTAGCATACACCTTTAATCCCAATGCCAGGGAGGCAGAGACAGATGCATCTCTGAGAGTTCAAGGACAGCCTTGTTTACAGAGTTATTCCAGGACAAAGTTATATGGAGAACCTGTCTCAAAAAGTAAAAATAAATGAAATAGAGGTTAAAATAAAGCACACAAAGATGCAAAATACACAGAGAATTTTGATACTGTATGTTATTATGCTCTGTTTGAATTGTATGAATGCTGAGGAGGGAGCAACAGCTGCTAAAAGATATCTGTTTATAAATGCTGCTGAATTAATTCAACATAGATATTTTGAAAATACCTTGACTTCAGAATTTGGATCTAAGGATATGATACTTTTGAAAAGAGACTCTTCTTTTCTTTTCACAGAAGATGAAACCCTCTGGATTCCTTCTATCACAATATTGTATGTTAGACCATGTCCTCCTGAAAGGTTGCTGTGAACACCCTCAAAAAATTACTTTGCTCAACTGCCAACTGAGATAAACCTAGCACACAGGTTATACCATAAAAGACCTAAATTACAATGCCCCCATTCAGCAGGATGCAGTTTGGAGAGAAATAACTGTGTCCATGTTCCCATATATTGTTTATAAATATTCTTTTACATTTAAAGGGGGAGATGATATAGATGTGAATAATTTGCACTGATATGAATCTTGGTTTACTGATATTAATTTAAGGTCAATTTTACTATATGTATATGTATTTCTGACCTTGAAATTGTGATTGTGTAGTTCGTGTAAAAATGTAATGTATATAGGTTGTTAATAGATAATCATTAATAATAGTCAAGTTTGTAGTCATATAAGTTAGATTTTCTAGATGTACATAGATATATTTTAGATAGGCATTCTTCATATCTTTCAAAGATTATAGAATATGGCATTTTAAATGTTTTAATAACTTAGGGCTTTTCATGACAAGGAGACATGTCTACTCCTGGCAGCACCAATCTACTTCAAGAGGAAGGTGGACATCAAAGAGGCACCTTATGGAGTTTGATAGCCATTTGGGCAAGAAACTGCTCTTTTTTTTTTTTTGATTATTTTTTTTATTGATAAAAGAATAAAGAAAAAAAAAACAAATTTCCACCTCCTCCCAGCCTCCCCTTTCCCTCCCCCTCCTCCCACTCTTCTCCCCCTCCTCCCACTCTTCTCCCCCTCCTCCCACCCCTCTCCCCTTCCCCCCACTCCTCTCCCCCTCCCTCTCCAGTCCAAAGAGCAGTCAGGGTTCCCTGCCCTGTGGCAAGTCCAAGGTCCTCCCCCCTCCGTCCATATCTAGGAAGGTGAACATCCAAACTGGCTAGGCTCCCACCTAGCCAGCAGATTGCGTAGGATCAAAACTGCGTGCCATTGTCCTTGGCGTATCATCAGCCCTCATTGTTCGTCATGATCAGAGAGTTCAGTTTTATCCCATGCTTTTTTTGGTAATAGTCCAGCTGGCCTTGGTGAGCTCCCAGTAGATCATCTCCACTGTCTCAGTGGGTGGGTGCACCCCTCGTGGTCCCGACTTCTTTGCTCATGTTCTCCCTCCTTCTGCTCCTCGTTGGGACCTTGGGAGCTCAGTCCAGTGCTCCAGTGTGGGTCTCTGTCTCTATCTCCATCCATCACCAGATGAAATAGAAAGCACTATCCTGAGTGAGGTATCCCAGACCCAAAAAGAAGAACATGGGATGTACTCACTCATAATTGGTTTCTAGCCATAAATAGGGGTCACAGAATCTACAATTGGCGAACCTAAAGAAGCTAAGTAAGAAGGTGAACACAAGGAAAAACATATCGTTATCCTCTTGGATAAGGGAAGTAGACAAAATTGCCGGGGAGAAAAGTGGGATCTTGGGGGTGGGGTGGGAAGGGGGTAAGGGGAGATGGGGAGAGAAAAGGTAGAAGGGAAGGAGGGGGGACTTGGGGAAATAGGAGGATCGGGATAAAGGAAGGTTGGATAGGGGAGCACGTAACCACAATTCTTAGTTAAGGGACCCACTTTAGGGTGGGCAGGAGAATTGACCCTAGAGGGGCTCCCAGGTGCCCAAGCTGAGGTCCCCAGTTAGTTCCTTGGGCAGCTGAGGATAGGGAACCTGAAATGACCCCATCCTAGCGCAATACTGATGAATATCTTGCATATCATCTAAGAAACTGCTCTTGCCTGGACTATTGCACAAACTAGACACAGAGAACCCGCAGAGAAAGAGAACTACTGAACTTTCCTAAAGAAATGTCTGCTAGATACTATGGGCTTGAAGGCTGAAGATAGATGCCCCAATGGTACAAAAGAACTTTGGATGACTGTCCAGGCAGCGAGATGTCTCAGTCATTTCTAGAGTTGCGTATTTCTTGTTTGCTTAGGTAATATTATATCTTTCTGGAGTCTTTTGATGGAGTTGAAGAATAGATAGATAGTTATTGTTTTCCTTAGTTATGATAAAAGATAAAATAAATGTAAATATTGGAACTGTAATTCGTGCTTGATAACTGTTTTGTATATGTAATTTTGCTATGTTAAAGTTAAAGCCTTCCTTTTTGTTTAAACAGAAAAATGGGAAATGATGGAGGAAGGTCATTGGTTAAATAAAGAAATGCCTTGGCCCTGAGAGAACAGAAAATTAGGTAGGCAGAGTAAAGAGAACAGAATGCTGGGAAGAAGGGAAATGAACTCAGACTCGATAGCTCTCCTCTCTGGGGCAGACACGATGAAGCTCCAACCCAGGATGGATGTAGGCTAGAATCTTCCCAGTAAGCGCATCTTGGGGTGCTACACACATTAATAGAAATGGGTAATCAAGATGTAAGAATTAGCCAGTAAGAAGCTAGAGCTAATGGGCCAGGCAGTGTTTAAATGAATACAATTTTTGTGTTGTTATTTTGGGGCATAAGCTAACCAGGCGGCCAGGAGTCAGGTGGCAGGAACACAGCCCACAGCTCCTACTACAGAAGGTAACTATGAGTGTTTAATATTTAACTGCATCGAAGGCCTGAGAAGAGATAATATTACTTGAGCAGGCAGTAAATAAAGGAGACAACTGACTACTAGTGTGCAAGGTCTTATGTTTTTGTGTTGCTTTTATTGGTTAATGAATAAAAAAACCATCTTGGCCTATAATAGTGCAAAAGAATAGAGCCAGGTGGGAAAAACTAAAGTGAATGCTATGAGAAAAAAAGGCTGGGTGACAGAAAAGCCATGTAGCCCCACTGGAGACAGAGGGTGGAGCTTTACCCAGTAAGTCACAGCCATGTGGCAATATACAGATTACTAGAAATGGGTTAAATTCAGATGTAAGAGTTAGCCAATAAGAAGCTAGAGCTAATGGGTTAAGCAGTGATTTAATTAATACAGTATCTTTGTGATTATTTTGGTTTTGGGTGGCCAGGATGAGCAAGCTGCCCAATACAACAGGCTACCTGAGCAATCACCCAAAGTCTCATTTGTAATATTGAAACAATGAACTTTAGCTAAGTTCTAAAGTAACCAATAGACCATTTTCAGAGGTAGTAACATTTTCAGAAACATCTTATCTTGTCTTGGCAAGTTTTGGCAGTCTTTTTTCTTATATCCTTCTTGTCCAGTCTGGACATCATGAACTTTGTCAGTGGTTGAGGTATGGGCAATTCCTTGCCCAAAGGTCAGTTGTGGCAAGAAGAAAACAAACTCCAAGTGGAATGTTTTTAGTGTTTAACATTATTTTGGGAATATATCAGTGCTATCAGGTGCAATCGTGTCTCATGTCAACAGAACCCTAAGTTATTTAAATGCCATGTTCTGCAGACCTTTGAAGTGGTTGAAGATTACCTATCTTTGTAGAATACAATCTCTATGTATTCAAAGAAGCTAATCAATCTGACTATATGTATAAGAAACATGAATGTCTATTGACCTATAATACTTAAAACCTGTATGACTTAAAGACTAAGACCTTATATAAAAATATTAAATAATCTGTAAACAACTGTGCAGTAAATTAGGATAAAGACCTCAAAATGTAAACAATGTATAATTATCTTGATCAGAGGGTATAATATATAATGTAATATAATAAATATATACTAAAAATTTTTATCAATATATAAAATGTCTTAAACAGAGCTAGAAACATACATGTATACAGTCTGAAAAAAACTTTATATAGGTGTACAGATGTAAACAGAAATAATAATTATAGTTTGAACTTGTATCAATACACAAGATTGTAGAAATAGCTAAAGAAACTGGCTTTGTGGAATGAAGGCAGAAAGCTTCTACGGATGAAGCTGACCATATCCTTTAGTGTTCACATCATACTGAGTGACATAAATTACAGACATAGAAGAAAGCATTTAATTTTTTGCCTTACTGGTTTTGTCTTGCTTTGGTATGACACTTCACTCTTATAGCCTATTCTAGGCCATTCCTCTTTCTTGGAAAGAGCCGATTTTGTCTGTTCCATTATATCTTACAAACCCATAATTTACTTTTTTGATTTTTATGAGGTATTAGAGATTGAATTATCTTGGAGTCTTAGATAAGATGTTGGATTTATGCATATGAGCTATGCTTGAGCTACTATGAAAACCATAGAGAGTTTTGGAGCGTTATTGAATGCATTTAATGTTATGAAATGTACATGAGTCTTAAATGAAATGAGATGGAATATTGTGGTTTTGATCTTAAATGTCCCACCAAGACCATGTACTGAAAATTTGGTCTCCAATGTGTGCTATTGATTGAGAGGTTGTAGAAGTTTTAGAAAAAAAAAGGACAGTTATACCTTGGCCTCTCTAACATCCAATGTGTAACTGATATACAATATTAAAATATGGAAAATAAAAAGGAAAGTGAACACTGCTTAAAATTTTAAATGAGATTTGTATTGTAAATTAATTTTAAATACATAGGATTTTAAAAGTTTGAAGACTCGACTGGTCCCTGTCTGAGTAAGCAGTTTATTATAATTTTAGAAAGAATAATCTAATAGGTCAAAATCAATTGAAATACTTTTTCCAGGGGTTTATAAATTGGATTTCAAAAGCAATTTTAAAGCCTTTTTTAATTAAGAAAATCTAATTTTCTAAACATGCTCGCACATACGATTTAGTGTAGCTTTGTGGAGATCATATCAAATGCCGAATATACTTTATTAGTTATCAAATAATTTTTAATTACAAAGCAGTTTCTCTACATTCAAGGACAGATAGATAATTCACAAAACCCACTGAGTCAATTCTGAATGCTGTGCTATTTAAGATGCATTCCTTTTATTAAGCAGGTGGTTAACTTATATTAAGCAATTCATTTAACTAAACAAACAAAGAACAACCATGATGAAGTAAATGATGTTGGGATTGTCCTCTCAACTAAACCAGCTAAACATTTTAAAATCTTGAAGCAATTAATTTTAGACATTATTTAACAGACACCACGGCTGTGATCTCTGAGAACAGGCAGATGCTGTGAATATTGTCTTCCTAATGGGTTTCTAGATTGGCAGAACTCTTAGAAACCTGTAAAATCAAGTATGGAGGCATTGCTGAGTAGCAGGGAGTAATAGCAGTGAAGAAGGGCGAAGTTCACGGAACTGACAAGATAGATTATCAGTGATCTAGAACTCTGCTCAGAGTCAACTGCAGCATGCACTTGAATAAAAATATCTGTGTGGAATTTTAGTGAACTCCAAAGAGCCAGAAAGACCACACGAGAGAATAAAAGCACTTACTGTAGGAAGCAAAAATCTGACAGAGGTCTGATGAAGAACCTCCTTTAACCTTTCAGAAGCTGGAATAAGTTAGGGCTTGACCTTTTGGATACTCAGAAAAAAACTGCCATCCGCCAGGGCTTGCTCTCTATCTAGTTCCCGCGTTACACACCTGAGGTTGGACTACTCTTTCCTGTTCCATGAGTTGGCCCTTTCTAATAAAGAAGTATAACTGGAATATTTTGGAGTTAGCTTGGGTTTCTTTGAACCCCCCCTTTTCAGTAACATCTGGTGCCCAACGTGGGGCGTGGGGACCATTTCACCCCTCTTTTGGAACCCTCTTGACAGTCGCATGATGCCTTGGGCACTAACTTTCCCTGCCCATGGCTCCAGCCGGCAGCTTGTGATCTACAGTCGCCTTGGTGCCGTGAGCATGCCGGAAACGCAGCACCACTCTTCACACGTTGCTGTCTCTCCAGCCAAAAATCCCCAAGGTGCACAATGACAGAAAAGCTCTGGGGTTTCTCTTTATCTTGGTCACCAAGTTTCGTGAATCCTTCTCCCTGTAATTCCTCAGTGGACAGTGACAACCATGTGCCACCATACCTGATTCATGCTGTGCTAAGTATCAAACCCTGGACTCTGTGGATTTCAGGCAAACAGTTACATGCTGGCCTATATCCAGTCTACATATTTACATATTCATTTTTCTCATTTGAACTTAGATTTGAGAAAAACTCCGTTTTTTTTTTTTTTTTTATGAGCTGACTAAGAATGAGCAGGGTAATAAATTAACTCAAAAAAGAAGTTGAAATCTGTTAAATAAGTTCAATGTCACCCTTTCCCCGGTCTACATCAACAGAAAAAAAAATATATATACTGAGATTTGTGTGGCATTTTCTTCCTACAGACTACAAGAAAGTGAAGCTCAGTCTTTTGCAAATGAAAGTACAGTTCAGTCCTTACCATCTGGATTCTTTCCCTAGAGTACAATGTCAAAACCAACTATTCAATATATGTATCATTTCAGAAATTTACACAGTTTCACTAAGGAATTTGTGTAATTTTTTGGAAAAAAATCAATTATAATGACAGTAGAATGTTGCAGTTTACAGATAGGTGCTTTGCTCATGTGAATAATGATCTGTGATTCTGAATATCTTCAGTGAATATTTTTATTGAATATATTGATATTTTGACTTGTTGCAGTAATATTTCTGTATTTCGCATGTTTTTGTTTTCTTCTTTATGTCATTGGTAGCCTGACATAATTTGGGTCTTATTTTTTTGCATAGAAAGTTATTTAGGAAAAATAATATGCCACTTTTTACATGAATAGTGTTTGGATTGTCATTTTTTTTTTCATTTCTCAAGTTTGTTTCTCTTCAGGTAAATAATTCTCAATGTCAATTGTCTGGATTTGCACATAAATTATCCCAAAGTTATTTCAAATACATTTTACTATTATGCCTCATACCTGAATTTGAGTTGAATATTTCTTCCTCTCACTTGCATGCTCTTTCTGATACATCTACAAAAACAAAACACAATCCTTAATTATATCAAAGAATGGACCTTTTATAATTTGATATTTTTCAATTTTAAATAATATATAATCTTACTTTATTCCTTCTCAAATCTTTTTAATTGTTCTTTCCTCAATGTTTTTTTTCCAGTTGAAATTTAAATGATTGAGACTTTTTTTGAATATATATTACAATTTGGTGTCTATAAATTTTTCAGGAAGTATTGCTTTCTTGACTCACATAAATTTTGATATGTTTTGCTTTCATTATTTACTTCATAGTTGATTGTAACTATTCTTTTTCATATTTTTCCTCTTTTGGTAGCTGTTATATATGAATATGTGAAATTTCTAATTGCCTAGATCTTTTCATACACATGACTCATTTCTTAATTCCGTGGTAGTAAACTGATAACTGACACCACTTATTTCCTTTGAAATTATTAAGGATAATGCTGTGGCTGAGAATATTTTTCAAGTCTTTGCTTTAGTGGTGTACAATTTCGTTCTACCTGTTACTGACCACCTCTTACAAAGCCTCAAGAAAATTGCAGTTTTATGTATTACTTTGTTGAATTTCTTTGTTAAAATGTTTTGTTTCACATTTTTAAAGAACTTCTCTTGGACCCATAAATATTTAGGAATCTCAGTTATCTTGATGAATTGGCTTTATCGAGAAAAATAAATGTTCTTTTAATCCATGATATTAACTGGACTGTGAAATCACGTCTACTTTATAAAAGATGTATTCTGTTTCATTAGAATAAAGATGGTCTATGCTCTAAATTTTTAGATATTATTTTTAAGTGTAACATTGTATTTGTTTTTTGAAAAAAGCTAACTTTAGTGTCAAATGTTGTCTTCAGTCTATTCTTTTATAAAATTACTTATTTTACATCCAAACCAGTTTTCCCTCCCTCATCTCCTCCCAGTACCTCTCCTGCTCTCTTATTCTTCATCCCCCATGCACTGTGTTTCTCTTTCTATTCAGAAAAGGGCAGACCTCCAATGGATACCTACAAAACACGGCGTATCAAACTAAAGTTAAGACTAAGCACCTCGCTGTACATCAAGGCAGGGCAAGGCAGGTGAGGATGAGAAGGAGACCTGCAAAAGTCAACAGAAGAGTCCGAGCCAGCCCTGTTTCCACTGTTAGGAGTCGCACAGGAGGACAAAACTATGAAGCTGTCACATTCATGCAGAGTGCCTGGGTCAGTCCCACGCTGGTTCCCTTGTTATTGGTTCAGTCTCTGTGAGCTTCTATAAGCCCAGGTTAATTAATTCTGTGGTTTTTCTTGTGATGTCCTTGACCCCACTGGCTCCTAAAATCCTTCTTCCCTCTCTTCAGCAGGATTACTCAAGCTCAGTTTAAGGTTTGACAATGGGTCTCTGCATTTGTTTCCACGAGTTGCTGGATAAAGGCTATCAAATGACTATCGGACAATAGAACAATTTATGAATATAGCAGAATATCATTAGGCTTTATTACAATGACTTTTTAACAATCCAGTTGTGTTTAGTTCTATCTTAGGTCTCTGGACTATCAAGCCTCCGGGTAATGGCACTCTTGGCTGTGTTATGGGTAGTCTCACTCTCGTGGCATGGGTCTCTGACTGGACCGTCGTTGGTTGGCTACTACTATAATCCCTTTAAGTTTATTCTTAAACGTTTATAGTAAGTTTAGATGTAGATGCTTATTCACTTTCATTTAAATATATTGTAATATTCACTATAAAAGTAACAAATATTCTTTAGCTTCCTTTAATTTTTCTGTAATCTTTAAATATGTTGTTCATTTTTGTAATTTTATAATTTTATCTGTGTAGTTAATTTATGTACTTTTTTCACAAGTGCCTTTGATAAAACCTATGTTTTCATAGTAAACCTTCAAGTAAAGACATATTACTTGATGAAAACTATAACTGTCTGGTATTAGTGCAAGTGCAAATTATCTGCTCACACTTGATGTATAGTGTATAGTGTTAACTGCTTACACAAATTTAAATTATAGCACTATGATTTGCTGTTTAGATAGTTAGGTTATGGTGTTATAGAGAGGACACCAGTATGTGGTATAGTCTGGTCCCAAACACATACTCCTCCTGCCTCAGTCTCCAAATACTGAGATAATAAGGTTGTGCCTCTATACTCAACATAAGTTTTACTTTAAGCACTAGTTTTAAAGGAATCTTCAAGTTATTATAAAATAAAGCATATTAATTATATGTTTTTTCTCTCTTTTTGGTGTGATTAAGTTCTTAGATTATATTCACATTTCCGGCTGCTATTATTTTTATTCTGTCAACAGAAATGGTTTAACATTTTCACAGCTCAGGTACTTGGTGACAAGGCCAGCGTTACCGTACAGGGAGAGGTGTGTTTAATATGAAAGATATTTTTGTCAAGTTGCCTTTTTTCATTACCATTTAAAAATTGTTGCTGAATATGTTTTGCCTCATATTGGTTGCTTTAGGACGCTTGCCAGTTTCATGTTTTTATATGTGAAATATCTAATTTCTCTGAATTTGCTTTAATGATTTTCATGCAATTTCTTCTGGATTAAAATATATTAGAATAAATTTTCCTATAAATGTATTCATTTGGGAAAATATAGAATTCATTTAATTTCTTGGATGTAGGGATTTAAACACACTTGGGAATTTTTAATTTATCACCACTGAAATTGCTCAAATTCATCTTCATATCCTTTCTTCCCTCAGTAGCATATATGCAGACCTTAACCTTATTCCTGCAGTGTATTACAATCTTGCTTTCTTCATTCTTTTGTTTTCCATTTTCTCAAAGTCATTTGATTGTGGTCATCCCAATGTTTTGATTTCCATTCAATAATGTTACCCCAGATAATGTCAAATTTGCTATGCACAACATTTAATCTATTTTTGCTTTTATGCTAGACATGGTTATTTCCCCAAGAAATTCTGTTTGAATATACTTATATTTATTGTATGTCTTATGTAATGTAGTTTTCTAACATTTTAAAAGTAGTCAAGTGACCTTATTTCAATAATTGTATAAGTCCTGCCTAAACTTGATGCAATCTCTGTGTCTTTATGTATTCTTTATTCTCAATATGAATGATAATTTTCTCTCTCTAAGTAAGGTATATTTTAGTGAGTTTCAAGTGTGTATATGTAATATTGTTGTGTCCTGACAAATCAATTATTTCCATATAAAGCATTGAGCCTGACTCTACTGTGTAGTTAAGATACATAAAAAAGACAACATTTATTTTTAAAGGGTTTTAATTTTAGGTAGGATTAAGGCTATTTTTACCCTATTACTTAAACAGTTATCTTGTAACTATTGCTCTACTTAGTGCCCAATGCCTTGCAAGGTTTTCTGTTTTGGAAAAAGAGTAGCCAACAAGTGTAGGGCTGTGTAATATCTAGAAATATATTCTATGTATTCTATGACAGAAGATTTCTTCCAAAGGGTTGGAAAGTTTCATGGTGTGTATCTGCTTATCAATATTACTATTCATTATCAAGGGACCTTCTGAAGATTTCCAATATTTCCAGTATCTCTGCTGCCTCTTCTTCTTCTTCAGTACTATGTACTGGGAATACCAATTATAGTGATATATTGAGCATCCCAGTTCTGTGTCCTCAATTTGGAGAGACTTTCATGCCCCAGCTAGTTTTCCACTTCCTTCATTGCAGCTCAGAAACTCCCTCCTGTCAATATGCCAGGGCACTCAGATTGTTCACCTACTTTGTTTCTCTTCTTTCAGTTTTGTTTGACATTTACTGCCTGATATTCAACGTATGAAATCCATCTTCATGCACTTTACCTGTTTTTTTTCTTACTTTCTTCTTTGCTTTTCCTTTGTTGCTGTTTCACTTTTTAGGAAAAAGAAGAAGATTTAGACCTCATTATTCTTTCTCAGGGCAAGACAGAAACTTAAAGCTGTACATTTGATTTCTCATAAAGAATAGCTCTACATAGTTGTGTCAAGTGGAATAGTATCCTTTAAATGTCCCTGAACAAGGAGAAAGACAGCGCTTTTTTCTTAATTCCCTCTAAGGTGGAGAGAATACTTTCAGAGCCATAGGATATAATAGGCTTCCAAGCTATCCTTCTACTTTGCCTTGGGAACTGAAACAGATATCACACATGAACAACATACATGTTCAGTTTATGTGATTAGAGCCTCTGATTTATTAAAAATCCCTCAGCCCCTTAGTCTATGAGTATATTGTCAGGACAAAATTCAGCTCAGCACATTTACTGTTCTGTCTTTTAGATTTTTCTTCAGTTCCTTTAAATATTGATATGAGATTCTCCTCTATATGCTGTGAATATGTTTCATTATTGTTGGCTAATAAAGAAGGTCCTTTGGTCTATGGCAGGGCAGAAAAAAAGAGATGGAAAATCTGAATAGAGACATATAGAGAGAGTAGGTGGAGTCAGGGAGATGCCATGTAATGGCCAAAGGAGAAGGATGCCACCGGAACCATACCAGTAGCCCACATCCTCATGGTAAGACACAGATTAATAGAAATATGTTAATTTAAGATGTAAGAGCTAGCTAGGAATACACCTAAGGTATTGGCCAAGCAGTATTGTGATTAGTATAGTTTCTGTGTGATTATTTGGGTCTGGGCAGTCAGGAAGTCAAATAGCAGCCTCCATTTACAAAGAATACTCTATTAAAATTGATATCTTTCTTTTAACCAGTATTATATTGACAGAAAATGGGAACACAGAGTTGTTCAATTATTGTCAATGTATTTATTGCTATTATTATCATTTCTATTAATACCATATGTGTACATGAGTGTGCATGTGTACCCATTCATACGTGTGTGTGTGTGTGTGTGTGTGTGTGTGTGTGTGTGTGTGCACATGTTCCACAGAAAAGGTACGATTTCAACTGTGTGAAGTTAGTTCTTTCCTTCCCATACTTGAGTTCTGAGAATGGAACAGAGGTCATCAAGATTGGGCAGCAAGTATTTTTCCTGCTTAGACTGGCCCAATAGTTGATTTTTTTTGTTTTCATTTTATTTCTTTGCTTCACATTGAATGTGAACATAGAAATATTCTTGAATATATGAAGATTGAGTAAAATTTCTACTAATATTGAATCTTTGGGACACAGCAGTGAAAAAAATTCACTAATAAAAAATATTAACATGTCTGAGAATTTTCCACAAGAAAAGATATAATGAACACACTGAAAATAACAATAGTAGTTTCAGAAAGTTATTTTTCAGACCTCATTGTATTGAAGAATATTGAATGAAGGGGAAATAGAGAATGGTCATAGTGAAATCATAGTGTAGAGAGACAGGAATAACAAGGGCAAGCTATAAGTGACCATCACACAGCAGAAGCTGTGGTATATGCCTTCTTTAAGTAAAGCCTGAGGATGATTCTACACAGGATGTAATCAGTGCAACAGAAAAAGGCAGAAAAATCAAAGACCATGAAAGCAAATTATTCAGATTCCAACCCCTTTAGGATCTGAAGCAGCTTAATTAATACAGTTAAAACTCATAATAATCCTTTTTCATCCCAAATGGGAAACAAAGCTTAATGACCTTGTTATCTATCATCATTTTTTCTTGCATCTTGGGCTTCATTGACTTCAAAACTGTGAATCTGGCCGGGCGGTGGTGGCGCACGCCTTTAATCCCAGCACTCGGGAGGCAGAGGCAGGCGGATCTCTGGGAGTTCGAGGCCAGCCTGGTCTACAAGAGCTAGTTCCAGGACAGGCACCAAAAGCTACAGAGAAACCCTGTCTTGAAAAACCAAAAAAAAAAAAAAAAAAAAAAAACTGTGAATCTAACATAATTTTCTTTTAAATAAAGCTACTAAATAAAGCTATTAACAGAAATTAAAAAATTATTAGGCAAAGATGCATCTTTCAGAAAACAATCAGATAAAATAATTTGGTTAAATATTGGGGAAAATACAATAAAATTAACTGAGGCTTCACATGGGCAAATTCCCCCATAATTGAGATGGATCTAATTTTCAGGTATGTACAAACTGAGTGACCCATCAATTATACAAAATTTTTTTCAGAATAATTATTGTAAAGAAAGCTGGGACACTGTTAATGTTCCATGTGTACACATGCACTCAGTTTTAAACCCATTCTACTTTCACAAAATTAAAAGTATGCTTTTGTTTACAAAAAGAGCACACTCTAAACCTAAGACCTTTATCTGTTTAGTAGCATATATTTATGCACTTAACATGAAGCAGTGAAATAGAAAAAATAAGCTTTTTGACTTGCAAAGGCAGTTTTGATTGATTTATGCATTGAGTAAATTGATTTGCTCAGTGATTTCTTACTGCTCCTGAAAATAAAAGTCATGTATCAACTTTATATTCAGTATATTGGGGTCATAGTTTATCTATCTAACAAACCACATAAAACTCCAATATATATTTTTCCATGGTTAAGATGGTGTCTATCTGTAAACTTAAGGTAGATTGTTCTCTTCTTGCTTGTGTCTTGCTCTCTGTACTATGAAGTTCCACACATTTTTGAGCTTAAAACTCAACTTTCTTACTGAAAAAAATAAATCTACACATTCTCCATATATCCATCTTCAAGTCTGGTTTTATGACACTTTACAATAAATCATTTATGGTCCCAAATTCTTTCTACATTTAATGGATATTTAAAATCTTTCTTTAGGAGTCGTGGTTGATGTTCATATGATAGTGTTTGCCTGGCATGTGCAGAGTCCTTCGCCTGCACTGTAGAACTGTATGAAGCCATACCATGGTGCACGGATATAATCTTAGATCTGGGGAGGTAGAAAAAGGAAAATCGGGTTTTCCCTGGTTACCTAAGTTGAGGTCAGCCTGGGTTATCTGAGACAATGTTACAAAATTAAATATAAAATGATAATTTGCAGTTTCCTTGGAAACATTCAGGAGCATTTTTCCTCTCTACTTTCCAATGACATAAAGTTCAAACAAAAAAAGTCAAACAACCAAAATATTGATACTTTCATTTAACTGATTATTAATTGAGATCTGATGAACACAAGGCTTTTTGCTGGTTTGTCCTAGATGATCCCATGACAGCTGAGGTGGCTGAAGCATCTATGAGTTTTATTAGAAGACCTCTTTGTGACTGAATAAGTTTAACTCTTTCATGCAGCTACCAATTGTTATTTTTGTCTGTTAGAAATCTCTCAGATCATGTGTTCAGTGGGTAAATTTCCAAATAACATCACCTTTTACAATCTTGATAGATTAATAATAATTTCATAATTGATCAGATACTATTCATTTACTATGATGTTTCTTTAGATTTTTTTTTCATTCTACTATAAACAGGAAGGAGAAAGCAGGCTTTGTTTTCAACATCTTTTCTGGGGCTTCCTTAGCCAAATGCCCAAGTTGTTTACTGTGAGGTTCTGTTGTCCATACTTGTAGCTCACAGTTTAACAAAATCAGTGCTTCTCCAACCTAAGTAGCTTCTTCCACCATTTTCTCCTTAATGTTTTTCACTCTTGGGATCCCTCCTGAGCAGTGCATTCATTACTAATCTTTGTTCTCATTGGTTTAAGTATTCATGAGGAAAATGCACATTTTTCTCTACTATGCTCCATACTTTTTTGGATATTCACATTACCAGAGTCAATAAATCCACAATTTTGCTGACAGGATGGATAAGAACAACAAAATCATTTCAATATCTTTCTCAAAATTCTTCACTCATTTCTCTGAGATACCAGTAACAACAGCACATCATTTCAGCATCTCAAGCTACTTACGCTTCCTTCCATAACCATCACAACTCATCTTATAGCAAGTGACTTGAATCCATAGCTTACTATAAAGATATTTGTTTCATATAAAATTTATGAAAATTAACATGTAGATAGAAACTTAAAAGTCTTGACCCCATGAAACAAAATCAATAAAACTCTTGCGAGTAAATAAAGACTAAAATAGAATGTCCCTCTCCATCTCTTCTGATTGATTTAAGTTTGAAGTCAACTTTGATAGAAATTAGTATGGCTACACCTGCTTGTTTCTTAGGTCCATTTGCTTGATAAGCCTTTTCCCAGCCCTTTACTCTGAGTAGGTGCCTGTCTTTGTGGTTGAGGTGTGTTTCTTGTAAACAGCAGAATGTTGGATCCTGTTTTTGTATCCAATCTCTTAGCCTGTGCCTTTTTATAGGTGAGCCCATTAACATTAAGGGATATTAATGACCAGTGGTTGTTAACTCTGTTCACTTTTTTAGAAGTAGGGTTTGTGTGTTTCCCTTCTTTGAGTTGCACTGGTGAAAGGTCTCTAGATGACTGAGTTAT
This sequence comes from Microtus pennsylvanicus, assembly GCF_037038515.1. Lineage (NCBI taxonomy): Eukaryota > Metazoa > Chordata > Mammalia > Rodentia > Cricetidae > Microtus > Microtus pennsylvanicus. The sequence goes on along the minus strand of NC_134586.1, from coordinate 69,847,589 downwards.
TGTGGGCATTGTTGGACTCCTTGATAAGCGATTTTCCTTCTATTATTTTCTGTAAGGCTGGATTTGTGGCTACGTATTGTTTAAATTTGTTTTTATCCTGGAAAATTTTGTTTTTTCCATTTATATTGAACGAAAGCTTGGCTGGATATAGTAGTCTGGGCTTGCATCCATGATCTCTTAGTTTTTGCAGTACATCTATCCAGGAACTTCTGGCTTTCATGGTTTCCATAGAGAAGTCAGGTGTAAGTCTGATAGGTTTACCTTTATAAGTAACTTGGCCTTTTTCCTTTGCAGCTCTTAATATTCTTTCTTTATTCTGTATATTTTGTGTTTTGATTATTATATGGCGAGGGGATGTTTTTTTTTTTTTTTTTGATCCAGCCTATTTGGTGTTCTGTATGCTTCTTGAACCTCCATAGGTACATCTTTCTTCAGGTTGGGAAAGTTTTCTTCTATAATTTTATTAAGTATATTTTCTGTACTGTTGAGCTGTACTTCTTCTCCTTCTTCTACTCCAATTATTCTTAGGTTGGGTCTTTTTATTGTGTCCCAGATTTCCTGGCAATGCCACTCTTGGGAATATACCCAAGAGATGCCCTATCATATGACAAAAGCATTTGTTCAACTATGTTCATAGCAGTATTATTTGTAATAGCCAGAACCTGGAAACAACCTAGATGCCCGTCAATGGAAGAATGGATGAAGAAAGTATGGAATATATATACATTAGAGTACTACGCTGCGGTAAAAAACAATGACTTCTCGAATTTTGCATGCAAATGGATGGAAATAGAAAACACTATCCTGAGTGAGGTATCCCAGACCCAAAAAGATGAACATCGAATGTACTCACTCATAATTGGTTTCTAGCCATAAATAAGGGTCACGGAGTCTACAATAGGTGAATCTAAAGAAGCTAAGTAAGAAGGGGAACCCAAGGAAAAACATATAGTTATCCTCTTGGCTAAGGGAAGTAGACAAAATTGCCGGGGAGAAAATTGGGATCTTGGGGGTGGGGTGGGATGGGGGTAAGGGAAGATGGGGAGAGAAAAGTTAGAAGGGAAGGAGGTGGGGCCTTGGGGAAACAGGAGGATTGGGATAAAGGAAGGTTGGACAGGGGAGCACGGAAGCACAATTCTTAGTTAAGGGAGCCACTTTAGAGTTGGCAAGAGACCTGACCCTAGAGGTGCTCCCAGGTGCCCAAGCCGAGGTCCCCAGTTAGTTCCTTGGGCAGCTGAGGATAGGGAACCTGAAATGACCCTATCCTAGAGCAATACTGACGAATATCTTGCATATCATCATAGAACCTTCATCTGGTGATGGATGGAGATAGAGACAGAGACCCACACTGGAGCACTGGACTGAGCTCCCAAAGTCCCAATGAGGAGCAGAAGGAGGGAGAACATGAACAAAGAAGTCCGGACCACGAGGGGTGTGCCCACCCACTGAGACAATGGAGCTGATCTATTGGGAGCTCACCAAGCCCAGCTGGACTGTGACTGAAAAAGCATGGGATAAAACTGGACTCTCTGAACATGGCGAACAATGAGGGCTGATGAGACGCAAAGGAAAATGGTACGGGGTTTTGATCCTACGTAATGTGCTGGCTTTTTGGGAGCCTAGCCAGTTCGGATGTTCACCTTCCTAGTTATGGATGGAGGGGGGAGGACCTAGGACTTACCACAGGGCAGAAAAACCTGACTGCTCTTTGGACTGGAGAGGGAAGGGGAAAGGAGTGGGGGGAGGGGGAAAGGGTGGGAGGAGGGGGAGAAGGGTGGGAGGAGGGGGAGGGAAATGGGAGGCTGGGAGGAGGTGGAAACTTTGGTTTCTTTTTTCTCCTTTTCTCAATAAAAAGAAGATTAAAAAAAAAGACTAAAGTAGTGGACTTGTGTTCAAACACATCTTGAAGTTCAGCTGTGACATTGTCTGCAATAGGTTGAGTTATTTTCCTTATCTTCCTCCCATTTCCCTAACTTTTGAGTTCAGTCAAGTGGCTTTAACCCCTCAAAGTTTTAAATGGATTCCTTGTGAAATAATTCACATGGAGGGATGCAATATAGTGTTTGCTATACAGTAAGTACTCAAAAACGTGCTCAAGAAAGTTTAATTATCTGAATGATTTCCTAATAAAAAGTACACATTTCTTGTTCTAATTACATCAAATGCAAAAACTGCTTATTTAATCATTTGTTCCCACAATCCGCACAATGACTTTAAACATAAGTTACAGAAGTTTGCTTTTCCCTGCCTCCCTTCTTACTCTCTATCCCTCCACTTAGTTTCTTTCCTTGCTATGAGAAAACACTGGCATAAAGAACTAGAGGAATGAGGGTTTGTTCTGGCTTACAGTTCAATGGCATACTACATCAAGGACAAGAGTCAGGACAGAGGAGCTTGAGGAAGCTTGTGGCAGTTCTTCCCACTTCCAGTAACTCCCTTGTTCTCTCTCTTTCCTTTTTTTTTGTTCACTCTCTCATTCTCTCTTTTTCTTACTTTCTTGCTCTCCTTTTCACATGTGTTATGGCTTTCATCCTTTCAATCCCACATTGGGCACAATAGCCTTCAAAATTCTAAATAAGCTGTTTATTAATTTTGATTCAAATTTTTATATTTATTATATGTCTTAAGATGTTTTAGTCAGTTTTGTTTCTTATGTACCCATGCCTCTACATACTTGACTCCTACCTACTGTCTGCTTGAGGTAATTAAACAATCCTTATAAATGGATGAATAAATGAAGGTATTTGATCAAAGTGTGATTATGCAAATTTTACTAAATTTTTATGTATCGGTGACTGCAGTTTTGATTTTACCCTTTAGTAGTCCCTGGGATGTGTATGTCAATAAGCATTTAGACACTTCAGAAATATCTTCTACTTTTGTATCATATGTTTTTGAGAACTTAGTCATCTATAATATATCTAAAGTGCACATAAAGAGTAATAATGTGTGTATAATTATAAGTAGGAAGAAATTGTTATTAGTGGTTTGAAGTCTAGGTTGGCATTTCAGGGTTCTAGGACTTTTATTCAAAAGACTGAAATAAGGGCTCACATAGATTTACAAAACAAGCAAGAAACTTTACTCAAAGCCAAAATGGTTCTGTTGTAATGTCAAGAGTGACATCAAGGATACAAGAAAAACTCTTAGTATTGTTAGTTATTATTTAGATCTCAAGAAAAGTTGAATTTTATTGCTAAATGTATAGTTTAAGTGGTTCTTTATTTCAGTGAGAGATTACAGGATAAAGCCACTTCTGTACTATGCATTTCTCATCATGGAATTCTTCTGATTTTATTCATATTTATGTCCAATTTTACATGACTATAAGACGATAAGTATGGTCAAGTAGTGGGACATACACCATTAATCCCAGCACATGGGAGGCAGAAACAAGTGGAACTCTGAAAGTTCAAGACTAACTTGGTCTATACAAGCTAGTTTCAGAACAGGCTCCAAAGCTACAGAAAAATCCTGTCTTGAAAAAACAAAACCAAAAAGAACCCTCAAAAAACAAAAACAGAACGCTGATAAGTATATAGGTTCTCCATGAAAATTCCCTTGAAGAACACAGATTGATTTGCTTCATTTTACCTAAGTCCAGTACTATTCTAAGTTATCCTTTGACCTTCTTACCCAGAAGTATTGGAAATATGTTTGATTGTATGTTACAGGCAAGAGACTCTTATTTTACCCTTTGTAACAGGTTGCACACATATCTTGAAGAAGCTCATGTTAGGTTTCTAGGCTGCTAACATATTGCTAAGTGTTTTTATGTGTGCTTTGTACATACAATTAAATTTTCCGGGATGCCAACTGCATTGCTAAAAGGGAGATATTTTCATGGTTTAAACCAAGTGGATTTTTAAGTTACAAAACTATCCCAAAGCTTGCTTGCTCCAAAACAATTAGCAGTTGTTTTTGTATTACCATGTATTAAGGCTTATACTGCATATATGATTAATTCCTTAGTTGGATATATCATATATACATTCAATATCATGTGTTTATTATGTATATGTATTATTGTACATAGTATGTGATAATCTAGTTATTTAAATGTAGTAATACAATATGTTAGAAAATAATAACATAAATTCTTATACTCTCTTTCCTGTGTCATTATACATACCTCTTTTCCTTTATCCTTGTCTAAAACATGATATATTTTTATTACATTTAATTTGCTTGCATTGGACTTTACATGTTCTCAAACATTCTTTTGTTATTCACAACACTCTTATAAATATCCTCATCATTATCATTTCTTGCATTTTTTTCTTGTTTAAAAGTGATATAGTTTGCTTTGTTAGAAGAATATTTCACAAGGAAAAAGCACTGAAGAAAAGAAAGAGCCCTGAAGAAACTAGAAGTTTTATGTTAAAATCAGTTTTTCTTAAAATCTGTGATTTATTGAATTTTGTTGGACTACAGAAAGAACAGTCTGTAGATGGTAGGAAGCTGACTGGTATTTGCAAAAATTCTTGGACTTTGGTCATATAAGCTGAAGGTCAGAGTAGTCATGGAGGCATCATACTACATGAGGGTGCTTCTACACTTGTCTCCATTTTCATTCACATCTGTTGTCCACATGGAGTCAGGGAAACATTTAGGAGCTTGGCAGAGGCTAGCAGATTATGGCCTCTCATGATGTCACCACTTTTTTAAAGACTCTAAACAGAAATAATGAAAAATAAATTATAGGATTTAGGCAAGTAATGCAGAGTGTTCTTGAAGACAGGAGAGGTCAGTATACAATCTACACAGTAAGGATATCAGTGCAATGTATACTAACATCTCAACAATTGCAAATTATTGTCCTGCATTGATATGCACATCTCTTAGAAAATTATGGTTTGTTCTGTATTATTGAAAATTAATTCCATAGAGATTCTATGTTATAACTGAGGAAGAATCATAAGCCCAGACACATAGAACAAATGACTCCAGACAGGGTTATCAAAGAATCTTTGAGAACATGTTACTGAGTATGCTATGAATATCTTCATAAACAAAAAAAAAATGTGGGAGGAGTAGTGAAAGAAAGTGATTCCAACACCATTTCTGAAGAATTCAGTTCTCACATGTGAGTTCTAGAGTTTTATAACCTTTCTCTCAAAACTCTCCCATTACCTGTTTTTTAACAGGGTTTTTTTTTTTTGGCTGTAAAACATATTTTTAATTTTTTTTATTAAAATTTTTTTTAAAAAAATTTCTGCCTCCTCCCCGCTTCACTTTTCCCTCTCCCTCCCCCACTCACCATGCCCACTCCCCTCCCCTCCCTCTACAGTCCCTGTCCTGTGGGAAGTCCAAGGTCCTCCCCCCTCCATCCAGGTATAGGAAGGGGAGCATCCAAACCAGCTATGCTCCCACAAAGCCAGTACATGCAGTAGGAACAAAACTCAGTGCCATTGTCCTTGGCTTCTCAGCAGCCAACATTGTCCACCATATTTAGAGAGTCCGGTTTTATCCCATGCTTTTTCAGTCACAGTCCAGCTGACCTTGGTGAGCTCCCAATAGATCAACCGCACCGTCTCAGTGGGTCGGTGCCCCCTCGCAGTCTTGACTTCCTTGCTCATGTTCTCCCTCTTTCTGTTCCTCATTGGGACCTTGGAAGCTCATTCCGGTACTCCAATGTGGGTCTCTGTCTCTATCTCCATCCATAGCCAGATGAAGGTTCTATGGTGATATGCAAGATATTCATTAGTATGGTTATAGGATTGGACCATTTCTGCCTCTCTCTCCTCAGCTGCCCAAGGACCTAGTTGGATACATCTCTCTGAACCCCTGGGAACCCCTCTAGAGTCAAGGCTTCCACCAACCCTAAAATGGCTCCCACTATGGAAATCAGTGTGGCGGTTTCTCAGGAAATTTGGGATCAACCTACCCCAGGACCCAGCAATACCACTCTTGGGAATATACCCAAGAGATGCCCTATCATACTACAAAAGTATTTGTTCAACTATGTTCATAGCAGCATTGTTTGTAATAGCCAGAACCTGGAAACAACCTAGATGCCCTTCCACAGATGAATGGATGAAGAAAGTGTGGAATATACACATATTAGAGTACTACTCAGCAGTAAAAAACAATGACTTCTCGAATTTTGCATGCAAATGGATGGAAAGAGAAAACACTATCCTGAGCGAGGTAAGCCAGACCCAAAAAGATGAACATCGAATGTACTCACTCATAATTTGTTTTTAGCCATAAATATAGGACATTCAGCCTATAATTTGCAATCTTAGAGAAGCTAAATAAGAAAGTGAACCCAAAGAAAAACATACAGTTATCCTCCTGGTTATTGGAAGTAGACAAGATTGCTGGGCAAAAATTGGGAACTGGGGGTGGGGTGGGATGGGGGAAAGGGGAGATGGGGAAAGAAAAGTGAGAAGGGGAGGATGGGGAGAGCTTGGGGGAATAGGATGGGTGGGATGATGGAAAAATGGATATGGGAGCATGGAAGTATATTTCTTAACAGGGTTTTAAACATTAAATCACCTTTAAAATTTCTTTACAAAAATTACAGCTAAAGTAAGGTTTTAGAACTGGGAAATTGATAGTGCTAGATTCAAAGGGGATCCATACCTGTCTCAGTATCAGCCAGATCTACAGAGAGGAAAATAGTACAAACATTTCAACCCCAAAAGAAGTTTAGATTTCTTACAGAGAAATAAGAAAACTTTTCATAAGCCATCATTTATTTTTATATGGGTTCTGTTCCAGCTGAACTGTTTGCTCCTTTAACTGGACTATCTGTATTTTCTACCACATTGCACATACAATAAACGAAGAAAATTGCTGGATAGCTTTTGTGGTTCTCAACCTTTCTAATGCTGTGACCCCATAATACTATTCTTCATGTTATGTTGATCCTCAAACATAAGATCGTTTTGTTGATACTTTATACCTGTATTTCTGCTACAGTTATAAATTATAATATAAATATCTGATATGCAAGATATCTGATATGTGAATCATGACCCTATGGGGGTGGCAACCCATATCTGGATATAACTGGGATAAAGATTAATGCCTAATTACCCACAACTATTTTGTGTTTATTACATATGACATTATCTATCTATCTATCTATCTATCTATCTACTTACCTATATACTACCTACTTACCAATATACTTATCATCTATCTTTAAAGTACTTCTTTTATGGTATCATCAAAGTCTTGCATATTTTGAACCAGTGAGGTGGATCAAGGGATAGAAGTACCTGTTCTCATGCCTGAAATGATGGAGGAGGGTCATCTTTCTATCTGTTGTTTCATTGGTTAAGTAATAAAGAAACTGCTTGGCCTCTAATAGGACAGAAAATTAGGTAGGCAGAGTAGGCAAAACAGAATGCTGAAAAAAAGAAGCTGAGTCAGGCAGTCACCATGATTCTCTCACTCCAGACAGATGTAGGTTAAGATCTTTCCTGGTAAGCCAGCTTATGGTGCTACACAGAATATTAAAAATGGGTTAGATCAATTTGTAAGAGCTAGCCAATAAGAGGCTGAAACTAATGGGCCAAGCAGTATTTAAAAGAATACAGTTTCCGTCTAATTATTTCAGCTGTAAAGCTAGCCTGGTGGCGGGACGTAGCCCTGCTATTCCCCACAACACTGAAATAATTAGTTTCAAAGAACTGATTTCCCAAAATTTCCTCTAGCATACACACACACAAATTACATAGTGTAATACAATTTTAAAAATCTTTGACACCTAAGCTAATGGAAGGAGCTCATGTATCTTACAATCCAAAGTCAGAAATGTTTCATTTGTTACATTCTGATAGGTGACAATCTCTTTTTTTTTGCTATGTAAAATAGACTGAGATTTATTTAATTTAATGGTGCCCACATGTATAACTATTTTGATTTTTTATAATTTTATAGTTTTATTCTTATTTTTATGCAGTTTCTATCTATACATGCAACCTGATGTGATTATATTAATCAAGTTTGGCATGGAGTCAAAAGCTTTATATTAAATAAATTTAAGAGATAAATAATCTCTTAATTATCAGTACCTTTAGATAGAAATTTCACATACTATGCTGAGGAAAAACATACACAAGTTTCTTCAAATGAGAGCTAATAAGTATTTAGGATTTCATTTCACTTCATTTAATGATATAATAAAGATTTTATATATAATGTAATATTTGAAAAGCAAGTGTAGACATTTCTGTGCTAGAATGAATAACATGTAGCCTTATGCCAGATGGCCATGCATGTTTGGGGAAATGGATATAACACAGACATTTGGCCTCCTCTCTGGAGCATACAAGTGTTTAATTCTCCTTAGCAGGTGCATGGAACCAAAACTCTCACAAGAATCACTTTAATGAAAATATGTGTATGACAGAGAATCTGGTACTATCTGTGTTACCACCAAGCTGTTTCTTTACAAAAACAGACATATCCATTAAATACTCATGACAGAAGGCTAATTATTACCTTGGTTAAGCAAACATCTGTATCAGGCCATTCTGAGTTGTTCCACAGGTACCTGAGACTTGATCATTTATAAAGAACAGAAATTCAAGGTCATGGTGATAACATGTTACAAACCAGTTTTTTATGCTTCCAGAGTGGTGCATGTGCACAGTACACTCCAATCAGAAAATATGGAATATTTCAATAGCAACATTAAAGTAGACTTCTCATGATCGAAGTGTGCCCCTCTTCCTATGCTCCTCCTCCTGAAATTTTTGCTTTGGGGATGATATTTCCAGCTTATAAATTTTGAAGTTAAAGCTAGAATGATTTGAGCATTAAAAATAAGTCATATAAGGTTAAAAGCATTGTGTACCTTAACAGCAGATAAATCCAAAGTAAGTACGTTTTAACAGTCATAACAATAATACAACAAACAGGAAAATAACAGGCATGTAAACCCTATATTTTATCTAATGAAACAAAAGACATTCTTTGTACATAATATGATAAATTCTTTAGTACTGTCAGTTAAAACTTGAAGGTCAGCTTAGATATCACGTCAAATGAGATCTGCGGCACATGTTACACACCAATAATTCAAGTTTCATAAAATGAAAAGAAAGACCCCGAATTCAGAAAGGATTACATAACTAAGAAATAATGTAGAAAATCTCCAGTGAATTAACACATGGCTATGATATTGATCAGAAATATTGAGAAAGAATTTAATAAGTGTTCAGTATGAAAGAAAGAAATAGGTACATGATCCAGTTGCAGCTAGGGTCAGACCCACTAGGACAACTGTAAAACTACGTGACATACATATGAATGTTTGTCAACTAGAGTAATTTTTAAAATTAAGTGTGTCAAGATTCACTTTATAGAGAAGCATGGAACAAGACAACATTGTGATACAACTTGCTGTGCAACAGTATTTGTACTTCGTAAATATGTATTAATCTCTGATTAATAAAGAGCTGGGAGGGAAGAGATTGAGTAGGCTAGTCAGACTAGGAAAACACTGAGAAGAGAAGAGTCTCAGGAAATGGAAGGAGATGCCAAGAGAAGCAATATGAACTTGCTGCAATGAAAAAAAGGTACTGGCACATGGCAGAGTTTAGATAAGAAACATTGGTTAATTTAAATGCAAAAGCTAGTTAAAAAGAAGCCTAGGCTATCGACCAAGGATTTGTAATTAATATTAGATCTCTGAATGGATATGTGGAAGTGATTACTGGGAAACAGTTAAACTCCACCTACAAGAACCCTCATACCTAGGAGAATGGCATTTAGTCATGTTGACTTCTTTCTAGAAGTTCTTATCTTAAAGTTTATCATGAAGATATAAGACAAATGCTTGCTTACCTGGTTGATTCCATACCATATCTGAGATTCTCCATTTTTAAACTCTTTTTTGCCTTGTAATTACATTGAGTTTGCTTGAATACTTCTGGAAAGATTTTATATTTGAAATTTATCTCATTAAAAACATTAACTTCATCTCAAAATCAATATTCCCACAAAGAGCAACATGTTCATAATTTCCAGAAATTAAGACTTGCACATAATAGAGGGGTGGCTATTTTCCTATTTAATACAAATGAAATTGATTTAATATTAAACTAAATCACATCTTTATTTTGTTACATCATATTTCTTACCATTTGAAATATACATAATAACGAATCCTCTTTGGGAGAAAGTATTGATCAAATATAGGCTGTCTGCAAGAGTAACAAATGCTTTAAAACGTGAACCTTCTCTCTAGATCCTCAGCCATCTTTCTTTATTGCACAGATTGGCCCTATATAGTAATGGGTTTCAGTATGACACTTTCATACATATTTATAAAATATATTTTTATTACATTAATTTCCATCTTTGTCTTGGTCCTACTCACATCTGCTGATGATCTTCCTCTTATGAGATATTTCCCTCATTATTCACATAGATTTTTCCATTTTTATTCCTTTTTATGACCTATTCTCTTTTATTGATATTTATTGCAATTCCTCAGTGATGGATTATTGTTTTTTTTTATAAGTGGTTACACCACTAACAAAAATGTGTCTGCTGACCCTAGTCATCCTTAATCTGTCTGTAGATACTTGAGGTGGGTGAGATCCCAAAAGCCTCTCCACATTATCTACATTTTGGCCTTATAAATTCACTGGAAGGCTTGTGGCCTCATGGGTAGCTGCAGAATGGAATTGATAGGGCCAAACTTTTGTAGTTTTGTTTTGGTAGTCTAACTTACTTTTCTATTACTGTAATTATCATTGACTGAGACAATTTCAGTGTAGTAAAGGATTTGTCTTAGCTTGCATAAAATAGTTTCTCATTGAGAGAGCCAAGGCAAGTACTAAAGACAGGAGTTTGAAGTAGAAACCAATGTAGAAATGGTGTTTACTGGATTGCTTCCACTAGACTTCTCACCTACCTTTCTTATTTAACCCAGGCTTACCTGCTATGGGATGGAACTGCCCACAGTAGGCTGGGTCTTTCTGATGACCTGATTCCAATCTCTGGAATTCACACAGAGAGGAGAGAACTTACTCCCACAAACTGTCTTTCGACCTACTCATGTGTGTCATGGCACCTTTGCAAAAAAAAAAAAAAAAAACTATACACACAAACACACACAGAAAGAGAGAAAAAATATAAGTATTAAAACTACTTAAACATAGAAAACATCTCTTCTATAAAAATAAATAATTTTATCTGTTTTTCATATTATATATTAAGATTTCCTTCTTTGAAGTTTGTAGGAAATTATGTATGACCGGGCCAATTAGATGATGCAAATAATGACACATTTAATATATAGACACATCCTTAAGCCTCAAACAAGAATTATTATTATTACTGTCTACTATGTATTTTACTGGGTATTAATTCTGTGTACAGTAAGATTAAGACAAAAGGATATATTAAAACTTGAAATTCCTTCTTCCAAGGACTTTGGACTTGCTTGAGTATTTAAGGCACATATATAAGAAACAGGAATAAATTATTTACTATAGAAGTGAGGACTGACATCCGGCTTGAGTGATGTAATCATAAGCTTTTGATTCTCTTTTATCTAAAATTCTCTCTTAAAAATGATTTAGAGTGGAACATCTCTAAAGACAAGCCAGTCAACCTCTAATATTATATAATTGTACTAACAGCTGCGCTCAGGGCTGCTCATCCACAGCAGGAGATGTGAAATCCAGCAGAAATGAAACAAGATTAGCTCCTGTCTGAGGTTTTGAACTAACTCATCTCTAACTTTGAGACTGATGGGCTATAGACTACCCCCAGTCGTCTTTCAATCTGTGACATCTTAGAGGAACTCTCCTTTCTTATTGACTAAACATTTACAAAGACTCACTTGGGAAAGTATTATTTTTGTAGAGTAATATGTTAGAAATTGTGCTTCTGTTTTGCCATCATTCTTTCCTCAGTTATGGAAAACACAGTATTCAGAGTAAGTGTACTGTTGTGTGTAGATGAGTGTGTATGTGTCTCTCTCTGTGTGTGTGTGTGTGTGTGTGTGTATGTTATAATTGCAAGGAAATACTAGAAATAATATTCCTTCTATTATATAACATTCTGAATAGAAAAATAACAGTGGTATTATTTAATAAGAAGGGACCTGGCATAGTCAATGACTTTTAGAATATTTTCTGATATTAGCCTTTATGAAACCTAAAATCCAAAACCATACAGAAAGGAAACAAGCAATATGGCTCACTAGAAGGGAATTTCATGATTTTTTTTTTGATGTAGGTTAAATCTGAATTTCTCCAATTGTCAGTCTCAAATCATTGCATGAAAGTGGTAGATCACTTTCTTTTAATTGATGACTAAATGAAGGAATCAATGAATCATGCAATAAAAAAAAATGAATGAATCAAAGAGAAATTCAACTGAAACACTGTGTTTAGTCTCTCTTCATCTCTCCATGTTGTTTTCCATTATTTCTGGGAGATGTATCTGTCATTCTCTGATATCTGATATCTAACTCTTCTTCAAAGCATATATAGAGTGTGAGAAAGAAAGACGTGAAGTGAATTGAAGGGCTACTTGTTTCCCATCGTTATTCCACTGTGTGTGGCTTCCCAGGACTGCATTTTTCTCTGTATATTTTTCTAATAAGAAACCTCTGTAGATCTTCCTATACACTAAGGATAAGGAAGCAGAGAGGGAAATCAGAGAAGCATCACCTTTCACAATAGCCACAAATAGTATAAAATATCTTGGGGTAACTCTGACCAAGGAAGTGAAAGATCTATTTGACAAAAACTATAAGTCTTTGAAGAAAGAAATTGAAGAGGACACCAGAAAATAGAAGGATCTCCCTTGCTCTTGGATTGGGAGGATCAACATAGTAAAAATGGCAATTCTACCAAAAGCAATCTATAGATTCAATGCAATCCACATCAAAATCCCATCAAAATTCTTCACAGATCCGGAGAAGACAATAATCAACTTCATATGGAAAAACAAAAACCCAGGATAGCCAAAACAATCTTATACAATAAAGGATTGTCTGGAGGCATTACCATCCCTGACTTCAAACTCTATTACAGAGCTACAGTATTGAAAACAGCTTGGTATTGGCATAAAAACAGAGAAGTCGACCAATGGAATCGAATAGAAGACCCTGACTTTAACCAACCTGATTTTCGACAAAGGAGCTAAAAGTATACAATGGAAAAAAAAGAGCATCTTCAACAAATTGTGCTGGCAAAACTGGATGTCAATCTGTACAAGAATGAAAATAGATCCATATCTATCACCATGCACAAAACTCAAATCCAAATGGATTAAAGACCTCAATATCAGTCCGAACACACTGAACCTGATAGAAGAGAAAGTGGGAAGTACTCTACAACACATGGGCACAGGAGACCACTTCGTATGTATAACCCCAGCAGCACAACATTAAGGGCCTCATTGAATAAATGGGACCTCCTGAGACTGAGAAGCTTCTGTAAACCAAAGGACACTGTCATTAAAACAAAAAGGCAACCCACTTACTGGGAGAAGATCTTCACCAATCCAGCAACTGACAAAGGTCTGATCTCCAAAATATATAAAGAACTCAAGAAACTAGACCGTAAAACGCTAATCAACCCAATTATAAAATGGGGCACTGAGCTGAACAGAGAATTCTCAACAGAAGAACTTCAAATGGCCAAAAGACACTTAAGGTCATGCTCAACTTCCTTAGCGATCAGGGAAATGCAAATCAAGACAAATTTAAGATACCATCTTACACCTGTCAGAATGGCTAAAATAAAAAACACCAATGATAGCCTTTGCTGGAGTGGTTGTGGAGAAAGGGGTACACTCATCCATTGTTGGTGGGAATGCAAACTTGTGCAACCACTCTGGAAAGCAGTGTGGCGGTTTTTCAGGAAATTCGGGATCAACCTACCCCAGGACCCAGCAATACCACTCTTGGGAATATACCCAAGAGATGCTTTATCATACAACAAAAGTATATGCTCAGCTATGTTCATAGTAGCATTGTTTGTAATAGCCAGAACCTGGAAACAACCTAGATGCCCTTCAATGGAAGAATGGATGAAGAAAGTATGGAATATATACATATTAGAGTATTACTCAGCAGTAAAAAACAAGGACTTCTTGAATTTTGCATACAAATGGATGGAAATAGAAAACACTATCGTGAGTGAGGTAAGCCAGACCCAAAAGGAGGAACATGGGATGTACTCACTCATATTTGGTTTCTAGCCATAAATCAAGGACATTGTGCTTATAATTCACGTTCCTAGAGAAGCTAAATAAGAAGGTGAATCCAGTACGCGCAGTAGGATCAGAAACCCATTGCCATTGTTCTTGAGTTCTCAGTAGTCCTCATTGTCCGCTATATTCAGAGAGTCCGGTTTTATCCCAGGCTTTTTCAGCCCCAGGCCAGCTGGCCTTGGTGAGTTCCCAATAGAACAAGACGAACGTATACGCATCCTCCTGAATATTAACCTTCATCAGGCGATGAAAGGAGACAGAGACAGAGACCCACATTGTAGCACTGGACAGAAATCTCAAGGTCCAAATCAGGAGCAGAAGGAAAGGTAGCACGAGCAAGGAACTCAGGACCGCGAGGGGTGTACCCACACACGGAGACAATGGGGATGTTCTATCCGGAACTCACCAAGGCCAGCTGGCCTGGGTCTGAAAAAGCCTGGGATAAAACCGGACTCGCTGAACATAGCAGACAATGAGGACTACTGAGAACTCAAGAACAATGGCAATGGGTTTTTGATCCTACTGCATGTACTGGCTTTGTGGGAGCCTAGGCAGTTTGGATGCTCAACTTACTAGACCTGGATAGAGGTGGGCGGTCCTTGGGCTTCCCACAGGTCAGGGAACACTGATTGCTCATTGGAGCTGATGAGGGAGGGGGACTTGATCGGGGGAGGGGAAGGGAAATGGGAGGCGGTGGTGGGGAGGAGGCAGAAATCCTTAAATAAATTAGTTAATTTAAAAAAAAGAAACCTCTGTAGAGTGACTAAAGCTACACATTTGTCAGGATCTTCTACCTCCCCAACTCCATCACTCAGTGAAATGCCTCTTTTTCTTTACTTTGGTTCTAAGAACTAGAAGAAGAAAAAATTTCCATATACTCACTTCTGGGTAGTTCACCATATATTGGCCCATGAACCTAGCACAAAACTATATAATGATTTCTGCATTAATTTTTTTTCTTTTTTCTCCCATTTCCCTCCCCCTCCCCCAATTAAGTCTCCCCCCAGCCCAAAAAGCAATCAGGGTTCCCTGTCCTGTGGGAAGTCCAAGGAACCCCCACCTCCATCCAGGTCTAGTAAATTGAGCATCCAACCTGCCTAGGCTCCCACAAAGCCAGTGCGTGCAGTAGGATCAGAAACCCATTGCCATTGTTCTTGAGTTCTCAGTAGTCCTCATTGTCCGGTATGTTCAGAGAGTCCGGTTTTATCCCAGGCTTTTCCAGACCCAGGCCAGCTGGCCTTGGTGAGTTCCCAATAGAACATCTCCATTGTTTCAGTGTGTGGGTGCACCCCTCGCGGTCCTGAGTTCCATGCTCGTGCTCTCTCTCCTTCTGCTCCTGATTTGGACCTTGAGATTTCAGTCCTGTTCTGCATTAATTTTTAATTATACACTATAAATCTATCTCATTTATGCTGGCAGTATTCCTGTTCTGTATTATTGATGATGTTGAGAGATCTATCTTTAGTGTATGGTTTGTGAGAAAAGGTGGGAGGAGGAAATGAAATCAGATTATCTATCTCAGAAGACATAAGCAGTAAATTCTTTCAGAAGGAATGAGCCTCAGCTCTCCTGCCATTATGTTGCACGTTCTACTCTTTTTAGGTTCAGAAAAAAAAAACATGCTCAGTAATTTAGACTCTGGTTTCACTCTACCTTCCCCCTGCCCAGTAGCAGAATTGTGAGGGAAAGAATAGAGGTGTAATAGAGGTATAAGAGCAGAAAGAGGGAGAAGATTGGAATATTTGGCAATTTGATCTCTAATTTCTTGAGCTATTTATATATTTGGAGACCAGTCCTCTGATTCTACCTTTCCCCATATCTGTAAGAACCAGAACCTTGGCCCAGACTACCTATAAAGAAGTAAGCATCTGGGTCCCAGCTTATACCTTCTGTGTAGTGCAAAGGGGGAAGATCCAGGTCAGAAGATAACTAACTTACTTTATAAAGTTGAAATGGAGGAATCCTGTAGGTTGTTGGATTCTTTGAACTTCCACATGGCTTAAACTCAATGTATTAAACTCTTATAATTTGTTTCACTGAATGCTTTCCAGATTTTATATACATACATATATATTACATATAATATATATATGATATATATATATATCCTATGCATTATAAAGAGTAATAAATACTCTCAAATATTTAAATTACAGACTGAACCAAGTGGGATTAAAATTGAAATAAAATCCTTTAAAAGTAGACATCTCTTAATAGTGACCCTGGTCTAATAGTCACCAGGTATTATAACAATTATACAGCAAATTGCTTAAGACTGAGCTAGTTGAACATAAAAAGAGCCACTCGCTGAACTCTACCTCTTTTTGTAGTCAAGGCGCATATGAAGTTATCCTAAGATGTAGGTGTCTAGCACCCTTTTCTCCTCTTAAGTTTTCCATTTTCATCAGAGATGGAAGATAAGAAAATAACGATTGTAATTCTATAGGTGCTAGAGACTAAAGGAGAAGTGACTTCTTCATATTACTAAAGAATTCGATTATTAGAAAAGGTTTCATGAAACTGTAAAACAGACCGGTTGTAAAGAAAAAAAATGGTAAAAGGAGTGTTTCATATTATATCCAATATTCAAGGGAAAGGAAAGAAATTGATCTATAGAATTTTTTAAAAGCACTGTGTCTTTATCTTCTTCATAAAGTTATATTGAAGGTCATTTTCTTCTGCTGCTTCTGTGTTAGGATGTTCAGGTCTTCCTGTTGTAGGACCACTAGGTTCTTGGGGTGCCATATCAGTCTTTATGTTGTTGGATGTGTTCTTACACTGCCATTTGCCCATCTTTTCCTTCAGTGGGTATAGGTCAGGTCTGTGCTCAAGGGGGTTACCCTCAAGGGGGCCTGTGTCTTATATGGTTCCTCTTTCTTCAGGTGCAGGCAGGTCCATGAGTCTCATGGATGCTAATAAGGCTCTGGGGCTCCTCTCTAGAGGCAGTTTGGTCAAAAACTACAATGGCCACAGATGTGGAGGAGGATGGTAGCAGGTGTGTGAAGGATGCTTGGGGTCTCTCAGGCTTGATGGGTAGGGGTGAAGGAGGGGGGATGGGATGTTCCTCTCCAAGAAAGGGCCTAGAGAGTTGCATGCTCTAAGCATGGATCAAAATGCTTAATTTTCCACGTACAGTCTGGGATAAGGCTTTAATGGTTACAGATTTGATGGGGATGGTGGCAGATATGTAGAGGCCACTTTTGGTATCCGGAGCTTGGTAGGTGGGTGGGGGGAATAGAGTGTTCTTCCTCAGACAAGGGCCTAGACAGCTGAGCCCTATAAGCTGGGACCCAGATGCTTACCTCTTTATAGGTAGTCTGGGCCAAGGTTCTGGTTCTTACAGATATGGGGAAAGGTAGAATCAGAGGACTGGTCTCCAAAATATATAAATAGCTCAAGAAATTAGAGATCAAATTGCCAAATATTCCAATCAAAAAAATGGGATACAAATCTAAACTGAGAATTCTCAAAAGAAGAATTGTAAATTGCAAAAGACACTTAAGGAATTGAACTACATCCTTAGCCATCAGGGAAATTCAAATCAAAACAACTCTGAGATACCAACTTACATTGGCCAGAATAGATAAGATGAAAACTACCAATGATAACTTATGCTGGAGAGAATGTGGAGTAAGGGGGAACAATCTTCCATTGCTGGTGGGAGTGCAAACTTGTACAGCCACTTTGAAAGTCAGTATGGTGGCTTCTCAGAATCAACTGAGAATCAATCCACCTCAAGACCAGCAATACCACTTTTGGGCATATACACAAAGTATACACATTCACACCACAAGAGCATTAACTCAATTATATACATAGCAGCATTATTTATAATAGCCAGAATCTGAAAACAACCTAGATGTCCCTCAACTGAAGAATGGATAAAGAAAATGTGCTACATTTGACCAATGGAATACTACTCAGAGGTAAAACAATAGCATCTTGAAATTTTCATGCAAGTGGATGGAACTAGAAAAAAAAGCATCCTCAGTGAGATAATTCAGACCCAGATAGACAAACATGTTATGTACTTACTCATAAGTGAATATTAGATGTAAATAGGATAACCAGACTATAGTCCACAATCCCAGAGAAGCTAGGTAGCAAGGAGACCCCTAAGAGGGACATACATGGAACCCCCTGAGAAGGGGAATCACATAAGACCTCCTGAGAAAATTAGGAGGGAGAGAGAAGGGAAGGTAAAAGGGGAGGGGGAGGAGAGAAGGAGAGGGAGAAGAAGAACATGAGAGAATGGGATTCTCAAGAAGGGGAGAGGACAGTGAGGAAGAGAAAGGAAGGAGATATCTTGATTGAGGGAACCATTAAAAGGTTATTGAGAAACAGCACTAGGAAAATTTCCAGAAATCCTCAACAAACACCCCAGCTAACACTCTAAGCAACAATGAAGAGGACACCTAAATTCGCCTTCCCCTATAATCAGACTGATGACAACCTTAATTGTCATCATGGAATCTTCAACCAGCTACTGATAGAAGCAAATACAGAAATCTATAGTGAATTATTGGGTGGAGCAACCTGAGACCAGCCCAAAAGAGGGAGGGGAGATAATATGACAAAAGGGGTCAGGACCATGATGGTGATACCCACAGAAACAGCTGACCTGAGCTAGTGACAGTTCACTAACTCTGGATTGATAGTGGGCAAACCTGTATAGGACCAAATTAGACACACTAAATGTGGAGGACAGTTGTGAGGCTTGGACAGTGTGTGGGGCCTCTGGCAGTGGGTCCAGGATTTATCCTTATTGCTTGAACTGGCATCTAGAAGCACATTCTTTTTGGAGGGATATCTTGCTCAGCCTAGATATAGGAGGAAGTTCCTTGGCCTTGTCTCAAAGTGATGTGTCAGATTTTACTGACTCTCCATGAGAAACCTTACCTTTTCTGAGGAGTGGATGGGGAGGTGGAGTGGGGGAAGGGTGGGGAAGTAGGAGGAGGTGACGGAGTGTGACAGGGATAAGTTATGTAAAGTGAGAAAAGATTACATTAAAATATTAATAAAAATAAATAAATGAAGCACTGCATTTTCTGGTTTGCATTAAATATTTAATAGATTTTTCCACCTTTTTAAATTTTTTGTGTTCTTTAATCACAACACTCATCTTTTGCTGTTTTTCACTCCAAATTCTCCAAAATGCCCTTATTTGCCCTTAATACACACTTTTAAAATTTTAGGAGGGATGAAAATAAGACTTCATACTTGCTTAGCATGTGCTTTATCACTGAACTATATCACCAACCTAAAAAAGACTTGGGATAAAATTGAAAGTTAGCTGTGTCCTTAAACTCATTGTCCCATTCCAGACATTCTATTTAAGTTCCGAGTGCAGAAGGACTGCACACTTACTTAAGAAAAGAACTCTATTGAAAATGTGGTAGAACAGACATATGAAGGAGATTAAAATAAACTTTTCTCATCACTATTTGTTGCAGTTTGAATATAAAATATTCCCTATACATTCATGTGATTGAACACTCAGTCCCTAGCTGGTGACACTGATTTGGAAGGATATGGTATCTCTAGGAGGAAGAGGCTCACTGGAGGATGTGATTCATGGGAGCAGGCCCTGGAATTTATAATTTGATACTGCTTCCAGTTTCTTCTCTGCTTTTTATTCCCCACTTGACCCCAAAATACAGGAAGATAAAGATTCTTAGTCAAACATGCCTGTCACCATACAGATGCCTTGTTCCAGGCCTTCCCTTGCATTGCCGCTAAAGCTGTAATCTTAAACATGCCTATCCTCCATTAAGGAGCCATTTGTCTTGCATTTGATCAAAGCAAAATGGAAAGGAAAGAATACAGTCCTCAAATTGCGTTCTGTTTCTTCCCTTCCTAATAATGCACAGGAAATCCATCCAGTTTGGATATATCTTTTCTGAATAAAACAAACCACACTAGTTATGAAATTACTATAACTTTAGTTCTAAATAACTGCCACAAAAAAGTAAAATTCAACAAAACATTTGATTGAATAATTTCTCAAAATACAGCAAGGGAGTAATATTAACTTGGAAGGGCATGATTTCCTTAAGTCCTCCTAACTATACAATATGAATAACTTTAAATTTCAACTCAAAAAACTCTTAGATTTTAAAACCTCATTAATGAATCAGGTGGAATCTGAATACAATTCAGTTCCACAGAGATTTTGTGCAGTGGAAACCTCAGGCAATCTAATTACTTACCGCACAGCCATAAGGGGGCATGTATGATCTATCTGTAAAATCAGAAATTAAAAACATCATTAATAATTATAATGAAAAGAATCATTATCATTAAATCATGGTGCTCTCTTCCCATTTACAAGAAGTCCTTCCCACCTCCTCAAAATAATTAGTTATATACAGTGTATTAGAATTAATGAATTATTAATCTTGATTGTGGGCCTTTAGTTTCATTTATTTATTGTTATTCATGGATAACCTAAATAATAACTGGAGTAAAAATAGTCAGGTAAGAAATAAGCTTGGATATTCTAAGGTGAAGAAAAGCTTAAAGAACATGATATGATTTACAGAATATAAAAGTAAAGGAAGAGAGACTAAAGAGATGACTCACTGTTAAAGAATGAATACTTCTCTTGCAGAGGACCTGTGTTTGATTCCTAGCACTCAGATCAGGAGGTTCATATCCACCCACAACTCAGTTCCAGGGAACCTGACACTACATCCTCTTCTGACCTACATGAGCAACTGCATTCACATGTGCACATTCCCATACCCACACATAGACATACATATGCATGCAATTATAAACAAATAATTTTAAAAAGTAAAAGATAGTAAATATGTAAAACTATAAAAATATCAATACCCTATCATAGAACATTTGCAGTGGTAATTTTAAGCCCTCTAGGGTGATAGAGCATGTTTTTATGAGCAACTCAATAGACAGGCAGTCTCCAAGTGGTCTGGGCTGACTGATTATATTGTAAGCTCCAGGAATCACATCTGTATATAGCTTCTTTTCAGCTCCAATAAGTAGCCATCATTTTTGTCTAGTAAAACATGCAGTAAGTAAAGCCTGCATGTTTTGCATTTCTGTAAACCTCACATCTGTGTAATACTTTATAATGTATGTGAACAGCAGAGGCAACATATGTATTGCTTTTATCTCTGGTCAATGTATTTGAGTTGTCTAAGGCTAAACCACTAGGCTATTACAACTCCTGTAGCATAGGTCCCTTAACCCTTGTGATATTTAGATGGTAATTCTAGACTTTACCCTAAGAAGGACCCAGCAGCTGCATCTAATCTACAGTGATGAAACAGTGATCAAACAGATGAAACAGTGAACTTACACGGTTGTCATAACAATACAAAAAAATACTTAAAATTGAAGTTCTATGCCCTTTCCCCATATTTTAGGGACTGTTCTCATTGCTACAGTAAAATAGATTGACAAAAGCAACTTAGCAACCTCCTGTACCACACTGAGGGACCAGTCCTATAAAACTGCAAACAAGTGTCACCATCATCCACATAAAACCTAAAAGAGCTTGGGAAGCAATTCTAGACGCAAAAGAACAGAGTTAAGTACCACTTCTTGGTAGTTGCACTTTTTCAGGTGGGCTCCATTTGCAAGAGGAAAGAGAGAGAAACTAGTTTAGCTCATAGTTTCAAGTTTCAGTAAATCATGGTGAGGATGTGAGGATGTCATGGATGAAAATGAAGCAGTTAGCCACATTCAATCTGCAGGCAGATAACTGACTGTATAATGCTTGTCCTCAGCAATTGCCTTTTTGTTTATACAGGGAATCCCACATCAATGCATTATATAGGACCAAAACTCAGAGAAAAGTTATATAGTCCTTTAGTACTGGTCTTTCTACACCAGGTTATTAAAAAAAAACACGCACAAGCATGACAGAGGTAATAGGTATCTACATAACCTCATACAAAGGCTTCCTTGTCTTCTAGGTGATTCCAGATCCAGTCAAGTTGCCAAGCATCATCCTCAGGCCCACCTTCCATAAGTTATCATTCACATGGGAGGAGGACACACTTGAGAAAGGTTAAGAAATTTTTTTTTACTTCATAATATTAGATTGTAATGAATAGTTCTGGTGTTATTTTTAAAATCTCCTCTAATTGGTTTTTACATGAATGAATAAAATTCATTTGTACCTGGCAGTGCTGAAACATGCTTGGGCAGCCCATATATAGTGGTTCTGCTGAATTTTTCCATATTGGGTTTCATGGGCTAAGTTGTTGAGGATGACTGACAAGGTCTCTTACTCAAGAGGGCACCAGATCTCTTTACAGTTGGCTGTGAGCCACCATGTGGATGCTGGGAATTGAATTCAGGGCCTTTGGAAGAGCAGGTAGTGCTTTTAATTTCTGAGCCATCTCTCCAGCCTTTGATTTCTACATAATTATGACAAATTTTGGAAAATGAACTTAATATACGTTACTGCAGGTTTAAATTATAAATTGTCACTGTGAACTATTCATTCTACTATCTCAGAAAGATGGGACAGGGAGCCCTTCTGCACATGTTCTAACATTGCCTAAGTTTAAGACAAGATCAAAAGAAAGCAATCTCAATGAAATCCATAATCTGTGTTTGGATACTCAAGTTCATGTCAGAAAGAAAAGAAGACCCAGAGAAAAAAAGAAGAAGAGAGAAGGATCGGGAGACAAAGAGGGAGAAGGGGAGAGAGAGAGAGAGACAGAGAGAGACAGAGAGACAGAGGGAGAGACAGAGAGACAGACAGAGAGAGAGAGGCAGACAGAGAGAGAGAGAAAGAGAGATACATAGAGGAAAGGAAAAAGTATTGAGGGTAACAGTATGTCATAACCCAATTTACTGTAAGTTAAGATGGAGACTCAGTCTGCTCTTCTAGTTTCATTCTCTTCTCACCTTAGTCAAACATAGCTGTCTCACCAGTATACAGTACATCCAATAAACTCTGGGCCTTGAACTAGTCAAATACACTTTTACTGAACTATGTGCTTAGCTTATAACTTTTGTGACAGGGATGTAACATAATGCCTTATACTACCTAAGGAATATGAGCTGGCTTTAAATTTGATAGCCTCATGTTTCTGCCTCGTGAACACTATGATTATATATAGTGTCACATGCCTATATTGTGTGGCTAATACTGATGTGGCTTAATGATCTCAAACATTGCCTATATGAAAATGAACTACTATAATTATTGCTTGCAAGTTTTAACTTACTCATCAGGAAGTTTTGTTTGGGCTTCAGTGCTTGCTCAGCTGAAAAAAAAATGTTTGCTTTTTATCTGAATTCCATTCCACAAACCTATGTTTATTTGTCTTTTGATTTTTTGAGACAGGGTTTGTCTGTAGCCTGTACTGGAACTAGCTCTTGTAGACCAGGCTTTGGAGCCAATACTGGAACTAGCTCATGTAGACCAGGATGGCCTCCAACTCACAGAGATCTACCTGCCTCTGCCGCCAGAGTGCTGGGATTAAAGTCATGTACCACCACTGCCCAGCCCCAATGTTTAAAGCCTAGGTGTGATGGCAATGACACAAACCTACTGTCAGAGAACTGAAAAGGCAGAGGCAAGTAGCTAGATCCCTGGAGCTGACCAGCCAGCAGAGACTAGTGTAAATTCCAGTCTAGTGAGAGGCCCTGACAGAATAAATAAACAAACAAGGGAGATAACAACCAACAAGCTACAGCCAAACTTGTCCTCAGGCCTCCAAATCCATTCACACAAACCACATGCATATGTGAGCTTATACACAGGAACATGTACATTACAAAAAGTCATTTTCAATAAGAAATGCTTAAGTATAAACAAATCAGATTCCTTCAAGAAACATAAGGATAGCTCAGCATATGTATTGCATCTGATTCATGCAAACTAATGATAGATGCACCATATCACAGAAGAAATGAAATTAGATGCCGAAAAGACATTTCATGAAATTTAAATCCTTTCATGGGAAAAGTCTGAATAAATTAGTTTGAAAGTAGCATAATTCTGTATAATAAAGGCCATTTACAGAATACAGTAGCTAAGATTATTCTGAATGTGGAAAAGTCAAGAGCTTTCCACATCAGGAACTAACAAGAGTGACTGTTTACTAATATACTTGAAAGTGGGTGTTGAGAGAATAGAGCTGATAAATGAGGTAGACTAAAGTCTCTGCAGTAGCCAGCTTTACACAGGACATAATATAAAGTGAATGCACTCCTTTCTGCTTCATCTGGAAGAGGCTCAAAGGCCAGTTCCAATAATAAATCCACAATTTTGAAGAAACTGCTCACAAGACCACTTGGAGTATTTCTTTTTTCTTTTTTAATTTTTTATTGAAAAAAAATTTCCACCTCCTCCCAGCCTCCCATTTCCCTCCCCCTCATCCCACTCCTCTCAGCCTCCCCCGACCCCTCTCCCCCTCCCTCTGCAGTCCAAAGAGCAAGTCAGGGTTCCCTGCCCTGTGGAAAGTCCAAGGTACTCCCCTCTCCATCCAGGTCTAGGAAGGTGAGCATCCAAACTGGCTAGGCTCCCACAAAGCCAGAACATGAAGTAGGATCAAAACCCAGTGCCATTGTCCTTGGCTTCTCATCAGCCCTCATTGTCCGCCATGTTCAGAGAGTCCAGTTTTGGCCTTATGTATCTTTTGGCCATTTGAACTTTTTCTGTTGAGAATTCTCTGTTCAGTTCAATGCTCCATTTTTTTAATTGGGTTAGTTAGCATTTTAATGTCTACTTTCTTGAGTTCTTTATATATTTTGGAGATCAGACCTTTGTCTGTTGTGGGGTTGGTGAAGATCTTCTCCTAGTCAGTAGGTTGCCTTTTTGTCTTAATGACAGTGTCCTTTGCTTTGCAGAAGCTTCTCAGTTTCAGGAGGTCCCATTTATTCAATGTTGCCCTTAATGTCTGTGCTGCTGGGGTTATACATAGGAAACAATCTCCTTTGCCCATATGTTGTAGGGTACTTCCCACTTTCTCTTCTATCAGGTTCAGTGTGTTCAGATTGATATTGAGGTCTTTGATCCATTTGGACTTGAGTTTTTTGCATGGTGATAGATATGGTTCTATTTTCATTCTTCTACAGATTGACATCCAGTTGTCCCAGCACCATTTGTTAAAGATGCTTTCTTTCTTCGATTGTATACTTTTAGCTCCTTTATCGAAATGATAGGTTTGTGGGTTAAAATCCAGGTCTTCTATTCGATTCCATTGGTCAACTTCTCCATTTTTATGCCAATACCACGTTGTTTTCATTACTGTAGCTCTGTAATAGAGTTTGAAGTCGGGGATGGTAATGACTCCAGAAGTTCCTTTATTGTATAAATATGTTTTGGCTATCCTGGGTTTTTTGTTTTTCCATATAAAGTTGATTATTGTCCTCTCAAGATCTGTGAAAAATTGTGATGGTATCTTGATGGGGATTGCATTGAATCTATAAATTATCTTTGGTAGAATTGCCATTTTTACTATGTTAATCTTCCCAATCCAAGAGCAAGGGAGATCCTTCCATTTTCTGGTATCCTCTTCAAAGACTTAAAGTTCTTGTCAAATAGATCTTTCACTTCCTCGGTTCGAATTACCCCAAGATATTTTATGCTGTTTGTGGTTACCGTGAAAGGTGATGCTTCTCTGATTTCTCTCTCTGCTTCCTTATCCTTTGTGTATAGGAGGGCAACTGATTTTTTGGGGTTGATCTTGTATCCTGCCACATTACTAAAGGTGTTTATCAGCTGTAGGAGTTCTTCGGTGGAGTTTTTGTGGTCGCCTATGTACACTATCATATCATCTGCAAATAACGAAAGTTTAACTTCTTCCTTTCTAATTCGAATCCCCTTGATCCCCTTATGTTGTCTTATTGCTATTTCTAGAACTTCAAGCACTATATTGAAGAGGTATGGAGAGAGTTGACAGCCTTTTTGTGTTCCTGATTTTAGTGGGATGGCTTTGAGTTTTTCTCCGTATAATTTGATGTTAGTTCTCGGCTTGCTATAAATAGCTTTTATTATATTTAGGTATGACCCTTGTATCCCTAAACTCTTACTTGTAGTTTTTCAAAAGCACCCAGAAGTCTCCTCATATGAATCCATTTTGGGGCATTGTCCTGACAAGTAAACATTTCACTACTTTTATTTGACATACAGTTGTGATAAAGGGCACCCATGCAGGAAAAGAAATCAAATTATCACTGTTCACATATGACATGACCCTATATTTTAAAAAAAATCTGTAAAAAAATCTATGAAATCCATTTAAATATAATTAAAATGTAGTAAAAATTTCTGGAAATAAAACTAATATGTAAATATTAACTCAGTAATAAATTTATGCAGAAAGGTATATATGAAATTACAATATATTGGTGAAATATGACAATGCAAAAAGACAGACATCCCACATGAATTGATGAAGATAATTATCACTAAAAAGCAGAAGCAGTACCACCATATGACCTTAAATTACCTTGCAGATCTATATACAGGAATCAAAGAAATTTAGTGTTTATGAACATTTATGTATATACATATGACAGGTATCCATAAATTTGAAAGTGAGAAAGGAAGATAATATATGAAGGCTTGGAGATAGGAAAGAAAATTGAAAAATTATGCAATTATCATCTAAAATACAAAGAAGTTATTTTATAAAGGAAGAAAAGGAGCACAGTACTGACATACAAGCCAACATAAGGATTAATGGAAGTCTAGAAACATCCACTGCCAAATCACTTTTGAAGTTGCTCAAGAAACATATGGTAGGGAAAGAAAACTGCTTTACTAAAACATGCTGTAGGACCAGCAGTGCAACCGGTAGCTCCACAAACAGACCTGCACCACTTTGGTATTCTGCCTTGGTGCTGGTTAAATACTGACAAAAATGCTTGGCTTGACAAATTAAAAGTAACTAAATCAGTTCTGTACTTGGAGCACGAAGAGCAGAACTCAGGAGCAGGGAACGCAAACCAGTACCTGTTCAAGTAGCTCCATGACAAGGAACATGGCAGTGGGGGAGGGGGAGATGTGAGCAAGGTTGGGAAATTTCCAAGTCACCATTGTGGTGAGGGCTTTACAAAGAATTGCTTAATAGGTGGAAGCAAGCCAAGTGGGAAGGGATGAGAGACCTCAGGCTGTGGACCATTTGGGCCTTTTAGACTAGTACACCTGGAAGGTGTGGAGTTTGGATCCAAATGGGCATAGGATGAAGATGCAAGCTAAAAAGAAATTCCACACTAGCTCAGAATCGAGTATAATAAAGAGTTATTTATTTGGAGGTAACTCACAGATCACAGTCCTCTGCTCAAATGGGGAACAGCAACTAAATCCTGCATCCAGAAAAAAAATGGAATGCACAATTTAAGTCAGCATTAATACTATAAGAGGCCATGCCCAAGTGGGCGGGTAACTTGAAGGTTACTGGTAAATGGAAAATGGTGACAGATCTAAGAGCTGTCAACAAGGTAATTCAACCTATGGGCCCTCTAAACTCTGGAATTCCTTTGCCTTTTCTACTACTGAAAGGATAGCCTCTTATAGTCATTGATTTAAAAGACTGTTTCTTCACTATACCTTTACAAGAAAAGGATCAAGAAAAATTTGCCTTCATAGTGCCTACTTATAATAATTTTCAGCCTACTAGGAGATCTCAGTGGACCTACCTTCCACAGGGAATTCTCAATAGCTCCATCCTATGCCAATACTTTATAAATCAGCCATTGGAAATAATACATAAATAATTTCCTAAATCTATAATTTACCATTACATGGATGACATTTTGCTATCTGATTCAAACATAGATACTTTAGAACGAATATATGAAGAAGTTAAAAAAAGTTTTGCCAAAATGGGTATTGCAAGTTGCTTGTGAAAAAAATACAAAAAAGGAGATGCCATCAATTAACTAGGTTATAAAATGTATTTACACATAATTAGAACATAAAAGGCACAAATTAGGAGAGACAGATTGCAGACTTTTAATAACTTTCAAAGACTGTTAGGAGATATTTCCAGGTGTTGGAATAACACCTGATCTAATAATTTATTTAAACAAAACATTAGATGGTGACAAAGACTTAAATAGTCTCATATAACTAACAGTTGAAATAGAAAAGGAATTGATTGTTGTTGAAGAATAATTACAGGAGGCATAAGTGGATAGGGTGAATCCAAATCTATAGTATTCTAGTTATACTGCCTTCCATAATTTTCCCGACAGAAATTTTAATGCAAAGGGAAGATATTGTCTTAGAATGAATATTTTTTCAACACCACATAAACCAAATAAAAAGTTAAAGCTTATGTGGAAAATGTTTGTGAATTAATTATAAAAAAAATTGAGACTTTGTCAACTAACAGGTATAGACCCAGCAGAGAGTATAGTGCCCCTTACTACTAATGAATTTAAAAAAAAAAATATATGAGAAGACAATAAACCTTGGCTAAGAGCTTGTGCTAATTTTTAGGAGATATTAATAGCAATTATCCCAAAACTGATATAATTAACCTTATAAAGAGAACTACTTGGATCCTTTCCTGCATTGTTCAGAACACAGCAATACCACAAGCCTGTACATTCTATGCTGATGCAAACAAATCAGGAATGGCAGGTTACAAGTCAGAAGATTTAAGTAAGATTAAACAAAGCCTTTATAATTCTTTCTAAAAGGCAGAATTATATGCTATTCTCATGGTACTAAGGGATTTTAAAGAACTCTTACTATAGTTCCTGATTCACAATATATAGAAAGAGTTGTCTTGTGTATTGAAACCACTGAATTTATACCAGATGGTGTAGAATTGGCTTCATTATTCATACAGATTCAAGATATAATCTAAAATAGGCTTTGTCCCATATATATAACACACATCTGATCCCATATTGGTCTGCCAGATCCTCTAGTACAAGATAATGCAGAAATTAATCATTATTAATTGGAAATGTGTTGAAAGCCTCATAATTTTATAATAAAAATATGTCAATAGCAAAGGTATAAAGAGTTTTCTATTATATGGCAACAGCTAAGGGGATTATAAAGAGATGTCCTACTTGTTCTTTCTAGAACCAAACACTGCGACCTGCAGTGATTAACCTAAAGGGTGGTTAAAGGAACAAAATCTGGAAGATCAAAGCATTGTACTTTGCATATTTTGGAAAATTAAAATATGTACACAACATCATTGACACTTATTTGGAGTTACACTGTGCAACTACTTTGAGCTCAGAAAAGGCTAATTCAATAATCAAATATTCATTAGAAGTTATGGCCATTATGGGTATACCTGCACAAATAAAGACAGATAATGGTCCAGCATATGTATCTAAGAAAATGAAACAGATTTTTGTTTATCATAATATACAGTACATTACAGATATATTAAACAATCCTACAGGTCAGGCAGTTATAGAAACATCAAATCAAACTACAAAGAATATGTTAAACAAATAGAAAGGGATGAAAATTACCCCCAGAAATAGATTACATAATGCCTTATTAACCTTGAATTTTCTTAACAATATGAGAAAGGGACAATGGCAGCAGAGAGGCACTGGATAATAGAAAAGTCTTTTGAAATAAATCAGCCGATGTAGTTCAAGCATGTGTTGACCTCACAATGGAAGCCAGGAGATATGCTGCATTGGGGAAGAGTTTTGGCTTTTGTTTCAACAGGAGAAGAAAATTATGGATACCAGCAAAATTAATAAAGATTTGGCTTGAAAAAAGAGAAATTTCTTGAGAAAGAGAAATGGCAGCTCATCCACAGAGGTGACAACCAATCAGGTGGTAAGAAAACCTCATAAGTGTTGGGGCAGGGTTCTCTTCTTGTCTTTGCAGGAATACTCATCTTTAGTAAATGAAGGAACCCTATACATCTATATGTCTAAAGAGGAAAATATAATTATCCAGATTGGATCACCAAACAAAAAGAATTATCACTTATGAGAACAGGTTTTCTGTGGGTAAGAATCTATGAATATTAATCAAAATAATAGTGATGATTTATCTAAAAATCAAAGCTGGCTTTTGAGTAGGACAATGGCTCTGTCCTTCTCTAAATCTCAGCATGTTGTTAAAAAAATTCAGAGTTTCTGAATCATGTTAGGAGTTTTCCGGTATGGGACAGAAAGAAGAAAGAATTTAGAAAAACATTTACTTTTCTTCATACCTGTTTTTGTCTCTATCATACATTTCATTGAATATATGTCCGTATAAATAATGTTTATTAGTTTTCCACAATGAACAATAAATTTTCTTGCAGGAGACTTTGAAGTTTCCAGGAAGAAGATGGGACCTCACAACAACTCCACCTGGCTGATATGATGTCATGATGCTGATTGTGCTGCTATAAGACTTGTTTTGGGTAGCAGCTGCTCAAGAAGGCTCCTACTTTGTTAGCTGAAATGGTACATATTTTTACCATGTTCTGGCCAGAAATCCAAAGAGGAAATTCAGACAAACCCTACTGAATACTCAGAGACTATTTACAATTATACCAGACAGTAATCTTGAAATTTAACCATCATTTTACTTTCACAGGATCCCATAGAAAGAATATCATCTCCATGACAACTCGAAGTAATTGTGAAAGATGACATCCCCTCTCCCAACAAAGTTTGTTCTCAGGGTTAAGGACATCATTTAGAGGTTGATTATAAGTAGTATAGGGTTGGAGTTTGGGGGAATACTATATAGGCTCAGGAATATTTTTGAAAAAAGGGGAGGAAATTGGATGGGATAATAGATTAGTATAAGCTTACTCACACTAATAATATTAGTGAGAAATAGAGTAAATACCCGTAAGCTATTATTTTATTTTATTATTTTTTTCTCCTCTCCATTTGTATTTCTCATCACAATCCTTCTTCTGCACCCCTCACACTTTTTTAATGACCATTATTCCATCAATGTATAATTCTTTGCAGTTGCTTAAACACATAAATATGAGAAAATGATTTTCCATCATATTCCTGGCACCCATAGATAATAAAAAAATTTTATTGATGTACAGAATTTCACCATTTTCAATAATAATTAATCCCTCCTGACTATAGAGAAGTCATTGCCTACAATATTTCAGCATTTGTATATGTATATGTGTATTTTTTTTTCTGAAGAATGATGACTAAAACTGCCCTAAAAAGAACACCCAGCTCTAGACACATAGTTTCTGTACTGATGAAATCCACATTTAGTACACTTAACTCTCACTCATCCTTGTGATGTATAAAAAGCATACATTCCTGTGTTTCTGGTACTCCCTTACAGTCTCTTAAACAGGATACACAATTGTCAGTACAGAGGAACTTCTCTCATGAGAGGACCAAGAGCTACTCATTATGTGAGAAATTTGGTGATGGGTTCACTTAGGGGCACCACATATGGTTTAATTGGGTACAAAATTTCAAGAGGAAATGGGCAGGTCTACAAAATTTTTGTCAAAAACCAATTATGCTAATTTATTCATAGAAGAAATTGCTACCTGAATAGAATGTGCGAGTTTCAAGAAATTGAACACTTTCAACAGATTCAGTTGTTCTTTTGTTTGCTCACTGAGGTTACAACTTAAACATTACAGGCTCTTTTCTGTTACTCGAGGTTCTTTCTGAAATAAAACTCACCCGGTATTGTTTAATAAGTAAAATGTGAATGGATATTTAGCTATTTTGTAATATTAGCTTATGTAGTAAGCCCTGACTGCATCATCTCAGACTTGGATTATCCAAAACAACATCAAAAATGTTGATGATGATAATGAAGATGATAAAAAAGATGGGAAATAGATAGAAATAACATATCTTCTAAAAATAAATACTAATTTTTATCTCCATCACTAACTAGCATGAGACAATTTTCTGTGCTGTTTATTGTCTGTAACAAGGATGGTGTAGATCTTCTGAACTAATGTTTTATCATTTATAACTAGAGACTAAACATTGGAAACAAGACACAAGATGAAAAAGAATGATTCCATGTATGTGAATTCTATATTTAATTATTTTATTGAAAAAACTTTTTCAATATTTTATCACCATTATATTTTTTCTAATTTTTTATAATCACATAAATTTTACAAAATAAGTAATTACTAATATAACTCTTTGGCTAAAGAAGAAAATACATAAAATGCTTCTTTTTTTTTTTAATTGAGAAAAGGAAAAAAAAAGTTTCCACCTCCTCACAGCCTCCCATTTCCCTCCTTCTCCTCCCACCCTTCTCCCACTCCCCCCACTCTTCTCCCCCTCCCTCTCCAGTCCAAAGAGCAGTCAGGGTTCCATGCCCTGTGGAAAGTCCAAGGTCCTCCCCCCTCCGTCCATGTCTAGGAAGGTGAACATCCAAACTGGCTAGGCTCCCACAAAGCCAGAACATGACTTTTGCATGCAAATGGATGGAAATAGAAAACACTATCCTGAGTGAGGTAACCCAGACCCAAAAAGATGAACATGGGATGTACTCACTCATAATTGGTTTCTAGCCATAAATAAGGGTCATGGAGTCTACAATTGGTGAACCTAAAGAAGCTAAATAAGAAGGTGAACCCAAGGAAAAACATATAGTTATCCTCTTTGCTATGGGAAGTAGACAAAATTGCCGTGGAGAAAATTGGGATCTTGGGGGTGGGGTGGGATGGGGGTCAGGGGAGATGGGGAGAGAAAAACATAAAATGCTTCTTTACAATAACTTCAATGTTTCAATAATATTCATGTTTATATATATATATGGATGAATATATTTAAAAATCATTATTTTTTTTTCTTTCCAATAGAAGAGCATGGATTCTATCCTCCATTACCACAAATTTTGCAGTTGAGTTTCCTGCATTTGGGGTAATTGCAGGGGTCAGCACATCAGGAATGAGATTAATAAGCCTCACCCTTGGAAAATTACTTTCATGATCATACTATCTCTCCTGTCTGGGAAGTACTAAAAATCAATTTTTATATGAGTAGTAATTTGCATTTCTGAAGCCCTTGTTAATTTTTAAATTATAATCAAGTATTGATCATTTTAAATATGCTAAGGAGTAGGTATAACAGTCTCATTATCTTAATTTCACAAGTGAGGAATTAAAAATCAGGCATTTGCACAAATACAAACTATAAATTACTAACATTAATAGTCAAATAAAATTATGGCTTGCTTGGTTTAAATATTCATTGACATATGTCTGAATCATATGGATAACAAATATGGGATGCTTCAAAAATGGAAAGAGACTATTAAAATAGCTGTCTAATAAAGGATGACACATAAGGCAATTCCAATGTCACAGAACTAAAGCATGTGAAGAGGGTTGATCACACTTCAGACAAGTTAGCTGTGGATCATCAAGTAGTGAAGTTTCCAAATAATCCTTTTTTAAAAATATTAAAACAGATGCAAAGTTATGCCAGTGGTTGTATAATCATATGAATTTGATACATGTTTTAAATGAGGATAAGTCATCAACTTCCTGCCTCACTGAACACTTTATTTATCATCCAAATAATTGTAACCACTCAGCATTGGCACCATAGAATAGTGAAGGGAAGAGACCCTTTAAGAACCATAGCTCTGCAATCACAGTTCAGTAAAAGATTGCTACTTGTCTTGCTACTAATGTAGTTTGAAAACATCTTTCTTTTAAAAGGTAGATAAATGAGATTATGTTGCAATCTCTTATGGTTTTAAAATTCATAAGTTTTTTTAAAGGTATTGGATAGTTAAACTGTCTGACTCACAAAACAACCTATAAGATAAATTTGGGAGATGATATATGTACGTGTGTGTGTGTGTGTATAAATATATATATTAAATGAGTTTCAAAACTCAAAATAGTATTGTGATACAGTCCTGGCTGTTCTGGAACTCATTGTGTAGACCAGGTTGGTGTCAAACTCAGAGATCACCTGCCTCTGCCTCCCAAGTGCTGGGATTAAAGTAATGTGCCACCACCACCCAGTTGATGATATATATTTGATCATCAATGATTATTTTGATTTGGTGATAGTATTTACAAATACTATCTAAAATACTTGTATTTAGTTAAGATGACTAGTAGAAAAACCTGACAGACTCAAATTTATTTAAAATTATTTGGGTTATCTGAATATTCTGTAAAATCATTTATAAGTTTTAGTCTGTTGTTTTTAATATTCATAAAAATATTTCTGCCCGGAGAAATAGTATCTGTCCTATTCATGAACTACATGTTCTGGTTGCTGGGCAAATAGTACAATGATCATCAGTTAAGGGAACTACAATGCAAAGGTGAAACTCTTTTCAGAAAGCACCAAATCTGATAGCTTGAGAAGGAAAGGCATGTTGATGGGAAGTTACATTTTGCACTTCCCCCATGAGAGTGTCACACTTGATCGAAGGAAATAAAATCACCCCATAATAAAATAAATAATAGTTAAAAATTTGTATCTATTTTTATTTAAATCTATATTTTTTCTTTTTTTCCAGTATAATATAGGGCTATTATAGTTTATTTAAAACATAAACTTAAATATTTACTTTCAAATTTATTTTTTCTTTCTGTTTTTCTATGCTTTTTTAAAGTAGATTTTTTTTTTTAAAAATCTACCAATCCAAATTCCCATTCCCTTTGCTCCTCCCATTTCCTTCATACACCTTCTCACCCCAACCCACTCCTAAGAGAGGGTAAGACACTTTGCTTTGCGGAAAGTCCAAGTTCCTCCCTACTACTTCTAGGTTGAGCAAGGCATACATTCAAAGAGAATAGGATCATATGCTTTTAAACTTCCTTTTTTTCATGTGTTATTTTTGTAGACCAGCTTTCAATTTTTATTTTATTTTACTTTTCTTTACATTTATTTGAAAGTTCATACATGAATACAATGTATTTAGATGACATCTACCTCCAGACCCTGACACAATTTCTCCTGGACCCTCTCACACATATATCCCCTTTCAACTAAATTCTTTACTTCCTTCTTTTATTTCTCCATCCCTTCCTTCCTCCCTCCCTCCCTTTCTCTGTCTGTGACTCTATCCCTTCCTTTCTTCATTCCTTCCCTCCCTCCCTTCCATCCTCCCTCCCTCTCTTTCCCCTTTTCTTTGTTTCTGTCTCTCCCTCCCTTCCTTCTCTCCCTTCCTTCCTTTCATCTTTTCTTCCTTTCTATCTTCATCATCACCACCCTTTCTTTGTTTTTTGGTTGTTTGCTTGCTTGTTTTTATGACCCATTTTATCCAATTAGCACTGTCCCTATGTGCACGGCTATAGAGTGCCACCTACTGGAATGGACAATCCACCATGAAGTACCCTGAAGAAGAAAACTACCCCTTTCTCCCTAATAGTCATCATCTGCTAACAGCTTCTCATCTAGATGTGGGGCCTATGACTCTCTTCCATTTCTGTGTGGAAGTGCTGACTTCTTTGATCTTATTAACGTCTTCTGCCAGTAGCAACAGCTACTGTGAGTCCAGGAGTTCAATGATCCCATCATGCTCAGGAGTCATAATTTCATAGCCATCTTTCCTAGCCTCTGGCTTTGTAATTCATCTGCCACATCCTCCAGAAATGTTCTCTCAGCCTTGGGAAAAAGGAGAATGATTGTGACATAAGTTTTGAATTTAGAAGGAGCATTTCAGTCACACCAACTATTTCCTTTGGCCAGTAGTGAGTCTCTGTATAAGCTACCTGAATTAAGAAGCTTCTTTAAATGACAGGTGAAAGTTTCATTAGCCTATGGACATGAGGATACATAATTAAAAGGCAATTAGACATTATATCTTCTCAGAAAGATAATTATTGTAGCATCTGTGATCACCCAAGCCATGGGTTCTTAATCAGTCTTTTAGTATCAGGAATGAAGAGTTCCCTCTGTGGATTGGCCCTTAAGTCCAATTATAAAGCTATTGGCAACCTCTGTAACACAATGCCACTATTATATCATGAGCAGTCTTGCTAGGCAGATCATTGTTTTGGCTTTCAAGGTTCACAGGTGGGTAAGACTGTTGATGGCTTTTTTCCTTCATGGGCCCACGAGGCAGCTTCGGGCACTATGAAAGCCAATGACTATGAAGAAAAGTTTCAGGTCAGTACCAGTTTGATTTATCTGTGTCCTCTGACTACATTTCTTTTAATCTTATTGTCTTATTGCTTTTACTTTAGCTGGCACTATATTGTTTGCTCGCTTCTCCTTTCCCTTGGCTATTTCTCTCCATTACTCTAATACTAACTTATAGTCCAACACTGTTTATTTTATTTCCACTTTTAGCAACTAATGTATTTGTATATTCAGTATAGTCTTGTTCTTTTATTCCTCAAGGGTTTTTACTAACAAAATTGAAGGGAGGATCAGTCTCAATTGGCAATTTTCATATTTTCCTGGTAAGTAGATCCACCAATTGTAGTTGCTTCACCAGTTAATCTTCTGTACTTGTTGATGCTGATATGATATACAGTACCACGCAGGCAAGATGAGAGTATAGAAATGCAGCTGTAGCCAGTGAGGATGAGAAACACTGAAACTTCACCATAATCATTTCACACTTAAAAATTGAATTAATATAGATAATTTTAAAAATCCAAAAGACAACAGAAATCCCTGTACGTATGTATATCCAACAAAAATCAATTAAACAGAATTAGATTAAATATATAGTTAAATGAAGCATAAGCTTTAAAATTAAGAAGAGTGATAGCCAGCTCAGCAAATCAAAGAGGGGTAGCATTCCAGATAGATGAGATCAAAAAACAACAACAAAAAAAATTTTTTTACCTTATTACATTTAAATACTACATGAGCTGAAGAATGAGAGAGAAAGAGAGAGAGAGAGAGAGAGAGACAGAGAGACAGAGAGACAGAGAGACAGAGAGACAGAGAGACAGAGAGAGAATGGAGGACTGGCAGATGCAAGAGAGAAGCTATCATATACAAAGTCACTGTCACCAGATTTAAAATGGATTTTTTAGCAGAACCCCTAAAAGCTAGGACAAATGGATCAATGAAAGGCAGTGTCTGTATTTGACAACCCAAATTATTGTACCCAGCAAAGCTATACTTCATAATTGAAATAAAATTATTTTCCACAACAAACACAAAGTAATGGAATAGATAACCATAAAACCAACACTACAAGAAAAACTGGAAAGAATCACACATGAAAGAGAACAGCCAAAACCCAGTCAAGGCACATCATTGGCTATCCATCATCTTAAACATTGGTGCATTGAAAGAAAAGTTTGTTCTCAATATTAAAAAATAAAGGATGGCATGATTACCTCACTTTTCTATATTGAAAAGTCATTTTGACAAAAATAACAATGAAAATAAATCCAACTTGAATGATCAATTGGACTTGACAGGCATCTGCAAATTATTCCACCCAGCAAGTGCATAACATACATACTCCCCACCAGTTCATGACATCTCCCAAAATTTAATCATGCCAAAGTCCATAACAAATTTTGTAAAAAAAAAAGTAATCAAATTAAAACATACAGTTTTTTTGTTTTTTAAATAAACTTGTATATTTATTTATTTTACATCCTGGTCACAATTTCTGCTCCCTCCTGTCCTCCTAGTCACTCCCCTCTACCCCTTCTCTGTGCCCAACCTTCAATCTACACCCCATTTTTGTTTAGGAAAGTGCAGGTCTCCCATGAGTATTTTCAAAACCTGGCATATCAAGTTGCAGTAAGACTAAGCAACTCCCAATGTATTAAGACTGGACAAAGCTACCCAGTACGAGGAATAGGGTTCCCAAAACAAAATTCTTCACAAGTGTAAAATAAATAAAATGACTCCTACACCACATCGCATTACAGTGTGTTAAAATTAGAAATTCATGAAGAAAGAAATTCCAGAAAGTGTACACACTCATAGAAATTTAGAGATCAATAGGTTATGCAGGAATTAATTTGAAATATTTTTAATCTGAAAATGAATAAAAATATAGCACACCAGAAGCTTTAGGATGTAATGCAAGTAATTCAAAGAAGAAAGCTTGTAGCTACAAGCAGCTGCTTTAAAAACTCAGTAAGATTTCAAATAAAATTTAATGATATAACTCAAGGTCTTATAGAACTAAAAGCAAGTCAACCCAACACTATATATTAAAAGAAATAGGGTGGAAACTGTGAAATGGAAATTAAGAGGATAATTGAAAATCAGTGAAACCAAAATCTGATAAATGTAGACAAACAGCCAAAAGAAAACTGGAAAAAGAACTCAATAACTTTAGAGATTAACAGTGGCATATTACAATGTACAACCTTGAAAATTTGGAGGGTCGTTATGACATACTTTGAAAACTGTATTTCAATAAAATCAAAACTCAAAAGAAATGAAAAACATTTAGAAATATATGATTCATCCAAATTAATCAAAGAGTATATAAACAGCATACACTAATATTTTCTGAATTATTATTTTCAAGCAGTAATTAAAAACAGTCCAATTAAAAAATGGTTAGGCTCAGATAAATTCTCTGCTGAATCATTATTCATTACTAAAGAATTAACACCAGCAATCCTTAAAGCATTTTATAAAAAAGAAGAAAGTACATTAACAAACTCATTCTAAGACTGCAGAGGTACTAGGAGAGACTCTTCTGAGGCCCAATGGAAGAAAGAGATGAGCAGAGAGGCCATAATTTTAGAATTTAAAAATTCAATGAAATCAGAAAAAAAATCTATGAGAACTCCTACAAAATTTATAGAACTATTCATAACTTAATTTGTAAATGAATGAAAATAAAATTTGACCTAGAGAAGCATATACTTGATACAACACATAGAGGTGAAACTGGATTAAACTGGATTTGTATCCAATTAGATAAAAGTCAAAATGAAAAACCAATAGAAAAAGAAAAAAAATGCTGCTATTAAAAAAATAATTCATTGAGATTATAGTTTCAGTTCAAGAGTGAGCATTTCTCTAGAATACATGAGGCCTTGGGTGCAATTGCTAGCACATTAAATAAATAAATGCATTTTTTGAAACAATATCAAATAAACTATGTAATAAGGGAAACAGGAAAGTTTATATAGGCAAAGTCCTTGCTGAGAAAGTGTGAAGACCTGAGTTCAAACAGAGCACCACATAAAGGCAGGTGTGGTGGCACAGCTTGTAACATCAGCCCTCCTGCATTGAGGTCAGAGCCAGATTGCAGACTCAAGGGATGCCTGAGAACCAGACGGTGCCGTATGTGTGGTGGCAGTATCACCATAGAACCTTCATCCAACAACAGATGGGAACACAGGCAATGAATGACCCACATCGGAGCACTGGACTGAGCTCCCAAGATCCAAATAAAGAGTGGAAGGAGTGAGAGTATGAATAAGGAATTCAAGACCATGAGGGTTTCATCCACTGAGACAGTTTGCTTGAGCTAATGGTAGCTCACCAAATCCAACTGGACTGGGGATGAACGAGCATGGGAGCAACCAAGACCCTCTGAAGAGGGCTGACAGTTGGGGCAGACTGGGGCCACTGATAGTGACACTGAGATTTGTCTCTACTGCATGTACGAGCTTCTTGGGATCCTATTCCCTAAGGATGTAAAGCTCAATCTATATGTACTAGGGAGGGCCTGGGACTTTACACAGGGCAGAGTGCATGGCACTCTCTTAGGACTGGAGAGAGGGGGGTGGGAGAGTCTGTCGAGAGAGAGGGAGGGAGGGAGTGGGGATTCGGAAAAAAAAAGTGTAAATAAATTTTAAAAAGAGAGAAAGAGAGAGACCTTGCTGAAATAAAGTAGAGAGGAGGCTCACATACTGCAGAATGTCCTTTGGCTTCCACATAAGTGTAATGGCAGACCCACTTCTTCACACAGACACATGAACATGTGCACACACACACACACACACACACACACACACACACAAAATTCATTCTAGGTTCACAAGTTTAAAAAACATATATCCAATGCACAGTGGTCATCTTTGAAATAAAATACAGACACACACACATAATGGACTTAGCAAATTGTATTAAATTAGCATATATGTAATTTGAACACACACCCATGCAAATACACACAGAAAAACAAAAATGGACTTAGCAGATTATATTTATATATTTTGAATATACACATACACACATCCACAAAAACAATAACAAAAAAAAGAGGTTCTCCATTTGAGATGGGAGAAGGGCGGGGGGCAAGGCATGGCAGGCGCCGGATGCAGGAATAAGAGGAGATAAAGTGATAAAATTCTGTTTTAATTAAAAACATATTTAAAAATTTAAAACCTTTTAACTACCCAAATGACTAAGTTTTCCTTGAACATTTCTATAGCTTCAACATCTTTATACTCCTTTCCTCCACCCATGGCCTAGACCAATTCTCGTTACATTAAACATTAAAGCTGTCTTTCATTGAGTTTTATATAAATAGTAAAAAAGGGTTTACCTGACAGTAACTAATATTGCTGTCTTGAGATGAATATTTAGATTTGTGTATGTTCTTTTCTTGAGAAAATTATTTGTTGTTAGTGTTATATGATGTCTTATATAAGTATATCAAATCTGTTGCTACATATAATTAGCATTCATTTTGATTTATTGGTTTACAATGATTTTTAAGAAAATATGCTTAAATTTCTTGTAGGTATATTTGTTTTTTATAATTATCTTGTTGGAATTGCTGGAATCCATGAAAATGATATTAGAATAAATTATGAGAGTGTTTTCTGTTGTGAACTTATTTTTCTTAACATCTAGAACTGCCATTGTTTCTTGGTAGTCATGCTGGAATGTGACAATAACTCACTGTGAGCTTCTGGGATAGGCTACATTTGAACACATATTACAATCATTCATTTTGAAGAATAGTTGTTAAGATTTCGCAGATAGTTTTAAATTCATGAGTGAAATTGCCTTGATTTATTTACTCCTTATTGTTACAAATATGTTTGATATTTTCCTGTCTTTTCTTATACTATTACATTCAAAGAAATGTTGTTTGTACATTGTTTATTCTTCTTTTATATCATGAACAGGTTAATAAGGAATTGTTGCTTTCATTTTAAATTATTGGCCTACTACTAGGGAATGTATCTTATCCTAAATTTTTCTGTGTGTTTTATTTAATATCTAATGTAGTTTATTAAGGGTGTTCAGGCAACTTACGCGATTATACCTGAGAAACCTGTTGTGATATTCAAAAGAATCAATGTGATGTTGAATATCTGGTCTATAAACATAATGTTCTTGATAACATGTTGTCATAGTGAGATTTAAGATTTGGAGTGCTGTCACATCTCATTTCTAATATCTGTGATTTATGGTCTCTTCTTTACTATTGGTTCATCTGGCTATAAAACTGTCTATCTCTTGATTTTTCAAATAAAAACAATCCATTGATTCCTCTAATATATGCTTTCTATTTACATTGACTTCTGCTTTAATCTGACATTCTTTAACTATTTAAGATGAAACATTGGACAACTGTTTTTATTCCTGAATCTTTGACCAATAAAAATTATTAGTATATATAAATTTTCTTTTAATAACTACTAATATCATTGAATAAAAATGATATTTACTTTGATTTTGTTCTCATAAGTGAGTATAATGACCCCATCTGATTCCCACCACATAGCCTAAAATCTAGTCACTTATGTACATAGGTAGATAAAGCCTTATTTGTTATGTTATCAGGCATTACTTTCTTAATGAATTTCCTCCATGATCTTGATCAGTTTTAGAGTATATGTAACATTCTGGACATACAGATTAGATTGGTTGATAGATACTATTATTCAAGTTGACTTTTCCTTATTAATTTTAATTGTCATTAAATCTAATTGCAATTAAAAGTAATAAGTTAATTTAAAATAAATATATAGGTCATTTAAATTCCCTTATTAATTTTAATTTGCTTAATTATTGCACCAATTATGGGGATATAAATATTGAAATCACTAAATAAAATCGCTAATTTCCTCTTTGCCCCTATGGTAAGTATGACTTCTTTTGTTTCTAACTTGAAGATTTTTTGATTTTCACAAGTTTTTTTTCTTTTATCACTAAAATTATTTTTCTGATTATAACACTTCATTCCTATAAACTTATTCCCTAGCATTAAAATATTAGCCTTCATTTTGTCATGAGGCTTGGTGTATTATATCCTTTCACATTTTTTTCCTTTCACATTTTTATATGAAGGGTATTTAGGTAGCATAATGTCTCACAAAATAAGTTCTTGCCCTAATATTTGAAAGTTGCACTTATTTGAGACTTTGAAGTAGTGACTCTGGAAATGAATTTGAAAACAGGTAATGAATTCAGATCTGAGTTTGTTATATGCAGTTCTGCCTTTTGTAAGTATTATGGAGAACTTACTGGGGAGGCCCAAAAATGTGAGCCTATTTCCACATTGACCAAAAGGTCAGGGAATTGAAATTTACCTCTATTCCTTCAAGGTTATTGTGCTTCTACCTCAAACAAAGGTACCATCTAGATTTAGGTCAGAGAGTTCTGCTTTATCAATGTTATCATCAACAGGTATTGCTGATAGTCAGACCTTTGATTTCAAGTATAGAGAATTATATATGTTTCTACCTCAAACAAAAGTCTGTGAATCCCACTAAGTTCCAGTTTCCTTAAAGGATGTAACATTGGATTCTACCCTGGGAGTGGTTTGCCTACAGAATGTGTTGGTCTAGTGTTTGAGTGTGACTTGTTTTATCCTAGCAACAAAATGTTTAACTATGAATGAAGCCTGAAACCTTCAATTAGTATGTTCATTTCCTTGTATCATGTTAATGTAGTTTTGTCTTACTCCTACCTTTTGAGGTCAGGGGTATTTAAAGCATTTGGAAATTAAATGAGGGCAAATTTAAGTTCCCGTGAATTCCCTCCTAATACTATCCTATATGACTCTCCATTTTATTATTTTCATTTGCATCTTCATGTTCTTTACTATATTTCTAAATTTTCACACCTCTACACTGGCAAGAGGTATTTTTTTAAGGCTGGTCCCCAACAACTTACCTCAGATAAACATAGCTGAGGATGGAACTGGCCATATGAGAAACATTCTTGGAGAGGGATTGAGGAATGTGCAAGAATGTGAAATTTAATATAGATACAGTAAAGGGAGAGAAAAATTTTGTGTTTGCTAGTTTATATCAACTTAAAAAAGAAAACTTCAACTGAGGAATTTTTTTATCTGATTGAACTGTTACAATATCTACACACATAAGTTCCCTCCCTCCCTCCCTTCCTCTCTTCTTTCTTTCTTTCTTTTTTCTTTCTTTCTTTCTTTCTTTCTTTCTTTCTTTCTTTCTTTCTTATTTTACTTGGCTGTTAATTTAGCTTTTATTTTCCATGAGAGCCATTTATTATTACCTGTGAGTATCCAGATATTTACATGAAACATTAATAACAAGAAAAAAGTCATATAGGTACTACTTTCTCTATTTTAACCAAACATACTTGAGTATTTCTAAAGTATATAAATCAAAACATGTTTCTTGGAGATACATACAAGCA
Organism: Microtus pennsylvanicus; assembly: GCF_037038515.1. NCBI lineage: Eukaryota > Metazoa > Chordata > Mammalia > Rodentia > Cricetidae > Microtus > Microtus pennsylvanicus. The sequence goes on along the minus strand of NC_134586.1, from coordinate 69,803,969 downwards.
AACAAATAATCAAAAAAAGGAATAAAACACCAAAACTCCAAATATGAATGTGTAGAACATTGTGAGGTTTAGACTGTGCCATAACTCCATGCCTGCATTTATGTGTGAAGACCCACTGTGATTGGTCCCATTCCTTATTAGACAGTCCTGGGCCACAATAAAAAATATAATTGACTGGGTGTAATCATCTGTCCTGTCCCTTTAAGAGACAAGCTCTACCCACTCCTTCCCTCATCTGCTGAGGCGGGCAGATCTTCCTTTCTGCTTGCAGCCTGAGTCTCTTCATTTTCCATCTCCCTCTAGAAGAGGTAGCTTTTGGCTTTCTCCATTCTTCCCTTCCCCCTTCTGTTTTTTTCTCTTTATGTTCTCTCCTTCTCCTTCTTTTCTTCTATAACCAACTAACTCTGTATGCTGTGTTTATCTGTCTGTCTCTTGCCCCATGTGACTCCCCTCCCAGGGATTCTGCAGCATTTTTAATTAATCCATTACACTGGCGACCAAGTTAGTAAGCAGTGTTCCTCCACAGACTCTGCTTCAGTTCCAGTCTTCAGGTTTCCCTTATTTACGGACAGTTATGAAGTGTAAGACAAATAAACTTTTTTCTCCACTGATTTAATTTTGAGTGGTGTTTTATTATAGCAACAGGGAAACAAACTAAAGCAGACTACTTAAGTATAATTTCAAACTAAAATCAGTAATCTTAGTTAAAATATTAAATCACATTATTCAAAATAGCTGAGGAAGGAAAATTTTAATGTTTTCATTACAAAGAAAATGTAAATATTTAAGGTGGTGAGCAATAATAATAAAATATGATAATCAACTATGATAAAATATCATACTTTATTCCACAAAGATTAATGTTCATTATCAGTAGATTAAAAATGAAGATAGATATAAAGTAAAAGGAAATATGTGATAAAATGTACATCAGTTTGTTTACTTAATTGTTTGATGGTGTTAATTAAAATTGTTTTAGTCAATGAAATTAGCATATTGAAAATAATTCTAGAAAATATATTTAGATTTCTAAAGTGCTCATCGAATGGTATCTGAAAATATAAATCATTCCTTCAAATTGACAGGTAAAGAAAGATGACAGATACGGGGAAAATGTTTTGCATGATTTAAAAAGTGTATGAAGAGGTACATGTCATCAAAGTTAACTGAGGCATTGAACTTAAAATAACATTAATTACTTTGCTATCTAATTTTCTATAACTCAGAAAGTTCTACTTTTCAGTAGTCAGGAGTGAGAAGTCCCATAGAAAACGTGGACAAGTTTGGGATGCATAGTGGTATCATCATTCTAGACCATAATGTCACTAAATTCTTTAAGGACTATGTGTTAACATATGTATCCCAAAAAATTTTTCAGCAGTGTCTATACCTACACATGTTCTGTTCAATTCTGATGGGAAGGTGATAATATTTTTATTGTGACATTTTTGTTTTTGATACTAGTTCTCACTATCCATGACTGACCTAGTATTCTATATAGTTCTATATTCCATTCTAGACTCAAACTGAGAGATTAGCCTGACTCTGCATCAAAAGTGCTGAGATTACAGACACCTACCACAGTAAATGCTTCTGTATTTTACTAATTAAATTTGCATTTTACAATTTAATAAATGTATATAAGGTATATTTATTACTCTCACACCATCAGCGACTTCTTCTTGTTTCTCTTCATTCCTACTTTTTTGTTTGTTTTGTGACCCACTGAAACTAAGGTAGTTTGTGTGAGTATGAATTGGAAACTATCCACAGGAAAGACTCATCTATAAATATACAATGAAACAGTGGCGCCTCCTCTGCCAGAATATGCCAAGATCCAACAGTGTGTTAGTACATGATAAAGATTTATGAACAGATTATTAATCCATGACTGATCACTAACAGGGCCTTTTTGCAGGATCAGTGAAAATAATGGCAACTTCTTTGAGTTCATGAATTACAATGGTTGTATTGTGCCTAAGAATGACATTTTTCAACCCTTCTACCTATATCCCATCTTTTAAATTCTTCCTATCCCTCCTGGGCAATATTCTCTAAGCCTTAGAGGAAAAGATAAATATTTCTTTTTTTGAACTGGACCCTCCACTGTCACTTACCATCAGTCCTCTTGAATGCTACTAGAACTAGAGGATTAAAGCTTGTTTCTGAACAAAACAAAATTTTCAGCTGCATAGAAAATAGGAAGCACAATCTTGTCTACTTCCCCTACCCAGGAGGATAGCTATATGTTTTTCTTTGGGTTCACCTTCTTATTTAGCTTCTTTAGGATATCCAATTATAGACACACTGACCTGTATTTAAGGCTAGAAACCAATTATGAGTGAGTACATCCCATATTCATCTTTTTGGGTCTGGGTTACCTCACTCAGGATAGTATTTTCAATTCCATCCATTTGCATGCAAAATTTGAGAAGTCATTGGTTTTTACCGCTGAGTAGTACTCTAATGTGTATATATTCCACACGTTCTTCATCTATTCTTCCATTGAAGGACATCTAGGTTGTTTCCAGGTTCTGGCTATTACAAACAATGCTGCTACGAACATCGTAGAGCATATACTTTTGTTGTATGATAAGGCCTCTCTTGGGTATATTACCAAGAGTGGTATTGCTGGGTCCAGGGGTAGGTTGATCCCGAATTTCCTGAGAAACCGAAACACTGCTTTTCAAAGTGGTTGCACAAGTTTGCATTCCCTCCAGCAATGGATGAGGGAATCCCTTCCTCCACAACCTCTCCAGCAAAGGCTACCATTTGTGTTTTTTTTTTTATTTTAGCCATTCTGACAGGTGTAAGATGATATCTCAAAGTTGTTTTGATTTGCATTTCCCTGATCACTAAGGAGGTTGAGCATGACCTTAAGTGTCTTTTGGCCATATGAACTTCTTCTGTTGAGAATTCTCTGTTCAGATCAGTGCCCCATTTTTTTAATTGGGTTAATTAGCATTTAGGTTGGGGGGTAGGGGGGTAAGGGGAGATGGGGAGAGAAAAGTGAGAAGAGTAGGATGGGGAGAACTTGGGGCAATGGGATGATTGGGATAAAGGAAGGTTGGATAGGGGAGCAGGGAAGCACATATCTTAATTAAGGGAGCCATCTTAGGGTTGAGAAGAGACTTGGACCTAGAGGGGCTTCCAGGTGTCCAAGGTGAGATCCCAAGTTAGTTCATGGGGCAGCTGAAGATAGGGAACCTGAAATGATCCTATCCTATAGCCATACTGATGAATATTTTGCATATCACCATAGAACCTTCATCTGGCGATGGATGGAGATAGAGACAGAGACCCACACTGGAGTACTGGACTGAGCTCCCAAAGTCCCAATGAGGAACAGAAGGAGGGAGAAGATGAGCAAGGAAGTCAGGACCAAGAGGGGTGCACCCACCCACGGAGACAGTGGGGCTGATCTATTGGGAGCTCACCAAGGCCAGGTGGACTGAGACTGAAAAAGCAGGGGATAAAACCGGACTCTCTGAATATGGCTGACAATGAGGGCTGCTGAGAAGCCAAGGACAATGGCACTGGGTTTTGATCCTACTTCATGTTCTGGCTGTGTGGGAGCCTAGCCAGTTTGGATGTTCACCTTCCTAGACCAGGATGGAGGGGGGAGGACTTTGGACTTTCCACAGGGCAGGGAACCCTGACTGCTCTTCAGACTTGAGAGGGAGGGGGAGAGGAGTGGGGGGAGAGGAAGAAGAGTGGGGGGACGGGGAGAGGAGTGGGGGGGGGAGTGGGAGGCTGGGAGGAGGCGGAATTTTTTTTTTCTCAATAAAATAAAAAGAAAGTTAAAAAAAAAAGAAAATAGGAAGCACAAATGAATTGGAATCTTCCTCTCTGATGGTTAATTTTCCAGTTACCTGAAGGTCTTGTGCAAGCAGCTGAGGTAGAAAATCTTACCCAACTATAGAAGTTAAGAACAACAGAACCACCCTGCCATGTCACATTTGTCTTTGCAATGGCATTATGTTTGTAATGTGGATCCAATTGATGACAGATTTAGTTTAAAACCTCCACAGGAGGGAGTCCATATCTGATTGTATAAACCTGGTTAAAAAAAATCTTTGTCATGCATTGAGGTTTATAAGCCCAAATTTGAAAGTTTTTGGTTTCTAATTTTGCATAGCATTAAACTGCTTTTGAAATATATGTTTTATTCTCAGACAAAAATTATTCTCAGTCACAATCCAAGAGGCCTCTTTAAAATGAATTGTGATAAATGCAGATACTCGGGACAGCCCAAAATGCTAAGGATATGTAATATATTTTTAATGATATCCGTCAAGTCCCTGTCAATTGTTTGAAAGCTTGACTACATATATATATTGGGAAGTTGATTGATTAACATGTGTATTATGTGAATAAAGGAAACAGAATAAAACATAAACTGATTAAATTTAAAATGTTTGCATATTTATTAATAGTATCAATGACAGATAAAAATGAAATAATAATGATGTAATCATTATTAGAATTAAGATGAGACACAAAGAAAATATGATTCAAATATCATAACAAAATATTTTCCCATCTCTTTTATATATGTAGATGACCACGTGATAGACCTTAAATTTATGGAAAAACCTAGGGGCTCTGCTTTGGGTTATCTTGTTCTCATTGTCTGGGTGCAGATGATATACCTGGAATTTAACAGTAAATTGTTTTCATCCCAAGAGCAAAAAAGAAAATTTCAAAGGTCATCAATACATTTGCAAAGTTAAACAACTGTAGTACTAAAACCCAAATATTTTATTGTGCTTTGCTTGTAGCAAGCACCGTTTTTGCTGGGGGAAAAACAAACACAAAAACCTAAGATATATTGTGAGATTTTTCCTAAAGTTTCATGTAGGATATAAGGATAATAAAAAATTGTTAAGATATGATAATCTTTTAAGTCAGTGTGAGAATGCATCATCTGAAAGAACAAGAAATTGTAGAGTCATGAGCTATTAAGTCAGCCTTATCCTGCTCTATGGCTCTATGGCTGAGGTTCCAACGTGACAGTGCAAATCACAGTGCCCCTGCTGTTGTCACCCCAGTATCCTGAATACATATTCTTATGTTCTTAAATAATAAACGCTACATTTAAAATAACAACCATTTAATACTTGAAAGGTTTTATTAGTTTTCCCTTGAAATAAATAAATGTAGTTGTATCATGGCAACAAATAGAAAAAGTGGTTAGAAAATCGTTTGCTTCTGTACCTGGAGAAGGAGCTCAGGTTGGGTGTCTGAGCTGGAATTCAGGCTGACAGTGCTGCAGCGATCTCTTTCGGGTCATACTGTAGAAGTTAAAGCACCATATGGGCTTGCAGATGGCATGCTGGCGGGAGGGAGCTGCGATATTGCAGATGACAAAGTGGAGTCCAAAGCACTTTAAAAGGTTAACAAGAGGGTCATGAAACATAATCCAACAGGATTATATATAAAACATTTTGATCTGGCTTTTTAAAGTTAACTATACAGGACTGGAAAAAAAGGAGAATTCGTTTGAAATGTATGATACAAAAGGTCAATGGTTTTATCCACCAGGATAACAAGTAAAAACAATAAAATGAGCTTTAAGAATGTTGTGGGTTCAAGATAGCTATGCAAACCCACATTTGTTCTGAGGACCTAATAAAATAGTAACATAACCACCCCGTTTAAATAAATAAGATGGGAAATAGAATCTTTGCAGATGACAGTTTTCTGAATATTATGGCTTGCATCAGTCGAGAAATCAGTGCTTTGTACCCCAAAATGTGATTGATTTTCATGGAGAATTTGTCCGGATCTGCCTTGGAGAGCTGCGGACAATATGACAAAGTTCAGGTAATAAAGTTCCCAACAGGCACATTAGTCTACATGAAAGACTGAATGCTGAATGCTTTCTAGAACACTGGCGGAAAGAAGTGTGCATTAGAATGCATGAAGAACAAATGGGGGGCAAGAGGCTGTGAACCTCTGGACATGGGTGCAGGGAACCAAACTCCATTCTTCTTAATCCCAAGTCATCTCTCCAGCTGGGAGAATTACACAGTTTCAACACCAAACCATGATGGCGATAGGATAATCTTCAATAAAACTAACACTCTAAAGCAAATTTTAATGTTTATGGTCATATTTATTCCTAAACAAAGAGAGGCTTATGATAGAATTTAGTAGATTACAGTTTGAACATAAAATCTCTGGTTTTAATGATAATATATATATATATATATATATATAATTTGTTTATATATATATATATAAATGGATGCAATTTTCAAGAAAATAAAGCAAAACATAATTATTTTATCTATAAGAGTAAACAAGAGAGGGAGAAATTCACTGATTTCATATGATAGTAGTAAACAAATATTTCTGTAAGAAATCAGTGTTGCTTACCAAAAATCAGTTTCCTTAGCTAAACGTGATGGTACACACATGTAACCTGGTGCTTGGGAACAGAGGCAGGAGGATTCAGTAACCAAAAGCAGCTTTCCCTACAGAGAAATTTCAAGACCAGCTAGAGCTATGTGGCACCTGTTTAAAAAAATAAACATGAAGAGCACCTTCCAATTCCTTATTTCAAAAAATTATAATGTTGTGAAAGTGAATTCTAGAACATTTTTATGAATATATAAAATAATCATAATAAAAAGAACAACCACAAACCTACTAACCACATTTAAAAGAAGAATGAGTAGTTGGGCTCTCTTTTAAGTTATAGTACATCAATCAATATATAGAATAATACTTTTGGACGAAAGTCATAGGACTCAGTATTAAAATGTGTGTTTGTATGTCATGTATTCAGACTGTGTGTGAGGGTGCCCTTGCATGTACAGAGTAGGGGGGTTGATACTGGGTATCCTGTTCTATCAGTCTCCAGTTTATTCTGTTGAGACAGGATCACAAACTGAGTAGGGGCTGAGCAAGGTTCAGAGGATTGTTTGTTGTAATATGCTGTGTAACACAGAGAATTTTCTAGATAGAGAAGTAGTGTAGAAGAAAGAAAAATTGTAAATGTCCCTATAAAACAAAGCAATATTTATTTGATAAATGAAAGACATTGAGAAAAACATGAAAATCAAAGGAAGGTCAAACAGGAAAATGTAGATTTTAATTCCATGTTGTGGAGGGCCAAGTATTATTCCTCTTAGTGCACTGCTTTGCACAGGTGTAAGAATTGTATACTCCAGCTGCTAAAAATAAGGCTCAGGAAAAATTAGAGAAGGGTGGGTGGACAGATTATAAGGGCCAGTGGAACAAAGTTTTCTGTGATAATATGTCTCCTGGATGTTCAGAAGCTACACTCAAGAAGTCTCAATAAGAATGATATTTAATAATAGACATGCTAATGTAGAAGGGACCTTATTAGGCCACAATTAGGAAAGATCACATATAGTCTAAAAAAGATCATGAGCTAAGGAGATTAATCAAATGGGTAGCCACATTTACACAGTTAGGAGGACCTCTTTTCTGTGTCCTAGAGCCCATACAACAGCTAAATGCGGTAGTATGTCTCTGAGATAAAAGATGGGCAGAAGAATCCCTGGAAGTTTGCGGTGAACAAGTAACCCTGTTCCAAATGAAGTGGAAGGCAAAAAGACTGACATCTGAGGTTGAGCATGGTAGAACTTGGAGGACTGTACTCATACATATGAATATTTACTCTACATGTCCATACACAAGAGCATCACATATAAAAAACAGGATGGAGACAGACACACACACACGAGAGAGAGAGAGAGAGAGAGAGAGAGAGAGAGAGAGAGAGAGAGAGAGAGAGACAGAGACAGAGAGAGACAGAGAGAGACAGAGAGAGAGAGAGGGAGAGAGAGAGAGAGAGAATAAACTTCTAAACTGCCCAGGTGTGAGTTTCTGTCTAGTCCTATTCTACAACAGCCATTGAACTTAAGGCACCATTGTAACTGTGTATCATCCCAAGATGTGTGGTGTGCAGCATGACCAATAGAGCCACCTTCTCTCTCAAGTCTATATGACATTCTTTCTTCATTCACGACATTGTGTATATCTAATCTTGTAGTTAGCAAATAATAATATTAACCTATTTCCAAACTTTGAAAAAAAACTGATGAATTTAATCCTAAATAGTGAGAAACTTTAAAACAAGACAAAATAAAATTATATATATATATATATATATATATATATATATATATATATATATATATGGCGCTCATTTTATCGAAGAAATGGGACTAAGTATGTTCACAGCCACAATTTACTTAGCTGATTTAGTAAATAAAAGAGAAGGAATTATTCTGCTTACAGTTAAAAAAATATAGATATTGAAACAACTAGAACAGGAATTATAACTACAGATTGCAGGAGTGCAATTATTTATCCCAGGGTTCTTTCTGAATCTCACCTTCCTTTATGGGAAGTTTAATTTTTAATAATATCTTATTAATCTCATTGTAAGAAGAATGCTCTTATAGTTTCACTCAATGATACTTTCCAAAGTTTACACTTTTATTTAAGTCCCTCTAATCAAAAGTAAGACTCAAAGAGATTGAGTTCAGCCTATAATTTGTTTTTGTAATGGACTAGAGAAAATTACTATACGAACAAGAAAAGCTTTGTAGTCCCACATAGGAGCTGAAGGTAAGTTATTACTTGTGATCAGTGAAATGTCACCAAATAAAATATATCAGGGACAATGCACATAGAAATTGTAAACTGATAGACACATGAACTAACAATTCAGGAGGGGAGGGTGTGCTTCGCAATGAAATGTTGATTCTCAATTGCTGTAAAACTGCTATACCATCTTTATCACAATATAAGTAAATGCTACAAGGTTTTCTTGCACCAAGATGTTAGTTACTGTTCTTTCCAGTGACAAACATACTTTACTACATGTATATGATCTTAAACCCAGGATAATTTGGCAGTATTAGTGAGGTTCAGGAGCTGACTTGCAGTAGCCTGCAAAAACAGACTGTGCAATGCCTCCCAACGCTGTGACTTCAATTGTGTTGATAGCTTAGAAATGGCATCAGAGGAAGCATTTATATTTAGAACTCCAGGGAAGGCTACAAGTGGAAACTCCTTTTAAAATAAGTAACTGACTTGCTTGTTTTATACTAACATGTTTTTCATTGATATGTCAATTTCTGGACCAGACATTGAAAGTCTTCTACCTTTGTGTATAAGACATGCACATTAATTGAGCAGAGCAATGCGGAGAGAGGGCTACGCAGTTAAGAGTGCTTCCTGTTCTTTTAGAAAACCCAAATGCACAACCCAATACTCATGGTACCGGGCTCACAACTCCATCTTCAGGGGGTCCACTGTGCTTTTCTGACCTCAGACGACACTGCCACATATGTACCCTACTTAACATAAATAAAAACATATTAAATCTTAAGAATTGAATAAACTAGGTCAGGTAGAATGAGAACAAATAGTAAGTTACCAGTCATGGTAAATAATATAAATGACATAAAACTTGTTTCTCTTATTTGAAATGAGAGATTATTTCTCTAATGGCATTTTATCTGTCACCTAAAACGCTTCTACCTTATGCCACAAGGTTTACTTTTCCTGCATAAAGAGAAAAAAGGTACTGTCATCCCTGCTAAGATGGATCATCAAGGCAATAGGAGACCAGGGGAAGGGATGATCATTATTAAGCTGTAACCTGGAATTTTGCAATTGTATATATCTCTACATAAAATGGTATGCATCAAATGTACAGATTTTGTATGTCTATCATGTATCGAAAAGTGTTTTTGAGTTACATCCCTTGAATATGGGAGCATCTGATACACATCCATGGATAGTAGTAATTTGCGTCTTACAACTTAGCAAAGCTTATTGAGTCTACAATACTTTGAAAGTACTTTAAAATGGTTTATTACATTTTATGGTTGGTGGGTAGGTAGATGTTCATGTGTGCATGTGCCTGATGATTTGTATTTGAATGTTTGAAGCTACATTGCTAAGAAATATAACCAGTTTCAAAGATGAAGTGTTTGAATATTTTTAAACAATCTTATTTTACAGATCAATCTCAGTTCTCTCTCCCTCTTGTCCTCCTGTTCCCCCCACTTTTCCCCCACCCATCCACTCCTCAGAGAGGGTGCGACCTCCCATGAAGAGTCAACAAAGTCAGCCACATCACTTGATGCCCTCCCCTGTATCTAGGCTGAGCAAGGAATCCCTCCATAGGGAATGGGCTCCAAAGAGCCAGTTAATACACTAGAAATAAATACTGATCTCACTTCTAACAGCCCCATGAACTGCCCAAGCCACACAACTGTCACTCACATTCGGAGGGCTTAGTTTGGTCTTATACAGGTTCCCCAACTGTCAGTCCAGAGTCAATGAGATCCTACCTGCTCAGGTCATCTGTTTCTGTGGGTTTCCCCATTATGGTCTTGGCCCCCTTTGCTTATATTATCACTCCTCCCTCTCTATGACTGAACTCCAGTCATGAGTTTAGCCCAGTGCTTAGATGCATCTGCTTCGCTCAGTTACTGAATGAAGGTTCTATGATGACAATTAAGGCAATCATCAGTCTTATTACAAGGGAAGGGCAGTTTAAGGTACCCTTTAAGTTTTAAGTTCAAACATTTGAGCTAATTTACTTTTCTTTTTCTTAAATAACTTTCCATGTGCAAAAGAAAATGTAACCCAGTTTGTGAGGTTAATCTTCTGTTGTGCTGGTAGAGAAGACGATCTAAGGGGGTTAAGTGTAAAAGTTAGCAACGCTTGACATATGGAGATTTTTTAACAACCTTATCTGTGATATCTCTTGAAAAGTAGTATATTTTGCATTTAGACAGTTTTGACATTTTCTGTTGTGTCTGACTATCAGCCCATGAGAAACTCAATCTAGATTTCAGGATTGGGGGCATCTTGCCTTCCCAAGTCTTCTTAGTTCTTCCTTTATTTATCTGCCTCTGCTCTACTGTTATCTCTGTAACGGCCACCCATTATTACTTTGCTATTCCTCACGGTAGCATCTTGGCCACAGACCTCTCACAAGAAAGCACTTATGTACTTTTATGATATTCTGGCATTGGTTTCTAGTGGTAGAGGTTTCCAGGAGATTGGATGTAGAAATGGTACCATTCTAAATAGAAACATCAAAAACAGACTTAAGTTTTAATGACCATCCTTTTTGATTAGTAGGATTATTTTGAGCCCATCCAGTAACTTCTCTAAATATTACTTTATAAAACTAGAGTAAGTATAATGACCCATTCCGTTTTACCCTTGAAGGTTTAAAGTGAGAATAGAACATAAAAAAAACTTTAAAGACTATTAAAATTAGAATATGCATACTAAAGGAGTCTGTATTGCTGCCCAGAGGAAGAAGAAGCATATGTCTGCTAAATATGCTTCCAAATCAGCCAGAAATGTCCTGCTTGATATGTAAATATCAAATCTGCTGAATTGCTAGCTATGACTTTTCTAGAAAATAATATATCCTAGAGAAATATCATATATACATATGTGCAAAAATAAGAGGATACAAATGTGCAGAATAGTATAAAAAGATGAAAAACCAAGTCATTACTGAGAATGATTGCATCATTAGATTAAGTTGGGAGAAAACTGAGATGAACATGAAGGCGTATTAAAACATGAGTGCTTGACTTGAATTGCTTCATGGGAGTTTGTTCACACTCAGTATAAGAGATGTTTAGAAGAAAATTCCCACTAGGAAATGCACTCCACGTTTTGGAAAATGTTTGAAGATGAGAAGAAAGAGGAGAGTACCAGTATAAAGTGCTTCCCTCCATGGACAGATTTATATAGAACTCCTGGTATCAGGTTAGCATTGTTCTATCTTTTCTGAATGACGTGTTTCTAGGACTCATGCTGTAGCTGTGGATGCCAGAAGTGGAAATAATATCAAAACAAGAAACTGTAATGTTGCTTACATTTAAAAAAAATTGATGTGATAGGTTTTAATTTTGTTGTCCTGGGAAAATCACAGTTCTACAGTGAATGAAACTGTACTAATCAATAATGCCCTGTTTAGACACATAAAGAACCCTATCTTAATGGAATCCCAAATGAATGGAGTAGACTAAGAAGAAGATTTTTGCTACAGTAATACTTGTTCGTGTTGCTAATCAGAACTAGTGAAGTGAATAAGAACACTTTCTAAGAACAGATATGGTAGTTTAAAGAAAATGGCCCCCAAAGAAGAGAGGACAACTGGGAAATGGGGCCTTGTTGGAGTGGTGTGGATTTGTTGGAGGAAGTGTCTCACTGTGGGGGTGGGCTTTGAGGTCTCCTATGTTTAAGTTTCTCCCATTGTTACAGTCTACTTTGTGTTGTCTTCTGATCAAGATGGACTCAGCATCACATCTGACTTCCTACCCCCATGCTCTCTGTCATGTTGATAATGAACAGAACCTCTGAAATTGTAAGCAACCATATCAACTAAAGGTTTTCCTTAATTAGAGTTTTCATGGTCTAGGTGTCTCTACACAGCAATAGAAACCCTAACTAATACAACAGTAAAGGATGTACTTAAATCCTAAGGACACAAAAGGATACACCTAAGTGGAGAAAAAGAGAAAGGCATTAGAAAGGCACAAAATTATAAAAAGAGAAAGAGTTTAAAAAAAGAACTATTAAACATTTCCAAAAACATTCAGTGTAAAAGATAATTTGGTTACTAAAGAATAAAAGTCGTAAGTTGTGAAGACCATTCCTGCTTTCAAAACCTGAGTAAACAAAACAGAAGCATAGAAAATTTAAAAGTATTATTCTAGGAGACACTGGTTATACACTATAGTGATAGAATGGACTACTTGTTAGTATATATATAGGAACTGAGGAATATGAATACTGTTGTTCTTCTTTTTCAAGTTATATCTAGAGCTTTACTAGGGAACAGATTAATGTACTGGCATTATGGTAATATTAGAATATTGATAATATATTATTAATGAAATAAGATAATTTGCAATGAAAATAAGATAATTTAATTATCAACTAATTTTTATGCTACAGACAGCTGCATAAACAGATAATAGTGAAAAGGAGCACACCGAATAAAAAAATGTGAACAATATGCTGCCTCCTTATAATATGTATAACTTTAAAATTGGTATCTCTATCTCATGCTAGCTTCTTCAAATATAAGTGGGGACAATAATGTCATTGATTTGCCCTAGTATACTGTAACAACCAGAAGATACATGAGAGCAGTGTTTGAAGGTTCGCAAATTGATATCTGGGATCCTTAAAGTTATCCTTAACCAGAATCACCAAGTGTAGTAGATAAATAGCCTTAGTATAAAAGAAAAAATATTCTGAGAATTAATTTGATATATATCAATTTTATTAGAGAGTCAATTTTGTGTTTTAAAGACATAAGAAAAGTCAGAAAAAAAACTTAACATGAATTCCTTTAGTAAAGATGGAACTATGGAAATATGCCTTGAGATTTCATAAAATAAACCACTATTAACAAATAAGTATTATGACAATATTGAGTTTCTATTACCTTAATGTGTGTCTGAGCTTTAGTAATAGAATCCTGGAATTCTAAATGTCAGAATTCCTCAGAGACTTATGATGTAATCTGGTTTGATAGATTAGTTATACTTGTTATAAGAAGAAAGAGTCTTACTTAATTCATTTTATTTTTGATGCCTTCTTTTTCTAATCTTTACCTTTGAAGATATAATCTAAGGGAAAAGAAAAAGCAACTTTGCTAAGTAGGGCAGAATTGTGGATTTCATTTTGACTGCTAAATTTACTTATTTCTTCACTTTTGTATAGCCATATTGGAAGAAGCAACATTCTATCTAAATGCATTTCACTCCTTTCAGTAAATAATAGTATTTTCTAGTTTTCTGTTTTCCTCCAAGTAGCTTTCCAATGTTTGAGATCTGAAAAGATTAGACTAGGAATTTTGAAACACAACATGTCAGCTAAAATTATCAAATTAATAGAATTAAAACACTTCTATGTTCGATTAATTTTGACTTGAGGGAAATGAAGTTAAAAGACTGAAAATAAAAAGTAAGGCTTGGAAATGAATTTGGCTTTTGAAAGCATAGTTATTCAGCCAAATTGGAAAAATCTTCCTTGACATCAAGGTCAGATCAAACTCTGCAGTTGATTTCATTCAGATTGATTTGATTTTAACCTAAAAGTTCAGTTGAGTTCTACCCAATAGAGACTTTCAGGTTAATGAAATTTAGCCCAATACACTACATGGAATATTAATGTAGAAACTATCTCACATTTATCCCAGAAATTTAATAAAATAGGAAAGATTTCTTTGTATGGACTACATTGCAAAGAATTGAAGATATTTCTCCCAATACTATTGTCAGTTCCGATGCTGTTTTAAAATGTATAGATTGTTTTTATCCTGTGAGCCTTGATTTGTGTGTGTATACAGTGTGTATGTATGTGATGTGTTCATGAGTGAATGAAGTTGTATACATACACGGGCCCATGAAGTGGTGGAGATCTTGTGTCTTTTCTGCCTCACATGGCTTTTCTCCTTTATGTTTTGAGGCAGGGTCTCTCACTGAAGCTGAAATTCAACAGTTGTACTTGGATAGATGTCCACTGAGCTTCAGGAATCTACTTGCTTCAGTTTCTCAGTAAGGCTGAGGTTACTAGCATACCCTTCCATACCTAGCTTCTAATGTGGACTCTCAGGATCTTCATGTTTTCATGGCAAGCCTTTACTAACTGAAAGTCATCTCTCTATCTCTGAACCACAACCCTTTGAAATCATGTATATGATTACTGGGTAAACACTCTCACATACAAAATATATTTTTGATGTAAAGTGATGATTATATAATTATTAAGTGCTATTCAGAAATTAGCGAAACTTTTATAAAACAATACTTAGGAGTTCAAAGATTAACACCAGAGATGCATGTTTAGAGATTAGGAAAGAGAGAACCAAATAACATTAATGATTTAATAATCTACAAAAGCAAATTGCACTGTCAATTATACCTTGATGACTGGGGACTTTGGCTGGTCTTAAGATAATATGAAGGCTAAAACAATGTAGTCGTGAAATTTTGAGATGCATGAATGAGTTCTTAATTTGTGTGAAGATATAAATAAGGAAAAGTGCAAGCACATGTACTTCCCTCCTGCTGAAGATTTTATACAGAACCTCAAGAGAACAGGCGAGGAATTAATATTCTATGTCACTGGTGATGCTTATCACTGTACAATTGATAAATCCAAGGGCCATGGATTTTATAGATGTGAAAATAGACTAAGAAATCAAATTATTTTCCAAGAGTGATCTATGGGGTAGACACAAAGCTCAACTACTAAAGTGTTTGCTTGCCCCACAACCATTAATTAACAATAGCACTCTCACATTCCAGATGTGGTGTAGCACTGGTGGGGAGATAGAGGCAGGTGGGTCAGCAGTTAAAGTTTCTTCTACATAGCTAGATTGAGGCATCATGTTGCATCTTCCTTCAGGTTTATAACATTCCATCCTGCAGGTAGACTTGTTAAAATAGGAAGTAAATAACTCAAAATAGTAGAGTTTCATTGATAGACCTTCATCCAGGCTTATATGAGAAGTAATTACATTTAATGGGCTGTTAATTTTTTGATAAAACAGAAAAGGACATGGCACGAAGTGGGAGGAAAATCTGTTTAGTGTTCCCCAAGGGAGCTGGAAGGAAGTAGTGTGAGATAGATGTGATCAAAGTATATTGAATGCATGTAGGAAAACTTCACAGAATAAATGCAGATATTATTTTTAAAGGATAAAAAGTGACATGTGGTAGCACATGCCTTAATCCCAGCACTCAGAAGCCAGAGGCAGAATGATCTCTATAGTGGTGAGGCCAGCTTGCTCTACACATGGAATTTCAGGCCAGCCAGGGCTTACTGGCATGACAATTTTCAAAAGAGAGTAGAGGTAGGTACCAAATATTTTAAAAAGAAGAAATTCCTGTGTAGGCAGAATCCTATTTAAAGAGTCACTGCAGTAACTGCCTCATCGCTAGAGCTATTCACAATAAAGTACAGAGGAAACAGGGCTCAGAAAACTACATGGTCACGTTCAAATCCATATATTCAGACTATATTTGAAATGAATCAATGATCCGAAAGAAGCAGGCTTTAAACTGTTTGATAGAGAGTTTCTAAAAGTAAAGAAGACCAGAGAGTGTCTTGTAGTTGTGACTTAAATTTTACTAATAACTCCATTTGCCAATATGATTGATGTGATGATAGTTTTACATCAAATTAATCATAATGACATGTTCTCCATCAATACCATGCAATAAAAAGAAAAAAATCACACCTTTCAGCCATAAAATGAAACAAAGAACTTTAAATACCATTGAACCTTATAATGCACTTGGGATACTGAGAATTAAAGAGATTTGGCTGCCAGAAAAAGAAAACATAACATTTAAACTACCAAAGATTCAATAAGAATATTACTTGTGTGAAGATCAGTTGTCCCCCTACCCTGACGCCATATTTTATAACCACACAGTCCTTGCCCACAGAGCTTAATTTGGTTAGTGATCACCCTTTAGGGTAAAATAAGAGAAACAAACACCTTTACTGATCATATTGTAGATTGTAGAAAATTTCTAAGGAGAGCCTCCTATGGTTTTTCCTTCACACAGTCTTTAAAGCTATATCCACACATTAAGGCATTCATTTTCTGTTATTAAAATAATGTGCCAGTCTAATGCACTAACAAGGCTGTATCAAACTGAACACTGAGGTCTCCATCAGAATGACATTAGCCTATCTATCTTGCTGCAACAGACTCCAGATTAAAATGATTTATGAATTTTCCTCATGGTAGATTTGTTGACATTCAAATAGTTTTATTATTTATTCTCATAAAGATATTTTCTTCTTTACAAAGTTACAACTTTGCTAGGATATCTCAGAATTACAAGAGCACCACATTATAGTCATTTGTCAGTAATTAATTCTGCAAATTTATAGAAGCTTTACTTGAAAATATTTTCTCTGGTACCTTAATGGGCCACTGGCTAGTTCTAAAAGATAATTTTAAGGGTACATATTGATTTTACTCTACATGCTTTTAAGATTTCATTTTTTTTTGCTGCTTCATACTGAATTTAAGATTTAACATGGTTAATAAAATGTAATCTGTATTAATGATTTAAAGTCATTATATTAAGACAATTTGTTTCTTCTAATTTGAATATATTTTCACATACTTTAAATTGCTGAATCACTTATCAGAATATATTTTATATAGTTTTCAGTAAAAACCCATTTAATTCAGTAATATATTATCTGAAATACTAGAAAAATATTTTTTGTAATTTTATACATCAAAGAATAGACAGATATAACTCTATATTATAGTATGTCTCAAGATGGCTCTATCAGTATGCATGCAAATTATAAGACCATTTTATCAAAATATGGTGCTTATTATTAATTTATTATGAGAACAAGAAAATATCAAAAGATACCATATCTAAAATGAGAAATCAATTGTATCATTCATCATTATTAAAACTGTATATCAGAATTTTTGCTTATCAATCAAAATTAAGTAGATAAATTTAGTCTTTGAAATTTTAGACTGCTGCCAAATCTACCAAAGTAAGTCACTGTCAGCCCATATTAGCTTCTTTCATCCATACTCAATCTGACTACTATTTTACCATAATTATTCCACTTGACAATAATATGAATTAAATTAATTAATTAGAATCATAAATAATGCTCAAAAGAGACATTCATAGAGTAAATACTTTACTTATAAAATAAAAGCAGCAGAACTGTGCAGCAGGCAACACTCTCACAGTCACGAGAGCAAACAAACCAGTGAGTAGCAAGTCGGTGTATCTCAGTCCATGCCCATTTCATGGGCTGCCTCTCAAAAGGACAATTGCACAGACAGGAATGCATATTCCTGGGCCGGGAGAATTGTCTGTACTGTCAATCTTGTTATAAATAAACGCTGATTGGCCAGGCAGGAAATATAGGTGGGAAAACTAGACAGGAAGTCGAAATGAAGTAATGAGAACAGGAAAATTCTGGGAAGGAAGAAGTTGATTCCTCCTACTCCCGCCCAGACCACCGAAGCAGCAGGATATGAGCTGCCCCACTGAAAAAAGGTACTGAACCACATGGCTAACATAGATTTAAAAAATGGGTTAATCAAGATGTGAGAGTTAGCCAGTGAGAGGCTAGAGCTAATGGGCCAATCAGCTTTATAACATAGAGACCTATGTGTGATTTTCATTGGGGCTAAACAGTTGTGGGGTAAAGGGCAGGACAAAAACCCAAACAAGCAACAGGCCCCCCTGCTTGTTTCACATTCCACACATGTTCTTCAATTTGTTAGAACATGAGATCTACGCTCTTAAGTCTTCAGTGAGAGACACTTAATTTTTATATACATGATAAACATACAACAGATTCTGAACTTTCTCATCTTCCAAATCAAAACTCAAACTTTCTGGAATATCAATACTTTCCTTGTGATTCCAACAACACAATTCTGGTCTGTGCTTCCATGAGTTGCTTTAATTTAGACAAGTAACATAGTTGAAATAATTTGGGAGCTGCCATACTTTGTATAATATAGTAGCATCAAAGCCCAAACATGTCAGAGACTCTCCCCTTTTTAAGCTGAGTAATAGTCCCTTGCCAGAGTAAAATCATACATTGCTAATGCATTCATAACCCCTTGTATTACATCCACATCTTAAGCATTTGTGAACAATGCTGATGTGAACACGGATGTGTAAATTCCTCTTGAATTTCCTACTCTCTTTCACACACGGAGGCACACACAAATGCTTACACACACATATGAAATCTGAACAATGCTGATGAGAACATAGATGTGTAAATTCCTCTTGAATTTCCTACTCTCTTTCACACACGGAGGCACACACAAATGCTTACACACACATATGAAATCTGAACAATGCTGATGTGAACATGGATGTGTAAATTCCTCTTGAATTTCCTACTCTCTTTCACACACAAATGCTTACACACACATATGAAATCTGGGTTTCAGACTGATATGTCACTGCTCTTCTTGTCATTTGCAGGAACTGTCATGTTGTTCCCCAGAGTGACTGCCTCACTTTCACTTCCCACCAGGAGTACGCAGGGACTTCAGTTTTCTATCATCTCCACACCTTTCTATGTTTTCACTATGCTCATTCTAAATCATAGCTGGTAAATTTGTACTTACCTAATGATCGATGATATTAAATGTCTTCACATGTACACAGTACATGCTCTTTTCTTAGAAATGCCTATTTAGAGCCTTTTTTTTAAAAAACATGTTTGAGCTGAGTTGTGAGTTACTTTCCAGAAAAGTTCCCCCCATTGTCTGAGTCTCCACTATTATTCTTATGTCATTATCTTTCAACACACAAAATCTGGTTTCTGTGAATCCATTTTGTTGTCTGCTTTATCTACATTTTAAGATTTCTTTCTATTATTTTTATGTGTATATGTGTACTGGCATGTGCTCACGAGTACAGGTACCTTCAGAATTTGGAAGATTCTGTCAGATCCTCTGGAATTGGAGTTACAAGTGGATGTGAGCCACCAGTTCTGGGTACTAGGAACCAAACTCATGTCCTCTGTGAGAGTGACACCCTTTATAAATCACAGACATCGCTCTAGGCCTTAGTTGTTTGCTAATAACGGTAAGCCAAAGCCAAATCCAGTGCTACAAGACTCTTGCCACCTGAATTTGATGATTAATTTTTCCAGAATTCTTATTGTTGTTGCTGTTTGACAGCTGCTTACATTTATGAAATGAACTTTAGTCATTTTCACACCTAGTTTTCCTCACTCATTGTCCTCGAACACTTCTCATGTTTTCGTACTTGCACGTGTTCTTTTTATCTGCAACTCACTGAATTCAATGTTACTTTCCCTAAGTGTGTATTAGTTTGTTTTCTGTTGCTGTGAAAAATTGTCCAAGTGCAGCATGAGGAAGAAAGAGTTTACTTCAGATTTGCGTCTTTATCCATTATTAGGAAAACCAATGCAGAAATTCAAGGCAGGAACGTGGAGACAAGAACTAGACCATAGGCCATAGAGGAATGTAGAAAATCATTTAACTTTCCTTGTACTTTTATTTCGTTTGAAGCTCTATCACTTCCAAGATTGAAAATCTGGAACATATTATGTGTTCTTTTTCAGGCCAAATTTTCTTTAACTTAAAATGACTAAACATTATTCACCTCATCAGATGTGGTTATACAGAATATTTAAACATGAAATAGTACTAATATTTCTTTATTAATTTTTTCTTTATATCAAGCATTTTCACTCTCTCATACTCTCCCTCTTCCTTCTCCTTCTATTTTCCTTCTTCTGTCCCCTTTATTCCTTATCTCTCTACCTCTTCACCCTTGCTCTCCTAGTTACTTAGTATAGATTATTATCCATCTACATGTACTTGGGGTGATAAAAGTTCTTGTGACTTATAATGCAGTTCAATTTGTAAGTTCTCCCAGTGTTCCCAATCATAAAGTCAGGGCTAATTTTTAACCTTATTAGCTCTACTTCTTATTTAATCCATGTTCCAACTTTTTCAAGTCTCATGGATCATTAAACTAGTGCAAGGGAAATTTTATTTCTCGTTTTAGATCTTAAATACTACTCAGAATGTGTGTGTGTGTCTTCCTTTCATGATCCTTTCATGAGCTTTTTTATGATCTTTTGTTTTTAAAGATTTATTCAATTTTCAATTTTGTATAGACATATGTCTGTTTGTGGAATACATGCACATGAACACAGTTGAAAGTGAAGGTCACAGGGGAGTGTTGGATCTCCTGGAGACAGACTTACAGGTGGTTTTGAAAGACAATGGGTCCTGAGCACTGAGCTTAGCTCCTCTGGAAAAGCTGCAAGATGTTCTATCGGGAACTCACCAAGGCCAGCTGGCCTGGGTCTGAAAAAGCATGGGATAAAACCGGACTTGCTGAACATAGCGGACAATGAGGACTACTGAGAACTCAAGAACAATGGCAATGGGTTTTTGATCCGACTGCACGTACTGGCTTTGTGGGAGCCTAGGCAGTTTGGATGCTCACCTTACTAGACCTGGATAGAGGTGGGCGGTCCTTGGGCTTCCCACAGGTCAGGGAACCCTTATTGCTCTTCTAGCAGATGAGGGAGGGGGACTTCATCTGGGGAGGGGGAGGGAAATGGGAGGCGGTGTAGGGGAGGAGGCAGAAATCCTTAATAAATAAATAAATTTAAAAAAAAGAAAATGCAAAAAAAAAAAGATTTCCTACCTACTGAACCATTTATGCAGTCTAACAAATTTTAAACTAACCTAGATTTAAATTAATATGGCAGCAGTATTACTTGAGAAGAAATAATACGGAATTTCATAAACAAGTAAAATGTGTTAAAATGTGTTCTATAAGATTGCAAGCTCAGAAGACTGATTGGGTTTAAATGTTTTATACTGATGATTAGACTGTGGTCAAATATTGTTAAAATACTTAGATTTTCAGTTCCTTACCAGAAACCAGTCAATAATTGGAATATCTGCTCTGATTTACCAAGACATTCAGAACTAACAACACCTTCCTTTATAACTAATAATAAATAAATAACCGAAAGAAGTCAGCTCTCTTTGATGTGCTGTCTGTGTTTTTTGTTTGTTTGTTTGTTTGTTTCTAGAAATAGTCATTAAGCTTATCTAAACAAGTCTCATGCTATTTCTTGTTTATAGGGCTTCACTTATGTTTGCTGACATTCTATTTTCCCACCTCTGGAATTTGGGTCTCCTCCATTTATCTCTTAATATCTCTGTTTATGGAACCACAATCATTGTTTCTTGTATTATTGTTTACTATTTATATTTCTGCTTATGGAACCACAGTTATTGTTTCTTGTATTATTGTTTACTATTTAACTCACCACCACCAAGGGAATAAGCAAACATCAACAGTCAGTCACTAGCATATCTAATGAAGGGAAATGCATTTTGCAGTTTAAAAGTAATATTAAAATGAAATGAGTCAACATTGTGTTTAGTGCATGTTTCTAATTAACTCAGCTCTCACACGGCAGAAGCAAATAAATATCTGTAGGTTTGAGGTCAGTTTGTTTACACAGAGAGTTCCAGTCTCCTGGGAGCTACATAATAAGACCTTGTCTCTAAAAGCAAAAACAAAGCAAAATAAAACAAAAAGATTATGGTGGTCAAAGGTAAATAAACACCTTAATCTTTTCCACATTATTGCACCCTGTGAGAAATGTATAACAACATAGTTGGGACTCAAATAAAATAATGTCAATATTCCCAGATATCCCAGATCTAACATAATCCACTTTTTGTTTATTCACATATTTAGTATTTATTTTCATCATTTGAGACACTGCCTGAAAGAGGAGAAGTCAGGCTGACCACTAAATTGATTGTGTAACAATGATCTTAATGTCCTGGTTATTTTCCCTCCTGCTCCTAAATGCTGATACATACCACACCCTGTTCTACCAGAATACTTTCTTTTACTTCTCAGGAATGCAATACTGTGTTATAACCATCATCAAATATATAAACCAAGCCATATTTGTTTTGATCTTTTGCTATCTAAGCTAAGAACAATTTAAATGAAACCTATAACTTACTTATTCTCTGTACCTTCAATTCTATTGCTTTTATTCATTTTAAAATATATATAGTTTTATAGGATAAACTATAGAAAGTTTTCATGGATCATTGCTTAATAGCTGTTTCTGTCTTTTAATAGCTATTCCTGTCTCTTAATAGCTGTTTCTGTCTCCCCGTGCCTTTTTTCCTACCCAGTAAAAAATCTTTATCAGGTTTCTAATCCTATAGACACTTGTACACATACTAAAATATTCTATTAATATTTTTCACCTTTTTATCCTGCTTGCAACCAATGGCTATTTAGTTTACACACTTGGAATCACTTGACAAGAGTCAGTGAGGAGCTGTCACAGTTGGTTTTGCCTGTAGACTTGTCTATACTGGATTTTCTTCTTAAATCAATTGGTGTGGTAAGACATTTCATAGGTAGAAAGTCTTGTACGGTTCAAGGGTGATGAGATAAAGCTGGGCAGGAGAAAAGTAAGGAAGTGAACATGCATACACTTGTTTGTCTCTGTTCTTAATTGTGGGTGTTTTGTGACCCTCTGAAAGCTTCTTTTTTAATTTCACCACAAAGATCAAATGTGACCTGGATCTGGGACCGAAAATGAACCCTTTCTTGCCTAAGGCACTTTTAAGGGTATTTTTCCATAACAACAGAATTGAAATTAGAGCAAACTTGTTGGTTGAAAAGTCATGGAGTGTTGTGTATTTCTGCTTTTCATTTTTGTTTGCTTTGAGTCACATCACCTGAAAAGGAATTTTTATCACTATAAACCATTAGCTTTTATGTATGAGAAGAGAAGGCTAACTGTAGAAGTATTACTCCAAGAGAGACAGAAACTGGAATAATATTCATAAAAAGATGTTACATCTAAAATGGTAGAGACCATTTATAAATTATGTTTCTCTGCATAGAAATTCATACATAGTAGTGCCAATAAATTTTCCATATTAACTGTTTCTAATAAAATGGACTAAAAATAGTACTACAAAATTAATAATGCTCAAAAGAGCAAAAACTGTAAAATTGTCATGTCAGTGAAGTAATTGTTATCTATCTATGCTGTAATCAATAGATCATGATGTAATGCATTGAAAAGATGAAATGATATTTTTTTTTATGACCAGAGCCTACTTAGAGTCACTGGAAGGAAAATGTGCCTTTGATATTTACAAGAGCTTTCCTTGGCACAGCCTCTGATTTGTCAGTTCAGTCACAGAATCTTCTGCACCATAAATGGATTTCATGCAATTAACAACATGAATGGCTCTTTCTGAAAGCTAGTGAAGAATGAATGAAGAAAAGAACAAATACATACAATTGATATTACATTTGTATTTGCTACTTTTCTTGCTGCTGGAAAAATAATTTGACTAGAGAAATTTGAGAAGGGGAAAGATGATTTTGGTTCACAGATTCAGAGAACAATGCATTACGATGGAAGTCATGGCTGTAGGAATTTAAGGCAGTTAATTACTATCACTTTGTATCCAGACACATGAAGCTGAGAAGGTGGAATATTCATGTTCTTTTTTTATTTTGACTCAGTCCAACAGAGAATCCACCCCATGGAAAGGCATAGCCCACATTTATATTGAATGTTTCTACTTTAATTAACTCAATCTAGAAACATTCTCAGAAACATTCTCAGAAACATTCCCAGAAGTGTCTTTTGTTGATAATGTTAAATCCCAAGTTTAGAGTCAAAATTAATCATTACAATATGCTTACAAAAAATACTACATAAAAACTGAAACTTAAGTCTGTATAAAATAAAAATAGATAGAAGTAGAATTATGTGATTATTTTTTTCATTTATTTGTAGGAGCACTCCAGCTTTCTGGCTATCTAAAATAAGGTTTGTCACATAAAATGCATCTCTATAAATCTACACTTAATACTACAGTTTATTTGAACAAAAGACAAATTTATGAATTTAAGGAGAGCTAAATTACCAATAAATCATTACAATACAAAACATGGTAAAGGCAGAAAGTGACAAAACACATTGAAACTTCTTATGCCAGCCACTGTCCAACTTGTTTAATAGGAAAACATGCCGGCTTCTTTTCCTTTAATTCACCTTTAAAGCTCTGTTCTTCCTCCAGCTCTTCCCTTCAAAATTAAGGAAAGTCTAGGGTGAAGTTTATATGGTAATAAACTTTAAGCTAGATGATGCTCCAACATTTTTTTTTACCCTCATTGATAATCTGTAATCTCTTTCTGTATCTATTTCTGTTTGTCTCTGTCTCTCTTTCTCTGTCTCTCTCTCTGTCTCTCTTTGTCTCTCTCTCACCCACACACATACCCCTGCAGTCACACACACTCACAGATTTTATAGTACTTTTGATATAAGTGTCATAACCGAGGCACCAACAGACAATAGGTTATTACTCAGTGCTATAGAAAGTGGTCAGTGAACCACAAAATGCCATATACAAGATTAAAACAGGATAAATGAAGGAGAGGAACACATACAAAAAGTCAACACACTGTATTTCATCTGCAATAGTCTAAGAATGTCAAGATTGCAAACCATAAAAAGAGGAGTAGTAAGGTAGAAGAGATGGCTCAGTGACTAAGAGCACTGGCTGCTTTTGCTGAGGACCCAAAGCAAATCTCCAGCACCCACATGGTAGCTCACAACCATCTGTCACTCAAATTCCAGAGGTCTGAAATCTACTTTTGGCCTCATAGATTATCAAGTATGCATATTGTGCTTATATATAGACATTCATATAAATAAATAAATGAATGAGCAAATGAATGAATGAATATATAAATAATGCAATGACTTAATAGTTAAGCATATTTGAGCTGTGAAATAATATAATCATATATTTTTGCTAATTAATTCAGATGACCTTTTCAGTGTCTTCTACAGTGAAAAATACTAAATAAACTAATAAAAATGAATCTGAGAGTATAAAGAACATGAATATACACGTGAAAATATAAATTTGAAATTCTTTATGTTCAATACTCACCAGTGCTGAAGAAAAAGCTTAAAATAAACATTTGACTCCAGTCTTAATACTCTCACTTAACATAACAGAGGGATCAAGGCTGTTCATCAAGATTTTTTGTTCCAAATTCTTTCCAGTGGATTTACTGAGCACTCATTGTTAGGAATGCTGGGTTTGTATTTATTAATTTGTTTATTTATTTATCCTTTGCCTCCTGATGCCTGTCATCTCGTTCCCTACCCCAAATTAAGGCAAAACAAATTTCAAGAAAAAAAAAAGAAGAAAGAATGAAAGAAAGAAAGAAAGAAAGAAAGAAAGAAAGAAAGAAAGAAAGAAAGAAAGAAAGAAAGAAAGAAAAAGGAAGAAGGGGAAAATCTTGTTACAGAAGATACAATGCGATACAGTGAGTCTCATTGCAAACCCATTTATCCATGTATTTTTGCAAGCAGGTGTTAATAGAAAAGAGTCATTGGTCTGGTTTTTGGACCTTGGTCTCTGTTGCACCATCAACACTGGGTCCTCACAGTGACTCTTCTCGGGCATCCCATTGATGCCCTGTGACTTGGAGATCCTGCAGGACCAAGCCCCCTGCCCATTTGTTCTAGCAGACCACAGATAAGATGGATGTTAGGGTGGGCCAACATGTTACCCTCGTTCTAGCCTTGGGTGCTTTCAAGGTTGATCAGCTGACCAGCTCTCCTGTGTCTTCATCATCAACATGCTATCTCCAGAACTGCCCTGGATAGCTTACTTTTGCAGTGATGAGCAAGAGTCAGGGACAGTTCTCCTGCTTTCATATTCTCAGGGTTGTTTATCCCACATCTACAATTTCAGGGACAGCTCTACTGTGCTGCCCAAGCAAGGTGTAGGGGCCTTATACTGAATGCTGCAGCTAGTGAGGGATAGGGCCAGCTCTCCTGTTCTTATGACCTCAAGGCCAGCTCTCCCACTGCCTCAGGCATTGGTGATGTTGGACATCTCTCTCCTACCTATGCTGCCTCAAGACAGATACTCACAACTTCAGGGCTGGTTCACTCACACCTCCACCAACAGAATTGAATTTATTGAAATGCCTAAACAACCTACAGGGCCTACTCTCCCAAATGCTGCAGCTGGTGGGGGGGGCATGGAAAGTACTCCTTCTCTTATGACCTCAGGGACAACTCTCCCACCTGCCTCAGGCATTGATGGGGGGGAGGGTACGGGTTTGTATGTTTATAGACATTCTAATACTTCTATTTTTCCCTTTTTTTTGTTTTAGCTTGTTAAGTTAAAGTTACACTTAATATTTTACAAAATTCTTAGGAAGAGGGACATGATAATGAGCATAGGAAAGGAAAGTGTTGCCATGGATTGGGCCTGAGAAACCAAATGAAGAGACTGGGAGAGTTCTGCAGCTGGGCCACATGTTCTAAAGGCTGTTATGGCTTGCACTTGATACAGGGATGAAATCTCATATTTTAATTGTTTATATCTACTTTTCATAAAAATCACACTCCAAAACACAATATGGTTAATTCTTTAAAAACTGCAAGACCATAAAGATGGCTCAAGAGACAAAGACTCCAAGCCCAGCTATCAGAGTATAGTCTTAAGGAACACATGACAGAAGAAGAGATTCAACTTCTACAAATTTTCCTCTGAATCTATACTTGTGTTATGGCATGCACATGCTCACATACATAAACAACACACATACAAACAAATACAAACATATAAAATACATGTGACTTTTCTATTTAAAAACTTCTCATTGTTACTATTGCCTAATTATTCTTCCTGTAATTAGTATTTTATTATGGTCTGTACTTTGGTAAAATATAATGTCTATTACTGTTATTGGAAAAAGCTTTGTACACTGTAAATATGTAATACTATCACTGGTTAATAAAACTGATAGGTCAAGGTTAGGCAGGAGAGGGAAAGTGAGATGACACTGGGAAGTAAAAGGGTTGAGTCTTGTGAGTCACTACAAGCAAATGCAGACAGAAGCAAGAATAAGCCATGTTGGAAGAAGGTGCAGTTGTATGGTAGAGGGTAGATAGGAATATGGGTTAGTTAATTAATTAATTAATTTGGTTTTTCGAGACTGGGTTTCCTCTGTAGCTTTGAGGCCTGTTTTGGAACTAGCTCTTGTAGACCAGGCTGGCCTCAAGCTCTCAGAGATCCACCAGCCTCCGCCTCCCAAGTGCTGGGATTAAAGGCGTGTGCCACTGCCACTCATGGGTTAATTCAAAATGTAAGAAGTAGCTAGCAAGTCCTGAACTCTTGACAGATCATTAATAATTAAGTATCAGTCTGGTTATTTGGGAAAGATTGCGGGACACAGCAAAATTCCATCTACATATTATTATATTTTGTGTGTATGTATATATGTACATATAATACATTTATATTTCTACTTTATCATTTAATTCCCGTTGAATAAAGTAAGTTATTTAATATTTATTTGTTATTTTATGTATATATGTGTGTGTGCATGTGTGTGAGAGACTGTGTGTGTGGTTGTACGTGTGTGAATGAAGGTGTTCACAGAGGACAGAAGGGTTTGGATACACCAGAACAAGGATGACAGGCAGTTGTTAGTTGTCTAATGTGGGTGCTGGGAACTGAATTTGGGTATTCTATAAGAGCAATGGCATGTTTTACCACTGGTCATCTCCTGGCCTCAATAAAGTAATAATAAAATAAGTTGAATTCCTAGAGTTTTGGGCTTTATTTTTGTCTTCTGTGATTAATGCTGTTATATCTAAAGATTTGAGTTCAGCTTTATTTCATTATAAGGATATTATAATTCATATACTTACTACTTTTCTTTAAAACTTACAGATATTCATTTCTCAATAGACATACACAGAATTTACATCATCTCTCTTTGAACTTTTAGAAGTTGTATAGCTTTCTATTAATTGAAGTTCTTATTAACTGCTTTTGAAGTCCTGAAACAGATTTCACAAAATAAAATGTTGTGTCATTGTACTACTGTAATCACATGTCAATTAAGTCAATTTTATATTCTGAGAGTGTTTTCCATATGCAAGCCTATTTCTTCACCATTATTATTACTTTTTATTATAGCCATTGAAGCAGTTGGGTTTTTTTTTTCTGTCGTCACATCTTAAGATTTATTGTTGCTGGGCATCGGTGGCTCACGCCTTTAATCCCAGCACTTGGGAGGCAGAGGCAGGCAGATATCTGTGAGTTCGAGGTCAGCCTGGTCTCCAAGAGCTAGTTCCAGGACAGGAACCAAAAAAGCTACAGAGAAATCCTGTCTCGAAAAATCAAAAAAAAAAAAAAAAGATTTACTGTCCATGTAAAATTGGGATGATAGTTACCAGGAAACTTTTTGCCCAAAGTGTACTAGACTTAAATTTTTCTAAAATAATCTGACCTAGTGTCAGACTACAGAAGTTTGAAACAGTGCTGGCTAACAAAGTTGAGCTGAACCAAGTTTCCTACTTTACCTCACACTGGTGGTTCCCTGTGTCTATGAGGTTCACAGGGATCCCCACAGGGTACATGCCTTGTAGGCTGGTTTTTTTTTCTATTCTTCTTATTGTTTTTTTTTTATCGAAAAAAAAATCCACCTCCTCCTAGCCTCCCATTTCCCGCCCCCTCCTCCCACTCCTCTCTCCCTCCCACCACTCCTCTCCCCCTCCCTCTCCAGTCCGAAAAGCAGTCAGAGTTCCCTGCCCTGTGAAAAGTCCAAGGTCCTCCCCCTTCCATCCAGGTCTAGGAAGGTGAGCATCCAAACTGGCTAGGCTCCCACAAAGCCAGAACATGTAGTAGGATCAAAATCCAGTGCCATTGTCCTTGGTTTCTCAGCAGCCCTCACTGTCTGCCATGTTCAGAGAGTCTGGTTTTATCCCATGCTTTGAACAGAGAATTCTCAACAAAAAAAGTTCAAATGGCCAAAAGACACTTATGGTCATGCTCAACCTCCTTAGTGATCAGGGAAATGCAAATCAAAACAACTTTGAGATATCATGTTACACCTGTCAGAATGGCTAAAATCAAAAACACCAATGATAGCCTTGCTGGAGAGGTTGTGGAGGAAGGGGTACCCTCATCCATTGCTGGTGGAATTGCAATCTTGTGCAACAAATTTGGAAATCAGTATGGCGGTTTCTCAGGAAATTCGGGATCAACCTACCCCAGGACCCAGCAATACCACTCTTGAGAATATACCCAAGAGATGCCCTATCATATGACAAGAGCATTTGTTCAACTATGTTCATAGCAGCATTATTTGTAATAGCCAGAACCTGGAAACAACCGAGATGTCCTTCAATGGAAGAATGGATGAAGAAAGTGTGGAATATGTACATATTAGAGTACTATTCAGCGGTTAAAAACAATGACATCTTAAATTTTGCATGCAAATGGATGGAAATAGAAAACACTATCCTGAGTAAGGTAACCCAGACCCAAAAAGATGAACATGGGATGTACTCAATCATAATTGCTTTCTAGCCATAAATAAAGAACATTGAGTCTATAATTTGTGATCCTAAAGAAACTAAATAAGAAGGTGAACCCAAAGAAAAACATATAGTTATCCTCCTGGATATGGGAAGTATACAAGATTGCTGGGCAAAAAATTGGGATCTTGGGGGTGGGGTGGGATGGGGATAAGGGGAGATGGGGAGAGAAAAGTGAGAAGGGGAGGATGGGGGGGGAACTTGGGGAAATGAGATGGTTGGGATAAAGGAAGGGTGGATATGGGAGAAGGGAAGTATTTATCTTAATTAAGGGAGCCATCTTAGGGTTGGCAAGAGATTTGAACCTAGAGGGTCTCCCAGGTGCCCAGGGCGATGTCCCCAGTTAGTTCCTTGAGCAGCTGAGGATAGGGAACCTGAAATGGCCCTATCCTATAGCCATACTGATGAATATCTTGTATATCACCTTAGAACCTTCATCTGGTGATGGATGGAGATAGAGACAGAGACCCACATTGGAGCACCGGAATGAGCTCCTAAGGTCCCAATAAGGAGCAGAAGGAGGGAGAACATGAGCAAGGAAGTAGGGACCACGAGGGGTGCACCCACCCACTGAGACAGTGGGGCTGAACTATTGGGAGCTCACCAAGGCCAGCTGGACTGCGACTGAAAAAGCAGTTGGTTTTGTATATTGATTTTTGTGCCCAAAACTTGGTGACTAATTGTGGTTTCATCTGTAAATGAAATTGGATTTCTTCCATAATTAAGTATAACATATTTAATAATGACAAGTCTTCTCTTTTTATCTTACAATTTATTTATTTAATTTTCTAAATATATTTACTTTATTGTCTATTGTCTGTTGTGTATCTATCTTTGTCTATCTGTTTGACATTAAAGAACAAGACAGATAATTATATCAAGTCTGGTGACTTTTGTAAAGGATTTGTTTCTGTTCATTTATTTATTAATCCATTTTGGGATTCAACAGTTCTTTCATTAATATTGAACAGGAATATTTTAGTGCAATATAAGTTAATTGATAGCAATGTAAATGTAAACAAGGAATATACTGATAATAGTATATTATAGATAAACCACCACTTCTATAGTGTCCTTATCATATAATTTTCATTTTAGTTTAGTACAGTTATAACTTATTTTACCCCTAGTAATGCTAGAATACCATAACAATGATAAAAGAATTGTCAACTTCAGACTTAGATAACCACAATGGGAACATGCTCTCTAAATGTTTTTGGAATTGTTTGCTGTGAATTAATTTTAAATATCAAAAAATATCGAAACTATTCTTAAACAGTATTTCAATATTTTTGTTTTTTAAAGTTTCAGTGTAAATTCATGACAAATGAATGTATAGGTGCAGAACATTTTCTGCAGTATTGTCAATGATGCAAGGCACATTAACACTGATCTGCTTGATTTCTGCAAATTGTCTGTAGATTATCAGAGAACAGATTTGTTTTTAGCTTTGACTGAAATGTAAGAGTAAGTATATATTTTATATACATGCTATTAATTTTATACCTCCATATACCATGGCTTTCTATATTTTTTTCCCTTGGCAATGGCTGACTGGCAATGCCAGTCCCCTCTGTGTTTTATTGTTTTTTTTGTTTTATTTTTTATTTTGTAATTTTTTTTAGTTGTTGAAAAAAAATTTCGGCCTCCTCCCCGTTTCCCATTTCCCTTCCCCTCTTCCCACACATCGCTCCCTCCCCCCACTCCCCTCCCCCTCTTACCTCCCCCCCACTCTATTCCCCCTCCCTCTTGAGAATGAAGAGCAATCCAGATTCCCTGCCCTGCAGGAAGTCCAAGGTCCTCCCACTTCTATCCAGGTCCAGGAAGGTGAGCATCCAAACAAGCTAGGCTCCCACAAAGCCAGTTCATGTATTGGGATTGAAACCTAGTGCCATTGTCCTTGGCTTCTCATCAGCCTTCATTGTCCGCCATGTTCAGAAAGTCCAGTTTCATCCCATGCTTATTCAGTTCCAGTCCCTCTGGCCTTGGTGAGCTCCCAATAGATCAGTTCCACTGTCACAGTAGGTGGGTGCACCCCTCGTGATCCTGACTTCCTTGCTCATGTTCTCCCTCCTTCTGCTCCTCATTTGGATCTTAAGAGCTCAGTCGAGTGCTCCAGTGTGGGTCTCTGTCTCTATCTCCATCCATCACCAGATGAAGGTTCTAAGGTGATATGCAAGATATTCATCAGTATGGCTATAAGATAGGGTCATTTCAGGTTCCCTCTCCTCAGTTGCCCAAGGTACTAGCTGGGAACATCTCCCTGGACACCTGAGAGCCCCTCTAGAGTCAAGTCTCTTGCCAACCCTAAGATGGCTCCCTTAATTATGATATATATTTCTCTGCTCCCATATCCACCCTTCCTTTATCCCAACCATCCCATTCCCCCAAGCTCCCCCCATCCTCCCATTCTCACGTTTTTCACCCCATTTCCCATTAGCCCCATGCCACCTCACCCCCAAGTTCCCATATTAGAGTACTACTCTTTAGTGATAAGTCACGCCCCTTAGGGGGCGTGTTCGCCTTGGGCTAATGTTTACCTATAAATCTGGCCAGAGTGCTTGCAGAGCTTGCTTCTGTTTTCCTGGTCTCCTCAGGAACGGTGGTTTTGTAAGTCTATTTCTCCATTAAAGCTGTATATATATTTACAATCTGTCTGCATTCGTTTATGCCGTTACACTACTCAGTGGTAAAAAAAAACCAATGACTTTGTGAATTTTGCATGCAAATGGATGGAAATAGAAAGCACTATCCTAAGTGAGGTATCCCAGACCCAAAAAGATGAACATGGGATGTACTCACTCATATTTGGTCTTTAGCCATAAATAAAGGACATTGAGCATATAATTTGTAATCCTAGAGAAGCTAAATAAGAAGGTGAACCTAAAAAAAATCATATAGTCATCTGCCTGGATATGGAAAGTAGACAAGACTGCCAGTTTTCTATATTATATTACATCACACTGTTCTACTTCATATCCACTGTATATGTGATCATTAGTTCATTAAAATCAGAGAATCCAACCATGTCAGTTCATCTTCAGAAATTTTATTTACTGAAAACAAAGAAAAGACATTATAAATTCCTCACAATTATCTTTTATGAAAAGTAGTATGCAAAATATATCAATAGCACATAAGTAAAATATTTACTTGATATTATTCTGATATTTTCAATGTACCCATTAATACTGTGTTTTTCTTATTTTTTTTTGTTGCTGTTGCTGCTATTTTATTTATTTATTTTTATTGTGGTTCTTTGGGTTTTTTTTTTTTTTTTTATTTTTGTATATTCATTGTATACAGTATTAAGTTTAAAAAAATGTTTTAAGTGTGTGTGTGTGTCCATATGTGTGTCTAGATTCCCATAGGAGCTAGCAGAGTGTAGAAGGAGAGAGCTGCTTGTTTGTTCCTGGACACTTAGCCCTGTAATAATCACACAGATACTCTATTAATTAAATCACTGCTTTGCCCATTAGCTCTAGCTACTTATTGGCTAACTCTTACATATTAATTTAACCCATTTCTATTAATCTGTATATCGCCACGTGGCTGTGGCTTACCAGCTGGAATTTTGGCATCTTTCTCCAGCGGGCTACATGGCTTCTCTCTGCTTCTGTATCCTTTCTCCCAGCATTCATTTTAGTTTTCCCCACCTAGCCCTGTTCTAGCCAGTTTCTTTATTAACCAATGGTATTCACAGCATACAGAGGGAGATCCCCTATCACCTCCTCTTTTCTGTTTAAATAAAAGGGAATGTTTTAAATTTAGTACAATAAAATTGCATATAACAAAACAGGTATCAAGCAGTAATTACAGTTATAATATTAATATCTACTTTATCTTTTATCATAACTAAGGAAAACTATAACTATAAATTCTACAACTCCATTAAAGACTCCAGAAGGATATAATATTACCTAAATAAACAGAAAGTACATTGCAAGCAATTTCCAAAACTCTAGAAATGACAGAGACATATCTTTAACTGGACAGTTGCCCAAAGTTCTTCTGTAACAATGGGACATCCATCTTCAGCCTACAGGCCCATAGTATTCATGAAGCAGGTATTTTAAAGATAGTCCTGCCTATACTGGCAGTTTGTCCATCACATTTTTTCTGTGTTCTGTAGAATGTCTGGCAAACTCTTTCACGAAGCATGAACCCTGAAGGATAATCTCACCTTTAGGCAAGTTTAGCAGTCATTTCTCTTTGGGTCCTGCAGGCCAGCCAAGAGCAGTTTCTTGCCCAAATGGTTAATCAAATCCATAAGGCATCTTTTTGATGCCCATCTTTCTCTTGAAGTAATTGGTGCTGCCAGGAGAAGATGTATCTCACTCTCATGAAAAGTGAAAAGTTTTACGCTCTTAAAACATTTGAAATGCCATATTCTATATTCTTTAAAAGGTTTGAATAATGCCTGTCCATCTGAAACACATATCTGTCCATCTAGAAAACCTAACTAACATAATTACAAGGTTGACTATTTTAGATGATTATCTCTTAACCTATATTTCTTAATTATGCATTACATTTTTAAATGTGCTGAACAAACACAATACCTTAATCAAGAGCAGAAATATACATATAACAGAATTGTACTTAAATTTGTATCAATAAACCAAGATCCATACCAATGGAAATCTTTGTAGCATATCTCCCTTTAAATGTAAACAAATTTTTGTAGACAATATTTGGGAATATGGGCATAGTTTTGTCAAAACTTCTTCCTACTGTTTAGTGGGCAAAATGATTTTTTGAGGGGTGTTCAAGGCAACCTTTCAAGGTGGTTTTGGTTCATCAAACCACATTATTCTGGAGTTATTCCACAGGTTCTCATCCTCTGTGGAAACAAAAAAATCTTTTTTTTTTCCAAAGCATCATATCCTTAGACTCAAATTCTGAAATCAAGATATCCTTATGTCCGTTTAACTTAGCAGTACATACAATGAAATGTCTCTCTGTGTTTAACTCCTTCACAATCAAAAATTCAAAGAAAACACAATAATATACATAATCCAGACTTTCTGTGTATTCCCCATCTTTTCATAGCTTATGTTTGCTCTATTCGTTTTTAATATTTATTTTATTATCTTTACTCCTTTAATCTATGCTTGTCTTACTCAGTATCTTTAATGAATTTAGTTAAAAAAACCATTTACTTCTTTTTATAATTCTCTGTACTATTTTATTTTCTCTCCCAAGCCTACATACCTTTATCCTACACTGTGACCCTTTTAGAGGTCTTTTATGTCTGAATCTGTCCTATTGTTATCTGTAATTCTTTACTGTTCAGGAGAGCTTTTTAAAATGCTAAATGCTTCTTGAAAACTTAGCCTCCAGTCAAATACAGTGCTTCCTGCTTGCTTTGCCCAGCCCAGTCCAGCATGGCAGGAGCTGTTTGTTGCCTCTGAGCCATGCATACCACCCCAATTAGAAGTATGCAGTGTGACTATGTTGAGCCATTAAGCAGCTTAGAACACACTGCTTGCAAACCCCATTTAAGTGTTCAGTCTTCTGAAAGAGCCAGAAATCATGCTGGTAGCATGGCCCAGAAAGCTGGCATTTCAAATGGCTAGGCTTTTTCGTTTCTACCACTAAATCGGGAAGACCTCTCTTAAAGGAACTGTGGCATGCCACCAGCAAAATGCTGGCTCCCAAGAAGCCATGCTTAACTCTGTTCTTTTGTATCTTACAAAATTACATTTTAAGCTTTCTCAGGTTTTAAGTGGTTTGTAGTTAGCTACATTGGCACCAGTCTGTTGGAGGAGGCCGTTTGTTCATAAAGAAACTGCACAGAGGGCATGGAATCACATGGAGGAATAATTATAGGTGTTATTATTCCACCTGGCATGGGTTCTTGTAGAGGACTGGGACAAGAACAGCAAGTACACCTATCTCCTAAGTTATTATTTCAGTCTCATGATTGTGCCTTAGAATATTATTTTAATATAATGTCTTAATGTTTTTTTTTAGCATAGCTTCCTGCCTCAGTAGTGGTCTTTTTAACCATCTCTTCCCTTCTTTTTCCTCCTGTTACTTCTCTTCATCCTTCTACAGTGGATAAAAGCACACAATATTTGGTTTTGGATTTCATAGACTGACTGAATTATTTTAATATGGCAACTTTCAGGTACACCCACAAACCTGCAAGTTATAATAAATTTGTCAGATTTTATGGATTAATCAAATTTCATTGTGTCTATATATTCATTTTCTTCATCCCTTCTACTGTTGATTGATGCTTCAATTGGTTATATAACACAGAGATTAGTAATAGGATTACAATAAATATTTAAATGTAAATTCCTCTGTTACTAGCTTGCTTGCTTTTAGTCCTTTGAGTAATAACCAGGTGTGATATACATCATACATTATAGTTATTTGCTATTTTTGAGAAACCTCTACTGACTTACACACTGGCTACATGAATTTCATTTCTACCACAATTCTTTTTCTTTAATTTTTTATCAACATTTGTTTTTGTTGTTGATTTTATTGAGCTATGCATTTTTCTCTACTCCTTTCATTTACCCTCTTTTTCAAACCTCTCCCATGATTCCCATGTTCCCAGTTTACTCAGGAGATCTTGTCTTCTTCTACTTCTCATGGAGATTAGATCCATAAATGTCTCTCTTAGGTCCTCATTGTTGTCTAGCTTCTCTGGGATTGTGATTTGTAGGCTAGTTTTCTTTGCTTTATGTGAAAAATACCTTTTATGAGTGAGTACATGTGATAATTGTCTTTTTGGGTCTGGGTTACCCCACTCATATGATGTTTTCTAGCTCCATCCATTTGCCTGCAAAGTTCAAGATGTTATTTTTTTTCTGCTGTGTAGTATTCCATTGTGTAAATGTGCCACATTTTCCTTATCCATTCTTCAGTTGAGGGGCATTTAGGTTGTTTTCAAATTCTGGCTGTAACAAAAATACTGCTATGAATATGTCATTAAACATGCTATTAAACACATGTTCTTGTGGTATGATTGAGCATCCTTTGGATATATACCCAAAAGTAATATTGTTGGGTCTTGAGGAAGGTTGTTTCCTAATACTCTGAGAAATCAACATACTGGTATTCAAAGGGACTGTACCAGTTTGCACTCCCATCAGCAATGCAAAAGTGTTCTCTTTACCCCACAACCTCTTCATCCTAAGTTGTCATTAGTGTTTTTGATCTTGGCCATTCTTACAGGTGTAAGATGGAGACTTGTTGGGATTTGCATTTCTCTGACGAATAAGGTTGAGCAATTCTTTAAGTGTCATTCAGCCAATTTAGATTCCTCTGTTGAAAGTTCTCTGTTTCGGTCTGTACTCCAATTTTTATTGGGTTATTTGTTTTTTGATGACCAATTTTTTGAGTTCTTTGTATGTTTGGGAGATCAGACCTCTGTCTGATGTGGGGTTGGTGAAGTATTTTTCCCATTCTATAGGCTGCCATTTTGCCATGTTGACATTGTCCTTTGCTTTACAGAAGTTTTTCAGTTTCAGGAGGTCCCATTAATTATTTGTTTCTCTCAGTGTCTGTGTTACTAGGGTTATTTTTGGAGATGGACTCTTGTGCCAATGAATTTAAGTATACTTCCCACCTTCTCTTTTATGAGGTTAAGTGTGGCTCCCTTTATGTTAAGGTCTTTGATCTATTTGGACTTGAGCTTTGTGCAAGTGATAGATATGGATCTACTTTCATTCTTCCACATGTTGATATCCAGTTATGCCATCACCATTTGTTAAATATGCTTTTTTTTCCATTTGATTTTTTTTGCTTCTTTGTCAAAAATCAGTGTTTGTAGGTGTGTGGATTAATATCTGGGCCTTCAGTTCATTTCCATTCATCCCCCTGACTGTTTTTATGCCAATACCAGGCTGTTTTCAGTACTGTAGCTCTGTAATAGCAAATGGTGGTAGAAGAAGACGCCAGCAAAATTTTACCACCATTTGTTATATATTTTCATAATGATCATCATTCTAATTGAAATTAAACAGCCTCTCTTTGAACTTTTATTGTGTATTTTGATGATAGGTAGTAATATTTGTCTTAGTCACTGATCTATTGCTGTGAAGAGACAGCATGACCAAGGCAATAGCATTAGGAGAAGGCATTTCACTGGAGACTTGCTTATAATTTCAGATATTTAGTTTATTATCATCATAGCAAGATGCATGATGGCAGGCAGGAAGGTACTGGAGCAGTAACTGAGAAATTCATCCTCATCCATAGGCAGAGAGAGAAAGAGAGACTCTGGGCTATGCATGGACTTTTGAAACCTCAAAGATGACTCTTAGTGACACATTTTCTTCAAAAAGATTAACTTTTCTAATCCTTTCAAATAGTGTTTCTTATTTAAACCACCACAATGTTGAATATTTTTAATATTTTATTTTTAGGATATTTATTGATTGGTTGTTCTATTAGTTAGTGTTTATTTTTTTGTATTTGTATATTCTGAATATGATGTTTCATTTTGTGGAGTTACTCACAATTGTCTTCATTTTTACTCCATATATTTACTTGATTGTTGTCTTTGGCATACAGAAGTATAGGTAGACATTTCTTTCTCACCTGTCAGCCCCAAAAGTACACTAAAATGTAATATTAATCATATATGCTTGAGTGGTACTCAGGCTTATTACTAACTAGTTGTTACATCTTAAATTATTCCTCTACATTCTGTCATGTGGCAGGTATTGCCTCTCTTTCATCTTACACCTCATGTTTCTTCTCCATATCTTGCTGGCTTCTCCTGTGACTCTGCCCTTCTTCTTCCCACTGCACTTAATCTGGTTTTCCCACCTAACCTTACACTGTCCAGCTATTGGCCAGACAACTTCTTTATTAAACCAATCACAACAACATATGTTTACACATGTAAAGAAATATTTTATAGAGAAGTTTTTTTTTAATTTTATGAAATTACATCTCCCATTTGTTAGAATTATGTCATCAGTGATTTCTGTTCTTTCCGTAACGTCTGTGGTATATGCTTATGCTATAGAGTCACTCCCTTACATTTTATCTATCAGTTTCAGAGTTTCAACTTTTATACTTTGTTCTTTGATATATTGGGAATGACTGGTATAGAGATGAAAGAAACCAAATATCTCCATGGTTCTTCCAGTTTTGACTAATTCTTCTACATATGGAATCCAGTTTTCCCGGGACCATTCATTGAAGAGGCTCTCTTTAGTCTCATGAATATCTGCAGCTTCTCCCTTATTTTCTAAAAATGTCAGATGATTTTAACTGTGTTGAACCATATCCGGGATCTGTTTTCTATTGTACTGATCTACATAATAGTTCTGTGTAAGCATCATGTTATTTTAGCTTTGTGAGCTGGTGTGGTGATATTTCCAGCACTGTTTATTTGCTTAGATTATTCATGTTTGCTCAGAAATATTTGTGCTTTTACAATCATTTTTATATTATTATTTTTCTATATCTGTAAAGAGTACCATTGGAATGTTGATGAGGATTTTAGTGAATCCATGGATTTTGGTATTCATTTCTGAAATACTATTTTTGTCTTTTTTTTTTTTTTTTTGAAGCTTGCTAGGCAAGCACTCTACAACTGAGCTAAATCCCCAACCCCCATTTCTGAAATACTAATTCTACCATTTAGTGAATTTGAAAGATGTTTCTTTTACAGTGTTTCTTTAATTGATTGATTTGTTTCCAGTGCTCACAATTTTTGTTTGTAGAGAACTTTCATTTTCTCATATAGATTTACTCAAAAGTGATTTTTTTTCCCCCTGGCATCTGTGAGTGGGACTGCTTTCTTAATTTGACTTTCTGAACATTGGCTAATGCATAGGAAGGCCAATGATTTCTGTATTTTAGTTTTGTATTATTTCTGTTTGTTGAGAGTGCTGTGTTAATTTGTCTTAAGAGTTCACTGGTGGGTTTCTAAGTTCTTATATGAAATCCTATTATCTGCATATAAAGATACTATGGTGTCTCCCTTTCCTTTTGGGTCTGTTTATTTCCTTCTCTTGTTTTACTTTTGTAGTCAATGTTTCAAATACCACAATAAAAAATAGAAGTGAGAAGTGGACACTGTTGTCTTGTTCCTGATTTTAGTGAAAATATTTTTATATTTCTAGCTTTTCTATAACTGTGGCTATGTTTTGTCATATAAATCTTTCATTATGTTGAGATATGTTCTTTCAACTCATATTCACTTCAAGACTTTATCATATAAAGATGACAGATTTTTGTTAATTTTTCCTTTCTATATCTACTGAGATAAAAGAATGATTTTTCATTCCTGGTTTTAATTATACCGACTATTGTAATTTTTATTTTCATATGTATAAATGTCCTTGCCCCTTGAGTTGAGACAAATTCATCACAATAATATATTTATTTGTTTCTTAATTTGCTTTGCAAGTATTTTATTAAGACTGTATATATCTATAATCACTGGGTGATGTGGGATTCCCCTGTGTATGCTATGAATACAATTGGTTAATTAATAAAGAAAATTGGCTTGTCCTGTAGGGCAAAAGAACAGAAGTACACAGGGAAAACTAAATTGAATGCTGGGGAAAAGAACAGTGGCGTCAGAGAGAAGCCATGTAGCCTCGCCAGAGCAAAATAGAACTTTAGCCAGTAAGCCACAGCCACATGGTGATACACAGATTAGTAGAAATGGATTAAATTAATATGTAAGAATTAGCCAATAAGAAACCAGAGCTAATGGGCCAATCAGTGATTTAATTAATATAGTTTCTGAGTGATTATTTTGGGGCTAAGCAGCTGGGAACAAACTAGCAGCCTCTTTACTACAATTGGGGACAATTCCTACAATTTTCTTTGATTATTATGTAACTAACTGATTTTAGTGTCAAGGAAATACTCATGTTATAAATATTATTTGGTAACATTTTTGATTTTTTATATTATGAAATAATTTAAAGATTGGTAATCTTCTATGAAACTCTTAGAAAATTCAGTGATTAATTCATCTCAATCTGTGCATTTTTTCTTGCAAGGTATAACCTTATCAATACTTTAATCTCATTAATAATTTTAGATGTTTCAGTTGGTTATTTCAACTTGGCTGGATGGTGAAAGGTTATCTTTACATAAAAGCTTATTGATTTATATTTTCAAAATTATGGGCAATAAAAACCTTTTAAGGTTTGTCTTTAGGATTTTCTGAATTTCATTGCCATCTGACTAAATGTTTCCATTTTCATCCCTACTTTTACTGATTGTGTTCAATTCACTTGAGTTTATAAATTTTCTATATTTTTCTCAGTTTATTCTTACTTTTAATCCATGGTGTTCAGATAGACTATAAGAAACTATTGATATTATCAAGTTTTATGTGATGTCCAATAATATGATATATTTTAGAGAAAACTTCTTAGAGTTTTGAGAATATCTACTACTTTTGTGTTTTGCTCCAATGCTCTCTGAATATCTGTTAGGTCGACTTTATAGTATAATTTAACTCAGAGACATCTCTGTTAAGTTTTCATTAGACTGTCACTCCTATTAGTCAATGTGAGGTATTGAAGTCACTTACCTATTATGATTGAGCACAACTAATTAGATGTATTCAGGTGCAGTAGTGTTGATTTTATGAAATTCTATGCTCTTGGTTTGGTTGAGTAAGTGTTTAGAATTGCAATATACTATTAATACATTGCCATTTATATAATATGGAGTGACACTCTTTATCTTTTTTTACTAATTTGGTTTATAGTCTGTTTTGTTAGAAGGTAAAATACTAGCACCTACTAGCGTTCTAGCATTTAGTTTCAAATCCATTTTTCATCACCTCACCTTAAGGTTTTATTTGTCTGTGATGATGAGAAGAGTCTGTTGGAACAATAGATACATAGATTCTCTTTTGTAATCCAATCTGCCAGTCCATGTCTTTTACTTGGAAAACTTATAGCATTCGTACTGAAAGTTATTGAAAAGTATTTATGAATGCCTGCCATCTTGTTGGGTTTTAGAGTATTTATTTCATTTGCTTAATTAATCTTAAGAATAAATATTCATTCTTTTCTGTTACCTCACATTTGTGTTTATCTCTGTCCTTTCAAGTATTATCTGTAGGTTTTCTTCTTAGTTAGGAATCATTTATTTAGTTTATGTTTTTTCATGGTTAAGTTTTCTCCTTTATCAATTGTAGTGAACAATTTCACTGGATATAGTAGATGTGGATGGAAGTTGTCTCTTAGAATTTAAAATGAAATAATATGCTTTTGCAGTATGCATAGAAAAGTGTGCCATTGTTTTGATGTGTTTACTGCTATATGTACCCTGGAATTAATTTAGGAGGTTGTTAGATTTCTCTTTGATTTCATTTAAGCTTTATATTTCTCTGTGTTATCATTCAACTTCTTATTAGAATGCATTAATATAAAGTAATGATTTTGGAGGGGTTACACTGCCTTGAATTTCCATGTTTTTTTGTTTTTTGGTTTTTCGAGACAGGATTTCTCTGTGGCTTTGGAGCCTGTCCTGGAACTAGCTCTGTAGACCGGGCTGGTCTCGAACTCACAGAGATCCGCCTGCTTCTGCCTCCCGAGTGCTGGGATTAAAGGTGTGCGCCACCATCGCCCGGCCATGTTTCTTATATTTGCATTTTAAAATGTACATCAAGAATTATTACATTGGTTGTCTAAGTTTATAAGATGTACTCCTTCAGTTGAAATATTTGAAATATTCAAACATGGGTGACATATTACAATTGATCCGAGTCCTACACAGTAGACTAGAGTCATGGTTAAGTATCAAACCCCTCAGTTTATATAATCAGAGTACCTGGTATCATTCTTAACATAAAATACTAACTGACAAAACCACAACTTCCAAATAAGTCAACTATGAAAATATAGTGATAGCAAGATAAAACAATGGTTCTGTAACTTCAATATCAGTTTTGAGATAAGCAGTCAATGATTGAATACTATGTACTCAGTTGCTATTTACTAAGTTTCATGACTAGATGTAGGCTATATAAAGACAGAAATTAATAACAGTATTAGATCATCTGAGAAAAAAAGAGGATAATACATGAGATGAGGGAAGTTTGTATTCTCTTGGTATCTATGTATTTTAAAGATAGCTAAAGCCAAGGAAGATTGTAGGTAAAAAGAAAAAGAAAACAGAATTCTAATTGATACTTTGGACCTGCTCATTTTTTTATTTTTAGCATTAATTATAATCTGCCATGTCATGTACAATTTTTGGAGATAGCATCAAGTTTGGAGGCACACTGTCAGTGCTAAAGTTGGTCAAAACAGATTTTGAAATAAAAACTTTGTCTATTAAAATAATAATAAAGTGGAGCTAGTAATGCCTCTTGCAACTAAGACTTATCTCCAGGACTGCCATGGTGGAAGGAGAGAAATGTCACACAAATTGTCCTCTGAATTCCACAAACATGCTTTGGCATATGCTCTACATACAAATTAATTTAACAAAATTTAATAAAAATATAAAAAGAATTGAAAAAATGAAACAAAGAAGAAAGATAAAGAAAACAAGTGGGACTTTATGTAGATGCATATGAAAACAATAATAAACATTACATGACTGAATAAGTATAGATTATCATAATAATAAAATATCTAATACTATAGTTTAAAAATTAAAGCAATACAATTAAGAAATAACAGTACAGTATTTTAAAAGAGATTACAGTATTATTCAGTATTTCTTCCTTGCTATAATGAGTTTTAAATTTCTTCCCTCTCCTGTTGTTTCATGTAGAATACTATACTGGTAGGAGAGGTAAACTTTGAAACTCAATTGGAATTGAAGCAGGTGATATTTGGATTTTGTGTCTGCCTTTAGACTAGCAGGGCAGTTTTCTGTCCTAGCATTGCCACTCACCTGAGTTATAATGGGAATCTCTAAAGTAACACAGAGATCACAATCCAGCTCCTGTGTTCACAACCTCTGCTGATTCGTGGCAGGCTACCTATAATATGCCTAGCCCTTAGTCATCTCTGGATCATCTTACATCTGCTCCATCTATCCCAAAGCTTTAAAGCAGACTGCTGGATTTGTTTATCACATTGTTCAATGTCTTCAAGGAAAGACAGAACTCGTACGTAGTCAAACTGATGGAATCTAGGACACCTCCTGATATTGTTTTACTATTTATCACTAATTGTAAAAATGTAGAGGTTTTACAAAATATACCATTTTCAAGTTTCAGCAGCTGAAAAGCACAAGCTTATTGTTCTTGGCAATCTTATAACTATTATCTTACCATTTCTCACCCTCTAATCTCTACTTTAGTTTTGCCACTTTTTTCCTCCAAATGTTTTTTTTTTTTTCTGTTGAGACCACATGATCCAAAAGTGCATCCTTTCTTTTTCACTTTTTGTTTTGTTGTATATATTAGGAATGGTCCTCTGAGCATTTCTTAATAGTAGAGGTCCAGTAGCTAGCTACTCAAGAGTGATGTGAGTACTGTATTCTCCACCTTTGTCATCAGCAATATTATCAGATGATAAGTGGTTAGTCTGTTGTCAAAGCAAAACACTTACCCTAAGCATCTGAATTACAGAACCTGAGAGGTTCTCCTGTTTTCAGCTATCACTCTAAAAGCAAACCTGACACTCTTGAAAGAATACAAAACATTAAAAACATGCTTTGATTATTGTTAGTTGAGAAACTTAATAAATGTGTAATTTTATCCTCTTTACAAATATATTGTTACATTTATAAGATCTCAATTTGAAGATGTATTCTTTCTAATTTTTTAAAAAAATTTCCCCTCTTTTGCTACTTAATTATACTTTCTGATATTGTTAAGATAGCACATTTCCTTTTTGATGACAAGTTTAATATGCTATTCAATTTCCTTCCAACATGAATGTCAAGAGCATTCCCCTGCTGACATGTCTTTGAATTCCTTATTGGAGTAATCATTGTCATTCCATCCTCATCTGTGCCACCAACGCTCTTGC
This sequence comes from Microtus pennsylvanicus, assembly GCF_037038515.1. Lineage (NCBI taxonomy): Eukaryota > Metazoa > Chordata > Mammalia > Rodentia > Cricetidae > Microtus > Microtus pennsylvanicus. Next base: position 69,758,994 of record NC_134586.1, on the reverse strand, counting down.
AGCTTTAGCCAACAGATGTTATCGGTATAACTTTTTTTACATATTTGCTCCACATAATAATAAAAAAGAGTTCCATAGAAAGACATAACCTACTGATGATGAGCAGTAGAAACATCAGAATTGAAATTTATATTACTTTACCTGGAAGATACTTGGGGATGCTTGGCACAATGGCTAACAATTCTGTTCCACTTGTCATTGATTGAATCTATGTTATCATTTCATGTCAAAGTACTTTGATTTGTAAGCTATGGTTGATAACAATACTGATGTTGAAGAATATTTATGGACATTAAGTGGTTAACATGAATAAATGCACCTGTAACTAAGTAATTGCTATTTCCTAAGTGTTGATAACAAAGATGAGGCAATAAATAGCTCACTAAGAATCTACTTATTTTCTCTTTTTTAAAGATAATAGTCTGTTATCTACATCCTTTATTTATGATTCCATTTCCACACTTTTGTTCTTGTCATATTTATTAAGCCATCACAAATGTATTGTTGTATATATAAATAAATTAGTGAAATCATATTTATTTGTGCTGTTCACAGTGTAAAAAAAGTCAAACTTATTTTGAGGAAATCTAATTATTTGCCCAATATTAATGTACTGCTGAAAATACTACAAGATGGAAATATGCTGAATTTCTCTAATTGACAGACCAATAAAGAGGTAAAAAAATAAGAGAAAAGGTTCATTTCTAAGTGGCTTGAGGTCATCTAATCTTTTCAATTGCTCAGCTTATAAATTGTATGATTATGAGAATTATGCCTACACATATAATAGGCTTTCCTTGTATGTGGGTATTTGGAGTTATATTTAATTCAGGATTATAAATCACATAGGGAGATGATTTATGCAAATTTAGAATTCATTAGCATGTATTAAATTATTTTCCTGATAATGCAAGCAAATGGAAGAAGTCAAATGTATCAAGTTGGGGGAAAAAAGCAATTTACTAATAATCCCATTACTGTGTTGATAAATAACCAAAACCAGATATGTTGCAGGTTGTAGGAATCTTGTTACCTTCATTGTAATTCAAATGAATTCAGAAAAACCTCTGAAAGAGGTTGACATTTTTTATCACCCTGAGGCACCTGGCTGATGATACTGGGCAAAATGTACTTTCTAAACTTGGGACCTAATTTCATTGACTAGTAAGTCTTATTGCCATGTTATTATTTTTCTTATGAGGAAAGTCAAATAATGTGTTGGTGGAAGAAAAGCAAGCATTGCAGAGAAGCATCAAGCTGCGTCCCAGGCTAAATCTGTTGCTCTTTGGTTTTAAGATGCTGCTTTATGACCATAATTGATCAAATATCCTTATGGTAGGATTGTACATTGTTTGGGTATATGCTCAAGAGTGGTGTTGCTGGGTCTTGAGGTACGTTGAAACCAAATTTTCTGAGAAACCACCACACTAATTTTCAAAGTGCCTATACAAGTTTACACTCCCACCAGCAATGGTGTAGTATTCCCCTTATTCTACATATTCTCTAGCATAAGCTGTCATCAGTGTTTTTGATCTTAGTCATTTGGAAAGGTGTAATGTCATATCTCAGAATTGTTTTGCTTTGCATTTTCATGATGGCTAAGAATATTGAGAAATTTCTTAAATATTTTTTAGACATTTAAGTTTCTTCTGTAGAGGATTCTTTGTTTAGATCTGTACCCCATTTTTAAATTGGATTATGTGGTATTTTGGTGTCAAGTTTCTTGAGTTCTTTAATATATATTGGAGCTCAGTCCTCTGTCAGATGTGGGGTTGGTGAAGATCTTTTCCTGTAGGCTGCTGTTTTCTCTTATTTATGGTATTCTTTGTCTTACAGAAGCTTCTCAGATTCACGAGGTCCCATTTATTAATTATTGCTCTTAGAGTCTGTGTTAGTGGTGTTATATTTAGGAAGTGCTGTCCTGCGCAGATTTATTCAAGGCTACTTTCGATTTTATCTTTTATCAGGTTTAGTGTAACTGGACTTATGTAGAGGTCTTTTATCCATTTGGACTTGAGTTTTGTGCATAATAAATATGGAACAATTTGAATTCTTCTACATGTTGAAATCCAGTTATGCCAGTACGAATTGTTGAAGATTCTTTCTTTTTTCCAATACATACTTTGGCTTTTTTGTCAAAAAGTAGCTATTTCTCAGCGTGTGGGTTGGTATTGGGGTCTTCAATTAGATTCCTTTTATCCATGTCTGTTTTTATGCGACTGCCAAGCTATTTTCATTCTTATAACTCTATAGCAGAAACTGAAGTCAAGGAGGGTGATATCTCCGGAGGCTCCTTTATTGTACAGGATTATTTTTGCTCTTCTGGGGTTTCTGTTTTTTCCATATGAAGTTGAGTATTGTTCTTTCAAGATTTGTAAGGAATTCTGCTGGAATATTGATGAGAACTGCATTGAATCTATAGATTGCTTTTGGTAGGATTGGCATTTTTCTTATGTTAATTCTACCTATGCAAGAGCATGGGAAATCTTTCTATTTTCTAGTATCTTCTTCATTTTCTTTCTTCTAAGACTTAAAATTTTTGCTGTACAGATCTGCGACTTGTTTGGTTAGAGTTACCCCGAGATATTTTTTGGTATTTGTGGCTATTGTGAAGGGTGATATTATATGATTTTTTTCTTTCTTAACTTCTTTGATCTTGTGTAGAGGACAGCAACTGTTTTTTTTTTGTTTGTTTGTTTGTTTATTTTTTTTTTGAGTTAAGATTGTATCCTGCCATGATACTGAAAGTGGTTTTCAACTGTAGGAATTCTATGCTAGGCTTTTGGGGTCACCTAAGTATACTATCATATCATCAACAAATGGTGAAAGTTTTAATTCTTTACATCTAAATTGTATCATCTTTATCTGTTTTTGTTGTCTAGCTAGAACTTAGAGTACTATATTGAATAGGTATGAAAATAGTGGACAGCTTTGTCTTCTTCTTGATTTTAGTGGAATCACTTTGAGTTTCTCTCCATTTAATTTGATATTAGCTTTTGGCAGTTTATTTGTTGTATGTTGCCCTTGTTATGTTTATATATGTTCTTATATTCCTGATCTCTCCAAAACCTTCATCATGAAGGGGTGTTGGGTTTTGTTGAAGGCTTTTTCAGTATCTAATAAAATTATCAGGTTTTTTTTTCTTTCAGTTAAATGATATGATGGATTACATTTCCAGATTTTTGTATGTTGAACTACCCCTGCATCTATGGAATGAAGCCTACTTGATCATGGTTGGTGATATTTTTTATATATGATCTTGGATTCAGTTTAAAGGTACTTTAGGGTCATAGCAACATTATTTGTAATAGCCAGAACCTAGAAACAACCTAGATATCCATCAACCAAAGAATAGGTAAAGCAAATGTGTTACATTTACATAATGGAGTATTACTCAGCAGTAAAAAAAATGGCATCTTGACATTTTCAGACAAATGGATGAAATTAGAAAAAAGAAACATCCTGAGTGAAGTAACCCAGACCAAGAAAGACAAATCTGGTATGTATTTATTTATAACTTAATATTAGATGTAAAGCAAAGGATAACCTAGCTGCAATCCATAATCCCAGAGAAGCTAGGTAAAAAGTAAGACTTTAAGAGGGACATACATGAAAGGCCCCAGGAATGAAAATAGTTAAGATCTCCTAAGTAAACTAGAAAGGGAATAGAAGAAGGGCAGTGGGTGATGGGAAGATGAAGAGTCAGGAAGATATAGTTGGGGGAGGAATGGAGAGGGAGAGCAATGAAATGGAGGGAGGCATTATAAGGTTCGGGAAAAACCTGGTGTTCAAGAAATTCTCATAAATCCATAAAGGTGACCCCAGCTAATGTAATGGTAAAAATAAAATGCTGTGACACAGTCCCCTGAGGGGCAGAGCAGGCTGAAAAGCACAGAGATGGATAGGCATGCCACGCAGAGTGAGATTGGATATTCTTTAATGTGTTACTAAAGGAAAGGGGAAAGGAAGGGAGAAGGGGAATGAAGAGAGACAGAGGGAGAGAGAGACAGAGAGACAGCGAGGGGAAGAGATGAGAAGCTACCTTGCTATATTTTGGGGTGAGAGACAAGAAAGAGAGCTCAGGCTGGAAGATCTGCTTGCCCCAGTAGATGGGAGAGGGAGTAGGTGGGACTTGTCTTCTAAAGGGACAGGACAGACCATTACATTCCCATCTGTATTATATAATAAAAAGCCAGGAAGTTAGGCAGAATAGAGTAAAGGAACTGGGACAGCAGATTCTCAAGACTTATTTGTGGGTGTCATCTTGGGGGAGAAACTTGTGAAAGCTGGGTGCTGGTCACATCCTGAGCCAGCTGGTCTCTTTGTCCCTGTCTGATGTTTGTAGTTGGGAATGTCTGGTTTCTCTTATACCTGTTTAAGGTTTTGGCAGAGCAGAGGACAAAGTGAAGTTTAGGAAAAAAAGTGATACCAGGGAATTGAGAGGGGGTGTATCTGACCTGTTTAAGGTGGATCCTTCAAATTGGCTCCCTCAAACTCACAAGAATTTTTGGGGTTTGTGAAAACATAAGTTTTAGCATATTTATGTCAGAATGACTGTGACAGATGTTTTTGCACAATTAAAAGTATTTTTAAGACTATGAAAGGGAGTGTGAGAGAGAAATTTGACTGCGTGCACTGGTCCTCACACCTTTATAACTTGTATTTTTATTTTGCTGAAGTTTATTTGGTGAAGGTTTCCTTTAAAACTGACAAAACCTCTAAGCTGTCAAACTGCATTGGAGATCTTTAAGAAAGATAAAATTTTACTTGAGTTATTGATTTAAAATGACAGAGAACTTACTTGGTTGGAACCTAGAGTTACTCCTCAGGATCCCCCATGATCTCTGAGGGTCATATATGTGTTTTGCTATTTATCACAGGGCATTCCAGGTTTGGGAAGATCTTATGAGTTAGAAATCTATAGGAAGACAAGCCTACCTTTACCTGAGCACCTAGGCTGTTGATTCCAGTGATTCTGTCTACATCTGGAGATGTTTAGTTTAGATGAAAGACAGTTTCACTCAGGGGTCAACACTTGGAAATTGAAGTGAATTGTGGATGGATATTATTCTGTGCTCATCTGTCTTCTGTATTCTTTGAAGGAAATAGAGTGCTGCTGCTAGGAACAAGCTTATTTCTTTTTGTATGGTTTTTTTTTAAATTAAACATCTAAATGCCATATTCCCCAGATCTCTGAGCAGTTGAGGGTTGTTTACCAGGTATAGTTATCACTACCTAGCCTGGAGAGTTGGGTCTGAGTTTGACTGTACTGGTTCTCATTTTAACAAGTAAAACAGTGTTGGATTAAGAGACTTGAAAGTACATACCAATTTAAAACATGAGACTTACTGTTTGTAATCTGGAATGAAATACAATAAACAAACAATTATAACATTTAACAATAACACAGGTGCATATAAGTTACATATAAGCATATATTCACACACACACACAAAGTGAACAGGTATTGTGTAAAGTGGATGATCTTGCTGGGCCTTACCAAAGGCATGTCACTGCACAAAACACACATGTAAAAGAGTCAGCAAGGGGAATTTATAGAAAAAAAATAAGTAAACTAGGGTACCAGGCAGGGTATACCTCAGTAAAAATGGTGGGATTTGAAGGCATAAGTCACAAATGATCCCCCACCAGTTTGGAATTATGATTAATGGGTGATATTTATTTAAAGGGGAAAAAACTTACAGATCACCATCCCAGACAACACCCTCTGCGCAATCAGGAAGGAGTCTAGTCACAGGAAATGGAGCAGGAAGCAAAGAGAGAGCAAGGAGGGAAGTGGTCCCTTTTTTAAAGAGAGAGATCATGCCCCAATGGGCTGGTATCTCAGCGGCTATTGGCTGGAGGAGCAGAAGGACCTCCCACAACACCTCCCCCTTTTATTAAAGTAAGGGAGTTCTAAACCTACTATGAAATTATATACAATAAGTACAAATATTCTATTTTAACTAGCTTAGGTCTTGTATAATAAATAACTAGGCCAAGTAATAAGAGAAAAGTAACTACATTTATATAGTCTTCAACCCCATTAAAAATCTGAGAAGGGAAATAATGTTACCTGGGTAATTAGGAAGTTCAGTAAAACAACTTCCAAAACATGGAACAAATCACAGAGACAATTAGCAACCTGGGCAATCACCCAAAGTCACGTTTGCAGCGTTGAAGCAACCAACTTTGGCTAAGGCCTAACATAACTGACATACCATTTTCAAAGGCAAGCAACTTTTCAAAACTATCTTACCCTGTCTTGGCAGGATATGACAGTCCTGTTTTATCCATTGATGCACGCTCTGTATCTCTGTCAGTGGTTGAGGTATGGGCATTTCTTTGCCCAAAGGCCAGTTCTGCCAAAAAGAAAGACTCCAGGTGGAGTGTCTTTGGTGCTCAACATTCTCTCAGGAATAGATCGGTGCTACCAGGAGCAATTGTGTCTCACTATCACGTAACTCTGAGTTAGATTAAAGGCCATTTTTCTACAGCTCTTTGAAGAGGTTGAAGATTATCTATCTATACTGAGTATAATCTCTATGTATCTAAAGAACCTGATTAGTCTAATTATAAATGACAAACTTAGATGACTATTAATCTATATAATTCTCAATATCTATCTAACTTAAAGACTAAGATAATAAACGACTCTGTAACAAATGAGGATAATGACCTCCAAATATAAACAATGTACAAATATACATTGCAATATGGTAAATATATACCAATACACACAAACAATATATAAGTATCTTAATCACAGGTAGAAATGTACACTGCAATATGGTAAATATAATATATATATATATATTAAAACAATATATGTCAATACATAAAAATGTTTTAAACAGAGGTAGAAACATGCATGCACACAATAGTCAACATAATTTAGCTTTGTATAAATATACAAGAATTGATACCAAAATATTTGTCTAAAAACAGTAACTCACAACTATAAATCTATTATCCCATCATCCAATTATCCCTTTTTTTTTAAAGATCCCTGAGCTTATAAAATTCCTCCCCCAACCTCCCAACCCCTAAATCATGTCCTTCAACCCAAGGGCAAACTTTACTGGGAGAGGGGACATCGTCTCTAGAATTACTCCCAGCTGTCATAGGGGCGACTTTCTTTCTGGGGGATTCTGTGAAAGCAAAATGATGGTTAAATTTCAAGATCCATGTCTTTTAAAATTGCAAATAGTCTCTGAGTATTTTGTGCACGTCCGGCCAGAATGTTGTACAAGATGTGCACCATTTCAGCTAACCAAGTTGGGATCGTCTTGTGCAGCTGGTACCCAAAACAGGTCTTGTAGTAGCACTATCAGTATCATGACATCATATCAACCAGGTGGAGTTGTTGTTATGGGGCCCCATCTTCTTCCTGGAAACTTCAAATATCACTTCAGGAAAAACTCATTGTTCATTGTGAAAAACTTAAACATTAGTGTCACACACACACACACACACACACACACACACACACACACACACACATATATATATATATATATATATATATATATATATATATATTCAATGAATGGCATGATAGATTATTCAATGAAAAGTATGATAGATAAGAAAAGCAAAGATGTTTTCTAAACTCATATTTCTTTCTGTCCCATATCATGGCTCTTGACATGAAACAGAAACTCTGTGTTTTTCTCTTACCAACAGGCTTGGAATTGGAGAGGGACTGAGCCAGAGTCCAACCTCAAAACCAGCTTTATAAATTTAGAAATAAATGCACATTAAGACATATTTAAAGATAAGAGTAGAATAATTTTACTTATGAGACCTATTTGATTTTCTTGCTGATTCTTATTGGGTTGTAAATAGTTTCCATCTGTCAGTGTTCAAACATCCAGGGTCCCTTGAATTTTCTTAAGATGAGTGTTTTCCTGCAGAGATAAGAAGAGAGCCCTGCCCCAATCTATATGTATTTCTGACCACCTGTATAAATATCATCATTGTGGATGAGATGTTATTACTCCTTTCCAAGAGGTTTCTCCTCTTCAAATCGAAACTTTATTAATTTTTGATGGTATCCACAATTTTTCTTCTCCTGTGGAAACAAGAGCAAAACCCCTTCCTCAATGTAGCACGTCTCCTGGTTTCCATTGAGAGGTCAGCACATCTTTGAAATAAATCGGTTGATTTAGTTCAGCAGACTTTGCCATTATCCAATGTCTTTCTGCTGCTGTTCTTCCTTTCTCATTAGTGTTAAGAAAATTCAAGGTTAATAAAGCATTATGTAATCTATTTCTGGGGGTATTTTCGGTCCCTTTCTGTTTGTTCAGCATATCCTTTATAGTACAATTTGATCTTTCTATAACTCCCTGACCTGTAGGATTATTTGGTATACCTGTAAAGTGTTTTATATTATAATAATCAAAAAGTGTTTCATTTTCTTAGATACATATGCTGGACCATTATCTGTCTTTATTTGTGCAGATATACCCATGATAGCCATAACTTCCAATAAATGTGTGATTACTGAATCAGCCATATCTGAGTTCAGGGCAGTAGCCCATTGAAAACCTGAATACGTTTCTATGGTGTGGTGTACGTATGTTAATTTACCAAATTCCATAAAGTGGAACACATCCATCTGTCAGATTTCATTTCTCTTAGTACCCTTTGGGTTACTCCTTGCAGGCAACGGTGTTTATAGAAAGAACAAGTAAGACATCTCTTTATAATGTCCTTAGCTTGTTGCCACGTAATGGAAAATTCTTTAGGCCTTTACTATTGACATGATGCTTTTTATGAAATTCTGAGGCCTGCAACACGCTTCCCATTAATAATTGACCAATCTCAATGTTACCTTGTGCTAGAGGACCAGGCAGACCTGTATGGGACTGGATGTGTGTTATGTACATCGGACAAAGCCTATTCCTGATTATGTCGTGTACCTGGATAAACAATGAAGTCAACTCTGTGTCATCTGGTATAAATTCAGTGGTTTCAATATGCAAGATAACTCTTTCTGCATATTGTGAATCTGTAACTATATTAAGAGGTTCTTTAAAATCCCTTAGCACCATAAGAATGGTATATAATTCTGCCTTCTGGACAGAATTATAAGGGCTTTGTTTCACTTTACTCAATTCATCTGAATTGTAACCTGCTTTCCCTGATTTATTTGCATCAGTATAGAACATACAGGCTCCAGTTATTGGAGCATCACATACAATTCTAGGAAGAATCCAAGAAGTTCTCTTTATGAGATTAAGCCTACCACTTTTGGGATAGTTGCTATTAATTTCTCCCAAAAAATTAGCACAACCTCTTTGCCACGGTTCATTGTCTTCCCATAAACTTTTTATTTCTTCAGTAGTAAAAGGCACTATAATTTCTGCTGGGTTTATACCTGTTAGTTGACAAAGTCTCAGTTACCTTTTATAATTAATTCCATAAACTTTATCCATACAAGTTTTTAATTTTTTACTTGGTTTATTAGGTATAAATATCCATTCTAAAATAATATCTTCCCTCTGTATTAAAATCCCTGTAGGAGAAATTCTGGAAGGCAATATGACTAGGATGCAGCTAAGATTTGGGTTCACCCTATCCACATGTGCCTCCTGTAATTTTTCCTCAATCATTGTCAGCTGTCAGTTTTTTTGGACTATTCAAATCTTTATCACCATCTAAGGTTTTGTTTAAATGAACTATTAGATTAGGTTTATTCCAACAGCTGGTCGTAGACTGGAAATGTCTCCTAACAATCTTTGGAAGTCATTAAGAGTCTTTAACTGGTCTCTCCTAATTTGTGCCTTTTGCATTTTAATTTTCTCTAGCCCTATTCTGTAACCTAGATAATTAATAGAATTTCCTCTTTGAATCTTTTCAGGGGCAATTTGTAATTTTCACCTAGGCAGGACTTTCTTTACTTCTTCAAACATCCTTTCTAAAGTATCTTTATTTGAATCAGATAACAAGATGCCATCCATATAATGATAAATTATGGACTTGGGGAATTGTTTATAAATTATTTCCAATGGCTTACTTACAAAATATTGGCACAATGTAGGACTATTGAGCATACCCTGTGGGAGGATAGTACATTGATATCTCCTATTAGGCTGAGAATTGTTATAAGTAGGCACTGTGAAGACAAATTTTTCTCTATCCTTTTCTTGTAATGGCATAGTGAAAAAACAATCTTTCAAATCAATAACTATAAGACACCATCCTTTTGGTAATAGAGAAGGCAAAGGAATTCCAGATTGTAGTGGGCCCATAAGTTGAATTACCTTGTTGACAGCTCTTAAATCTGTCACCATTCTCCATTTACCAGATTTCTTTTTTACAACAAACACAGGAGAATTCCAAGGGCTTCAATATGGTGAGCATCTATTTGCTCTTGCACCAGCTGTTCCAATGGCTGTAATTTATCTTCAGATAGAGGCCACTGTTTGATCCAATCGGTTTCTCAGTTAGCCATTTTATTTTTTTTTGAGATGTTTTTAACTCATTTACTAAGATCAAGTTCCAGTAATAAGGATATTATGCCTCAAAAGGAAGACTCCTGCACCAAGAATTTGATCTTGGGAAACCTCCACACCTTTTGCTCTTCCTTGATGTTCCATATGTTTGGATTCTTCTCTGAAATAGATTCCAAACATCAAGGAAGGTCCATCATCTAAAACTGCAGACACTAACTGAGGGAAATCATGAGGGGTAGCTCTAGCATTAGAAGCCCAAGTCCTTATCATTTCCTTAACTTATGCAGAGTGCAAGCCAAAATTAACAATAGCTTGCTTAATTTCTTTTAGATCATTCATTGCTATTGGCGTCAATCTAGCTTCTCTGACTCCCTTTGAGCCTTTAGAAGTTGACTCTTTGTCAGAATTAAGTATAGGGTATGTCACTAAAACCCTGGGTAAGCTAGTTCTAATAGCTGGTGGTGGCATTGTATCCTGTCCTTGTGCCTTCTTACTCTGTTCACCAGCTCCAATAATTTCTTCAATCATTTCAAGTCTTTTTATTATTGTCTCTTTTTCTCTTTTGAATCCTGAATCTCCTGACCTGCATGAGTTTCTAGTAAAGATTGTATGGTTCTTAGGAGTGCCATATTCTTCCTAAATGATAGAATATTCAAATGAATACTGAAACCTAGTAACCAGTAAATTAAGTTATCCCTATAGTCATATAAACCTTGCATGATATAACCCATTGTATTAGTAAACAAAACAGTAAAATTTGTGTTGGAAACGAAAACTGCCATATTACCTATTATCCATCAGATGGCGATATTGCCAAGTCGTGACAAAAAGGGGTCCTGTTTCAGTGTCTGCCTAGTATTTGTTAAAAACTGGGAAATGCAAGTTGTTCAACAAAGTAAATGAAATTAAATCAACTCCATACACGGAACCATAAACCCAGAATCCAGGGGTAGAGAAGAGTAACCCGGAAGCCATTATGCCTCCACATGACAGAATCACCCCAAGGCATTGCAACTTTCGGCAACCGGCAACTGCGTGCTCTGGTTTGTGCAGCTTAAGAGCTGTGCTTACAAGGGAGATTTGAAAACGACTTAGAAAAGAACAAACCATGTGGGCAGAGACTACGTGGGCCTGTTGAGTTTAAATCCACGTGGGGAGGCAAACAATAGGGTACGTGGGGACTTGAAGTAAATCTGAGATGTCTAAAGGAAAAATATAAAGAACTGCAGCAAGAAAAGCCACTACGTGATAATTTATAATAAACTCCTGGCTCCACGCACAAGGCACAGGCGGCAAGGCACAGGCCACAGCTGAGGGAGGGAGGGTTTGCACCAAGCCAAACTGGTGGCAGGCAGCTGAGAGGGGGAAGGACGGGTCCTAAAACCAAACGTTCTTGCTCCAGATGAAGGCGTAAGTCACAAACAATCCCACACCATTTTGGAATTATGATTAATAGGGTGATATTTATTTAAAGGGAAAAAAAACTTACAGATCACCATCCCAGACAACAGCCCTCTGTGCAATCAGGAAGGAGTCTAGTCACCGGAAGCAGAGCAGGAAGCAAAGAAAGAGCAAGGAGGGAAGTGGCTGCTTTCTTAAAGAGAGAGACCACACCCCAATGGGCTGGTATCTCAGCGGCTATTGGCTGGAGGAGCGGAAGGACCTCCCGAAACAGGGATTTGGTCACCTGACCAGGTTGACAGTTAAGATGGCAGTGAGGTCACCTGACCTCCGTTAAGATGGTGATAAAGTCACCTGACCTCAGTCAAAGGCGGCATGAGTTTTTGAGCTATGGGAGTTTTAAATATAATAAAAAAAGAGACACTGAGGCTGCATAGAACATATATTTAAAACAGAATTACATAATGTGGCCACACCATTCACACATTCTTTCATACATGAAGTAAAGAGAAAAATTACTCAGCACCATGAGCTGCCATATTGGTGCACCACCAACCCGGCATAGGGCAAAGGCTGTAATTGAAAACACCTGCTTCACCAATCTGACTAATCTTGTTGGTTTCTTCAGGACCAGCAGTAGTGTAGTGATGGCAGGGATAAAATAGAAGGAATGGAAGCAAGAGGAAAAGAGCATTTTTAGATGGGTGGGAAGGGGCTGCCCAGGGGGAGGGGGGAAATGCTGAGCCAGAGCATTTACAGGCAGGTGGCTGATAGCTTGAGGATTTATATTCCATAGCTGAAAACATGAAAACCTACAAAAAAGCAACGCTTCAAGGACTATAGGAAAACATCTTCTTTCTATAGGCGGGGTGTTAAGGAATCTGACTGGCCCTGCTCCAGGCCATTCAGAAGCAACAGAAACTAGAGGCAGCTCCGAGCAATCTCTCAAAGTGGAGACCACTTACAAGTAGTCCAAAAGAAAAGAAAAGAGAAGAAAAATCTTAGGGATCCCAGTGCCCAAAGCCAAGTCACTGCTTAGTACATACAGTGTTAGCACAGTGCTACCCTGGGTCATCCAATCAGGCTTATAGCTATAAGAAGCAAGCAGAGGTGAATGTCAATAAAGGGCTCAACTGTAGTTGAAGACCATGGTTGGGGCAATTACCCTATTTCTAGGAACACCATAGGATTGTCAGGAGATCAATGGTCCATTCCTCAGGTTAAGATAAAAGTTTAGCTGACTGGAAGGGAAAAAAACTCACCACTGGAGCTGCTGGTATGTGTAGAAGTTGGTGTTTAGACAGATAGAAGGTGGGGCTATTGTAAAGAGACCTGGTATCTGAGCCCAGGGTTTCATGTGTCCTTAGCTGGTCTGTCCACAGGTGAGAGGGAATGTGGAGAGAGCTTGGTTGAGTCACAGAGCTCCAATGTAATGGCAAAAATAAAATGCTGTGCCACATTTCTCTAGGTGTACAGAGGGCCGTGATTGTCACTGGGTCCCACTGGGAGCCATGGCTGATGAGATACAGAAATGGATATGTACATCATGCAGAATGAGGTTGTATATTTATTTAGTGTGTTCTGGAAGGGAAGGGGAAAGGGGAGAGGGAGCAAAAAGGGTGTGTGTGTGTGTGTGTGTGTGTGTGTGTGTAGAGAGAGAGAGAGAGAGACAGACAGACAGACAGACAGACAGAGACAGAGAGAGAAAAAGAGAGAGACAGAAAGAGAGGAGAGGGGGAAGAGGAGAGGAGAAGTTACCTCTTAGGAAGAGAGACTGGAAAGAGAGCTAAGGGTGGAAGGGGAAGGAAGATTCACTTGCATTGGCAGATGAGGGGGAGTGGAAGGAGCAGGGCTTGTCTTTTAAAAGGACAGAATAAACAATTACAGCTTGGACTCCAATAATGGAGAGAGTATATGAAAGGGTTAGTGAGTATCATTAATCAGGTTAGTGACTACCTTAATTGTCATCATAAAACCTATATTCAGTAACTGAAGGAAACAGATGCAGTGACCCACAGCCAACCCACTGGGCTGAGCTCTAGGAGTTCAGTTGAAGAGAGGGAGGGATGATCATATGAATAATGGGGGAAGGGATCAAGAACATGATAGGAAAAACCACAGAGAGAGCTAATCCAAATTAGTGGGAGCTCAGAGTCTATGGACTTATAGCAAGGGAACCTGCATGGTGCTAAACTAGATCATCTGAGTGTGGGTGGCAATTTATGTGGCTTGATTTCTTGAAGGGGAGGGGCTGGCAGTGACAACAGGAAGTATCCAAGGTTCATGACCTGGCTTTTTTGAGCCCAATTCCCTATGGTGGACATTGTGCTCAGCCTTCCTGTATGGGGGAGGGACTAAGATCTGACTCAAGTTTGTATGTCAGATCTTGTTGACTCCCCAAGGAAGGTCTTACCTCCTCTGAAGAGTGAATGGGACATGAAATTGGGAAGATGAGGGGCAGGAAAATGGGGGAGAACTCTAGTTGGTATGACAATTGAAAAGTAAACTTTTAAATAAATTTTAATTAAATAAAAATAAATTTTTAAATAAAAAAGCCGCTATAGTTGTTCTAAATACTTAGAGGCTTGTTTTATTCCTACAGAAAAATTTCCTGTGGTCAGTAGTAAACTCCAAAATAATGCAAATGCTAAGATATTAGTATCTGATGTTATTGATAAACATTGAATACATGACACAACACTATCTTTATTCACAAATCTCTTCAGGGGAAAAATTAGATATGAGACTCCCTGCTGATTTTGTGTATGTTATCATCCCTGTCAATGTTGAAAATATTTGTCCTAAAATAGATTTAAAAGCACTTAATTCTGTAAAAAAAGAATGGTCTAGATTCTCATCACTGTATATAGGGTCAGTTAGCATTCTCTCCTTGATGTTGGAATCTTTCACATTTTAATCTACTAATTGCACAAATGTTTTCAGGTGAGCTGTGAAATAGCTAGAAAGAGATACTTTCTTTCTACATATGATATAATCATATGAGATCCTCAATTTATCCTAATAGTGCTAGTGTATAATGTTGCAGTATTATATAGCATATCACAGAGTAGTGTGATACACATAGTACAGAGAAAAAGATTGTCAAGTGCACAACCACAATTAAAAAGTGTACAATACAATGCCTGCACACCTAAAGTTCAGAGAACATAACAGAAGTAATATCAGAAAAATATTAAGAGCCAGAAAACCAAGGAAGCTGCTGTGAGATCTTGCTTCAACTTAATATGCCAAGCTTTGTTGACCCCCTTTTGGAGTTCTTACCTTTTAGAAGAAGTGATTGAGGGGTGGGTTGGGGGTGAGGCAAGAGAGTATGGGGAAGGGGAGAGGCCGAACTGTGATTTATATTTTTAGAACTTATAAAGTTAATATAAAAATTAAGTATATTGAAATAATTTAAAAAAGAAATGAGAGAAATCTTCACCAATGTAAAATCAGCACTACCTGAAAAAATACATCAATAGACATGATAATGAGGAAGAGGATAATCTCATACTTACTGATAGTATAACGTTAATGATACTAATAATGGTAAATTTGTGATTGACACTGATGTTTTAAATTATTAATTTATTTATTAATGATTTCTGTCTCTTCCCTGACACCGCCTCCCATATCCCTCCCCGTCCCCCAATCAACTCTCCCTCTCTCATCAGCCCGAAGAGCAGACCAGGTTCTCTGCCCTGTGGGAAGTCCAAGGATCTCCCACCTCCTTCCAGGTCTAGGAAGGTGAGTATCCAAACAGCCTAGGCTCCCACAAAGCCAGTACATGCAGTAGGATCAAAATCCAGTGCCATTGTTCTTGAGTTCTCAGCAGTCCTCATTGTCCGCTATGTTCAGAGAGTCCGGTTTTATCCCATGCGTTTTCAGACCCAGTCCAGCTGGCCTTGGTGAGTTCCTGAAAGAACATCCCCATTGTCTCAGTGTGTGGGTGTACCCCTCATGGCCCTGAGTTCCTTTCTCGTGCTCTCTCCTTCTGCTCCTGATTTGGACCTTGGGGTTGTAGTCTGGTGCTTCAATGTGGGACTCTGTCTCTGTCTCCTTTCATCGCCTGTTGAAGGTTAATATCCAGGAGGCTGACTTCAAACTCTATTACAGAGCTACAGTATTGAAAACAGCTTGATATTCGTATAAAAACAGAGAAGTCGACCAATGGCATCGAAAAGAAGACCTGGACTTTAACCCACAAACCTATGAACACCTCATTTTCGATAAAGGAGCTAAAATTATACAATGGAAAAAAGAGAACATCTTCAACAAATCGTGCTGGCAAAGCTTGATGTCAATCTGTAGAAGAATGAAAACAGACCCATATCTATCACCATGCACAAAACTCAAGTCCAAATGGATTAAAGACCTCAATATCAGTCCGAAAACACTGAACCTGATAGAAGAGAAAGTGGGAAGTACTCTACAACACATGGGCACAGACCACTTCGTACGTATAACCCCAGCAGCACAGACATTAAGGGCATCATTGAATAAATGGGACCTCCTGAGATTGAGAAGATTCTGTAAAGCAAAGGACACTGTCACTAAGACAAAAAGGCAACCCGCTGACTGGGAGAAGATCTTCATCAACCCTGCAACTGACAAAAGTCTGATCTCCAAAGTATATAAAGAACTCAAATAACTAGACCGTAAAAGGCTAATCAACCCGCTTATAAAATGGGGCACTGAGCTGAACAGAGAATTCTCAACAGAAGAAGGTCAAATGGCCAAAAGACACTTAAGATCATGCTCAACTTCCTTAGCGATCAGGGAAATGCAAATTAAGACAACTTTAAGATACCATCTTACACCTGTCAGAATGGCTAAAATAAAAATCACTAATGATAGCCTTTGCTGGAGAGGTTGTAGAGGAAGGGGTACCCTCATCTATTGCTGCTGGGAATGCAAACTTGTGCAACCACTTTGGAAAGCAGTTTCTCAGGAAATTCGGGATCAACCTACCCCTGGACCCAGCAATACCACTCTTGGGAATATACCCAAGAGATGCCCTATCATACAACAAAAGTATATGCTCAACTATGTTCATAGCAGCATTGTTTGACACTGATTTATTAAGACAGAAAACATGAGGCTCACTTCTGCTCTTCACATGGTGTGTCATCGCATACAGTTGTAAGGAATGTACTTGTAGTATAATAGATGAGAGACACAGCATGGAGTTAGGGGAAAAGCTTACCAAAACACTGCATTCACTCACTATTTATGTTTTCCAATATATCCTCCAAGGATAAAGGTAGTCTGCCATACTTTGCAAAGAAACTGTGACAGGCACTGTATAGAACCTTTAAATTCTTTGCTGCTTTTCCTAATTCAGATAGAAATCACACCAATTGACCAAAGAAAGCTAATTCACAAAAAAGTCACTTGTGTGTCTTTCACTAGACTTTATTTGCATTTAATGACCAAAAACAATAAAATTTATTTGTCATTGAAGGAAATTGATTGATTAGAACTGAAATAGAAAGCATCATGATTGACTTTAATGTTGATATTTGGATAAATGTTTAAATGCACACAATTGATCACACCTTTTTAAGTACTTCTGTGTTATAGAATATATTATTTTATTTTTTCTTGTATCCAGTTTTAGAAGTGTTGGTTTAGGTCTCTGTCTCTGTCACTGTCTCTGTCTCTCTGTGTGTGTGTAATCTGCTGATTTCACACAGTTGTACAATGTATGTAGATCATCTTTATCCCACTCCATTCTCCACGCTTCAGCTGTTTTTATTTATCTGTACCTTGTTGGAGAGAGTAAAGGCTATATAGTCAACAAACTAGCTTCATACAAGTTATATAACCTGCTATGATATCCATTGAAAATATGGATACAGTCAGAGGGTATGATTTTATGAAGGTGCATGTCCATATCAATAGGATGCCTAAAACATATATTGACTTGATTAATGCCCACAGTTTAAGTTTTCCATGTGTCTTTTATGAAAAATGTATTTCTCAGGTGCCAGTTTTTGCTGATTATAATATATATATATTATATAAAGTATATATATGTATATATATATATACATATACTTTTTTTAGTTTTCACATACCCTTCATGCAATGTGCATGTATATGTATAGTTGTACATGCGTGTGGAAGCCGACTGTACTATCTTCCAAACCTAAAATTTATCTACTCAGCTGTGTTCCTAGAAACCAACTAGGACTTTTGTATTTTGACTATAATTTCCTTGAGGAAAAATGGCTTCAGTCAGCTCCAGTCAAATATAGCCTTGATCAAATCAATCCTAATTTCCCTTAAGGCCATTCATCCAATGCCAGGTGTTGTATGAGCTTTCCTGTTTTTCAACAGCAAAGACAAACTGATAATAGCTCATGACAGGCCTCTTAAAGGTATATGAATTGTGTATAAACTGTCCATTTTCTACTTAACTTATACAAACTTGTGCTTCTTGTCAGGACACAGTCTTGAAATAATTAAGGTTTCTAAGGCAACAAAGTATTAAGAATTTTAAATGAAAACATTCATGAAGACAGGTTTGTCCATAGGCATTCTCTGTGGAGGACATTCTTCAAACTTTTGTATTTATTTATATGGTGTGTATGTTTGTAAGTGTGTGTGTGTGTGTGTGTGTGTGTGTATGTATGTGTGTGTAACATGTATGCATGTTCTTATGTGTAAGCAAGGGTGCATATGTCTGATAGAGTGTATATGAAAGTCTGTAGTGGTTTGAAAAAAATGACCTCCAAAGGGAGTCGAACTATAAGGAAGTATGGCCTTGTTGGAGTATATATGGTTTTATTGGAAGAAGTGTGTCACTGTGAAGTTAAGCTTTGAGATCTCATATATGCTCAAGCAATGCCTAGTGAGAAAGATCACTTCCTATTGTCTGTGAGCTAAAGCTTAAGAACTCTCAGCTTCTTCTCTAGCACATAGTCTAGTATAGACCCTTCTGAAGATTTTAGTGCTAACTATAATGGAGATTTATAATGAAAATGAGCAAGATGAACAGGATAAATTACAAAATGTAAAATTTGTGGAGAAAAAGAGAACCAGGAAGTGAAATGGAGCTAAGACCTCTGTTCAAGGAGATAAATGGAATAAGAAAAAGAATAAAGGAAGTGGTGACATTAGGGCAAAATTGACCCAGGTACATTTTAAACTTTTATAAAGGAACTACAGAAAAACTTATAGTAGGATGTGGTGGAACATATCATTAATCCCTGCACTCCAGAGCCAGAGGCTAGCCAATCTCTAAATTTTGGCCTTCCTGGTCTACAGAGCAGGATCCAGAACAGCCAAGTCTAAGCTTAGAAATCATTGAAAACAGACATCTGGTGAAGATGTAATTGAAAGATCTCTGAGTTCAAGGCCAGTCTGGTCTACAGATTTAGTTTTAGAAAAATCAAGCTTAGGCCATGAACGAAACCACCAAAACCAGAAAGTTGGAGAAGATGTAATTGAACACAGGGGTCATTTTCTAGCCCCAGTAAGCAGCAGAACTTCATAGATTTGACCGCATGGTTCTGGAGTGAAGGATAGAAGAAAGGGGTTGTGGTTCCATGATCAAGGAAAGTCACTGAAGCCAGGAGTGTGTCAGTTGACTACTGAATGGAGGTCATTGCAGGAAGCTGTGAAGTTGATTGCCTTGGAGACTCCAAGATTTTGTAGATGCAAGAATCATGTGATATATCATAAAAAAAGATGCTAACAAGGAGTAGAAACAGCTCAAGAGAAAAAAAGAGTGCTTCAGTCAGCAAAGCTGAAAAGAGTTGAAGATCTGAAGAGAGTTTTGACATCAGACATGAAGATACGAAGTTTGGAGTTTGTTCAATTGTTTTGGTCAAATATTTCCTCACTATGCTCCTTACCATACTTTTTGGAATGGTAATGTATTTCCTGTTCCATTATATGTTGTAATTCTGTGATTTGACTTTTGCTTTTAACTTTATAAGTGACTACAGTTAAAAGATTGCCTAAATCTCTCAAGAGTTTGAACTTTCAATTTTTTAAATTGATTTTTATCAAGTTCTACATTTTTCTCTGCTCCCTTCCCTGCCTCTTCCCTTCCCTTCCCTTCAATCCTCTCCCAGGGTCCCCATGCTCCCAATTTACTCCAGAGATCTTGTCTTTTAAACATTGTTCAGACTGTAATAGAATATAGAAACTTTTAAAGTGAAACTAAATGAATTTTGCATTACAACATACTTACAAGATTTTGGAGGATGAGGGAGTAGAATGTGATGGTTTGAAAGAAAATGGCTCCAAAGGGAGTGGCACTATTCAGAAGTATGATCTTGTTAGAGTAGTTGTGGTCTTCTTGGAGGAGGAAGTGTTTCACTGTGGAGGCAGGTTTTTGAGGCCTCATTTATGTACAAACTACATACGGTAAGACACAACATTTCCTGTTGCCTGTAAGTCGGGAAGCAAGAAATCTCATCTCCTTCCCTAGCACCATGTTTGCTGGCATGCCACCTTGTTTCCCACCATAATGGTAATGGACTAAACTTTTGAATCTGTAAGCCACCACAAATAAATCCCCCCCCTTTTTTTGCTTTTTTTTTTAAGAGGTGTCATGGTCATATATATTCACAGCAATAGAAACCCTAACTAAGACATAAATCCAAGGTCAACTTCGGGTCTTTTTCCTAATTCCTGCTAGCTTGTGAGTTTCCAGGGATTCTAACAACTTCCCATCATGCCATAGGGATCAGAAAGAACAATTACTCTATTTATCCTTATGTGGTCTCTGAGGATCCAAATTCAAGTTTCTATACCTGTTAAAGCAAGCAATTTACCCACATGTTATCTGCCTATCCTATTACTCTTTCCTGTGAGTGCACATTAGGATCAAATGAAGGTATGTATTATTTGGTTTTTTGATTTTTTTGTACCATTTTTACATCCTTTTGCTTACAGATATTCCAAGCTTTCCCCCAATACAAAATCTCCAGATGACTTTGTCACTTTCTTTTTAAGTCACTACAATATGGACCCTATGAGTTTGGGGGATCTGAAATTTTTTGTTTAGTTGCCTTAGCCTGAATATTTGCTCAAGAACTCCAGTCTGTCATTAAAAAAAAAAAATTGTCAGGTTATTGAGTTGGACTGCAAACTACTCATGTGAGACATTTAGGGCCATGCTCTTGTATCCATACAGAAATTGTGTGGCATCATTATTTACTGTTTAATCTACGAAGAGGATACTGTTAGATTCTCACAAGTTTGGAAGTAAGAGACACAGATAGGGGCATCTTCCAAGACTTAGAGAAAACAGAGTCGATTTTTGATGACATGAAGAGACTAATTTTTTGGTTCTCTCCAAGAAGAGCCATCAATATACTACAGTATTAATTTTTTATTTTCTTTAAGCAAGTAAAGAGAAAGCAACACATGGAGTAGATATGTGCTAACACTACATGTTTTATTGTCATTTGATTTGATAACTGTTCCTACTTGCCTATTTTAATAATGGCTTTCTGACATCTGAATATATAATTTGCATTAGTAGCATATGCTCTGAAGTAGCTAATATTGAAACACTTTGCCAAATTTTCTTGTCATATTTGAGTTAAAATAATAAAAATGAAAAGAATGATACAACAACAGAAATTTGCAGGCTGTATAAATGCTAATCATCTGCATAAGCTAACTGGATTTTGAAAAGTACAGAAATTAGAATGTCAAAAGTAGATTAAGTTCAGACTTAATCAGGATAATATTATTTCTCATCAATTTCCCTAAAAATTTAGCCCCTCTTCTCTAAGACATGGAATCCCTGTTTCTATCAAGAAGATATTTAGGGTGGTGACATATGCTGTAACCATCAGTAAGGCACAAATGTGAATTAGAGTTGACACATTTTTGGTTGGGTACAACTGCTTTTTAAATAGATATTTCTAGAGTCCTGGCATAATGGCAAACAGTTGGGAAATTGATCTTGAACCAATAAGACCCAAGACATGTACAGCATGATAACAGCACAGGAATAAGCTCTGTTATATAGTTCTCTATAAGGAGATTCCTTACTTTCTTTTGTTCATCATGATTTCCTAGAGGTGCACTGTCTAAGCACAAGAACTCAGCACCAATCTCATACACCATGGACCCACCACTTGTCCCTCATCCTCAAATGGAGTTCTTCTCTCCTGTATTCAGGGAGCTCAGAATGTCCCTCTTTGCATTAGGTAGCTGAATAAATGAATGCCTTCAATGCATGTGTTGGAAAACAAGACCCTTTCCTATTGTTGTTTTTGTATTCTTCTTTCTATTATGAACATTAGGCCAAATAAGTTGGATTTCATATATAAAGAACATACTATCAGTTCTAGGCTTGAGCATTGATCATCTTATACTAACCAACTACACTCTGTATACAGGTTAGTCATGTTTTTCTTTATTTTAAATAAAATGTTACAGTTTGCAGTGATCTTCTCATCTTAAGTAAGTATATGGAGCATAAAATAATTTAAAATGCAATGTAGGTACTGTAAAGATGACTCAGCAGTCAACTGATCTTGTGGCTCATGAAAACTTGGCATTCCTAGCAATCACATGACAGTTGACAACCATCTATAATTCCAGTTCCAGGGAATCTGTCTTCCCTTTTTGCATTTCATGGGCATTACATACACAGAAAAACATGTAGATAAATTATCCATATACATAAAATTGATATAAAAAGAAATCATTAGAAAATATAGAAATTGCAAATAAGCTGATAAAATGCTTAGGTGAAATAGAAATTTACTTGATGAAGGAAAAGTTAGTTAAGGATGAGGCCATGCATTTACAGACCACCTTCCATCCTCAAAAGAGGTTCTAAGTAGGAGTAGAAACTGAAATGATAGAAAAATGCATACAAAAATATTTTCAGATTGTACTATGCAAGGCCCTCATATGTGAATATGTCATTAGCATAATGAGATGATAGGTTTTATAAAGGTTTTATTACTAAATACTCATTCCATATTTTAATTGTAACCAATATTATTGATTTTAGGTGTTTAACTTAGAAAACCTAAAAATTTAGAGAATAATTTACTCTGAAAACACTACATGCTGTACAATATTAAAAAATGTAATAACATTTTCTGGTGCTACCCCTATTCAGAAATTGGAATAGTAAATAAACTTGAATTTTGTAATACTTATGAGGTAAACTCATTGAAATTTCATGTAATTAATTGTACCTTACTATGAGTTAAGAAATCCAGGTACTGTGCACTTATAGTATATTCATATGCAAGTTATAAGATGACTTACTTCTGAACTAAATAATACATAGAAAGAAATCTCCTTTGATAAAATTCTGCAGTTTAACTTTTTATTATTTTTTTCTTAATTTTACCTAACCCCCAAATTACTAAACACTCTATGGATTAAGCTCCAAATTAATGCTGGTGTATCAGAGCAGTAACCTAAAGGTAGAAATTTATATTGTGTAACAGCCAGCAATTAAAACTAGCTTGTTTCATTCCCAACATGCCTTCTAGAGGAGGCTGCAGGGAGTAAAAGTTATAAAAGGACAGAAAACCTCCTTCAGAAAGGAATTAGAAATGTGGTGAGTTAAATTCATAAAGTAAGAGACTTTGGAACTGGAGACATAGCTCAGCTCTTAAGAGCACTGTTCTTCAAGAGAACCCCAGTTCAGATTCCATCACCCATCTGACAGCCTTTACCTGTCTGTAGCAATGGTTCCAGGACTGATGCCTCCTTCTTTACTCTGTGAGCCCTGTATGCATGTGGTGAACAGATATATGTTCAAGAAAACCACCTATAAACTTAGAATACATTATACACTTTTATGATTTTTATAAGATGATTTGTAATTTGTAATAATTTTTAGTGATAAAGCCTTCATAAAAGCTGCTATCTCATTATTCTACTTCCAGATTCACACATGAGCACCTTTGTCCTCGAATAATTTAATAATGATTTTAATGCATTTTCTATCTCTTCCATCTCTGTTTTCTACTTATTCTGTGAATATAATAAGTTCTGTAATGATTTTTATTATAAATAATATGTTTTAGTTTTTTTAAAAAAAGACAAGTAAATTTTAACACAAGTAAAGGCGTTTGGTTTTATTTGGATGCTTTACCAAAGTCTTAAGTTGTAAAACTCCAGTAGAACTTGATCATCCTTAAGCAAAGGTACTCTTTCCAGGAGGCCAAGCATCTGTGCTCAGTGTTCATAAAGGTGAAGTTCTCTCACTTCCCAGCAATGTAAAATAAAGATTAGATTAATTTCCCGTTCCATAGTCTTTAATCAAGAAAGTACAATGTACAAGTATTTTCTAAGATGCTAAAAATTTCAAGAGAAAAATCTAAAATCATAGGCAAATCAAAGAAATAAAAACAAGCAAACAAAAATGTATGTACTTAAATTCATGTATTACTACAAGACTCTCCTTTGAGGTTTCCTGCCAACAGTTCATCTATTATGGTACTGTAAAGTCTACCATTTGGTCTGGGTACATTTGTGAAGAACCAGAGTTCAGTTCCCATCATCTATGACTAGTGGCTCCTAACCACCAGTGACTCCAATTTCAGAGTACTTGATTTTTTTTTTTTTTGTGGGTTCTGAGGGTACCAACACATTAATGGAATATGACACATACACAAACATAAATTAAAAATGAAATATTTAAAAAATAAATTCTGCCAATAAGACTGCATCTTTTGGAATTTGGTATGTGTTACTAATAGAATACTTCTTTAATATAAACAAGGTTCTCAGCAAAATCCTCAGCATAGTAAAACAATAACCCAAATTGTGGGTCATATCTAGGAGTGGATGAGAGCAGGAGACAGAAAGAGAGGAAGAGAGAACATCAAATAATTCATTGATGAAACAATCCAATTTTCTACCAAGTGTAGATTAGATATTACATGATTGATGGCATTCATACTCCCTAGGATCTCTATTAAGGTTTGTAAAATATTTGGATATTGAAAAATATATATGCCTCATTGCATTCAAGGGTGTAACTGACATCATTCCTTCTGTGCTAGAAGTACTTGATCCCTTTGAAAGTTCAGAAGACAAAGACAATATGTTTGTTAGTTTATACCACACCAAAGGCAAGACTGCAGAACTGAGAGGCAATCCACATGTTTAGAGCTCAGGCCCAGTACTAAGGATAACTTCACTTAAGATTCAATATGGAAACTTCCTTGATCCCATATCTGAGAATACAAATCGCCTAAGTACTATGTTCATTTCTGTGTAAAGTTTGGCATTGAATTCTCATTGGATCCTATGCTATCTCAAAACTCTTGGGAATATAATTTTTTTCTTTTTAATGTCTGAAGATAAAACTTAAAATATAAAGCTTTATCAAGATAACTCTGACAGTCTTAGCTACTATAAAACTAACAGGCAAAGCTATAATGATTTCAGCTTTATGGTATAATCTGAAATTGAATTACTCTCATTTCACAGCTAAGTCAATATTGCTAATGGATTGGAAACATGGCTGATAAAAGTATTGTTGAGCTCATATTTGGAAAATTCCATGGGGGAATTTATTTTGTGGTCTATTGCACTTGAGACTTGGAATTCATCTGGAAAGAAACTCTGCCCTATGGACCATTTTGGGAAGAAAGTGCTTGGCGGTCAAGATGAATATGACTAAATGTATCACAATAAAACACTAATGAATTTTTTCTGGCATATCATAAATACAATTGAAAGACCAGATTCTCACTATAATAGGGTGTTCATCAAAATAGATGCCCTATCATTTATAAAATATAAATTCCACAGATATGTCTCAGAGTCCCATAGGAATCAGTCATTTGGTCAAGGAGTTGAGAATCCTCTTTAAGATATTTAACTCTACATGTTTGAGTTCTCTGGAACTGAAATTACAGATGGCTGTGAGTCAAAAGCAGCTGGCACTCTTAATCACTGAGCTATCTCTCCTATCCATTTCTTGGTATACATCTTATCATCCCAGATTTTTAACAGGTCTGAGGAAAATGCAGGCAATGTAGATACATCATGAATAAAAAATTAGGTAGGTAACATAAATTCACTGCCTAAGGGTAATATCATCTGTCTACCTATCTACTCATCAATCAATCAACCAACCAATCAATCAATCAATCAATCAATCTATCATCTATCATTTATGTATCATATATATGTGTGTGTGTATATATGTATATATGTATATATATATATATATATATCAGAGTTAAATGAGATACAGTTTATTAATAAAATAATGCACAGGATGGGATTGCCATGTTGACTAGCCTGTTTGAACCAATCCCATGCTGAGGACATTTGGAAATTCTACCACCTGTAGGCATCACAGAGAAGCTAGGATTTACAGTGTCAAACATGAGAAAGTACATGATTCTTAGAAAGGAAGCTAATTGTTCAGAATGGTTTCCCCTTGAGCCATGAAAAGAAATGATTGAATATAAAAGAGCTGACAGGAAGAAAAAAATAGGTCAGATAATTACAGAAATGAACCTAAATTCTCAAAGGATTTATGCAATTTGGCGAACAAAGAAAGAGGGTCAGGACCTTACAGTAAAGAAGATTCTCGGGGATTAAAGTAGAAACACACTTAGTTCTGGTAGCAAAATATTAAATTGATGAAATTATCTTGATGGAATTCTCAGTAGAGTAGCGGCAGTTGAAGAGAATTAATGGAATTGATGACATATAGAAAAGTAAAGTGCTGATTGAGGCTACCAGGTTAAAATGAAGTAAAATCTGAAAATATCACAGAAGAATAAAATGTATAGCAGACATTCCACCAGAATTCCAGAAGCAGAGTCAAACAAAAAAGGAGGCAAAAGTGTTGAATTAAAATAAGAATTGTAAAGAATGCTCCTAAATCAAGGAAACAGGTAAACCTACACATTAAAACAGTGTTATGTTCTAGTTTGGTTTCTGTTACTGTGATTTAAAAGCTTTGACAAAAACTTACTTAGGGAATAAAGGGTTTATGTGACTGGTACATCCTGATCACAGGTCCACCTTGAAGGAATTCAGGACAGGAATTCAAACAGGAAAAGAAACAAGAGCCATGGAGAAAAGCTGCTTACTGGTGCTTATTGTTTACCCCAAAGCTAATGTGTAACTTCACATCTTATACTTCCCTGGGCCTCCTGCTTAGGGGTCAGTTCATCCTAGTCTTTCATCAGTCAGCAGTCAAGAAAATACAGCGTTCTTAGAGGTGAGCCTGACAGAGGTATTTCTTCAGTTGATGATCCCTGCCATGTGACTCTAGCTTGTCAGGTTGACAAAAGCTAGCCAGCATATATGATGTACCCAAGTAAACAAACTTATGCTAATAATAAAAGTGATGTAGATATCTGATTCAGTGTTCCTCCAATTGCTAATAATAGTTTCCTCAGAACTTGGGAGAAAAATCACAAAAGACCTTAATACTCCAAGCAGCACTGAACTAAAGTAATGTAAGAGACATTATGCAATCATGAAATATCACAGAACCATAGCAATAACTCTAGAACAGTACTGAAATAAAAACAGGCATGTGTACCAGTAAAACAGAATATTAGGTACATAAATAAATTTATGCAGCAATGGTCATCTAATCCGCAACAAAGGAGTAAAGTTTTGTGTTAGAGGAAGAAGGGGTTTTCTAACAAGTGATCTGAAGAAAACTAGGTATTCACATGTAGAAAAAAAAAAAAAAGAGTCCTGTCTCTCATCATACACAAAAAGCAACTCAAAATGATAAAACACTCTAATGTACCCCTGAAACTTTGACAGTACCAATGAAAAATGCCTGAAAACACATCAAGATACCAGAAGAAATGATGAATTTCAATAGCTCAGTAAACTAAAGGAAGATTTCACAAAGAAAACTGTCTCAAGTTTAAAAACTTTCTGAACAGCAAAGAGAACAATTACCAGTGTTATAAGACAACTAAAAGAATGCAAGAAAGCTTTCTCTTTATGTACAGTATGCAATCAATAAATGGAAAATGAGATAAACAGTTTTCTTTAGAATACACGCACAAATTATCAACAAGGAAATGAAAGAAATTCTCTTGGTGTAGAGTAATTATAATGAAGAATAGAAAAAGTAGACAAATATTGTGGCTTAGGTCTATAATCAGAACATTTAAGTAACAAAGGCAGGAGTATAGCAAGTTCAAAGTCAGACTATATATATCAGACAAGATACTGCTGTCTCTGGAAAGAAAAAATAATATTCTGGCAATGATTTATGTAAGGAACACTTAGACTTTTGTTATATAATGCACATTAGTAAAACTAATATAGAAATAAGCATAATATAGAATTAAATAAATAATAAGTAAATAATAATATAGAAATAAACTAATATAAAAATAAATAAAAATAGAACATATGAACATATATTCCTGTTGTACTAACATTTGAAGAAGAGTTTTAGCATATACAAACAGTATTCACAGTAGCCATGTAAGAGGATCAGGGCAGATATAGACCAGCAGTAAAATGGATGGAGTGTTTGCCTAATAATAAGAATGAAATTGTGACATTTGTGAAATTGTATAAAACTTAGAATAGGGAAACAGTGCATCAGGTAAGAACATTTGTTACTATTTCAGGGGACCTTGTTCAAGGTCCAAGCTACAACATGGTTTCTATATTCGACTGTGACTCCAATTTCAGGTGTTCTGAGAGCCTGTTCAGGTCACCACAGACATCAGGCATGTGGTAGATATGCGTACAGACACATAAAAAAGATATGACAATCTTAAGAAAAGAAAATGCATAAAACTGAAGGAGGCTTTTTTAAATTAAATCATCCTGACACAGAGAAAAGTAGTGCATATTCTCTCACATTTGTGGAAGCCAAATTAGCCAACGTGCACGTCAACTAGTGATTGTTGTGAACTATGAGGAGTAGGAAGAGTCTGTGGAAGACGGTATTGAAAATGTGACTCTATCTATGCAAAGCAACATCTACACAGTTACCCAAATGAATCTTTAGAAAATAAAATTAGCATGTTTGATATCTGTTTTTAATTTTATTAATGTCACTTAAGTTAACATATAAGCAAAATAGACAGTCCTTTGATATCTTGGCTGACTCCTTTATCTCTAGTTAGTGTCAATGAATAAATCCTAACTTCTGTTTTAGGAGCTGATGTAAATTGATTTCTGAATGCATAACCTTTCGACAACTGAGGTAGGTAAGGTGTCTTTACCAATCTCAAAGAATTCATGAGTAACTAACTGGCCTAAGAAGAACTTTCTTCCTTGAGTCTAAACAGACATACCAACGATCTGAAGAGCTTGCCCTATAAGTAGGTAGGTATTGCTGGCCATATTTTTTCTCTTCTTTATTGATTTGTCCTTGACACTATTATATTCATCGTTTTTTTCAACAAATGAAGAAAACGGTGCCAGAAGAAAGAAAAAATGTATGTTCATTTCTCAATATCTCAATAATGATATATTAAGGTGTCCCCTTAAAGGTAAGTGTCTAAAGAGGATACTCCAAGTTATTTTGTGTTTATGGAACTGAAAACAAATTACCAAAAGAATCCCTCCATTAAGATAAACAGAACTTGTCATTAGCACTAATATGAACTGATTATTCATGCCTTTTCTCTCCAGTCTTTTATGCTTTGGTAGAATTTCAGTAATATAGATGTTAACACACATTAAAATCAGATTCCATTATGGGTTATATAGGTGTTGAATTTATGTCCATTAATTTAAAATAGGAGTGTGAGGAAAAACCTACCTAATTGGATATATTGTCTAACTTGTAAGATTTATTATTTCATTTTGAATAGATTACATTTATCAATAGGCAAAGATTTACTTGATATAATTAAACAAGGAGGCCATTTGCTGTTGTTTGGTAACAGTAGGAGATTTTATAACACCGTGCAATAGATGAATTGATCTACCAAACACAATTACACCTACTCACTGGGCTTATACAAGAGCACTAAGAAATTCCAATAAGTAATTTTAATCAGTTTTAATAAATGTAAACTGAATCAGAAAAGCTGTTCTATTTGAGAGAAGAAAAAAGGAGCAGTTTACTTCCTTCCTTTCTTCCTTTCTCTTTCTTTCTTTCTTTCTTTCTTTCTTTCTTTCTTTCTTTCTTTCTTCCTCCCCCTCCACCTTTTGACATATTATTCTCTGATAGTTTTTACATTTGCCAAGTAAAAATAGCACAGAACCCATCAGCATGGCATCAAAGAAAATACACTGTGGGTATTTTCCCCATGTTATTTAATAGTAATACTCAAATATGTGTAAAGTTTTCAGACACTGACAAATTGCTGTTCTCTATATTTTCAGCATACTGAAAAACAAAGCGAGACTATTTTAAAATAACTAAGATTGCACAGTGAATTCAAAAGAGATTTCATACATTTCTAGGATATATTCAGAGTTACTCAGTTAATGCATCTGTCATGATCATGCACATTTCTTGTTTAGTTCATCATTGGAAGAGATGAGTGTCTAGAGTCTAAAAACAAGATGAATAATGAGACAAAATGTGTATTATGTTGTAGCAAGAAGAGGGAGGTTGAAGATAAGGACAGAGAGAAGGGAGAAAAAGAAAGAGGAGAGAGATATAAAATAAAGGACACACACACGGGGGGTGAAATTATGACACAAACTAGTTTAGAATCTAATTTTATATCCTAGTTTGTTTATTTGAAGAAGCACACTTCCAGCTGGAAAAGTATTTTATAATATAAAATCTTGGTTTGGGTAACTTTGCACAGATAATTTTATAGGATGGTTTTGCCTTAGAGAGTTGTCTAGACGATGTTCAATGGGTCATTTGAATTCCAACACTCAGGCTGGACTTTCATTTATTACCTGGCACTGGAAAGTGTTCTCTATGGTACTATCACAATGTGGTGCTCTGTATTAATTTTGTCAGCACAAGTATTTCATTTATTTTTTATTATTATGTGTACTTGTTTCTATGTATATATATATGCCACATTCTTTTAGGCGTCTGAAGAATCAAGAAGAGGATATTAGCTCTGCTGGAGTGGGAATTACATGTAGTTGTGAGCTGCCTCACTTGAGTTCTGGAAAATGAGCTTGGTCACCTGGAAGAACGAAAGGTGCTCTTATTTACTGAGCCACCTGTACCGCCCCGTATATATGCTTTGCTTTTTCATCTTATTTTATATGCATGGGTGCTTTGCCTCCCTGTGTGTCTGTGCACAGCTTGTATAAAATGCCTGAAGAGACCGGAAGAATGTGTCAGATCTCCTGGGACTGGAGGTATAGACAGTTATGAGCCACCATGTAGGTACTGGAAATAAAATATTTCTCTTCTAGAAGAGCAGCCAGTTCTCTTAACCATTGAATTGTGGCTTCAGGCCCAATCACCAGGGATATAAATAATTTGATTCATGAAGCCATAAGCAAGCCTTCTAGTGTATCACTTCACTATTTCCATGTTTGTTGCTGAGATAAAATACAATGGCGCAAAGAAACTCATAAGAGGAAGGAATTTTCCTGGTATACAATTCCACATTACAGTGCATCATATTAGTCTAGGGACTCAAGTAAGGTGTCACATTATATCCACAATCAAGAGCAAAAATAAACAATATGTTTCCTTGCTTATTTTATTACTGGTATTGTTCAGCTTGGTTTTCTCACTCAAACAACTCAGAGTCCAGCATAGGGAAAATTGTCACTTACGGTGTGTTCTGTTTACCTATATTAACTTAACTTAAGAACTGGTTGCATCTATCTATCTCAGTAAACACTCAAGGCAGTCTGTTAGATCATGCTCACAGATCAGCCTGATACAGATAATCTATCACTAATGTTTTCTTCCTAGGTGATTCTAAGTGGTATCAAGTTGACAGTTAACACACCTAAAAGCGGCAGAAATGGCTCAGGAGTTAAGGGCATTTGCAGATTTGCAGAGGACCTGTGTTTAGTTCTTAGTGCTCAAAAGAGGAGCTCACAAGCACATGTAGCTTCATTTCCAGGGTATTTTGTGCTCTCTTCCAGCCTATGTTGGTATCTGCACACATATGTACTTGTATAAACACACTCAGGCACTCACACACACAGAGACTAAACAGAATCCTCATATACTGCAATCATTAATCATTCCATAACTGTGGAAAGTCTCTGTAACTGGAGGTTTCTCTCCCACCTGCCAGTTCCCGAATAACCACTCTGAGAATTAATATTAATTACATACTGTTTGGCCTATTAGTTGTAGCTTATTACTAACTAGTTCTTACAATTTAAATTAACCCATTTCTATTATTCTATATTTTACCATAAGGCTTGTGACTTCTTAGGTCACTTCTTGCTTCTCTGGTGGCTGCTGGCACCCCAGTGTTCCGGTGTTTCTTTTTTCTCCCTGTATCTGTATTGATTTCCTGCCTACCTATGTTCTTTCCTGCCATAGATCAACGCAGTATCTTTATTAACCAATGGTAATAAAACTTATTTGCAGCATACAGAAGTATCCCACATCAAGTATCTCTGGAGGTGTTGCTACAGAAAGTTTCTCTGACTTTGCAGTTATCAAAGAGTTTCCACCCCTTTGCATTTACAAATTAGGCTAAAAGCAGAAGGTCACTGAGGCCTCTTACCTAGTGCCTGTTTTGCCACAATGCTCAACTCCAAAGCATCTTTCAATTGTTTTAGTCCTTATCCAGTGCCATCCTGATCCTCTAGTTTGTTTATATCAACTTAACTAGAGTCATGTATTATAAAATTTCATCCACCCCCACACTTATGAGTAAAACTTTCCATTTGTTCTTTATGAGTGAAAACTTTCTCTTCTTGTAGTACCCCTGTCCTGTTCCACTAACAATAAAGCTTTAGCTCTCTCTCTCTCCCTCCCTCTCTCTCTCTCTCTCTCTCTCTCTCTCTCTCTATATATATATATATATATATATATATATATATATATATATATATATATTCTGAAGAGGAATTCATCTCAGTTCATTTCTACCCACACTATAGTGAAGTAATATCCTAATTTATTTACAATATCTTCTAATTTGTGAATCCCTGCAAAACTTCCGCATCTGTTGTCTAAAATTTTGTATTCTTGATATTGTTCTTCTTTTCTAACGATAAACCTAAATATAAGTAAGACACTGCAAAAATTAACGTATATTAATATAATAATATAATTTATACATAATACTACTCAGGTGCAGAAAATATGTGTCTCCTAAAACAATTTTAATATACTAATAAACATGTTACTAACAAAGATACTTAGCTGACAATATTCACCATAATCTACTCATCCAAAAGATGGATGAAAAACCATATTAAGTCTCATTATCAGTCTACTGAAATACCTATCATTAGCAAGAATGACCACACAATGTGATTATGATGGCAAATTTCATGTATAGAACACGGAGTAATGTAAAATATAATAAAAATTTTAATGATCACCTTTTCAAAATCTTCAAAGTTAGCCAAACACCTACCATACACTGACCTTTCCCTGCTACCTCATTTATGTAAGAGTAGAGAAAGTATGTCTCCTTCCAAACCCTTTATGTGTATAACTTTATTTGTCATACTAAAATTCTATTACAAAATAAACCTCCAAAGCAAATGAAGAGATAAATTATAAAGTACTCTATACTGGAATACAATTCAACTAACTATATTAGAAAATTGAAAGATATTCTTTATTGTTTTCAGATAAGAAAATTTTGAAGAGATAGTCTCAAATTTAGAGAGAGAGAGAGAGAGAGAGAGAGAGAGAGAGAGAGAGAGAGAGAGATTACACAAGGCATTAAAAGGGAAGATAATGAGTGGTCAAGGCAGGCTGGATTGTCAAAGACAGCTAAGTATCAGATAGAATAAATTTTAATTTTCGGGTGTAATTATATTTCACAGAAATCCATCATATATTATAGGAATAGGTGGAATGTTTAAAACCTAGAAATGTAAATTATTCTGATCTGATCACACTATGTTCTATGAATACATCTAAATATTATATGAACTCTCAATTTGCATGATGATGTCTCAAAAGAAACAAATTGAAGGTCAATAAATTTTTGAATCATTCTGATCTTATACCATGTAGCTGTGACAAAGTATCTGCAAAGGGCTCTTGAGATGGCTCAGTAGGTAAAGGCTTGCTGCCATGCCTGAATACCTGACTTCAATACCTGAAATACATAGGGTAAAAGTAAAACTTATTCTCTAACCTCCACATATACCCCAACGTATATATACACACAAATACTGGTAACTATTAGCAAAAATTGAAAATGACTATGCCCACTTAAGAATAAAATGCTTATTCCAGATTACTGTGTCCAGAGGATTCAGTCCATCATTACGTGACAGCAGCAGCATGGAGGAGCATGATAGTCATTGATCACTGGCATTCAGGAACAGACAGAACCAGAAGTGGGGCCTGTGTATATAAAACTAAGGACATGCCTCATCAATGCTCCACCTTGTAAAGTTCCACAATATTTTTTAAATGTGTACCAGCTGAGGACCAAGTATTCAAACATGTGACTTTAGATGGGATCATCCTCATTCAAATCATGACAGTTATATGAATGAAGAGACAGAGATGACATATGTTATCATTTCATTTACATAACATTTGAAAAATGTAAACTTGTGTGTGTTGGACAAAAAGTACTTTGTTTTCTGGAATAGAAAGAAAGCAAAGGAAGATGAAGAATACTGGGTGGGGGGAGGAAATCTTTGGAGGTAGAAGTGTGTTCATTGTCATGATTACAGTGACAGATTATGAGGTTATAAATATTTCAACATATAAAATTCCATACAGAAATTTATTGTGTATGAAATATTCCTTCAAAAATGATTTGTCATTTTAAGTCATCAGACAATAAAATGCAATTATATTCACTGAAATTAGAATTGTTCTAATATGACAATAAAACAATATCAAACTGCAAACAAACAAGATGAATAGAATATAAAACTGGATACCCTTTGTCAAACTGTGCCTTTCTTGTGGATTCTGAAATGACTCCACCCTTTTGGACTTTCAATCTAGATAGGTAAGCCTACTTATAGTTACTTAGCTTGCTAGTTTCAAAGCATTGGTTTAAACTACTTTGGTTTGCTTTTAAAAATAACTTACTGGATTTATATATAAAGGTCCTTATATATAAAATTATCTCAGAAAGCCAGGGGTATACATGTGTACTGTGAGATGGTCAGATGTGTGAATGGCACTACAATCGGATAGAGTATTAAGCCCTCACAGCCCCCTGTGCACATCTTGTTTAATCATTGCAAATGTTCTTATCCGGTTTCCCTGAATCTTCTCCCAGGACTTGGTGAACCCTGCATCTTGTGGAATTCGCTTCCCAGTTATGGGCACAACCAGCTATTCAGTTTTCATTGCAAATCTATCTTAGACTCCACCTAAAGCCAAAAGGTGCCAATTTGTTTTATGCTACTACCTTTGAAAGCCACAGCTGAAAGCAATAACAGAAATCATTATAACTCTCATTTTACAGATAAGTTGAATGGCATAAAACTCACTGTCCTACCAAGGAATCATGTAGAATCTTTATTACATGTCTGATAAATTTAACACTCTCTACTTGACATTTTAAACATTCTGGACTCCAGTGTTTCATATAGCCATATACCTAGCATTTAGGAAACTGAGTCAATAATTGTGAGCTCAGAGACAACACAAACTACATTATAAAACCCTGCCTCAAAAACATGCCTTGATCATTAATAAATAATAAAATAATTAAATTGGTGTGAAGAATTGATTCAGCACTGGTTGTTCTTCAAGAAGACCTCAGTTAGTTTCTCAGCAGCTCACAATGACTTGTGATTCCAGTTCTAGTGGATCTGATGCATTCTTCTGGTCTCTGCTGAAAGTCCATGCATGTGTTACAAAAATGCATGCAGGCAAAATCCCCACACACAGAGAAATTGTAATAATTTGGAAAAAAGGAAATAAGAAACACTTTTTATTATTGCTTATTCTTTTAAATTGATTTTTATTGAGCTCTACATTTTTCTCTGCTCCCCACTCTGCTTCACTCCTCTCCCCTTCAACCCTTCCCCAAGGTCCCTGTGCTCCCTGAGTAAATTTACTCAGAAGATCTTGGCTTTTTCTACTTCCCGTGCAGGTTAGATCTATGTAAGTCTCTCTTAGTATGCTCATTTTTGTTTAAGTTCTGTGGGATTGTGGTTTCTAAGATGGGTTTCTTTGCTTTATGTTTGGTAAACACTTATGAGTATGTACATGTAAAAACTGTTTTTCTGTGTCTGGTTTACCTCACTCAAAATAATGTTTTCTGGCTCTATCCAATTTCCTGCAAAATTCAAAATGTCATTATTTTTTCTGCTGTGTAGTACTCCATTGTGTAAATGTACCACATTTTCCTTATCCATTTTTCAGTCGTGGGGCATTTAGGTTGTTTCCATGTTCTGGCTATGACAAACAGTGTTGCTATGAACATAGTTGAGCACATGTCCTTGTGGTAAAATTGAGCATCCTTTGGATATATACCCCAAAGTGGTATTACTGAGTCTTGAGGAAGGTTGTTTTCTAATTTTCTGAGAAAATGCCACACTGACATCCAAAGGGGCTGTACCAGCTTGCATTCTCAACAGCAATGCAGAAGTGTTCCCTTTTCCCCACAACCTCTTCAGCATAAGTTGCCATCAGTGTTTTTGATCTTGGCCATTCTTACAGGTGTAACATGGAATCTCAGAGTTGTTTTGATTTGCATTTCTCTGATGGCTTAGAATGTTGAACATTTCCTTAAGTGTCTTTCAGCCATTTTAGATTCTTCTATTGAAAGTTCATTGTTTATTCTTATACTACTTTTATTTATACCAATGTTCTTTTCTTTTCATGATATACCTGTGTCCATAATTTTCAATAAGTTATTAATTGCCCAAATTTGGCATTAATGTGTTTTACTAAATGAATGAAACATTGTAAGGTATATTTTTAATGAACATTTCAAGTTCAATAATATGAGTGTTATTGAATAGTATTTTGTAAAGCTGTTTAAAATCTTGAGAAAAAAAATAGGTAAACTCTGTATAAGAATTTGACCTCCTTCTCCTGCTGTCCCTTGACACAATAAGCTCTGGAGATCAGTGACTGGGTGTATATGCACCAGGTTCTACTCTTTATGCATGGTCAACAAACTAACCATTGATGAGGAATGGATATAGGAATTTGTATTAGCTTGTATGTACCTTCCCCCCCCACACACCATGATACTTGCAGTCACGGAATTACTGTTCAATACCTTATTTTTTTATCCATATGAAGACTAGAGAATTTAATCAGCTAATATACAATGCAACCTTTCATGATATCACCCAATATATTACTGTACAGGTGGTCTTCCTAAACACAATGGAAGTTACTACACAGAGTTGTCTCCAAACTATAATGTTACACAATCTTCACATATTGTCCATATTTTCTTTTATTTTGCCACAATAAAATACTTACCAAAACTACCCGGGGATAGGAAAGGGTTTATTATTTTTTTTCAAAGTTTCCAATCTATCACTGAAGAAAGCCAGGGCATAAACTCAAGGCTGGAACTAGGAAGCAGGAACTGAAACAGTACCACAAAGGAACGCTGCAGTAAGCTTGCTTCCTTAGGCTTTGTCAGCTGCCTGTTTATACAAAGCAGGTCTATCTTTCCTGAGATCGCATGACTTCAGTGTTCTAGAACCTTTAGCATCAAATTGTTATCAAGAAAATGAGCCGACAGGTTCATTTGATGAGAGCAATTTCTTAATTGAGATTCTCTCTTCTCAGATATGTCTAGGTTTGTGACAGGTTGACAAATATTAATCAGACAAGTATAATTTATATTTTGTTGTTGAAACACATTCTGAGAAATTGATAAATACTTTTGAGATGGGTTACAAAGACACATACAGGAAAAGTACTGCAATTTTACTTTATAGACACAGTCAAATACTTTTAAATTTTTCTTAAAACTAAATCTTATATCTGACACCTCAAATATTTTATATAGACAGAATATATAATTTAAAAAATATATGCCTGAAGATGTGTAAAAGTGTTTGGGAAATGCTTTCAAAATAAAACATTGCAATATAATTTTGCTTTGTTCAGAATTATAACAAGTATGGATATGTGCTTCTGTAGTGCCAATATAATGAACAATATAATTGAACTAGAAATGCTGGCTACAGTTTGAGCTAAAAGATGTCCTATGAAAATGTGCTAGGAGTAGACCACACACAAGGCACCATGTAGATGTGAAAAGGAGAAAAGAAGAGACTCAGTTTATGACATTCATATATCTCTTGTACCTTTTCTTTTTTTAAAAAAAATCTACATGTAGTTTCAGAAGTAGAGAGCCTTTTCAAAAATAATATATGGAATCTGTTTATCCATATCTCTCCTCAAATGTCAACATTTCATTTTTCTCTCTTTCCCTCCTAGTCACCTCTATTTCTCATTTTCAGTTTATGCTATAGAAATGAAGTATTGATTCTTCTCCAATGTATGCTGCTTGAAACAAGGACTTTTCTGTACTTTTTATTTAATATCACTAATACCTTCTATGGTTCCTTGTTTATTTTTTTTTACAATTTTGTCTGTCTACTCTTCATATTCCTTAATTTCCCAAGATTCAAGGGATGTAATATTGGTTTATTGCATGTATACTTATTTTATATTTATAACTAACACTGAATCTTTTATAATGGAAAAGTCAAGCTTAATCACAATTAATCAAGGTGATATTTTCGTTTTTTATCTATCTCTTTTAGGATTATGTACATTATACTAATGATTCTTGCTTTGCTATAGATATATTTTTCAGTTTTCATCTTTTATTACTCTCAAAAGATGTAATTGTTCTCAATACTTTGATTGAAAAAAAATCAATACATGAAAACAAAGTCTGACATATTTCTGGTAACCAGAATTTTCTAAGAATATGAGACCCTGAAGAAAGCATGAATTATTGTGTGTCATTGAGTGTTTTCCCCATGTTGCCCTGACAACTTTCTTTTTAGATCTTCATGGTCTAAACAAGCACACTCGGTCTTTTTACTCTTCTTCCTATCTAAGATGAAGAGAGAACAATCTTATCACTCAGTAGACCCTCAAATGCTTATTGAAAATTTAAAAAAATACTCAGTAGAGGTTCCTATTCATACCTTTTTTAGAGCACACTTAAAATACATGAGGTAGTTCATTGCAGTAGTTCCAAAACTCTTATAAAAATCTGTTTTCACAAAATAATTAAATACATTTTAATAATAAAGGACAAACATTATTGATGTGGGATTACCCTCCATATGCTGTGAATACCATTGGTTAATAAAGGACTGCTTTGATCCTATAGCAGAGCAGAGCAGAAAGACCTAGGCGGAGAAAACTAAAGTTAATGCTGGGAGAAAAAAAGGGCAGAGATAGAGAGAAGCCATGGAGATTCTCTGGAGACAGACACGGTGAAACTTTGCTGGTAGACCATGACCTTCTGGTGATGTACAGATTAATGTAGATGGATTAAATTAAGATGCAAGAGTTAGCAAATGAGAAGCTAGAGCTAATGGGCCAAGCAGTGTTTTAAAAAATATAGTTCTGTGTAGCAGCGTAAACGAATGCAGACAGATTGTAAAAATATATATAGTTTTAATGTAGAAATAGACTTACAGAACCACCGTTCCCGCGGAGACCAGGAAAGCAGAAGAGACAGCTGGGAGCACACTAGCCAAATTTATAGGCAGACATTAGCCTGAGGCAAACACGCCCCCCAAGGGGCTGGACTTATCCCTACATCTCCGTTTTTGTCTAAATAAGACAGAACCAAACCAAATACAACTATATACAATAACAACAAATAATAAATATAACAATCAATATTGAGAACAAAATCTTTGCTAAACATTCTATCTCAAGGAGTCCAAATAATGTAGAGAGTAACTACAATTATATAATCTTCAACTCCGTCAAAGATCTGAGAAGGGAATAAACACTACTCAACAAACGAGATATATCCAAATGTACAACAATTGACAGAGACAACTGACTACCTGGGCAATCACCAAAAGTCACGTTTGCAGCGTTGAAGCAACCAACTTTGGCTAAGGCCTAACATAACTGACATACCATTATTAAAGGCAAGGAACTTTTCAAAACTATCTTACCCTGTCTTGACAGGATATGACAGTCCTGTTTTATCCATTGATGCACGCTCTGTATCTTTGCCAGTGGTTGAGGTATGGGTATTTCTTTGCCCAAAGGCCAGTTCTGCCAAATAGAAAGGCTCCAGGTGGAGTGTCTTTGGTGCTCAACATTCTTTCAGGAATAGAGCGGTGTTGCCAGGAGCAATTGTGTCTCACTATCACAAAACTCTGAGTTAGATTAAAGGCCATTTTCTACAGCTCTTTGAAGAGGTCGAAGTTTATCTATCTATACTGAGTATAATCTCTATATATCTAGAGAACCTGATTAGTCTAATTATAAATGACAAACTTAGATGACTATTTATATATATAATTCTCAATATCTATCTAACTTAAAGACTAAGACAATAAACAACTGTGTAACAAATGAGGATAATGACCTCCAAATATAAACACTGTACAAATATACATTGCAATATGGTAAATATATATCAATACACAAACATTATATAAGTATCTTAATCAGAGGTAGAAATGTACACTGCAATATGGTAAATATATACAATATATATTTATCAATACAATATATGTCAATAAATAAAAAAGGTTTTAAACAGAGATAGAAACATGCATGCATACAATAGTCAATATAATTTAACTTTGTATCAATATACAAGAATCGATACCAATATATTTGTCTAAAAGCAGTAACTCACAATTATAAATCTATTATCCCATCATTCCCTCTTTTTTTTTCTCAAAATGATCCCTGAGCTTATAAAATTCCTCTCCCAACCTCCCAACCCCTAAATGATGTCCCTAAACCCAGGGGTAAATTTTACTGGGAGAGGGGACGTCGTCCTCTAGAATTACTTCCAGCTGTCATGGGGCGACATTCTTTCTGGGGGATCCTGTGAAAGTAAAATGATGGTTAAATTTCAAGATCAATGTCTTTTAAAATTGCCAATAGTCTCTGAGTATTTTGTGCAGGTCTGGCCAGAATGTTGTACAAGATGTGCACCATTTCAGCTAACCAAGTTGGGATCGTCTTGTGCAGCTGGTATCCAAAACAGGTCTTGTAGTATAGCTATCAGTATCACGATGTCATATCAACGAGGTAGAGTTGTTGTTGTGGGGCCCCATCTTCTTCCTGGAAACTTCAAATGTCACTTCAGGAAAAACTCATTGTTCATTGTGAAAAACTTAAACATTAATCATATAGACATATATAGACATACATATATATATTCAATGAAAGGCATGATAGACATATTCAATGAAAAGTATGATAGATATGAAGAAAAGCAAAGATGTTTTCTAAACTCATATTTCTTTCTGTCCCATATCATGGCTCTTGACATGAGACAGAAACTCCAGAAACTCTGCGTTTTTCTCTTACTAACAGGCTTGGAATTGGAGAGGGACTGAGCCAGAGTCCAACTTCAAAACAAGCTCTATATATTTATAAAGAAATGTTTAATAAGACATATAAATAAAAATGAATACTTACAAAATGTGTCCATCCATCAGTAATTAAATATTCAGGGTCCCTCAATTTCTTTGAAGATGAGTATTTTCTTGTGGAGATAAGAAAAGAACCCTGCCTCCAACCTATCTGTATTTCTTACCATCAGTGTGTTCGCCATCCTTATGAAAGAATTGTTAATTATCTTTTCCAAGTGGCTTCTCTTCTTCAAACCAAACCTTTATTAATTTTGATGGTATCCACAATTTTTCCTCACCTGTGGAGATAAGAGAAACACCCTTCCCCAATGTAGCACATCTCCTGGCTTCCATTGTGAGGTCAGCACATTCTTGAAATAAACTGGTTGATTTAGTTCAGTAGACTTTTCCATTATCCAATGTCTTTCTGCAGCCGTTGTTCCCTTCTCATTAGCGTTGAGAAAATTCAAGGTTAACAAAGCATTATGTAACCTATTTCTGGGGGTGTTTTCCACCCCTTTCTGTTTGTTCAACAAATCCTTTATAGTTCGATTTGATCTTTCTATGACTGCTTGACCTGTAGGATTGTATGGTATACTTGTAACATGCTTGATATTGTAATAATCAAAAAAACGTTTCATTTTCCTAGAAACATAAGCAGGACCATTGTCCGTCTTTATTTGTGTAGGTATACCCATGATAGCCATGACTTCTAATGAATGAGTGATTACTGCATCAGCTTTTTCTGAACTTAAAGCAGTTGCCCACTGAAAGCCTGAATAAGTGTCAATGGTGTGATGAACATATTTCAATTTGCCAAATTCTGCAAAGTGGAATACATCCATCTGCCAGATTTCATTCCTTTGGGTGCCCTTTAGATTATCCCCTGCAGGCAGTGGCGTTTGGTTATAGAAAGAGCAAGTAGGGCATTTCTTTACAATCTCCTTAGCTTGTTGCCATGTAATTGAAAATTCTTTCTTCAAACCTTTGCTATTAACATGATGTTTTTTATGAAATTCAGAGGCTTGTAGCACACTGCCAATCAATAATTGATCAATTTCTGCATTATCTTTTGCTAGAGGACCTGGCAGACCCGTATGGGATCAGATGTGTGTTATGTACATAGGGCAAAGCCTGTTCCTGATCAAATCTTGAACCTGGAGAAACAATGAGGTTAGTTCTGTATCATCAGGTATAAATTCAGCAGTTTCAATATGTAAAATAACTCTTTCTGCATATTGTGAATCAGTGACTATATTAATAGGTTCTTTAAAATCCCTTAGCACCATAAGAATGGCATATAATTCCGCCTTCTGGACAGAATTATACGGACTTTGTTCCACCTTACCCAAGTCTTCTGATTTGTAACCTGCCTTCCCTGATTTATTGGCATCAGTATAGAATGTACGGGCTCCAGTTATTGGAGCATCACGGACAATTCGAGAAAGAATCCAAGAAGTTCTCTTTATGAAGTTAAGCCTCTTGCTTTTTGGATAGTTGTTATTAATGTCTCCCAAAAAATTAGCACAAGCTCTTTGCCATGGTTCATTATCTTCCCATAATTTCTTTAGTTCATCAGCAGTGAAAGGCACTATAATTTCTGCTGGGTCTATGCCTGCTAGTTGACGAAGTCTCAGCTTGCCTTTTATAATTAACTCAGAGACTTTCTCCACATAAGTTTTGAGTTTCTTACTTGGTTTATGTGGTAAAAAGATCCATTCCAAAATAATATCATCTCTCTTCTTTAAAATTCCTGTAGGAGAAATTTTTGATGGTAGTATAAGAAGAATACAATCGAGCTCTGGATTCACCCTGTCCACATGTGCCTGTTGTAATTTTTCCTCAATCATTGTCAGTTCCTCTTCTGCTTCAGCTGTTAATTCTCTGGGACTGTTTAAATCTTTATCACCATCCAAGGTTTTGTTCAAATGAATTATTAGATCAGGTGATATTCCAATACCTGGTCGTAGACTGGAAATGTCTCCTAACAGTCTTTGGAAGTCATTAAGAGTCCGTAGGCGATCTCTCCTAATTTGTGCTTTTTGTGTCTTAATTTTTTGCAAACCTATTTTATAACCTAAATAATTAACAGAATCTCCCTTCTGAATCTTTTCAGGAGCGATTTGCAATCCCCATTTAGGTAAAAGTATCTTTATTTCTTCAAACAGTCTGTTCAAGGTATCCATGTTTGAATCAGATAACAAAATGTTGTCCATGTAATGGTATACTATAGATTTGGTAAATTTCTTGCGTATTATTTGCAATGGTTGTTCACAAAATATTGGCACAGGGAGGGGCTATTTAACATACCCTGGGGGAGGACGGTCCAGTGGCACCTCCTCGAAGGTTGAGAATTGTTATAAGTAGGCACTGT
Organism: Microtus pennsylvanicus; assembly: GCF_037038515.1. Classification (NCBI taxonomy): domain Eukaryota; kingdom Metazoa; phylum Chordata; class Mammalia; order Rodentia; family Cricetidae; genus Microtus; species Microtus pennsylvanicus. The sequence goes on along the minus strand of NC_134586.1, from coordinate 69,715,197 downwards.
GAAGGCAAATTTTTCTCTATCTTCTTTTTGCAAAGGTATAGTGAAAAAACAATCCTTTAAATCAATAACTATGAAAGGCCATCCTTTTGGTAATAAAGAGGGCAAAGGAATTCCAGATTGCAGAGGGCCCATAGGTTGAATAACCTTGTTGATGACCCTGAGATCTGTCACCATTCTCCATTTACCTGATTTTTTCTTAACCACAAATACAGGAGAATTCCAAGGGCTGGTAGATTCTTCTATATGTCCAGCATCTAATTGTTCTTGTACCAGCTGTTCTAAAGCCTGTAACTTTTCCTCAGCTAAAGGCCATTGCTTTGTCCATATTGGTTTCTCAGTCAACCATTTTAGAGGTAAGGCTGTTGGATCTCTGAAGGGACATCAATTGCTTGTTCTTGTACACCCTGAATGGCCGGTTTTCTCCATTTGTAATATCTTTTAATATTATTCTCAGAAATATAGGCTCTAGAAGTAGCAGAAATGTTAATTTCGGTATTCCATTGTTGTAATAGGTCATGACCCCATAAATTCATTGCAATATTGGCTACATGTGGCTTTAATTTTCCTATTTGTCCCTCTGGCCTTATATGTTCTACCCATCTCATGCTCTGCCTTACTGGAGATAGGGTTCCAATTCCCAGGAGCTGAACATTTACATTCTGAAGAGGCCAATACGGATGCCAAGATTCTGGGGTAATGATACTTACATCAGCACCTGTGTCCAGCAGGCCAGTAATAAAAATGCCATTTACACACACTCTCAGTTTAGGTCTTTGATCATTTATAGAAGTTTGCCAAAACACACGTAACTTATCTTTCTGATCATTATTGCTTGTAACAGTAGGCATGGGGCTTCCTAATTGTCCTGATGAGGCATGTTCTCTACAGAAACTGGAAATGACTGAACCATGTTTGCCATGGGGGCCTGTGAGGCCCCCCCTCTCACGTTTCCCGACTGTATCAGGTTGCCTTGTCTATCTCTTGTAGACCTGCATTCATTCGTCCAATGTCTGCATTTTCCACATCTTCTACATAAACCTGAAGGCTGAGTTCTCCTATTTCTGTTATTTCTAGAAAATGCATTATTATTATTTCTGAAAGATGCATTATTATTATTATTATTATTATTATTATTATTATTATTATTTCTGAAAATCCATTGTCTACAATTCCTTTTCATATGACCCACTTTGCCACAATTAAAACATTTGGTATTCTGGTGTCTCCTTTTACCATTGGAAATTGCTTCTTCTACCCATGCTTCAGTGCCATAATCAAATGTATCAACACTGAGTGTATGCAAGACCCATTCTTCCAAAGGCGCTGATCTGAGCTTTAAAGGCCCCAAAATTCTTTTGCATTCCACATTTGCATTTTCATAAGCCAAAGACTCAATCATTATACGTCTTGCTTCTGGGTCAGATATCCCTATTTGTACAGCCTTAGTTAATCTTTGTAAAAAGTCACTAAAGGGTTCTCTCTGACCCTGTTTAACTCTGACAAATGATTCCATTCTCTGTCCTGGGTCTTGTACCCTGTCCCAAGCCCTTAAGGCTGCTGTAGTACACATGGAGAGTGTGTTTTTATCCAAATAAGCTTGTTCCTGAGGGTCGGAAAAGAGCCCTTCACCTAGAATTTTATCTAGGGAAATGTCAATTCCCTTTGCTTTTTCCTGCTGTTCTAAGAGTCTAGCCTCTTGCCTGAATAAGCATTTCCATTTCAATTGTGGTCCACTCTCAAGTACTGCAGAGCTCAGCTGGAGCCAGTCCGAGGGGGTTGCTCTGCTTGTCGCGGCCCAAGATCTTAGCATCTCTTTAACAAAAGAGGCTTGCATCCCAAAAGTCATGACACCCTGTTTAATTTCCTTGAGGTCATTCATACGGACAGGCTCCCATGTATCCTCCTTGATGACCCTAGGGTTTCTGAAACCAATCACCTTCTCTGTTGTTATTTCTGGAAAGGCAGGTAGAGCTGTAGGTAGAGCTTTGTGGAAATTGTCCAGGAGAGGTTTACCCACAGATGTAGTTAAAATTTGCCTTTCTACCCTTTGCTCTTCTTCATCAGAATTTAGAAATTCCTCAATCCTTTCAATTCTATTCACCATTGCCTTCTGCAATGTCCGAATCTCCTGTCCAGAATTATGTTCCAAAGCCTTCATTGAGGATTCTAAAGTATGAAGTTTGTCCGTTAGAGATAATATCTCATCTTTGGACATAAATCTTATGGCATAAACCGTGCCTTCTTGTATTGACAATCTTTCCGTCAATCTGTCATAAGCTTTAGACAAAATCCAATTGTCACATTCAGCAGTTTTGATTCTCTCAGTTAATGTTTCATTTCCTACAGAAAGGGACTGAAGCTTACAATCCAGATCAGCTGTTCCCTCTTCCATAGTAATGAATTTCTCCTTAATATCAGCCTGGAGATCTTCAAACTGATTCTTGAGAAGATTGTTATCAGCCGGGAGAACTTCAAACTGATTCTTGAGAAGATTGTTGTCATTCTCAATTGTTTTTAAGCGTTCAATCTCTGCTTTAAGAATCCTGGATTCGTCTTGTAAAGACTTTATCATATTTCTATTATCAAACCATTTGGTTCCAATGAAAACTACGAATCCCAGAAGGATCCTTAGATGTGGGGTGATAGACACCTCTTGTAAAATCTCCCACATGGTACAATTAAAAAAAACTGTTAAATTCTTGAATAGTAATGTGTTCAGACATTTTATTTATAAAAGAAAAATTTTTTACCTGCAATGATCGGTTCCTGCCAGTGGTGGTCTCTGTGTTTTTGGAGCCTGTCCTAGAATTAGTTCTTGTAGACCAGGCTGGCCTCAAAGTCACAGAGATCCGCCTGTCTCTGCCTCCCAAGTGCTGGGATTAAAGGCGTGCACTACCATGGCCTGGCAGGCCTCAAACTCACAGAGATCCGCCTGCCTCTGCTTCCCAAGTGCTGGGATTAAAGTGTGCCCTACCACTGCCTGGCCAGCCTCAAACTCACAGAGATCCGCCTCCCTTGCCTCCCAAGTGCTGGTATGAAAAACGTGCACCACCACTGCCCGGCCAAGTCACTTTGTATCAGACCAAATCTGCCACTGTGGCAGCTTTTGTTGCAAAACTGCAGGTACTTGAGCTTCTGCTACTTCAGGCAGTGGGATTCCGCTGCAAAACTTAGCCAAGGCAGGCAGAATGGGCCTGTGTGGCTGAGTATGTCTCGAACTCGGCGCTGGGGCCGGAGTCACGAGCTGAAAAACAGCACCCGGGAGGGTACTGTGTTAGCTAGTGGGCTACCCGCTTGAGTTGGGGGCAAAATAGCCCGACGTTGGACGCCAAAATGTAGCGGCGTAAACGAATGCAGACAGATTGGAAAGATATATATAGTTTTAATGTAGAAATAGACTTACAGAACCACCGTTCCCGCGGAGACCAGGAAAGCAGAAGAGACAGCTGGGAGCACACTAGCCAAATTTATAGGCAGACATTAGCCTGAGGCGAACACGCCCCCCAAGGGGCGGGACTTATCCCTACAGTTCTTATATGCTTAATTCTGGAGTGTGAACAGCTGGGAACCAACAAGCAGCCTACTACACAACATATTATACCATATAATAAGTGATCATACACCTATTTTGTAACTTTGTCTTCTTTAGTGTAGATCACCTACCATTAGGTACCTGCAACATGTTTTTCAATGTATTAACTATTTGCACTGACTAGCAAAAGATTAGAGCAAGAATGCCTGCTGAATACAATCAACAGACTCTTATATATTAGAAAACTTCTTCAGCCCTCTCCCTCTTGTCCTGTGAAAGAGCCCTTCTATTTCACCCAAGAACTCCTTGTTAAGTAAACAAATATCTTGATTGAGGAGCCATTATGGTGTTAGAAAAAACCTAGCACTAGAGAAATTCCCAGGAAACCACAAGGATGTCCCTAGCTAAGACCCTAAACAATAGTAGAGAGGGTGCTTGAACTGTAGTGAGATTGATGATTATCTTAAATGTCACCATAGAATCTCCATCCAGAAACTGATGGAAGCAGAATGTAGAGACCATAGAAGAGCACTGGGCTGAGCTCCCAAAATCCAGTAGAAGAGTGGGAGGAGTGAGACTATGAGCAAAGAGGTTAAGACCATGTTGGGGACACCCTCTAAAATAGTTTACCTGAGCAAATGGAAGCCAGTTTACCTGGCCTGGCAGTGAGACATCCAGCATAGGACCAAACTAGGCCCTCAGAATGTGGCTGACATTTGAATGGCTGGGGCAGACTGTGGGGCCACTGGCAGTGAGAACAGAATTTATCCCTACTGCTTGTTCTGATTTTTTCAATCCCATTCTCTCTGGAGGGATACCTTGCTCAGTCAAGATATGTGGGGGAGTGGAAGGTTGTCCTACTCAAAAAAGTGTACTAGGCTTTGTTGACTCCCCAGTGGAATCCTTACCCTCTCTGAGGAGTGTATGGGGGATGGAATGAGGGGTGAAAGGGGGAAGGTGGAAAGAGCAGGAGGAAGGGAGGGAGTAGGAAATTAATTTGGTATGTAAAGTAGAAAGGATAGATTTTTTAAAAAAATAAATCTATTTTTTTAAAGTACTCCTTGCTCCTTTTGTTAGTTTTTTACTATTTCTTAAGAATTTCCTTTTGTTTCAGAGGCTTTGGAACTTCAAACTTATTCATATGATGAATTAAACTACATTCTTAAATATCTAAAGTGGCAAAATTTACATATAAATAATTCTCTCCAGATATAAATCCGCAAATATATAGCCCTTAAAATATTGAGAGGTATCCTTTTGAGTTGGCTCTGGGGTTACTGGCACAAGAAAACAGCAATTTCAAGACATGAATATCTTACAGAGAAAGTCCAAGGTCAGGATGTACAATTTAGGGAGATAATATTTCAAACTCAACCACACAAATAAGAAAGCAAAAAGATGTCTTGAGATATATTTTTGTGATAAAAGTATTTGTCTATTATATATAATGCCCAAATTCAACCTATAATTCTGTGATAAAATATATAAAATGGTTCCTTTTGTTCAATAATACACATTTCCCATTATCCAAATTAATCAATCACTCTGTGTTGCTATTCCTCAACTATCTGAGACATTTAAATATTTTTCAGCTAGCTTATTCTTGTAACATCAAAACTGTTCATGTAAACACTTGACATCCACGAAAATAGCCTGAAAGAGAAATAACTATAGAATTAATATATATGTGTTTTCATTGAATATTTTTACTTACACAATTTAACCTTAACACTGGTATTTGTGAACTTGCATCTGTGACCCTGTTTGACACCCCCTCCAATGTTACAGACAAGAAATGCTTTTATCCCCACCAGTAGATCTTAATTTGAGGAATATTGCTAAGATTAACTTAAGTCTAACAATATATCTATGCAACAACAGTGTCTCCTACCTAGAAGAAGCTATGTTTATGTAAAATGCAATGATACAGATTCTAACATTGATGCCTTAATGAAACCATCTTGACAGGTACAGTTTGGTCAAACCTGACATTGTCTTGCCAATCATAGCCCTTCCTTCCTAAAATCTATCTCCAGAAACTTGAGGATGCAGATGTTGCACTAAATATTAATGATGAGATTGTTCTCATTTCTGTTACATCCTTGTAGAAAGATGGTATACCAATTATGGTATAAGTTTATATCAACCTAATTACTTTGGGAGCTCCTTCTGCTCCTTCAGCCAGCATCCTTTAAGATACAAGTCCATTTGGACAAGGTCTCTTATAATATAAATGCTGCTGTGTTGAAGGAGCTGTGGGCTGCATTCCTGCCACCCAGCTCCCAGCTGCCTGGCTAGCTTATGCCCCGAAATAATTACACGGAAACTGTATTCTTTTAAACACTGCTTGGACCATTAGCTCTAGCCCTTACTGGCTAATTCTCATATCTTGCTTAGCCCATTTCTAATAATCTGTGTCTTGCCAGGAAAGATTCAGCATGTAAGACCTGGCGGCTGGCTCCATCGTGTCTGCCCTGGAGAGAAGAGGCATGGCATCTGCCCCACTTCCTCTTCCTCCCAGCATTCTCTTCTGTTTACTCCACCCACATATGTTCTAACCTATCATGCCAAGCAGTTTCTTTATTAATTAACCAATGAAATCAACAGATTGATATATGACACTCCCACATCACTGCTGTAAAGCTTGTGTTCACTGTCTTGCTTCTGGCTCTCACTTGCTGCTACTAGACTTTCTTCCAGTTCCACATTCATACAGAAGACTGTGATCTAGGACAGAGATCTGTGAGTCTCCCCTAAATAAATAACACTTTCTTATATGTAATACTGAACTAGTGTGGGATTATTTTGTATCTTCTGCCATCACATAATTGATATGTTACTATTACAAGCATACAATTTGCTTTGTCCTATAATATGAGGGACCTGCTTGTTGGGGTTTCTGTCCTGCCCTGTTCCCACATACTAAAAGTCCCAAAGAAAATCACACAGAGAGTCTACATTAGGTTATAAACTCATTGGCCCATTAGCTCAGGCTTTGTATTAGCTCTTATAATGTATATTACCCAATTATCCTTAGCTATGTTAGCCACATGGTTTGGTCTCTTTCTCAGCTGGTTAGGTTACATCTTGCTTCTTGGTGGTCTGGGCTGGAATGGGAGGAATGAGCTTCCTCCTTCCCAGAATTCTCCTGTTCTCATTGCTCTGCCTCTACTTTCTGTCTGGTTGACCCACCTATACTTCTTGCCTGGCCAATCAGCATTTATTTAAAACATGACTGACAGAATACAGACAATTCTCCCGCACCACTGTCCAAACTACTCAATGGTGTAACTACTCCAAGTATCCTATATAGTAATCAATAAGCTATTCGATGAGATAAAATTGAATATCAATAAAATTTTTGGTTCAAGATTGTGTTTTAAATATCTTGAGGAAAAATAGTACTGGCATTGTTTTCTAACATCCCTAAAGACTTTGAAAATTCACTGCATTGACTGCTAGAAAACAAAATGTAATTTATGTGACCTTGAAGTAGCCATTCTTCAATAAAACACAGAATAGATCATTAATTCTTTGTTACCTTCTTGATCTAAAAGTCTTCCAAAACACATGTGCTAGATGGGTATTGTAACTATATGTGTGGATAAGTGTTCATTTATTAATGTATTAGTGTTTGCACTTAGCCATCATTAAATCAATATATTTATAAAACGTGTTGTATAACAAAGGAAGCCAAAATGTGTTCATTAATTCTTCATGGATTGACCATAAGAAAATGACATTGTTGTTTCACAATCCACTTTTGTGAGAAATAAATTAAGACAATTTATATCAAGATGAGAGATGTGACTTGATTTGAAAGAGGCTTCTGGTTCTAATCTTCACATAGCCTTTCCCCAAATATCAGTCCATATGAAACCCTGACTGTCCCATAGGTCAGACACTTTCTCCTAGGGTATAGAGACTAATGTGTTACAGAAAAAGGTATTTAGAAGAGTTATAAGGAACAGAGATAGAGATTAGCTGCAGTCTGTGGCAGAGAAAGTCTGGGGTAGGAAATGTAAATCCTAGGTACTGCAAAGATGGTGGGCACCCTGATCTGAATAACACTGTGAGTCAAACCTTAAAAAAATGTTCAATCACTGTTCATTTGCCAAAGATTTATTTCTTTAGTGTATGTGTTTGTGTATGTGCATGTGTATGTTGGATAGGGGAATGTCACATATGTAAAAAATAAATGTGGATGACAAAGACAACCATTGAATGTTATTCTTTTTTTTAATTTTAATTTATTTATTTATTAAGGATTTCTGCCTCCTCCCTGCAACCGCCTCCCATTTCCCTCCCCCTCCCCCGATCAAGTCACCCTCCCTCATCTGCTCGAAGAGCAATCAGGGTTCCCTGACCTGTGGGAAGCCAAAGGACCGCCCACCTCTATCCAGATCTCCTAAGGTGAGCATCCAAACTGCCTAGGCTCCCCCAAAGCCAGTACGTGCAGTAGGATCAAAAACCCACTGCGATTGTTCTTGAGTTCTCAGTATTCCTCATTGTCCTCTATGTTCAGTTAGTCCGGATTTGTCCCATGCTTTTTCAGACCCAGGCCAGCTGGCCTTGGTGAGTTCCCGATAGAACATCCCCATTGTCTCAGTGTGTGGGTGCGCCCCTCGCGGTCCTGAGTTCCTTGCTCGTGCTCCGTCTCCTTTTGCTCCTGATTTGGACCTTGAGATTTCTGTCCCATGCTCCTCTGTCTCTGTCTCCTTTCATCGCCTGATGAAGGTTAATATTCATGAGGATGCCTATGTGTTTGTCTTTGGGTTCACCTTCTTACTTAGCTTCTCTAGGAACATGCATTATAAGCCCAATGTCCTTTATTTATGGCTAGAAACCAAATATGAGTGAGTACATCCCATGTTCCTCTTTTTGGGTCTGGCTTACCTCACTCAGGATAGTGTTTTCTATTTCCATCCATTTGTATGCAAAATTCAAGAAGTCCTTGTTTTTTACTGCTGAGTAATACTCTAATATGTATATATTCCATACTTTCTTCATCCATTCTTCCATTGAAGGGCATCTAGGTTGTTTCCAGGTTCTAACAATGCTACTATGAACATAGTTGAGCATATACTTTTGTTGTATGATAGAGCCTCTCTTGGGTATATTCCCAAGAGTGGTATTGCTGGGTCCAGGGGTAGGTTAATCCCGAATTTCCTGAGAAACCGAAACACTGCTTTCCAGAGTGGTTGCACAAGTTTGCATTCCCACCAGCAATGGGTGAGTGTCCCCCTTTCTCCACAACCTCTCCAGCAAAGGCTATCATTGGTGTTTTTTATTTTAGCCATTCTGACAGGTGTAAGATGGTATCTTAAAGATGTCTTGATTTGCATTTCCCTGATCGCTAGGGAAGTTGAGCATGACCTTAAGTGTCTTTTGGCCATTTGAAGTTCTTCTGTTGAGAATTCTCTGTTCAGCTCAGTGCCCCATTTTATAATTGGATTGATTAGCCTTCTACGGTCTAGTTTCTTGATTTCTTTATATATTTTGGAGATCAGACCTTTGTCAGTTGCGGGGTTGGTGAAAATCTTCTCCCAGTAAGTGGGTTGCCTTTTTGTCTTAGTGACAGTATCCTTTGCTTTACAGAAGCTTCTCAGCCTCAGGAGGTCCCATTTATTCAATGATGCCCTTAGTGTCTGTGCTGCTGGGGTTATACGTACGAAGTGGTCTCCTGTGCCCATGTGCTGTAGAATACTTCCCACTTCCTCTTCTATCAGGTTCAGTGTGTTCGGACTGATATTGAGGTCTTTAATCCATTTGGACTTGAGTTTTGTGCATGGTGATAGATATGGATCTATTTTCATTCTTTTACAGATTGACATTCAGTTTTGCCAGCACAATTTGTTGAAAATGCTGTCTTTTTTCCATTGTATACTTTTAGCTCCTTTATCGAAAATCAGGTGCTCAAAGGTTTGTGGGTTAAAGTCAGGGTCTTCTATTCGATTCCATTGGTCGACTTCTCTGTTTTTATGCCAATACCAGGCTGTTTTCAATACTGTAGCTCTATAATAGAGTTTGAAGTCAGGGATGGTAATGCCTCCAGACAATCCTTTATTGTATAAGATTGTTCTGGCTATCATGGGTTTTTTGTTCCTCCATATAAAGTTGATTATTGTCTTCAGATCTGTGAAGAATTTTGATGGGATTTTGATGGGGATTGCATTGAATCTATAGATTGCTTTTGGTAGAATTGCCATTTTTACTATGTTGATCCAATCCAAGAGCAAGGGAGGTCCTTCCATTTTCTGGTGTCTTCTTCAATTTCTTTCTTCAAAGACTTATAGTTCTGTCGAATAGGTCTTTCACTTCCTTGGTCAGGGTTACCCCTAGATATTTTATGCTATTTGAACGGAGAAAAACTCAAAGCCATCCCACTAAAATCAGGAACACGACAAGGATGTCCTCTCTCTCCATACCTCTTCGATATAGTGCTTGAAGTTCTAGCAATAGCAATAAGACAACATAAGGAGATCAAGGGGATTTGTATTGGAAAGGAAGAAGTTAAGCTTTCGTTATTTGCAGATGATATGATAGTTTACATAAGTGGCCCCAAAAATTCTACCAAAGAACTTCTACAGCTGATAAACACCTTTAGTAATGTGGCAGGATACAAGATCAACTCAAAAAAATCAGTTGCCTTCCTTTACACTAAGGATAAGGAAGCAGAGAAGGAAATCAGAGAAGCATCACCTTTCACGATAGCCACAAATAGCATAAAATATCTAGGGGTAACCTTGAATGTTATTCTTTAGGCACTATCCATATTATTATTATCATCGTCATCATTGTTGTTGCTCTTGTTGTATTATTATTGAGAGAATATCTTTCATTGGTCTGGAGATCACCAGGTAGGCTAATCTAGGGCTACTTGGTAAGTTCCAGGCATCTAGCTGTTCCTTCTGGTCCTAGTGCTAGAATTACAGGCTTTTGACAACAAACTTGACTTTTGTACATGAGTTCTTGAAAGGAATTCAAGTCTTCTTACTTACACAATGACAAGTGTCTTTGAGTCAATAATCTTTACAGTCATATACTATGGGTTTTTGGTATGCAAAATTTATCAAATGCTTTTCATTAACTGTTTTTTATGAATTTAAAGGTAAGAATATACTCCTTACACATTTGTAAAAAAAGGCCATATTTAATTGAAACCAATTCCTGGAACACAGTTTGAACACACAGCTTCATACCTATTATGTACCTCATACTATATAACACTCTGTACTTAATACACTTTTAGAGCTATTAATATTACTTACTAAGTGATTGCTCCATGCTTGCGTGTTGTAGATAAATAACTATACATGCATTCTTTTATCCTCAAACCATATTTGATAGTTTTAATATGTCAGGAACTTGTGCTTTATTTTGGCCATATCCTGCCTTTCTATTATTTGAAAATAAAATATTACATTTATTCTTAGCTCTTAATGATTTCTTTATTTTATTTTTATACATATTTTGCCTGCGTGTATGTTCATGTGTACCTAGCTTCTGTGGGGGCAAGAAGAGGGCTTTGAATTCCCTATAGCTGCAAATAACGGGTAGTATCAGTATCATACAACCCAATATGGATGCTGGAAACTAAACCTAGGTCTTCTACAAGAACATTAATTTCTTAACCTCTGAGCTTTCTTTCAAATCATTGTTTTAATAATCCCTCAAAATTGGATATAGAGAGCTGAAATTAAAAAAATCACTGTGATGGTGGACCATCATTATGTAATATACATTCAGTCCATAATCCCTGAAGAAAACAGGAACATTCTTACAGTATTTCTGCCCCAGTCTTATAGTATATAATATGAATAGGGCAAATAGATTGATTTTTTTTGCTAAATTAAATATAAACACAATAATTTCTTGTCCTAGCCCATTTGAACATTTGGAATTCTTTTGTCCCTTAACATATTTTTCTGCGCTTTGATTTGTACAGGATGTTTGTGACCATTGAACATTCCTTAGCATGGATAAGAAGACACAGATGCCACAATCTTGAAGGCAATATAGAGACACATCAATTGGATTGACAGTGCTTTCATAGGTGATATACATGTGCATGGTGACTGAGCTGAATTCTATCCCAAGCATCTTTCTATCTGGCCCCATGTGTAGCATATACAACTCCAAAAGCCCATAACAACTTCATCACTAGAGTTCAGCTCTGTCTCTCGCGTCCCTGTCATAAACAATCTGTTAGTCTGTCAGCAAAAGAGATTGAGATTGGCTTAAAATGACTTGCTCTGTGAAAACCCTGCTGAATTTTATGTCAATTAAACCATTTCTAATGTGCTGCATTTTCCACTCACAGATGTCAGGGGGCAGATGGGTGCTTATTTGGGGATTCAGAAGTCTCTTTTAGCATCCCTGAAGTGTCTTAAGCAAATTGATGACTGTTTTCCCAAGTTTCAAGACTTTAGCCAAGCTCATTTCAGCTTTGGCTTATTCTCCTCTCTATTAGTAATTACCCCTACTCAGAAAGTGAGGACTGGAAAAGTGCAGGTTGTGAAGACTGGCTTAACCCAGGGTTTCCTGTGAATGTTTCTCACAGGTTACCGGGAGACAACCAGGGTAGATGATCGAGTAGGCTTCATGTGTCACTTATGTCAGGAATTCTCTGTCTTTTCGGGTTAGAGACATGGCTCAGTGGTTAAGAGTATCATTGGTCTTGTGGAAATATTAGTTCTGTTCCAAGCAAGCAAATAAACTTACAATGGCTAACAACTTCATCTCCAGACTATACAACACACATTTTTAGCCTTTCCAGTCATGTGCATGCATATACACATACATATACAGAAATAAAATAAAAATAATTCTTAAATTAAAAAAAATTATTCAGCTCTTTGTACACTCTGGGTTTCTGCCGGGATTTTGTCGGAAACTGCTCCTGCAAAACTATTTCTAAAATCCACCACTTTGTTCCTTTCTGCCCTTTCTTCCTGCAGTATTTTTTTTTATAGAAAAAATTTCCGCCTCCTCCCCGCCTCCCATTTCCCTCCCCTCCCCCACTCCTCTCCCCCTTACCCCACTTCTCTTCCCCTCCCTCTCCAGTATGAAGAGCAGTCAGGGTTCCCTGCCCTATGAGAAATTCGAGGTCCTCCCCCTTCCCTCCACGTCTAGGAAGGTGAGCATCCAAACAAGCTAGGGTCCCACAAAGCCAGTGCATGCAGTAGGATCAAAACCCAATGCCATTGTCCTTGGCTTCTCATCAGCCCTCATTGTCTGCCATGTTCAGAGAGTCCGGTTTTTTCCATGCTTTTTCAGTCCCAATCACGCTGGTTTTGGTGAGCTCCCAATAGATCAGCCCCACTGTCTCAGTGGATGGGTGCATCATTCGCGGTCCTGACTTCCTTGCTCATGTTCTCCCTTTTTCTGGTCCTCATTTGGGCCTTGGGAGCTCAGTCCAGTGCTCCAATGTGGATCTCTGTCTCTATTCCTATCCATCTCCAGATGAAGGTTCTATGGTGATATGCAGATATTCATCAGTATGGCTATAGGATAGGGCCATTTCAGGTTCCCTCTCCTCAGTTGCCCAAGGAACTAGCTGGGGACATCTCCCTGGACACCTGGGAGTCCCTCTATAGTCAGGTCTCTTCCCAACCCTAAGATGTCTCCCTTAATTAAGAATATGGTACTTGAAGTTCTAGCCATAGCAATAAGACAACATAAGGGGATCAAGTTAGACTTTCATTATTTGCAGATGATATGATAGTGTACATAAGCGACCCCTAAAACTCCACCAAAGAACTCCTACAGCTGATAAACACCTTTAGTAACGTGGCAGGATTCAAGATTAACTCCAAAAAATCAGTTGCCCTCCTATACACAAAGGATAAGGAAGCAGAGAGGGAAATCAGAGAAGCTTCACCTTTCACCATAGCCACAAATAGCAAAAAATATCTTCGGGTAACTCTAACCAAGGAAGTGAAAGATCTATTTGACATGAACTTTAAGTCTTTGAAGAAAGAAATTGAAGAGGACACTAGAAAATGGAAGGATCTCCCTTGCTCTTGGATTGGGAGGATCAACATAGTAAAAATGGCAGTTCTTCCAAAGGCAATTTATAGATTCAATGCAATCCCCATCAAGGTCCCATTAAAATTCTTCACAGATCTTGAGAGGACAATAATCAACTTTATTTGGAAAAACAAAAATCCCAGGATAGCCAAAACAATCTTCTACAATAAATGATCTTCCTGCCGTAATTTGAACGGTATTTTTTATTTTTTATTTTTGATTATTTGTGTCACCATACTTGCTTGTAGCCCAGATTATTAACAATTAGGTCCTAACTAATTTTTTTTGCTTGCCTTTTTCTTTTTAAAAGATTAGAGTGTCTGTGATCAAAGTAGTAGGAAGCATGAAGGCATCAAACAAGAATGCCATGTGCATGTGAGAAGTACAAATTACAGATAAGCAGAAGATTTATTGCAAGGAAGGTAAAATTAAACAATAGATTTTTCATTGAGACTACGCCAATGGTCTGATGTTGAAAGATGCTATAAAAAATACCTGAGGAAGATATATACTACAAGAAGGCATCTTTCTAGATTTCTTTATTTCCAGCTGGTTTCTCAGTGTCCTGTTATCTTTTCGCGTGACCATCTTCTGTGTTTTTAAAATTTGCTATCATTGATTTTTCCACTCTTAAGTTTGTGACTATGGAGGGTGCTGGAATTGACCCAGGGTCCTCTGGAGAAGAAGGCAATGTGCTTTCCCCTCCTCTCGTGCCTTAGTTTTGGATTATAAATAGCATATTAGCTGCTTTTCAGAAATAACCATCCACAAAGGAAAATGAAGTAATCCTTATTACTAACCCAGCCTTAGAACTCATGTAGCCTTGGCTTTTCCATGTTGTCCAAGTTATAAATTCACTAATATTTACTAAGAACAAAGATACATATTTGGGAAAATAGTAGGTCTGACTCATACTACATATGTCACTTCAATATGCAAACAACCCTGATCTGTCCAACAGGAGTCTCAGGACCCAGGTTTCAAGTTATTCACTTTGAGTCTGGTTGTATTCATTTATAGCAGGTTCAGGTACAAAATCAACTTTCATTCTGTTCTTCTGTATTTATAGTATCAACAAGACAAGTTATCTCATGGCCCACAAATGCATTCTACAGAAGTAGAAAGCAATGATGATTGTTATGCATACTCCCACTTTAAAAGGTGATCAGGAATGGGTAAAGAGCAATTCCTTAATTGTGCTATTTCAAAATTCTAGTTTTCGCCCTGTGAACAGAGACTTTAACTCGATTCTCACAAAAGGAGGCTCTATTTCATTGCAAAGGCCTCCACTTTTATGATTTAAAATTTTTCTCAAGACAATTATTCTTCTCTAGTAAGAGTAAAATCTTTATAAGTGAACATCTTTTTATCCCGCCTTTATGACAAAAATATCTAATGGCTAAACACATCTTTCAATTCTTTATTCTTTCCTTTTTTGTTTTTACATCTTAATACATGTATACTTTTATTTTCACATATGTGGACACACAGTGCAAGGATTCAAATATACGTGTGCATGTGTGTATGGAGGTTCAAGATGGGTGCTTAGAATCATTTTTTATCTATTGTTCCATCTCATTCATAGAGACCGATCTTAGCATTCAAACTCAGAGCTTATGGACATGGTAGCTTTGCTAGTGAGGTTCTTCTGTGGAACTCTTGTCTCTGCTTTCTGCATCTGGACTTATAGTTAGTCTTACATAGCTACCCAGTATTTACCACACACACACACACAAACACACACGATAGAATTTCATTGTGTAGTCCAAATTGGCTTGGAACTTACTCTGTAGATCAGACTGTCCTGAAATTGATAGATTCACCTGTATCTGTTTCTCAGTACTGCAATTCAAGGTGTAGACTGTTTCATCTTAAGGCATGCACCACCACACATGGACCTTAAGTCCACTTTTATATGAACCAATTAATAATCAATTCCATTGCACAAGAGCCAGACATAAATATTTCTCTGCCATGGGCTTAATGAAACATTGCCATGGGAAATCCTTATTCATGATCATACTTCTGGGGATTTTTGATGTGCTCTCTTTGTAGAAGAAGAAAGCATATCTCTCTAAAATTCCACTGGCTACACTAGCCAGGGTAAAAAGTAGCCAACCTTCACTCTCTTCCCAATCCTTAATTCCAATTCCCCAGACTTAATCCTAGATTTGTAGCAGACATAATTTTGCATCCATTCCTTCCTCTCTGGTTCCATTCTCAGGATGTTACACACATTCTCCTATAGTCTTCCTCTGCCATTTGAATCTTGAGTCTAATCCAATAACACTGAAGACACCCTCTCCTTGGAAATCTGCTAACCACAATGATCAAGTAACCAGGTAGGTGGTATCTACTCTTCTTCCAATCCTTCAATTCTAATACCCTAGTCTCATTTCAAACACTGCAGTAGACCACTTAGCTATGTCTGTCCTTCCATCTCCAGCTCCACTCTCCTGAAACTCTACAAATTTCTCATGCCTCAGATTTTTACCCTCCTATAGACTCTCTCACCATTACCCCAGCTTTCTAGCCCATTCCTATTTCATCTTGTCAGTTCCCAATACTTAGAAATACCTTCTACTCTGGATCCACAGTGGTCACCATTAGCAGGAACTCTGAAGTACTCCTGTCCATACAATCCATAGGTACTGCATTATTCTAAGATCCAGATAACACAGGAAAAACCAAGGAACAGAAAACCACCTGACAAAGACAAAACTAAATATAAGCACCAAGGATTACAATAATCCCAAACCCAGATTCCTAAAAACCAGCATAAAAACACAATTACTAACAGCTATGACAATATGTCTCCACTAGATCCTGGTAGTCCTTATTAAAGTAGGTCCTGAGAAGTGCAATAAATCTGAAAAACAAGCCAATAACTTCAAAATAGCTGTTAAGACCTTTTCTTAGTTAGAGTTGCTATTGCTGTGAAGAGAGAAAGACACCATGACCACAGTAAACCATAACAGAAAACATTTAATGGGGATTGGCTTATATTTCAGAGGTTTAGTCCATTATCATCATGGTGAGAAAGCAGGGCAACGTGTAGACTGATATGGTACTGGAGAAGGAGTTGAGAGTTCTACCTGCATCCATAATCTTTTACCCTAAGGCCCTTTCCTAATCTGAGATCAGTTTTCAAAGCACTAAAAGCAATGAATAGTGAAGAATTTATTTTCTAACTCAGGTATATGAATTAGATGTTTACAGGTGTCCTTTAGGTCACTCTGTCTTATGGGTAATCAGTATACGCCAGATTACACGTTTTTATTTTAGTAGCCCATTCTAAATGAATTTCTCTCATTTTGCATTTTCTCCATAGCTGCAAGAAAGACTGTTGCCAAACTTTTTATGACTACACAATGAGGTTCTAATTTCCTTCTAGATATAAAACAACACAAACAAGAAAACAAGCCCTCTTTATTTTCTTTAAGCTCTTACAAAGAATCTGCTTGACGACCATGAGGCTTTCACTAGCAGTATCTGCCAAGTTTTTCTAGCTTGTCTTAATATAAATGTAATGTATTCCACTATTTTTCTCCACACTAATCTCCATTCATAGGTATCAACACTAGCTTGAACAAACAACTGTAATGTTTTAAAATAATAAAAATAAATATTTTATTTACACATCTTCAGTTTGATCAACTCTCAATAAAAATGAGCACTTGTTATCCAATCAATGTCTTCAAAGTCCTACTTCAATGTGGCAGTCTCATATGATGGCCAGACTAATTCTGTCTCTTCAGTAGAACCTCATCAGATGCCAAAGACAGAGGCATGGTAGTCTCTATTTCTACCTTTACATAATTTCCACAGTTTTCTTTTTTTTCTTTTTCTTTCTTTCTTCCTTCCTTCCTTCCTTCCTTCCTTCCTTCCTTCCTTTCTTTCTTCCTTTCTTTCTTTCTTTCTTTCTTTCTTTCTTTCTTTCTTTCTTTCTTTCTTTCTTTCTTTCTTTAGGATTTCTGTCTCTTCCCCACCACCGCCTCCCATTCCCCTCTCCCCCAATCAAGTCCCCCTCCCTCGTCAGCCAAGAGCAATCAGGGTTCCCTGCCCTGGGAGCCTAGGCAGTTTGGGTGTTCCAGAGTTTTCTTATGCTGTGGTTATATAACAAGTGTTACAGTGATGGTCCCTTTTAGTTCTCAACTTGTCTCATTTTGGAATCAATTAGAAGGTAAACCACAAGGCATTTCTGTGAAGGATTTTTCTGATAAGGTTATATGAAATTAGGAAAACCAAATCTTAAATGTTAGTGGCGTTGTGTAGCAGTAGTCCAGATCACAGATGAAGCAGGGAAGCTTTGCTTTTTGTCTTCCTGTCTTCAGTCTTACTAGCAAATTCATTTAAATTTTTGCTGCAGTTTCTGCCTTCCTGTGTTGATATTAGGGTCCACCTTCAGTTTTACAGCTTGCACTGAAAACCATTGGCTTTTCATGAGACCTCTGGTACTTCAAAACTTGATTGGCTTTCAGAACTACTGAGGCATTCAGCTCCAATACAGATGTGAGACAGTCATTGTTGGATTGCCCAGGTCATATTATATAAACTATATTCATTCTATCAGTTCTGTTCTTTAGACAACCCTGAGTAATATACTACATCTTGATCCCTCAATTGCATTAGGAACGTGGAGTAGCTATTTATCCTAGTTTCAGAGAACACAAAACATTACACTGCATCATTAAAAATTAAAAGCATGCAACTGACCTTAACATAAATCATAAAGGGTAAGATGAGTAATTCCTCTCTCTCCCGACCTTCTCAACCCTCTGTGTCTGTCTGTCTTCAGTTTCTAATATTATTGACTAATATGTATAATATAACCTCATTTATGATAAATAAAAATAATATTAAAAGAAAATATATACAATAAAAACAAAAGTCACCCATTGCTGCTATTGGTAGCAAACCTTACAAATCCTAAGCATTCACATCAACAAAGATTTTCTTTAGGATTTGAGATTATGTGTACCTGCTATTAACATTACCAGTCTCTCAGTATTCTCCTCTAACTAAAAATCTTTATAAAGAAAATTTTAGAAAATCACAAAGACATGGACCTTTACATAAAGATTTCAACTAAGCTTTTAGCTGCTCTATGTCTAAAGCCTTTACTTTATCTGCACATCTAGGAATAATAGCTTAATTTCCTTTGCTATCTTAGTAATTGTATCTATGCTCAGGATTGTCTTGATTTCTACCTATAGCTAATCCTGAGTCTCTATAAAAGTATGGCAGGCTACAGAGTAGTTCATAAGTTACTGATCACAGATAAAAGGTTCATTGTAACCTACTTTTCATATCAGATTTAAAAGATAATGGTATAATACTACAAGTCTAAATTTAAGCTGTTTCCCACACAGTGCATAAAGACGTAATTTGTAAGACAATAGAGCAAATGAAGAGCAGAAATAAAGAAGCTAGAGAGAAGGATTCTGTATCCCATCAAAAACAGGTTAAAGGCTATAAATTTAAAATGTTAATAGCAAAACTTTTGGCAAACATTAAGCAAAAAGACATATAATTTTCTATTACATGACAAGTAAAGGATATCACAAAAATATAATTTTAACACAAAATAACTCAAAAACTGAATAAAATGCTAACATATAGGATGTAATAGATATAAAAATGAAATGTCACAGTGGTAAGGGTGAGTATAGATTTGGCATTAATTATTCAAAATTTAAACGTATTAAACTCTACAGTGAAAAGACAGAGACATCTGAATAAATTTAATAAAATGATACAAACAACCTAGTTTCATTTAAAGATATAAATGAATTGGAAACTACAGCACAGAAATGATATATCATAGTAACTGAGTAAACCTAAGAGCATTAGACAAAATAAAATAATGACACAGCTGCTTGAATGAATAAAAATGGCATCTTATCATCATAAAAGTTTATCTTCTGAATGACATCACTATAAACACATATATTTTCACCAATGACAAACTATGAAGAAAATTAGATCATTATAGAGCTGAGAGTTGCAAAAAAATTCAGTTGCATTTCATATGCAAGCCAGTATTAAAATATAAAAAGCAAGCAAAAAAGAATAGACAAAGATTTTAGTACAAACATAAAGAATAGAAAAGAGAGGAAAACAGCAAATAAGTTATTTGATAAGATTACAAAAGAAAAATAGATGAAAATTTGTCCTATATTTGTATATTGAGAGAGTTATTAATATTCAAATGGTACTAGAGAAATCACAGCGGCATTTACTGGAAAAAATTTATAGGATTATCATTAAGGCATTACATGTGAAAAATTAAAAATCTAAGAATAACACAAAGATCTTAGAAAAGAAAATAAAACATAGAAGAATCGTCTTTTTGATTTAAAATCTTTCTGCAGAATAAACATTGCATACTAGAAGAATATGGACAAGCCTCTAGATAAGTGAACAGAAAAAAAAAACATAACTAAATCTGCACCTTGTCAATTGATGCTTTACCTTAGTGTCAAGATAACACTGAAAAAATGTATCCTTTGAAGAAATAGTAGTGAGACAAGATATCCACGTGCCAAAATATGAATGCCTGTGTTAGGCCATGAAAAAACACGAACTCAACTAATCAGAGACACAATGAGAGAGAATTCTTTAAAGAGGCTAAAATTCTTTAAAGACAATAAATTCTAGGGTTAGAAAAGTGGTTCAGAGATTAAGAGCATATAGCATTTTTGCAGAAGAGCTAAATTGTGTTCCCAGCACAATGTCAAAAGACTCACAGTTATTTCTGACTCCACTTCCTGGCAATTCTGACAACTTTGATTTTCATAGCATCTGAACTCATATATACATAACGACATACACACACACGTGTGTGTGTGTGTGTGTATTTAAATAAAAAAATGGAAAAACAAAATAAAATCTTTCTTTACAAAAGAAAGCAAGACATGAGAGTTTCTGTACTTCTGATGTGTAATGGTTTGTTAGTTATGATGCTTAAAATACAAGAAATTTAAAAAATAAGCAGATGAATTTATTTAATTAAATTTGGACTGGCATTCGGGACACAAATGTTTTGGAAGTAACCAACTACTTTCTGATTCAGTTTAATTTCATCCCCAGATCATGAAATCCATGCCTTGAACCATCATTGGAGCAGGAATTCTGTGGCTAGACAAATCACAAGTCTTGGGCAAAAACCTACTACTATGATTCTGATAACTGGAACTAGACAAAGTGTTAAACAAACTCCTGGCTGCTTATAGTTATACTCGTAGGTTAATGCATATGAAACCTGTCATGAGAGAAACTTAAGTTTTTTGAGAAACTTCTATATGCAATAAATAATGTTTCCACTACTAGTATCCCCACAAACTGCCCATGTCAAACAACTGTCACCCATATTCAGAGGGTTCAATTCGATCTTATTCTGGTTCTCTAGCTGTCAGTCTGGGATCAGTGAGCTTCCACTAGCTCAACTATGCTGTTTAAAAGGGTATCCCTCTCATGGTTTTGGTCCCCTGGCTCATAATATCACTTCTCCCTCTCCATGACTAGACTTCAGGAGTTAAGTCGAGTGATTGGCTGTGTAACTCTGCATCTGCTTCCATTAATTACTGGATGAAAGTTCTATGATGACAATTAAGATAGTCATCAATTTGATTACAGGGGAAGGGCATATTTGGTATCCTCCACTATTGTTTAGATTCTTCGCTGGACTCATCCTTGTAGTGTGTTGTTTCTCTATAACAGAACAATGGATCCCTCTTTCAAGGTATCTCTTTCCTTGCTCTCCCTCTCTGTCCCTTACTCAACTTGATATTCTAGATTCCCCATGTTTTCCTCCCTTCTCCCCTGCTCAATTCCTCAGTCTCCTACCACCCTCCATGTCTCACCCGACACTGACAATTTACTAAGGAGTTCTTGTCTATATAATCTATTTAAAATTTTTGTTCACTATATTCTGATCACCCCTTTTTAAAGACTTACATTTTTTGAATTCTAATAAATATGAAAACTATTATGTGTAAAAAGAGAAGGAAGATACGGCATAGAGCCATGAAAATCAAATGTATCAACAGAAACACATCATATTAATAGCAAAGGAAAACATTTATTTTGATATTTAAAATAAATTCAAGAAATAAAGGAAAATGTAAATATAATATTGGAAATGCATAATCACAACTGAAGAACCAAGCATAATTCTGAAAATTTAAAACAAACTATCTTAAATAAAAATACATATTTGAATAAAATTTGCTATCAGATAAATAACTGATGTTTGTAAAGGTGTAGAGGTGAACAATTTTTTTAGTTTTTTTTTTGAGAGAGAGAAGGGAGGGAATGTGAAGCTGGGTAAATAGGGAGTTGGGGAAAGATCTGGGATGAGTTTGAGAGGGGAAAGCACATGATCAAAATATATAATTTGAATTTTTTTAATTTATTTATTTATTAAAGATTTCTGTCTCTTCCCCACCACCGCCTCCCATTTCCATCCCCCTCCCCAAGTCAAGTTCCCCTCCCTCGTCAGCCCAAAGAGCAATCAGGATTCCCTGCCCTGTGGGAAGTCCAAGGACCACCCACCTCCATCCAGGTCTAGTAAGGTGAGCATCCAAACTGCCTAGGCTCCCACAAAGCCAGAAAATTTTTAAAGTGCAAATCAAACAGTCAAAAATATGCATGAAATCAAAATAATACAAGCAAGAAGAAAACTGAGCACAAATTCAAGAAACATGGATAAAGATAAAATAGTATTACATAAGGGAAAATGGGGATTTCAAGTGAAAAGGAGAAGACTGGAGAGATGGGTCTGCAGTTAAGA
This sequence comes from Microtus pennsylvanicus, assembly GCF_037038515.1. Lineage (NCBI taxonomy): Eukaryota > Metazoa > Chordata > Mammalia > Rodentia > Cricetidae > Microtus > Microtus pennsylvanicus. The sequence continues at coordinate 69,692,839 of NC_134586.1, read as the reverse complement.
GCATTTGTTGCTCTTCCAGAGGATCTGAATTGAGTTCCCACTTCTCATATCAGGTTTCTCATGATCCAGGGGATCTCCGTCTACAGAGACTTACACTCAAGTATGCACGTATACACACCTATATGTAATTTAAAAATAATAAAAATAAGTATTTTCAAAAATAGAAAGGATAAAAATAAAAAAAACAAAAACATTTAAGTAGGTACATATTAAAACTTTTCTAATTTGATGAGACAATACACCTTTTTACATGCCAGATAAACTGGATAATAAATACAAAGTGAGACATTATCACACACATACATGTATGAACACACATTTACACACACACACACATGTACAAGCACATTTTCACACTTTACATGAAAGTTGCTGAAAAACATTGATACAAAGCTCCAAAAGCATCTGACACATTGAGCTCAGAAGAATAAAAACAGAAATTGCAAGTGAATTATTATCAGAAACTATACATGACAGATAGCTTTAAAGTACTGAAAGAATTTCAAAACTGTCAACATGGAATCCTATGTCACAGCAGCATATTTCAATACAAAAAGCAGAAGAATGACTCTTCAAGTTATCAAAGAAAAAGATAATTCATGCCCAGCCAAATTAAGTAACACTGTGGAGAGAATAGCATAAAAGTTAGAAATAAATAATGATAACATTGTAATTTTAAGGATGCTGTGCAGCTTAATGGAGACACCGATTCATTTTTAAATAAACCTAAAATCCTGTTGTACCTACAAAATAAGACTTCAATGCATTAGCAAATAGAGAAGATATGGTTGAGATGCAAAGGCTGGAAGGCAAACGAGTAGTAGGAAAATGGATGAAATACATGGAACAAATACTTAGATAAGGGAACAATATAAAACACAAATGCAACTACATCAATAATTTTATAAAATGAAAATTATATGAATGCACTGTCCTGGCTAATGTTTGTCAACTTGACAATAAACCTAGATGAATCTGGGAAGAGGATTTTTTTTTTAAATTTTTTTATTGAGAAAAAGAAAAAAAGTTTCCGCCTCCTCCCAGCCTCCCATTTCCCTCCCCTTCCTCCCGCCCTTCTTCCCCTCCTCCCTCTCCTCCCCCTCCCTCTCCTCCCCCTCCCTCTCCAGTCCAAATAGCAGTCAGGGTTCCCTGCCCTGTGGAAAGTCTAAGGTCCTCCCCCCTCTGTCCATGTCTAGGAAGGTGAACATCCAGACTGGCTAGGCTCCCACAAAGCCAGAACATGAAGTAGGATCAAAACCCTGTGCCATTGAGGAAATTTTAACTGAAAATAAAAATCCTTCATAAAATTGCCTTTGGGCAAATTTGTAGGATATTTTCTAAATTAGTGATTGATATGTGAGGCTCCATCAATTGTGAACAGTATCACCCCTAAGCAGGTGGCCTTGGGTGATATAAGAATGATGAGCAAGCCATGAGGAGTAATATGTTAATGTTTACAGTTACTGCATATTTGTCAAGAACAAAATAAATGAATTGGAGATATAGCAAAAAAATAGTAATATAATGAAAACATTAAAATTTGTATTATAAGAAACAAGGTAGAGTCAACCAGAAATGTAAGCAGAAATAGAAAAAGGGGTAGACCAAGGAACAATGAGTTTAGAAACTCAACAATAATGAATGCTATATAATTAAACAGAGCTCAAGAATACATGAAGGAAAATGACATAGTAAACAGAAGAAAATTAACCAACTACAAATATAGGTTAAATATTCAGCACTCTTTCAATAATTGATTAATTTGAGAGGAAAACAGTTTCTTGAATCCTCAGACTATGCTATCACTTTACCTAATTTCCATAACAAAATCATGCATATTCTTTCTTTTGTCATAATGGATATGTGGAAGACTAAAGTAGAAATCAGATAACTAAGAAATCATTTGGAACAAGAAAAGGAATTCAAAGTTCAGTCTTAAAAATATCAATAAGAAATTTAAAAACATTTATGTTTTTGAGATTCGGGCACAGAAGTAAATGTAGATGTTGATATAGGTGCAGATGCAGAGAGATGAAGATGTCAATGTAGCTGAAGATGCAGATATAGATACAGATGCGGTTGCAAATAGAGGTATGTCTCATGCTAAAGAGCAGAAGAACCAATATGAATTTTTAAAAAAAGGAACAACAAAGTGGACATTCCTGAGCTTAAGTTTCTGTAAGATCTTATATAAATATATATTACATATATTTATTTTGCTTTATCTAATTGCATATTTAGAGTCAGTAAATTTAATTTTTTAAAGAAAGAGTTGTTTCCCAGTGTATTTTTTATTATTATTCTTAGTGTATTTTGTGGGGGGTTGAATATGTCTATGTGTGATGTTTGCATGTGTGTGAGTATGGCAGGGGGTTGGGCAAACACTTGTCGGGGATTCATTCATCTCTCCATGAAGGACAGAAGACAACTCTCAGGCACTGATTTTCTTTTCATCTTGAATTCTAAGCATCAAATTCTGATCACCAGGCTTGCTCAGCAAGTGCTTTTACCCTCTGAGTTATCTTGCTAGCCCCAGTGTTTTAACTTTTTGCAAGTTATAGTTGTTCAAAATTAATCTTAACTGTCTGGACTGCTCATTCAGAGTAGTGAGTCAGGGTAGTTTTCCTTTCCTTGACCACCTGTTAAAGTTTGTATGAACCAGTTGTCTACACTTGACAAGTCATCTGTAGTAAGTGAAACGACAACTATCATGTTTACATAATTGCCTGGAACAATTTGAACTCTGCTGTTGTTTGTTGAAGCTATAAGAGATTCAGGGATTCCAAAGATTTCTACTGTGCAAACCCCTCACTTTGGTTTAACTGTTGCTGTGTGATTTACCACTTCCCCTATGTATTACACTGCCCATGTAGATCACCACTTCTTCTGTGGATTACCAATTGCCTTAAGTCATAAGGGAGAAAATATTTTAGTGCAAAGCAGTATGCAAGCAACCATACTTTGAGAATTTTACACCAAAAATAGACACTATATGAAATTCTAAATGATATGTGGGTTTCTGTGTATATTCATTATAAAGCATAAACCCTTACCAAATATTCCTTAATGAAGTACTGAGTCTTCACTGCTATGCATTGTTGGGAAGCAGTGAAATCAAATTCTACATTGAGGGAAATGTACAGTTCTGTCAAATATTAAAACTTTTATCCATAAAATCTCTAGATATGGATAAAAGTTCGATTTTTCTAGTCCAAAATGGAGATACAAATTCTTCTAGTTATAATATCATAAAAACCACAGGAATAATTGGCAAAACATGGTTTCATTGCTTACTAGTTTTCATCATTATTGTAAATAAGATGAATCTTCTAAAGAATTAATTAAACTTTAGTTATAAACATATTTAAGCTGATGATTCACAATTATGTGGCCACGGGATCTAAGAAAATGTCTGTGTATATTGGAATTGGGATTTTTTTTGTTATTTCTGTTTAAAAGCCTACAATATACTTTTTTGTACATAATAGTTCCCTGTCAAAGAAAAATAAAATAATTTATTCTTTCTTTTATTTTTAAAACAGGTAAGATGGAAATATTTGAATTGTGTCTAGCCAAGATTTAGTAGAAAACCATGCTTGTGTGTATATGTGTGTGTGTGTTATAAAATGTACTTGCACAATATAGGTACATCCATGCAACAATTTCTTAAATTAGATAACATGAAGTAAGCACACCTATTGCTTGACTTGGTACATACAATTTCAAACATAAGACGAAAGTTCAGCGAAAGAATGAGCACAGCATATTTGGCAAGATAATTGTAATTTCACAATAAACAAATTAGCATATTTGTGAAGTCTTTGCAAGATAAACTTGAGAGTTGACAACCACAGACTGACTGCAAAGCACATATGACGTTAGAAATGAAAAAGAGAGAAAAAATAATGTTTAGTTTACCAACAAAGAAGAAGTACAATACTGAAAATAAATTGAGGAAACTTCAAAGCCCAGGAATCTGCCAATTTTCTCCAGAAGTTGAGAAGAAATTTCAAATGAAGAAATCTTAATTTGCTCTTCTCTAAAGTATCACAAGTTCAACCTGTGATATTTTCTTCAAATGTACAGGTTTCTTTTTGAGGTAAGTAAGCACAGAGGACAGTCAGTCCCTCCTTTGCATTTAGTAAAAAAATAGAATTTGAATTATCAAATGCACATATATTGTTCTGAAATGAAATAAATTTTGGGCTGTGACAATTTACGTTTGATTTTCATTCTCTTCTGTATTTTCTTCCATTTTTTAATGCATTTATTTGTTATATTTCAAGTATATCAGTACTCTTCATATATATACACGCAAAACTTGTATGTCTGATGCTTGCAGAGGTCAGAAGAGGGTTCCAGATGCCCTGGGACTGGAACTACAGACGGTTGTGAGCTGCCATCTGGGTACTAAGCAGAATCGAGATCTTCTACAAGAGAAAGTGTTCTTAATGGCAATAGCCACTGTTTCTGTATTTTCTTATTTTATTATAAGTTATTCTAATGATTGTATGTATTACCTGGACAGAAATAGTCTTTTGAAAACTAAACTATGTAAACCAACTTCTGTATCTGGTGCCCCAGTAGATTGACACTGGTCCTTTCAGAACATGATTTTATGCTCTGATTTTTCAAAACCTTGCTCCAGATTGTTGTGAAATACTTAGCATAACTTAACTGAATTCAGTTTTCAAATTCTGCATTGGCTTTTGCATTTAATTCACCCTGCATTTGTGATTGCTACTATTCTCTTTATATTCATTGGGTTGCTTGCATCTTCTTTAAACTTCTATAATTCTTTGAGATAGTTTATAAATATTGTTTTAATTTGTTTCTGTGTCCTTGTATTCATATAGGCAATTCTCATTGGAGATCATTCAATATTACTGGTGGATTTTGGAGGAGCCCATACTGTCTTTGTCTTTCATATTGTTTGTCTTATTATAATGAGACCTACACTTTGGGGCTCCTTTCATTGATTATGTATTGAGATCCTGGGCTTCCTCCATTAGGTGGAAGTTTTGGGATTTTTCATTTTGTTTGTTTGGTTTCAGTACAAGTTTAGTAGATTTCAGATCAGAAAGGATGAGCTTGAAGGTCAATTCTTCACAATCTCAATGTTGATTTTTGATTGAAGGGATAAAGATGATTCCTATTGGGTCACAAGCAAAAGAGCATGTGCACAGAACAAGTGGCTGTATCTATTTCAGGTGGTTTGCAAGCTGTATTTCCTGAGCTATGGCTAGAATTGTGAGGATACTATGTGTGAGCTAAAGTCATGGACACAAATGAAGCTAGACTAGCATGCAAGGTGTAAGAATGAGCATAGGCTTAAGGGTTAAGGATGGTGCTAGTAGGCAACATTCTAGGTACTAACCAGGTTGGACCAGTGCAAAAATGGGTGCTTCAAGTTATGACTGGAGGTTGATATGACTCTGGTGGGCTATTGTCCAGGCCACTTATCAGACTGGCCCATTCTACAGAATAGGAAAAGTGTGCAGTTTGAGGAGTATGCATGCAGAATAAGGTACAGAAAACTTACCAAATTGAATCAGAGCATGGTGTGTTTGGTTCAGGTTGTATTTATAGGTTGGATACAATACCAGGGGCTAGGTTTAGAAGACCTGACCATACTAGGATAGTGTACAAGATGTGAAACAAGGGTTAAGCCTGGAAATTGATGAAAATGCAGATGGGCAGTTGTGTTCCTTTAAGGAACACATCCAGTGGTTGTGAAGGCGTACATCATAAACAATCCCACACCAGTTTGGAATTATGATTAATAGAGTGGTATTTATTTAAAGGGGAAAAAACTTACAGATCACCGTCCCAGACTAGTCGCTGGAAACGGAGCAGGAAGCAAAGAGAGCATGAAGAGGGAAGTGGCCCCTTTTTTAAAGAGAGAGACCATGCCCCAATGGGCTGGTATCTCAGCGGCTATTGGCTGGAGGAGCGGAAGGACCTCCCGCAACATGGTTGGAGTTCTAGGTGAGCCTATATCCCTCTCAAACTGACATTACTATTACTGGCAAAGAAAGGTAACTTGTATAAAATAATAGAACAACAGGTGATCCTTGAGTATAAGACTGAGATAAGAATCAAGAACAGACAGAATAACACTCATGAGCAAGGGAAGATGAAGAAGAGACAAGATAAATTTTGGGAGTGATCCTGACAGGGAAATACAGTGACCTGAGCTAGATTTTTCCCTTTGTGTCTGACACATTTTTACACCTGTTTTAAAGTACACAAAAGAAACGCAGAAATTCTTCTAAGCAGAGAGAGAAACAAAACTGTCATTATGCAAAAAGAAATGTGTAGGAAAAAGAGAAGACAAGTTGACTTTGGAGAAAGTTGAGCAACTGCAGTCAGAATGAGGATTCAATGAGACAACAGCACATTGCTTGAGTCTTGTCACAAAAGTAATTTCTTCGATGTCCTTCAAAAGCCATCTTTTCATGAGAAGTAGAAAAAGACAAGATCTCCTGAGTAAATTGGGAGCATGTGGACTTTGGGGTAAGGTTGAAGGGGAAGGGAGAGGCAGGGAGAGGAGCAGAGAAAAATTTAGAGCTCAATAAAAATCAATAAAAAAAGAAAAAAAGCCATCTTTTCAGGGACCAAGAATTAGCAATGGCTCTTCAATAAACAATCTAGTAATCTAGTGTTCTCATGTATAGTAACATTTGTAAATCATTGAAATCCTTCCTGTTCACTTTAATCAAAATAGAATGGATGCTAGGTGACTCTATGCAGTGTTCATCTACAAACACACACACACACACACACACACACACACACACACACACACACACACACATATATATATATATATATATATATATATATATATATATATATAGCCAAGTACTACAAATAATATCCAAGCACCTAAGTGCTGCAAACCTTCAATTTATTTTAGAAATCATTCAGAATCCTTGCTGAGTGTCAGAGGGATCATAATTAGCGAGGCATAACTTTTGAACAAACTCAGAATTTTAAGGTCATTAACTTTCTTTCTCAAGTAACCAAAGCAGTGTCTTCATTCTTCATTGTTTTGAGCTTTACCTTTTAATGCAATTGTTAATTTTTTTCTGTAAAATTCAGTTATGTTGAAGTAGAGCAAGGTAAAATGCCTTTAGAGAGTTTCTAGATCAATGTCATAACAGTTTTAAATAGAACCTGAGACTAATTTTGCTCAAGGTGCTATATGACTGCTCTTGTAAAGTTTTAGAGGAGCTAGTTGTGAATACTAGCAACAATTGGCTAATATTAAGTGGTAAGTGTCATAATAGTTTCTTTGGAGGCATACATCTGCATAGGCGTCCAAAGAGTGTTTTTAAGTGTTTATGTGTGTGTATGTGTGTGCATGAATGCGGGGTGCATGTGTTTGTGTGTATGTATTTGTGAATGTATAGTCTAAATTAACAAACATAACATCCTAAGAGTTTGTGGTCAATATGCTAGTGACACCAGGGCATCATCTAGTAAATGTTAAATAGTTTATGGAAAAAGAGTTACTTCTTAAGAGAAAAATACCATTACCAACAATGAACTATCCGTAGTAATGTGACAAAACTTTGAAATTCTTCATTAAAATTGTTCAATTCAATGCAAATTCAGATTATAATAAAAGGCCATTTTGTAATGAAAAATGAAGAACAGTAACATTAGAGATAATGTTACCAAAAATTTATAGCATTAAGGATTTTTATGCAGCTCCTCTTTCAAAATATCTAAATTGTTTACATTTATGATTTTAATCATTCTTGATCAAAGATATTCATATCTGTGTATACATGCATCTACTCACATACATGTACACAAAAGTGCAATGCATATATTTTCTACTTTCAAATACATTAAATATATATGACGCTATTTTGTTGGTCAGTATTATATATAAATTACTGATTGTCATGCTGTAAACTCTTACAGAATTTAGGAAAATGAGACATATTTATCTAGTTGAATGGAATTTGTGGTTTATCAATAGTGTTCCGTCTACATTATCTTAAAAATAAGATCACTTTATTACAGTTGCCTCAGAAATAAAAACACCACACAGTTATTTTAATACAATGACCAAACAGTTAGCCAGCAGTGTCTCCCCTGTGTTTCCTAGCCTATCATGCATATGTGTAAACAAGTATAAATGTGGATATCATATGAAATTAAGATAGGGGACCAAGTGAGGACAAAATGAGGTAATGAGAAAGGACAGAATACTGGCGAAAGGTCACAGGATTCATGAAAGAAAATGTAAAACAATTATTTTTTCCCTAGTCTTAACTCTGTAGCATTGATCATAAATGTGTAACACACTTAGAAACACTCCATAGCTTCATAATGGCCATGCTAATTGTGAAGCTGTTCACTGAAATACTTTGAATTAGGAACTAGACAAGAGATTAACTTGGTTTCTGAGTATCTATTGGATGGATGATTAGATGGTGTGTTGTTTTCATACTAAAATATTCTATTATATAAGATAAGGACTTTATATCTTTTTGTTGTCTCATAAAAAAGGTAAACAATTCTTCTTGCCCTATTCAATCAGTAATAGAGCTTTGGGAAGAACAGCTTTAAGAAGTCTAAAACCGAAAAGTAGGAATTTTTACTGTATGGAAGGAATCTAGGTAAGAGGTGATAGGAATTTCAAAGGTAGTTCAAAGACTCAGGACAATGAATGTTTCAGTTTGGAGTTAGTTGTAAGCCAGTCAGTTACAGGTGATGATATAAAATACCAAAGTGATTGCTCTTCGAGCAGATGAGGGAGGGTGACTTGATCGGGGGAGGGGGAGGGAAATGGGAGGCGGTTGCGGGGAGGAGGCAGAAATCCTTAATAAATAAATAAATAAATAAATAAATAAATAGGAAAAAAAAAGAGTTGAAAACGAAAAAAAAAAAAAACCAAAGTGAGAAAAGCACCTCGCCATCGTCAGTCACCCCGAGACAGGTGTATCTCCTGAAAAGCAACATATACGGCTGTCTGCAGCTTCTTCAAGCCCTAAAATTCTAATGTTTTATAAAAATACATTTGGAAATTGAAGAAGAAAAATGGCTATGTTCCATAAATGTAGCAAGAATGGTGTTGCGAATATGTTTTTTGTCATTTCCAAAATCAGATTCTAACAGTTTCATGATGCATTTATAAATACATACTCTTATACGAGGCCATCAGATTCACTCCTCAACTGTATTCCTTTTAGTAATTAATCCACTGGCCACTGATTTTCTGTATCACTTTAGGAAGAGTTATGTTGCAATTTTGAGCATTTAGATTACAATTTCTAGCACCTCAGGTGATAGTTACTGTTCAGAATTGAGTAAAAATTTTAAGACCCACACCCATTACCACAGCAGTGAGACCTTCTCTTCTATTCACTTGAAGAATTCCAAATTATTAAGCCAAGGTTGAAAAAGAAGATATTTTGATCAGAACAATTTTTGTTATACTATCAGCAGCACATGCATTGGCTAAAGAATTTTTAATTTCCTATTTCTTCAGATAATTGGGTGATTTTAAGTCTCTTCTAGAATCTGATCCTATACAACTTAAGCAAATATTCCTATTTTTGTTTTTGATTCACCATTCCATTGAGTCCCCTCACCACATACACTGGTCATGCTCTTTCATCTGAACAGTTTTATGTTTGTTCTTCCTTCAACAGTTAGACTCCCACCTCCCATAGAGTGTAAGTTTTCAGAGGAGTTACTGTAGTTACCCATATCATTGGACTCTTTTAATTGATTCAGAGGTTGATAATCCCTATACTACAGATCACTTGATGATTTCACCCAAGATTAACACCAATATTTTATTAATATTAATTATTTCATCTAGAATTAATAAAATATCAACACATGTGTAATATTAGAAGTTACCTATTTAGAAGCCATATTCCTCTGCTAACTGATCCCCTAGGATCAAACTTAGGCCAGCAAATCTGTTCGAGTATCTCTGCCCAGGGATCCATGCCATCACATGTTTTGTTTGTTTCCATACTCTTTATGCAGCATCTTTGCTTATTATGGGCTATAATGGCATCATATTATAATCTACTGTAAAAGACAATGAGACATACTCTTTTATTTAACATTTATTAATTAACATTATTAAATAGCATATATGGATGCTTTGCCTAAATGCATATATGTGCACAATGTGCATGCCTAGTACAGGCACAGGTCAGATGAAGGGTTGGCTCCCTGGAAACTGGAGTTACAGAAATTTTTGAGCTATCATGTGAGTTCTAGAAACTGAAACCCCATCTACTGAAGACAAAGAGCTCTTTTTTTAAAATAGTAAAAACACATGTCTGTAATTAATTATCAAATAAAGGATTGTTTCCTATTATAGGAATTTTACAACAAGGTAAAAAAAATATTGCTTTATACTTAATGTACCATTCCTAGGATTATTATTGCATGGCAACTTTTCTGCAGTAAACCCAATAAAGCTCTGCAAGTCTGTTCCAATTATGTTGGGTTGATAACAAGAAGAAAACAAGTAATGATGGAACATGGAGTCTAGGAGGCAATTTCCTTCATTTTCTTCATCCATTTCCTTGTCACTCTCCTTATACATCCTTTAACTTCAGTGTTTCAGAACATGGAGGAGAAGCCTATCTCATGTAGTGAGAGAACAGAAGAATGCTGTTTAAATGTTTAGTCTTTACAAAATCCCAGGTTGAATTTCTTAAAATAGATTCTTCTCTCATACAATACTTCCCAACTAGTTTCCTTTTTCTCCACACCTTCCACCTTTCCCTCCTCCCTTCTTCCTCAGATCCACTCCCCCTCCTTTTCCCCTTCAGAGAAAAGCAGGCCCCAGGAGACAACAGTCAAGCAGGAAAAAAAACAGACAGAGTAAAACATGGTGAAAGGCTCTCCATCAATTCTGGGCAAGGCAACCCAATTGGAGGAAAATAGTCTCAAGTGCAAGTCAAAAAGTCAGAAACACATCACTCCCACTGAAAAAAGTTCCATAATAACACCAAGCTATAGACCATAACATACAGGCTGAGGACCTGATACAGAGCATGAAGGCCTCATGCATGCTGCTTCAGACTCTGTGAGTCCCTATGAGTCACTGAACCTGCTTAGTAGGTTCAGTGAGCCATATTCTCCTGGTGTCCTCCACCTTCTATAACTCTTAGAGTCTTACCTCTCCCACTTCTGTGGGGTTCCCATATCTCCGAATGGAGGAACCTGGTGGAAACCTCCAATTAAGACTTTGAAAAGCCTAGAAATCTAGGGTAAAACCAAACACTACTGACCAAAAAAAAAAAAAAAAAAAAAAAACAATGGGATGATTGATGGAGGAAGGTCATTGGTTGAATAAAAAGAAACTGCTTGGCTTTCATTGGTTAGAAGATAGGTGGGAGGAGTAAACAGAACAAAACGCTGGGAGAAAGAGGAAGTGAGGTCAGACTCGACAGCTCCCTTCTCGGGAGCAGACGCCTCAGAGAGACATCATGCTCCCCGCTCCAGGGAAGATGCACGCTATGAAGCTCCAACCCAGGATGGACTTAGGCTAGAATCTTCCCGGTAAGACCGGTGCTCACAGATTATTAGAGATGGGTTGATCGGTATATCAGAATTAGCCAGGTAGGGCTAGAGCTAGAGGGCCAAGCGGTGTTTAAATGAATACAGTGTCTGTGTAATTATTTCAGGGCATAAGCTAGGCGGGCAGGTGGCTGGGTGTTGGGGACGCAGCCCCGCCACCGCCAATATTACTACAGATGATTGCTAATGATATTCTACTATCACAGACCAGTGCCTTATCTGGTCATTATCAGAAAGTCTTCTTCTGAAAAAAAAGTATATGAGAGGGGTTTCAAAGCCCAATAGCCAAATATTTGAGAATAATTGCACAGAACAATAGCCAGTCATATGCGGAGAGAGACTCATGTAGAATTTTTTTTTTCCGAGACAGGGTTTCTCTGTGGCTTTGGAGCCTGTCCTGGAACTAGCTCTGTAGACCAGGTTGGTCTCAAACTCACAGAGATCCGCCTGCCTCTGCCTCCCGAGTGCTGGGATTAAAGGCCTGTGCCACCATCACCCTGCTTTCACGTAGAAATTTTATTGTCAGGATATATCATGATGAGCAATGTTTTGGAAGGTAAATATATCATGAGGCTTCCATCATCATGAATGCCACTGGGTGCTATATGAAAGTCTTCTGAGAAAGCTAACTCCATATTCCTGTTAGCAACTATCATTGGAAGATAGAATGTTCCTTCGCTCAGAAGAACACCACATTTAAGTTGCCGCCATGGAAGCTGAGACTAGACCTCCACTAGATCACTACAGCTGGCAGCAATTAGACCTTAGACTCTCTTTTGTTCTTCTTTTCTTCTTATTTATTGAAAATAGATATTTTTCTCACATAATATATCCTGATAGTGGTTCCCCTCTTACAGCTTCTCATTTTCTCCTCACTTCTCCTCTCATCCAAACACATCCTTTTCCTATCTCTTTTTAGAAAAGGAAAAGGTTTCAAAGTAATAACAATAACATATATGAATATACTAAAATAAAATAAAAACTAATGCTAGAATGGACAAAACAAACAAACAGAAGAGAAATAGCCCAGAAAAATGCACATGAAATAGAGACCCAATTGTTCACACACTCAGGAATCCTATAAATCCTATAAAAGCAGTAAGCTGAAAGCTAATATATGTGTGTGTGTTAAAAAAGAATAGAAAATACATAAATATTTTATATATTTATAAATTTATATATTGAAATATAATTTATATATTTAAAATGTATAACTGTTTTACAATAAAGTAATAGTAATAAGATATTTTTTATGAAAAGGAAAAGTCATAATATGACATTATAAGAATAGGACCTCCAAAGATGCTCTTTAATTCCTTTGTGTTGGTTATCTACTGAGGGCATGGACCCTACACTTAAGAGTACTTTGTTTCCCCAATGAGGTTCCCTTAGAAGAGACCAAACTTTCATTTGCAAGTGGTTACCAATTAGAAAATGCTTCTTGGTTAGGGACGGGGGCATGAATCCACTTCTATCAGCTCAAGGATCCCATCTGGTGCAGACTTGTACAGACCCTGTGTGTGCTGCCTCAGCCTCTCTCTCTAAGTACATATGTGTGTTGATCCTAATGATAAAGAGAACTTAGTTTCCTTGGTGTCCTCCATTCACTCTGCTCTTATACTCTTTCTGCCTCTTGTTCCATGGGGTTCCTTGAGTCCTGACTTGAGGGATTTGATGAAGATATCCCATTTAAGGCTGAGTGTTTTAAGATCTCTCACTCTCTGCATAATTTCTGGTAGTGTGTCCTGTATTTGTTCCCATTTGTTGCATTTGAAAGCCTCTTTGATGATTGTTTTGCAAAGCACCAATCTATGAGTATAGCATTATGTCATTACTCACCTTATTGCTACGGGTTTTGGTGGTGTTTGCTGATTTGTTTTCTTTTGTTTTTAGAACAGTAGTATTTAGTTTTACCCTAATTCCCAGGACTAGCTAGTCTCAGGTTCTTGGTCACTCAAGCAGTGTTGGTTTCTGACTCCATCTCCTGGAATAGTCCTTCTGTCAATTCAGATATTGGTTGGTTACTTCCATAAGCTTTGTATTGTCTTTTCACTGGCATATTTTACAGATAGGACACCATTATAGATCAAAAGCTGTGTTATTGGTTTGGTGTTTACATTTCTCTTTTGTTACATGTAGAGTATCTTCTTGTAACACAGGATGCCAGCAAAGAGGGGTAAAAGTTCTATGTAGGCGGTAGCTCTACTTTTCCGTGCTTAATGAGTTGTCTTAATGTTGTCTTCAGCAATGGACTTTTTTTATCAGTTTTTGGAGAGCAGCGTATAGACTTGGCAATATTGTGAGTTTGCGGGGGTATACTTATGAAATGCCTTTGCTTAACAATTCAGTTAGATGTAACCAATCCCAGGACTGGAATCTTTGTTTAGTGACAAGAGATTTCCAGTTTGTGGTCTGCCTCCCCCATTTTTGGTAATTTCATGTAGATCACCTTCATATATGTACACATTTTAGGGTTCTTCTATTATACTAAATTTCTATGCAACTCCTCAAATGTCCCTTACATTAAAGTGGATCTCCATGCATCCTCTCCATAATTCCCTTCACCCATCTCTGTCCTCAACTGTTCCTCCTCTTTCACTGCCACAAGATATACATAACTATTCTATTTTGCTTTCCTAATGATATCTATCTGGTTCTGTCTCTAGTCCTTACTCTAACCTTTGTGATTCTATAGATTCTAGCTAGTATGTTGTTGATTTAACAGCCAATATACTTATATAAGTGAATATCTACCATATTTATCTTCTGAGTCTGGGTTATGCTGGGATGATTTACTCTAGTTCCATGCACTTAACTCTGAATTTTATTGTTTTGAAATGTGTTCATTATGTTCCATTATATAAATGTACCATGTTCTTTACATATTCTTCTGTTGAAAGTCATGTATGTTGTTTCCAAATTTGGCTAATATTAATAATATAACAATGAACATGGTTGACCACATATCTCTATAGTATCTCTATAATGGGATGTAAAATCCTTTGAGTATATGCCCAGGGGGTATCTAAATTCCTCTCTTCCCGAGTAACCAACACACTGACTTCCATAGTGGTTGGACAAGTTTGCACTTTACCATCAATGGATAAGTGTTTGCTTTACTCCTTGTCCTCATCAGCATGAACTGTCACTTGATTCATTGTTCTTAGCCATTCTGTCACTATGTCTGCATGGCACTGTCCTTATCCATGCAGAAGTTTCTTAGTTTCTTGAAGGCCTATTTATTGTTCATGGTAGTACCTGTGTTAACCATGTTCTGTTCAGTAAGTCTTTTCCTATGTCAGTGTGTTCAAGGCTAATTCCCATTTTCTCTTCTATCAGGTTTAGTGTATCTGTTTTTATGCTGAGGTCTATTATCCTTTTGGATTTGAATTGGGAGCATGATTGTATGGATGAGTCTATTTTCATTTTGCTAAATGCAGATATCCAGAAAGTACGGTCCTATTTCCAGTATGTGTTTCTATCAAAATTTAGGTGTTCATATGTTTATGAATGTATGTCTAGGTCTTCCATTTGATTTCAAAATTGACATGTCTGTTTTTGTGCCAATTCCATGATTTTTTAAAATTTATTTATTTATTTATTAAAGATTTCTGTCTCCTCCCCGCCACCGCCTCCCATTTCCCACCCCCTCCCCCAATCAACGCCCCCTCTTTCATCAGCCCGAAGAGCAGTCAGGGTTCCCTGCCCTGTGGGGAGTCCACGAACCTCCCACCTCCTTCCAGGTCTAGTAAGGTGAACATCTAAACAGCCTAGGCTCCCACAAAGCCAGTATGTGCAGTAGGATCAAAACTCAGTGCCATTGTTCTTGACTTCTCAGCAGTTCTCATTGTCCACTATGTTCAGCGAGTCGGTTTTATCCCATGCTTTTTCAGACCCAGTCCAGCTGGCCTTGGTGAGTTCCCGATAGAACATCCTCATTGTCTCAGTGTGTGGGTGCACCCCTCGCGGTCCTGCGTTCCTTACTTGTGCTTTCTCTCCTTCTGCTCCTGATTTGGACCTTGGGGTTTCAGTCCGGTGCTCCAATGTGGAACTCTGTCTCTGTCTCCTTTCATCGCCTGATGAAGGTTAATATCCAGGAGGATGACTATATGTTTTTCTTTGGGTTCACCTTCTTATTTAGCTTCTCCAGGATCACGAATTATAGGCTCAATGTCCTTTATTTACGGCTAGAAGAAGTTCAAATGGCCAAAAGACACTTAAGGTCATACTCAACTTTCTTAGCAATCAGGGAAATGCAAATCAAGACAACTTTAATATACCATCTTACACCTGTCAGAATGGCTAAAATAAAAAAAACCCAAATGGTAGCCTTTGCTGGAGAGGTTGTGGAGTAAGGGGTACACTCATCCATTGCTGCTGGGAATGCAAACTTGTGCAACCACTTTGGAAAGCAGTATGGCGGTTTCTCAAGAAATTTGGGATCAACCTACCCCTGGACCCAGCAATACCACTCTTGGGAATATACCCAAGAGATGCCCTATCCTACAACAAAAATATATGCTCAACTATGTTCATAGCAGCATTGTTTGTAATGGCCAGAACCTGGAAACAACCTAGATGCCCTTCAATGGAAGAATGGATGAAGAAAGTATGGAATATATACATATTAGAGTACTACTCAGCAGTAAAAAACAATGACATCTTGAATCTTGCATGCAAATGGACAGAAATAGAAAACACTATCCTGAGTGAGGTAAGCCAGACCCAGAAAGATGAACATGGGATCTACTCACTCATAATTGGTTTCCATGATTTTTTTATCACTACAACTCTGTGATACCACTTGTACTTAGCCATAGTGATACCTTCATAAGTTCTTTCATTATTCAAAGTTGTTTTAACTATTCTGGTTTTTGCTTTGTTGTTGTTGTTCTATGTGAAGCTGAAAATTGTCTTTTAAAGATCTGAGAATTGTGTTGGAATTTTGATGAGGTTCTCATTGAATCTGGAGGTTGCATTTAGTGGGATGACCATACTTACCCATGAGCCTTCAAGAGCAAAATCTTTCTTTTTTCAGTGTCTTTAACATTTTTAATCACAGAAGTCTTGTACTTGCTTGAATAAAGATAGCCCAAGATATTTTATATCATTTGAGGCTGTTGTGAAAAATTCTGTCTCCCTTATTTCTATCTCAGTCCATTTGCCATTTGAATATAGAAAGGCTGCTGATTTATGTGAGTAATTTGGCATTCAACTATTTTGCTGAAAGAGTTCATTAGTTTTAGGAGTTACCCCATGGTGTTTTCAGGGTCAGTTGTGCATACTATCATTTCATCTGCAAATAAAGATACTTTGACATCATCCTTTAAAATTTTTATTCCTTTTATCTTCTTCAGTTCTCTTATTGCTCTAGAAATATTTCAAGTGCTATATTTAAATTGCTTTGAGTTTATCTGCATTTAAATAGTTGTTGTCTATGGGCTTGGTTTCAAGTGCCTTAATTTTGATGAGGTGTATCTTTTATAGTACTCTCCATCACTTTATCATCAAAAGGTCTTGGATTTTGTCTAAGACCTTTTCTCTCAAGCCCCCAGATATAGTCTTACATGTTAGTAAATGTCCCTAGTAGGAATAAACAAGGAACATCTTACTTCCATACCTGATATCAATCAGTATAAATCATCCCCAGAGATAATAAAGGCAAAAGAAGCTTCTATCACTGAAGAAGTAGAAAATTATTTGTATAATGAGAAGGTGAAATTATTAAGAGTCAGATACTGATTCCAGATATTTTCACATCCTTCTTGTCACTGGTTTAACCATCATGGTAGAAGAAAGAAAAGAACTCAAACAATTTTAAAATAAGGCAATCACTTAAGAAGTGTCTGAGAGTTTTGAAGTGCCCACTTTAGTGATCCCCTGCAGATAACAGTTCAAGGAAATCAAGCTATTGTCACACCCTGCAACATGCAGGCAATCAGACAATTCTATTATTAATTCAGAAAGTAGTCAGGAAATCCTCTACCAAAAGATAGATATGTTAAAAAACATAATTATCAGTAGAACCACTAACTATATATATTTTTGGTGGTACAGACTGTTATGTACTGAACATTGATACTCAAAATATGATGGTGATGGCTGATGGGCTTATTAGAAGGACTTTACCTAAGTGAAACATTAGGGAAGAGCCATCATGATATAATTAACGTGCCCAGGAAAAGAGTTAACTGAGGACTAGATATGTAGCCAATGGCTAATAGTATTTGTTGCTCTTCAGAGTGCTAAAGTTCAGTTCCAAGTATCTACATCTGACAGGTCAATACTACCGGTAACTCCAGCTCCAGGAGCATGTGATATCTCTGATGTCAACAGCCTTACCAGGCACTTGCACTCATATGTGTATGTATGTGTATGCACAAACACACACACACACAAGAAAATAATTTTTTTAAGTTTTTCAAGACAGGGTTTCTCTGTAGCTTTGGAGCCTGTCCTGGAACTAGCTCTTGTAGACCAGGCTGGCCTTGAACTCACAGAGATCTACCTGCCTCTTCCTCCCAAGTGCTGGGATTAAAGGCCTGTGCCACCAGTGCCTGGCAAGAAAATAAATTTTTATTTAAATAAATACCAGAAGCTGGCCTTTTTCCTTTGTCTACCACATGAGGACATAACAAGACAGTGTACAACTGAGAGCCAGAAGGAGTGCCCTCTGTAGGAAGTGGGATCACAATTTTATCTTGGTACTCCTAGTTTTCAAAAATGTGGGGGAAAATTGTTGGATATTTTTAAAGGTTTTTGGAACTCACTAAAGCAAACTCTTTTGTCCCTTCTCCCTGCTGGTTGGTACAAACCGAATGGCCCAAGCTGAAAAGACTCTAAAAAAAAATTTCTTAGCTGTTCCTGCCTTCATAACTGATGAGCTGGAAGGTGTCCCCTCCTTGATTCAAATGTTGTCAATGTCATAAGAATGGTCTAGGTCATTGAGAAGTAGTTAGACCATGCATAGGATTAAAGATCTTAAGGAAGACAGCCACTCAGAGTTTAGTTGGTTCAATCTCCAATATTCCACAAGAGGAAGGCATCAAAGTCATTCTTTGGGAATATCCAGAAGCCAAAGCCACCTTGGAAAAAGAGCATCCTTCACTAGACAGCACAATTGCTAGACAACCTTGAATTCCCCAACTTTGAAAACTCGGAAAATTCTTTTCTGTTATTCAAAATTTTATGGTGGATATACAGGCTGAGATAATATCTCATTCCTCTCCTTCTCTTTTGATCTCATGTTCTTTCCCTTATCTTATTTCACCTGAAGGGATCACATTGATGATAGTCCAAGTGACAAGATGTTAAAGAACCTTGGGATATTTGTTGCCTCCAGGAGATAATATGGAGTTCTGTGCTGAACTTCTCAGAAATAGTATTTTTGTTTTTGTTTTTTTTGTCCTATATATGCTATTCTATCTGACAAAATCCACAACCAAATGTAGACCTCCAAAGCAAAGAGTTTTCTAGACTATGTAAGATGAAAGTATTCATTTTTACAATCTCTTTTGCCAGGCAACAGAAGTTTTTATTTTCAGAGGGCTAGTATTTCTGTGTTAAGGACCTGGTAAAGACCAGCTATTTCATTCAGCTTTAGCTGTCAACCTGAAACTGGTCAGAGTTATCTGAGAATAGTGTCTCAAAGCAAGGATTGCGTAGATCAGAGAGGTCCATGGAAATATCTGTGGAGTCGGGGGGCTCCACAAAGTCTATTTTACTTCCTCTCTTGTTGAGGGAGCTGCGGGCCTGCTTTTCGTACCACCCAGCTCCCGCACGGCTAGCTTTACACTAGCTCTAGCCCTTACTGTCTAATTCTGGTACCCCAATCAACCCATCTCTAATAAACTGTGAAGCACTGGTCTTACCGGGAAAGATTCAGCATGTCTGACCTGGCAGCTTGGTTCATCATGTCTGCCCAGGAGAGGGGAGCATAGCCTCTGAGCTCACTTCCTCTTCCTCTCAGCATTCTGTTCTGTTTACTCTTCCCACCTATGTTTTAACCTATCAGGGCCAAGCAGTTTCTTTATTACTTAACCAATGAAATCAACAGATTGATATATGACACTCCCACATCATTTCCCCTTTTTCTGTTTAAACAAAAAAGAAAGCTTTAACTTTAACATAGCAAAATTACATATAACAAAACAGTTATCAGCAAGAATTACAGTTACAATATTTATATCTATTTTATCTTTTATCATAACAAAGGAAAACTACTATAACTATCTATTCTTCAACTGCATCAAAGACTCCAGAAGGATATAATATTACCTAAGTAAACAAGAAATAAACAACTTTCAAAACTCTAGAAATGACAGAGACATTTTGCTGGCTGGACAGTCACCCAAAGTTCCTCTGTACCGATGGGGCATCCATCTTCGGCCTACATGCCCATAGTTTCCAGCAGACATTTCCATGAAGCGGGAAATTTCAAAGGCAGTCACTATCTGCTTGTCTTGAAGAATGTCTTGCAGACTCTTTCATGAATGAGAAACCCTGATAGATCATCTCACCTTTAGGCAAGTTCAGTAGTCCTCTCTCTGCGGGTTCTCTGTGTCCAGATTATGCAATAGTCCAGGCAAGAGCAGTTTTCTTGCCCAAATGACTATCAAACTCCATAAGGATCCTCTTCGATGCCCATCTTCCTCTTGAAGTAGATTGGTGCTGCCAGGAGCAGTGTCTCATTGTCATGAAAAACCCTAAGTTATTAAAACATTTAAAATGCCATATTCTATAATCTTTGAAAAATATGAAGAATGCCTATCTAAAATATATCTATGTACATCTAGAAAATCTTAACTAACATGCCTACAAACTTGACTATTATTGATTATCCATTAATAACCTATATACATTACATTTTTAAGTGAACTACACAATCACAATACCTTAATAAAGATCAGAAATACATATACATATAACAAAATTGACCTAAAATCTCTATCAATAAAGCAAAATCTATACTAGTGCAAATTATTCATATCTATATCATATCCCCCTTTAAATGTAAAAGAACATTTATAAACCATATTTGGGAACATGGGCACAGTTTTTTCTCTCGAAACTGCTTCCTGCTGAATGGGTGAATCATTAATTAGGTCTTTTATGGTATAACCTGTGTGCTAGTTGCATCTCAGTTGGCAGTTTTGGAAGCAATTTTCTGAAGTTGTTCACAGCAACCCTTCAGGAGGGTGTGGTCCATCATACCATATTGGGATAGAAGCAATCCACAGACTCACCCTCTGTGACAATAAAATAAGAAACTCCTCTCCAAAGCATCATGTCCTTAGATCCAAATTTCAAAGTCAAGGCATTTTCAAAATATCTATGTTGAATTAGCTCAGCAGCATTTATAAACAAATATCTTTTAGCAGATGTTGCTCCTTCCACAGCATTCAAAAAATTCAAAAAGAACATAATAGCATACAGTATCAAAATTCTCTGTTTATTTTCCATCTTTGTATGGCTTTAACTCTATTTTGTTTATTTTTACTTTTATTTTATATTCTCTGTATATCTTTGACCTGGAATAACTCTGGACCAGGCTGTTTTTGAACTCTCAGAGATCCCCCTGACTCTGCCTCCCAGGCATTCAGATTAAGGAATAAAGGTATATGCTACTACACCTTGAACTCACAATGATCTGTTTGTCTCTGCCTTCTGGGCACTGGAATTAAAGGCATGTGCTACCACACTTTGAAGTCACAGAGGTCAATCTCCCTCTGCCTCCCAAGCGTTGGAATTAAAGGTGTGTACTACCACACCCAACTACTTTCTTCCTTTTTTTTGTTTTTTACTTTAAGAATTTCAAATTTTAGCCTGCACATATTTTTAACACACTGTAAATCATTTAAAAGTTTTCTTTTTTCTTTGAATCTTTCTTTTACTGTATATGTCTCTTTTTTGACAACATGAATCTTTAATTTACCAAGCAATATCAGTAAGAATAAGCCGTGGCTTTGATGGCTGGATCCAGCCCATTCCTTAGCTTTCCAGCCTCATGGCTGAGGTACTATCTGTAGCCATGTTTACTGCCACAACTCTATGGCATTTCAAGGTCCCTGCCAGCAAGTAAGTTGCAGCATTATGTCCACAGACAACACTCAAGTCCTCTCTCTCTGTAGTCGGCCCTCCTGCCTCAAACAGTCAGAGTTTGCCCTGGTAGGATGGCCCAGAAAGCCGGCATTTTAAAACGGCACAACATTTTCCTGCTACAACTGAAAACAAATAAGCATGAAGTCAGCTTTTCAATACCTTTTAAGTGTTTCGTGGCAGGATCTCTTAATGAGCTGCAGGGTTTTGCAGCTAAAGCTGAGTCAGGAAGCCTCTCTTAGATAAGAGTGGTTGCTTGCCGATAGCAAGCAAAGTAGACCTGAGAAATTGTTGCTACCAAGAAAACATGCTTTACTCTTTCCCAAGCTTTCTCAGGCCTTCAGTGGATTCAGTTGTCCACATATCTGGGCTCCATTTTGGTGAGGGAGCTGCATGCCTGCTTTTTGTTCCACCTGGCTCCCACAAGGCTAGCTTTACACCAGAAATAACAACATACAAACTGCATTCATTTAAACACTGCTTGGCCCACTAGCTCTAGCCCTTACTGGCTAATTCTGATATCCCGATCAACCCATCTCTAATAAACTGTGTAGCACTGGTCTTACTGGGAAAGATTCAGCATGTCTGACCTGGCAGCTTGGTTCATCGTGTCTGCCCGGGAGAGGGGAGCATGGCCTCTGAGCTCACTTTCTCTTCCTCCCAGTATTCTGTTCTGTTTACTCCTCCCACCTATGTTTTAACCTATCAGGGCCAAGCAGTTTCTTTATTACTTAACCAATGAAATCAACAGATTGATATATGACACTCCCACATCACTCTCTGATACTCCATAAAGGAGAAAGAGAGAGGGATGGTAGTGGGCAGGTGCAACAGTTCATGTCTGTCAGTCAAAAGAAATCTATAGGATTTATTTCTCTCCTTCCACTTCTGATTCATTGTGGTTTTATGAATAAAAAATGTCCTCCATAGTCTGTTGCACCTGAACACTAATTCATCAGCTAGTTCCATTGTTTGAGGATGTGTAAAAGTTTTGGCCTCCTTGATGGTTGAAGTATGTCACTGGCAGCTGGTTTGAGGCTGCAAAGCCTCATAGTATTGCCAGCTCATTCTATGTGCTCCCTGATTGAAGTTTGAGATGCAAACACTCATCTTATGCTCTGGCCATTATATCAAGCCACTTCCCTGTTATGGTGAATTCTATCCCTCTGGAACCAAAAGCTCAAATAAAAACACCTCTTTATAAATTGTCTTAATCATGTTGTTTATCACACCAATATAAAAATGACCAATACCATCCTGGAGAGAGAACTTGAGTTGTCAGTCATGGAAACAGGCACCTGCATCTGCTGAGCAACCTTACTGGCTAAAGGCAGATGTTTCTAATTTAAAATGGCTTGAAGCAGAAAGAAATAATGAATACATTACAATGAATAGTTGATGAAAAAGATGTTTTTAATATAATTATCTTATTCAATTCTCCACAAAACATTTTGACTCCAAGCACATTAGGTATACATTTTTACCACTAAAGTTTTTTAATAATGAAGTTAGGTGGTTTTGGCATGAAAAATAGTCATATTAAAATTATTCTTGCTTATTTTTCATGGCATCTTCTCCAAAGAATCTCTACAAAAACTAAATTTGGCAAGGTACTGTTATTTTCTTTCTCACTAAAAATCTGCTTTTGAAATAGTACTTAAAAATAATTGTCTTAAAAAGTACATTTGGCTCAAGATCTTCTTCAATATATTCTCCAGAATTAACCTACCCAGTTTAGGTATGGAGACCTGGATTAGATGATGCTTCATTCAGATCTACAAAGAAAGATGAAAGATAAGAGTCTCTGAAGATAGTGATTCTGACCCTGAAGGAATTGGATATTTACCTACCTCTTTTCCTTATACTTTCTCTTTGTTTTGTTGAGCAGAATTTTAAATTTTGTCTAGAACTAGAAAAACACAAGAGTCCCAGTGATATGATTAGTGTGTAAGAACACTTGCTGATGGGGAAGCTCAACAAATCACATCTGGTTAGGGTGTGGCCACCTTGAGCCCAGGTAGAAAAACCGAGAGATGTAGATGCACTCTCTCTCTCCTTCTCTCTCTCTCTCTCTCTCTCTCTCTCTCTCTCTCTCTCTCTCTCTGCGGATTTCAGAACTCCCATTCTTGTAGTGTAAGGTTTTCCCTCATTAACCATTAAAATATTCCTGTTACTCTTGAGCTAGCCTCATTACTTATTATACCAACCTAATTCATTACACTTGGCACCCAACGTGGGGCCACTGCAGTTCAGCGCCCTGCGCCATTTGCACATACCATGGCTTGACTTCCCTCAGCTCTACACCTCATGCCATTTGCACATACAGCAGCTTGGCTCCTTGTTGGGGAATTGAACCCCGGTCTCCCACATGACAGGTGGGGATACTCACCACTATATGAAAAAAAAAGAGGGATAATTGGATCATGGAATAACAGATTGATATTTGTGAGTTATTGTTTTTAGACAATTATATTGGTATCAATTACTGTATGTTGATACAAAGTTAAATTATATTGAATATTGTATGCATGTATGCTTCTTCTTCTGTTTGAAACAATGTTTATGTATTCATACATATGTTTTCCATATGGCAGTATACCCTATTACCTCTGATCAAGATACCTATACATTGTTTACATTTATAGGTCATTGTTCTTATTTATTGCATAGTTGTTTATTGTCTTAGTCTTTAAGTTAAATGGTATTGAGAATTATAGATCAATAGTCATCTATGTTTGTCATATTTATATTTAGGCTAATAAGGTTTTTTAGATATATGGAGATTATATTCAGTATATAGATAGATAGTTTTCAACCTCTTCAAAGAGCTGTAGAAATGGCCTTTAACTAACTTAGAGTTCCATGGTAATGAGACACAATTGCTCCTGGCAAGACCTATCTATTCCCGAGAGAATGTTGAGTATCAAAGATCCTCTACCTGGAACTTTCTTCTTGGCAGAACTGGCCTTTGGGCAAAGAAATGCCCATACCTCAACCACTGACAGAGATATAGAGCGTGCATCAATGGATTAAACAGGACTGTCATATCCTGCCAAGACAGGGTAAGATAGTTTTGAAAAGTTTCTTGCCTTTGAAAATGGTATGTCAGTTATGTTAGGCCTTAGCCAAAGTTGGTTGCCTCAACATTGCAAATGAGACTTTGTGTGATTGCCCAGGTAGTCAGTTGTCTCTGTCATTTGTTGCACATTTTGGAAGTTTTTCAATTGTACTTCCTGTTTACTCAATATTGCTTTCCTTCCCAGATCTTCGAAAGAGTTGAATATTAGATAATTGTAGTTACCCTCCTCATGATTTAGTTAAACTTAATTTCAATACATTATTTAGTCTCTTTGAAATAGAATGCTTAGTAAAACTTTTGTTATTCATTTCTTGCTTAATATTGTTTATTGCTTGTAATTTTATATTTGGTATCTGTTCCTATTGTATATTATTTGTATTGGGTTTGGATTGATTTTGTTTAGACAAAGGGGGGTGATGATGGGGAAGCTCAACCAATCACATCTGGTTAGGGTGTGGTCGCATGGAGTGATGTAGATGTGTGCCCTCTCTCTTTGCGGTGGCTGCTGGACCTATCAGATTTTGGAACTCCCATTCTTGTAGTGTAAGTTTTCCCCCTCATTAACCATTAAAGTATTCCTGTTACTCTTGAGCTAGCCTGGTTACTTATTATACCGACCTAATTCGTTACAACTTGCTTTTCAAGTCAAACTATCCAATAATTCCTCACAAAAATTTTAGTGGCTGAGCATTGATCTGTAATCCCAGCACTCCCATGGTGAGATGAGAGACAGAGTACTGTGAAGTGAAGCAGCAGAAACAAGAGAAGCCCTGCCTCAACAAGCTGGAAAAAGAGCAGTGACTCCTGAAAGTATCTCTGACCTCACATAGACACTGTGGCATGCTTATTCCATCACATGCACACTTAACCTAAATAATGCTAGAGAAGAAAATACAGGAAGGATTCATACCTGTATAAATTCTCACTTCTATCTTTATATGGTGAATAAAATATGAAAACTATTTAAAATATAGCACATATTATTTGGTTCTTAAAAATAATTGTGCCATTCAAATTAACTTTAAGGCTCCTCGTTTTCTTAATAAGATAGTATTTTTTTTTAAGGTACAGATCTATAGCAAGCTATGTGAATAAATTGATGTCTGTCTAACCATAGTCCACTAACTTTTATTTCCAACAAGTTTTTTCCTTTTTTTTTTCCGTCAAGATCTATTGTAAAGGCAAACGGCATTAACAACGTGGTGTAATTTGTGTGTGTGTGGGAGGGGGGATAATGCTTACTGAAAATTAGTTCATGTTGTTTGCAAAGTGCAGGTGACCTAATTTCATGTTCCATTGCCAGTGACTCACTATTTGTGGACACAGTCCTTAACCTCTGTCATTTATACTTTGCCAACTGGAAATGGGAGTAATTATATATTGCACGCTGGCAGGTGGCTGAACCTTCTGAAGCTTGATTCGGCTCAGAGCTGTGACTCCACAGTGCCATCAGGGCTAAGAATTTTATCAATTGCCTGCTCATTGTTTCCTTTATTTCTCATATTCTTGACTCTCCATTTGTCTTTGCTTATGAAAATGTGCAAAAATATCAATTTTTGGTACTGTTTAACAGAATTCTTTCTGACCACAGCAACAGCTCCTCAGCAGGTAAAGGAGCTACAGATGATTCTGAGAATCTGAGTTTGGTCCCGAGATGCACAGGCTCAAGAAGGAAACTGATGCTGCAAATTGTCTTCTGACTCCAGATGCACCCTAACCCAAGGCATAATAAATAAAATTCAATAACATTAAATAATAGTACTCCTTCTCTCTCTAAACTCAGTCTTGACAAAGACACCATTACAAACCAAAAGCAATCACTAAGAAAAAAAACAATTGTTTTACTTTACAATTCACCTCCTTCTTCTATCAGAGAAACTGGCCTCTTCATTCATTTTTTTTTTGGCTTGAGAGATGTTATGAAATCAAAATAAACATTTATTTAGGACATTGAGATTATAGAAAAAAGCAAAACTAATAAAAATCATTAGATCAACAAAAATTTTTTCCTGCTTGGTGTGACTTTTTCCAGTGCTGTGGGTGATTTCAGAATTCCAGATGATGGCAGATGCATGAAAACCTGCCTTGAACTTAGTTTTTATCAGAATCCCAACACTGAAATTTTAGTCAAAAATGCAAGTTTTGTTAGATTACGCATCATATTTGTATATTTTGCACTGTTTCTGGTAAATTGGTGCAGCCTAATTAGAATATCAGTAATAAATAAATGCTCTTATCAGGAATGCATTTTTTCCTTTTTAATTATTTTTTTCAAGACAGGGTTTCTCTGTAGCTTTGGAGCCTATCCTGAAACTAGCTCTTGTAGATCAGGTTGACCTCAAACTCACAGATATCCACCTGCCTCTGCTTCCCAAGTGCTGAGATTAAAGGTATGCATCACCACCGCCCAGTTTTAATTATTTTTAACCTCATACATGAACACTGCATTTACAACACTAGGTCCCCAATTCATCTTGTATCCTACCTTTCCTTTCCAAATTAATGAACCAACACCTCTCTCTACATATTTACTGCTGATTCCATTTACTGTTGTTCTTATGTATTTGTGCCCAGGACCAACACCTTGAGAATGGACAATTAGCGTGAGAGCCATCTCTGGAAAAAACTGATTCTCCTCTTAGCTGTCATTGACCACTAGTATCTTTTCATATAAGGTAGGGTTCACATTAGTTTTTAACTGGTGTTGTCTTTATGCCACTTTGTTCAGGCAACCACATGGTTGAGGTTCATGAATGTGTTTTCTTTATCTTGCCTAAGGGGCACTTTCTAATGATAAGTGTTTTGGGCCTCTAATTCTTACAATCTTTCTGTCCCTCTTCTGTAACACAAGAAATTTGTAGGTAAATAAATAAAATTAGAAAATATTGTATGTGCCAAGTAAGAGAACTCAGAAAAATGCCGCATGCTCTCTCTTAATTACAGATCCTAACTCCAAGCCCTTAGATTTGAATATATAACCTGAACTAACAGAAGAAGACAGCAATTTCACAAGGAATGCTGGGGAAATGAAGAGAGGCAAAACTGGACTCTAGAGAGAGATAGTGAGAGACAGGTGTTCTGAACAGAGTAATGGATGAAATGGGCACTTTAACTGGGGAGGGAGCAGAAATGCCCCCTTATAATATTTCAGTTATAAAGAAACACATTAGACTTTCTGGAATCTGCTTACCACAGTAAAGCCTTTAGCAACTGGGCCTAAATGTGACCTCTGCAGTCTCACAACCCAGCAGGCCCAGCCTGTTCCACACTGAAGTTACCATAATTACCAGCATCCTTGCTGCAGATTGGGAGCTGCCACATTTTTCTCTTTGGACATTCTCTTCCTCCACTGTTCCCTAGTTCTCTGACTGTCTATCTTCTGCGACCCATTAAAGTCTCAGTTCAACTCTCATCTTTGCAACCTTCCACAGCAACCTGTGACCAGATTCGGGGTTGCCCTATTGTGCTTGGAAAATGCTCAGGACATGCTCCTGTGATTGCCATGGTAATTATCATTGCTGTCAGTCTCTTGAGAACAGGGTCTTGGCTTATTTTTAAATCAATTTATGAGCAGTTTTTCAGTCGGTTGTTCAGACAGATCGTGAAAGTTATACGTGTGGCAACGTAGAGGTGATCATTCTTGAAAATCTTTCTATTCTATGTGAAAATCTGCCTGGTCAAGTGTTTCCAAGGATAAGATGAAGAAATTGTTTACATGTATCAAATATTGGTGTGATTATTTTACTGTATTTGCGACAAACACATTCACTTTAACAGGCACTATGGAGGTGTGCTCTGATTCTCAGTGTGGGTGGTTAACAGGCATCGCGAAGGTATTCTCTGGCTGTCAGTGTGGGTGGTTAACAGGTACCATGGAGGTGTGTTCTGGCTGTTGGTGAGGTTGGATTTAGTCTTTTTCAACTTCTGCTGATATTTGCTACTTCTTCCTCCTACATGGAATACTTACATAAGTTTAGGCATGAACAGCAAGACTGAGAGTAGTCTTGATTTAAAGCCAAATTGATGTAAATCACCATGCTAAACCATAATTAAATCCCCGTGACAAAATGTAGGCTCTACCAGAATTTATCAACTGTGTGCCCCACTGTTTGTTTGAAGTAAAATCTTAATGCATGTGTTTTTAGTCACAGGAACACTTTTTCCTTTCATTAGGCTTACAATAATAAATCTATATAAGAATATTTTAAATTTAGTTTAATATGCTCAGCAAACCAGTTGTCAATGGTTGTTTAGGCTTAAAGATCAAATCCTCATTTATACTCTTTGTTTGCTTCTAATGTTTATTATTTAGCATGAAAAAATTTATTGCACTCTGATTTACCCTGATTTTTGAAGGCTTCGAAAAAGTTTTCTGCTATTATAGCATGGAAGTAATTTTCTTTCTAAACTGAATTGAACCTCAGATACTCTTTCACTGGTTGTTCACTCTGTTTTGACTTAGAGAAATGAGCTCTGCAACTTTTTGTTCTGTCTTGACCCCCATGTGTCTCCCATTTTTTTTCATTTGATAGATGGCTTTTCCTATCTTCTTCTGAATGAAAAAACTTTATTCATATTCTCAATGTCAACTATTTCCATTTGATGTTCTCCATGTCAGTTGTCTCTCAACATAAACATATGTTCTAAGGGGCTGTTTCAGAAACCTTGCAGACAAACTTCTTTTTTTGTTGTAGAGAAACTAAATTCTGCTCTTATATAAGTGAAACAAGAAGTTACTGATTCTTAAATGAAACAAATTTAACTATTTCTTGTTTACATAATACAGAGCAGTTGAGTGGTGATTGATGGGTCAGTATAAGAGAATGCTGACCTGCCTTTTCCAAAAGTAAGCTTTCACTCTTGTTATCTGAGGATCACAAATAAAATATGTCTTCCAAATCAATTTGCCTAATGTCCCCTAATAACCCTATTTGACTACTAAGTATGCATTATTCCAAGGAAAAGGGGTAAGGGCAAAAGATAGTTCTCACATCTTCAGAATAGAAGGTGACTGCAAGAATGTTCAAAAACATATTTCTTTGCATTCTTATGCACAAATTGCATTTCCCCTTCAGTTCAGTAATAGACTACTTGCCTGTAGGACATATTTCACGTGTCCTGATCTAAACTTTTTCTTTGTACCTTGTACCTTTTTGGCCTGTGCCTTTATGGCCATGTATTCTTCAAGTTTCATGGTCTGACTTGCTTTACATGATGAAAAATTGGGAAATAGACTAAACCAGAGGTTCAATGGGACTAATTCTTTTATCTTTGACACCTACATCATGAGCATAGGAAGTAGGCTATTGTTTCATAGTTCTCTAATCTCAGGTGTTGAGAATATTCTTTCTTAAATTAGTCATTTACTAGAATAGAAAATGCTATCATTAAAAAGATTTTGTGTATGCATGAATGCTAATTTCACAACTTCAATGCAATTTTGACATAATTCGTGTGTTTATGTTTTGACTCAAATGAGCATTTGATTGTAACTGTACCTTCCTCTTGAATATTGTGTCTAAATACAGGTAATTAGCATTCTTAGAAAAATTTTTTTACAGTTAAAAAACTGGAAATATCTTGTCAAAAATCTCTATCTCCTTAGCATAGCTAAGTTTAACAATTTAAGTTCTTCCTCACTCTCATATTCATGAATATATATATATATATATATGAAAATTCTCAGCACAGGCTTATGAAGACACTGTCTGTCTCCTGAAATTATATTTCTGTTCCTGGTTTTAGTTATAAAGTTTCACACATGACTCTGCCTCATGAAGTGATAGTAAACACTGACTGTTCCATCTGCAGAGAATACTTACCTTCTGCAAAAAACGGCACCTGTCTTTTATATTTCTCTTTTCCTTATCTATCTTCATCATCTTACACTGTCAATATGCATTTGATTCTCTTGTCTGACAACCTGTGTGAGTCTGGGATGCTCCCCTTGAAAGATTAGCAAGGCACCAACCATTCCCTTTGAGCTTGTTCCCCTTTTGACCTGTGAATTCTCTTTCCTTTTTGTCCAAGGTCGAAAGCATTTTTTCTTTTATTCACAGCATACTCTTATTTTCTGTTGTATCTATATGTTCTAAAGGCAGAAAACAATAAACTACATGTGTTGTTATGACCATGCATGTGATTCACTATGTAGACAATTAATACATGATTATAATAATACTTTTCCAGTCACACATTGCTATTTCTGGGGTTTTGAATTGGCATTTGCATCATTTGTCTAATGTTTCACAGCATGAATGGTTGATATGTTGAAAGTGATTGACACAAATCAGTTCAAAGTTAATGCCTAATTTTGGTAATAAGATTGTAAAGACCAGCAATCTTCAAAGATTTATTTTCCCAAATGAATCTAAAGCACACATATGCATGATTCAAATTATATCATCATTTCTGAAATTAGGATGTAATTTTACCTCATACAAACAGGAAAATAAGCCATTTTTATTTCAAATGTGTTCTATGTTTGTTAATTTTTAAGTGTTATTCATGCATTCATAATCCTTAGTGTACTGACAATGTACATTCTAGTCAAGCTTTGTATATGCTGTTAAAATGTTGTATAATAAGAAATTTTGAACCACCTTTATACTAATAATGCCATTCACATTGGTCAATCCTATCAAAGGGTTTAGATGGAACTGCCCTGATTATTTTATTCTACCTGGTCTATGAAGAAGGAACACATCTGAGGTGAAGTGAATATTTTCCTTTTATTGCCACTTCCCTATGGGATTTTATTTCTAAGAGCATTCTGCCTTTCTACTAGACTGATTTCCTTCATTTGCACTATCCTCTGTCCTCACCTTCCTGCTCAGGAGTTTTCTATCACATTATCAAATAACTCAGTAGGAATGCACCATACTCAGATCCTTGGCTCTTCTAAATATGCATAGATGTCACACGTGATTGACTTTCTGGCGTGATTCCAGAATTCTAAGTCAAAAATTATTTTTATTTATAATTTTAGGTACCGTAGAATTCATTTTCCAGCAAATAGGTAAGGAAAAATAATATGCATCTTTGAGCCAATAAATTTTACAGCAAAATGTTTAAGAATATGCAGGACCAGGAGTTTCAGTGGAAAGGGCAAGACCCACATTCACCCTTCCACTCTGTTGCTTCACTTGTATCCTGCAGCAATGGCTGTCATCCCCTGTTCAATGTCGTCTTTTGGAGAGTAAATTTATAAACAGCTTGCTTTGTTTCTAGATTCGTATCACTCTCAATCATTAATTGGCTATTTGACCAGCATCCCTGGCATACAGAGGGTATAACATTGAAGAAGATGAGCAGACAATAAAAAAGCTTGGTAACCACCATGCATGCATACACAGCAACAAACACACATGTATTCCTCCTTTACCATATTTTTTCAACTTTCAAATGCATCCTGAAATTAGCTCATTCTTGGCATGTATTTGAACCTCCTACTTCAAAAAAAAAAAAAGAAAAAAGAAGAAAGAAAGAAAGAAAGAAAGAAAGAAAGAAAGAAAGAAAGAAAAAAGAAAGAAGACTGAAATTAAGGGTTTGAGATGCTATGTGGTCATACAGAGAGAATGTTGCTGAGATAGAAATTACACTACAATGTCCTTATCTCTAGAACCACACCACATTAAATTACATTCCCCTCAATATATAAAATGTAGCAACTAACTTAATATCTCTACCAGGCCTCAAATTTTCAATGGTAGTGGATGCCCCTTCTATCATGTGCTTGAAATTGGTCATTTTTGCTCAACCCAGAGAAATTATATCTGAGTCTTTTTTCTTTTTCATCTCTGTAAAGATAGTTACTGAAGATCTCTTCCTGGTGGGGAGTAATTTGTCAGATTTTATTCTAGCCAAATTAAGATACTCATGTATTCAAATGTACATCTTAATGTTGATTTCTTAATGAGAGTAGAACATTTTATAGAGTTTCCACGTAAACATCAACCACCAAAGATTTTGAACATATAAGAGCATATGTTGAAATAATCCTGCAAACACATTGATTTGGATATGCAGATTGCAGATTACAAGACAGTATAACAGAATTCACTGAGATTAGATGATGGGCTAGAATTGTCTGTGTTCTATAATACAAAACTAATTGGGGAAAGTCAGGCACTGATGACTATACATGAGTGTTGACAGGGATTTCTGTCCTGATTGGTCTTACAGCTGTTAAGCCCCCAAAAAACACACAGGGATTTATATTAATCATAAACTGGTTGGCCTACTAGCTCAGACTTCTTATTAACTCTTATAACTTATATTAGCACATAATTCTTGTCTGTGTTAGCCACGTGGCTTGGTACTTTTTTCAGCGAAGCAGTCACATCTTGCTTGCTCTGTGTCTGACTTCCTCTGTGACTGGATGAGGACTACAGACTAAGATTTCCTCTTTCCAAAATTCTCCTGTTCTCTTACCCTGCCTATACCTACTTCCTGGTTGCCCCACCTATACTTCCCGCCTGGCTACTGGCCAATCGGTATTTTAATAAACAAGTACAAGAAACAAATCTTTACAGAGTAAAACCATTTCCCCACAGTGCATGAGGACATCTAGAAAGAGACAGAATCAAACAATTTGAGAATAAATCTAGGATGGCATTCTGCTCCTACCATATTTTAAACCAGTGTTAGGATTTGTGAAGGAATAGAACTGTCAGTTATACCAGGAAGGACTTGTACCATGCATGACCAGAAAGCCGTGGACATCTTTACCTGGTATGTGTCCCTCACAAATTGACTATGGTGGAACAGGAATGAGGGCATTTCAAAATTTCAGGGGAAAGATTGGATAGTGCATGGTGTCAGGCAAGTTACAAATTCTGCCTAAAGTAAACAGTAATTCTCATTGTCTCTAATGAACTCCACAATTAACATTGGAACATTGACATATAGATTTCATTACTGATTAAGTTTTTTAATCAGTCTTTGGGAAGAAATGCCTGTACAATAAGTCTCAGTAAGAAGGATGCAATGAAAGGTTTATGCTGTCTAAAAGGATGGTATGAAATGAATATCCTTGGAAAATTTAGATAATATACTCATGTGTGAGAAACTGAATGTAGAGCTGGTGAGGTAGGCCACTGAATAACGAGTCTTACACAAGTTTGAGTTTGATCCAGGTCTACACAGTCACTGTAGTATATGTGCATGTACACAATAACCAATCAATAAATAAATGGGAAAAACTGATTACAACTCCATATAATCTCAAATCAATCCTGATAAGTGTTCTTGGGAGCTGTTCATTCATTTCTGGCTGCTAAGACTCAAAGTAATCACACAGAAACTACATTATTTGCAATACTGTCTGACCAATAGTTTAAGCATATTTCTAGCTATCTCTTATATCTTAATCTAATCCATTTCCATTAATCTGTGCATCACCGCATGGTCATGGCCTACCGGCAAAGTTTCAACAGGCCCTGGCAGAGGCCTCTGTCTCCTGCAGCAGGTACATGGCTTCTCTCTGACTTAACCTACAGAGAGAGAGAGAGAGAGGGAGAGAGAGAGAGAGAGA
Organism: Microtus pennsylvanicus; assembly: GCF_037038515.1. Classification (NCBI taxonomy): domain Eukaryota; kingdom Metazoa; phylum Chordata; class Mammalia; order Rodentia; family Cricetidae; genus Microtus; species Microtus pennsylvanicus. The sequence goes on along the minus strand of NC_134586.1, from coordinate 69,658,559 downwards.
GAGAGAGAGAGAGAGAGAGAGAGAGAGAGAGAGAGAGAGTCCAATCTGGCTATATGCTGTTAATCCATTGGGTGAAAGCAGCTTCTTTATTAAACAATGGCAATAAAGCATATTCTCAGCAAACATCACCTCCACATCAGATAAGTAAGACATATGCATATTAAGTTTTAGTTATTTTAATGCTGCATTACTTTATTCAATCAGCAACAGTATTATTTGGCATTCAGTATATTTCCCACAAGTCCCTGATATGTTATGGAACAGCTTCCTTGTTTTCTCCAAATAGCACAGAAGTAGAAGACAACTCAAATTAATGTGATGATGTCTCTGCATAAAATTATGGTTGGTTACTCTGTGCCTCTAGATTAATAAGTGTGGTGTTTTAAATGAGAAGTTCAAATGCTTCATCCCCAGTTAGTAGACTGTTTGGAAAAGATTAGTAGGTGTGAACTTCTTGTAGGACGAGTGGCACTATGGGTGAGCTATGCAGTTTTAACAGTTCAAACCAGCTCCCCCACTTTGTCTTCTACGTCCTGTGGGTCAGAATGTAAAACTCTCAGACACTCATACAGAGCCATGTTTGTCTATTTTCCATCATGATGACCATGGACTAACCCTCTAAAACTGTAAGAAAGTCCCCAATTAAATGCATTAATTTATGAATTGCCTTGGCCTTTGTGTCTTTGATAGGTATAGAAGAGTGACTAAGACAAGAAGCATCAGCATGCCTTAACTCTCTCCAAACAGGTTGATGAAACAAACACAAAATGCAGCTGTTTAAAATAATTCCTATCAGTATTTCAGTTTCTACAGATCTAGAAGCTAATGATCATGGCTTCTCTGATCTCACAGTGTCAACTTCTTCCACAGTTCTTCCTTAGAGGTTTAACTAGAGCAGGATCTGCTTCCAAAGATATTATGTACTAGCAGTTATCAGATAATTCACTTTCTCTTCTCATAGGCTCATGAGCTAAAGACTTCCTACTCAGTTACCTCAGTTACTCCAATTACCCCAGTTTTCTTTCCTGTTGGTGTTATAAAGGGGGGAAGGGATTCCTTTAGTGTTCCAGGTAGCTGTCTATCATTCGGGAAGCCAAGGCAGCAGGAATGTGAAGTTTCTAGTCATAGTAAATCCACAGCAAAAAAGGAGAGGCAAAATGAATGTATGATTGCTCACTCTCCTTTTTTAAACAGTCCAGTACTCAAACCCAGGGAATGCTGACACCCACTTTTCAGCTTTATAGTAATAAAGCTAATTCTCTGAAGATATCCCCACAAGTTAAATTGATCTAAACAACCAATCACAGATAATTCTCAGATAATTATGAATTTTGTAACTAACAAAATTAGCAGTCAGGGTTCCCTGCCCTTGGTAAGTCCTAGGTCCTCCCCCCTCCGTCCATATCTAGGAAGGTGAACATCCATACTGGGTAGGCTCCCACAAAGCCAGCACATTACGTAGGATCAAAACCCCTTGTCATTGTCCTTGGCATCTCATCAGCTCTCATTGTTCGCCATGTTCAGAGAGTCCAGTTTTATCCCATGCTTTTTCAGTCACAGTCCAGCTGGCCTTGGTGAGCTCCCAATAGATCAGCTCCACTGTCTCAGTGGGTGGGTGCACCCCTCGTGGTCCTGACTTCTTTGCTCTTGTTCTCCCTCCTTCTGCTCCTCATTGGGGACTGGAGAGGGAGGGGGAAAGGAGTGGGGGGAGGGGGAGAAGGGTGGGAGGAAGGGGAGAAGGGTGGGAGGAGGGGGAGGGAAATGGGAGGCTGGGAGGAGATGGAAACTTGTTTTTTTTTCTCATTTTCTCAATAAAAAAAAAAAAATTAGCTACCACATGAATATGGCAGTGACTTCACCAAAACCAGAAAGAAGTCTCTAATCATGAGGATGATTAATGATTATCATTGTCTTACGAATCTTCACAAAAGAACTGAATTGCATAGGGACATGCAATACCAGGAGCTGAGGATCAGGAACTGTCATTTTAAGGACTATCCTTAAGTAAAACCATATAAAGTACATAATAATTTTGCCTACTGTTATTTCTCCAAACAATAATATTTTGTTTACATAGTACATTCTTGATAAAAAACAAACCAATTTAAATATCCTATTTTATTTTACATTTTGCAACATGGATAGATATAATATATTCAAATATGAAGACTATTGAGTTTCAGAAATTAATTTTTAATTTTATTATTATTATTATTGTTGTTGTTGTTGAGTAGTGGTAGCAGTAATATTAGTGGTTTCCATATGTAAGAAGGTGCCATAGCACAAGTGTAAGTCAGAGGACGTCTTTCTGGGATTGTTTCTCTAACACTACCTTTACCCGGAGTGTAGAGTTTGAACTCTGGCTCTCAGCCTTTTACTGAGTACTTTTACTGACTGACCCTGAGATATCTTGCTGACTATGAATTAAATTTGCATGTGGCTATTTGCTATTAAGTTCCAAAGAAAATATCCTAAAGGACAGAGAACACATAGCAGAATGTTCTATGAAACATCTTTGTTGTGGGAATTCTTTTTTTTAAGAATTTATTTTTTAATATTTATTTATTACGTATACAATATTCTGTCTGTGTGTATGCCTGCAGGCCAGAAGAGGGCACCAGACCCCATTACAGATGGTTGTGAGCCACCATGTGGTTGCTGGGAATTGAACTCAGGAACTTTGCAAGAGCAGGCCATGCTCTTAACTTCTGAGCCATCTCCCCAGCCCCCATGTTGTTGGAATTCTTTATGTCAATAGCTTTGTGGTACAAGCCTTAGGACATGCTACATGAGGATTGATAAGTTGGAGAGGAAATCACCCTCACACTCACTCTCTTGTTCTTGCTGATGCTTGGCATGGCCGGTGACCCAAGCAACAGAGAGGCAGTGTGAGATCAGAAGCAGCTTCAGCCTAACACTATATCTGTGGGTTTGGCCTTTTCATTGCACCGTAAATAGATTTATATATTTTGTGAGTTTACACATTACAACTTTGTTGTTTTTATACAGGGATAAGATTGTGGACATAGTTCATACATGAACTACATTACAGCACTGCATAATATTTTATAAACAAGAACAGATATTTGTAACACAAGTAGGAAGCTTATTAGTCTTAGTAGAAGTTCCAGAATTCAGTTGTCACATACCTGCAATGAACTTATACTTAAGGTCAAGGGTTTCATTGCCATGTAGTAGAGCTTTGGATGGAAAGTCTTTAGTAGCTGAGTGGTCGGACGGGGCTCAATAGAGATTGATGACGGTTTGAGTGTGCTCACAAAGGATTAATGAACTAAGATCTGGGCTTGATGTGCTTGTGTTTGGAGTTGATATGGAACTTTATGAGGAGAATCCATTAGAAGGTAATCAAGTCACTTTGGATGCTGATCTCAGAAGGACTTGATATGGTTCTTGGGCTACTTTATAGACCTAAATCTTACTGAGGTAATTAATTTGGTTGTAATTAAACTCTGGTCATTCATACTCCAAAAGCATAAGCTATTTAAACTTCTTTGCTTTATAAAATACATAGCCTCTTATATTTCATTATAGTAATAAAAAGTTGAGTGTTCCAGGGAACAAACAGCAGAGCATTTCCTCTATTTCTCTGTTCTTTCTCCCTTTATGCTTCCCCAATGGCTTTCTTGGGATAGCAGGATTTCTCACATGACTATTTAATTCCAAAAGCAAATAATCCCAGATACGATGAATCAGACACTATATGGATTTTCTTTCAAACTATCATTTAAGTCAAGGACACTACTTCAAACTTTGAAGAAGTCACAAAAGCATAGCCAGGTTCAAAGAAAGAAGTATGTAAAATACTCCTTTTGGAAGAGTAATAAATAATAAATTTAGGTACTAAAATTGTTACATCATACTATATGAAATTAGGCAAAAAAAAATACCAGCAAACCCTATTGTGCTCCTCTTTTATTTTTATGAATCCCTTTCCACTCTTTATATTAATTTACACATTATTAAGAAAGTATTTCTCTTTCACATTCATTCGTTTCTCAGGTTTTTCTCAACATTTTTCATGGATTAGCTTCACAGTGAATTCAGAAAGTTGAAAGCATGAGAGACTCTATTAATTGAAACCACTGTACCTTCAAGTATACACACCTCTTTTATCATACTTTTTAGACTGCTGTCTGTCTCATCTCCATAGGCCTCATTATTTCTTTTTACTGTACAGATCTAATGTTTCAACAAACTACTGGGATGTTTAAAACACACAGCAAGTGTCTGTAAACAAGGACTCGGGGCTTCATTCCTGATCTCCAGAGGTAAACTATTAGAGAGGAGGAAAGGGAAAGTTGCCTTCTGTGGAATAAGAAAGAACATTGCCTGTGCTGTGAGCACATCTCATTTCAATCGGCACTCAAAATAACCTAAACAAGAGCAACAAGAAAAATCTCATCATTAAATACATATAGTTTTATTGCCAAGTTGTGATCATTACTCTTGGTAGTTAACATGTTTGGACTGAGATCCACTAAGAATCATGCAGCCACATGTGAGGGCATTTCCTTAATGAACAAGATAAGAAGGGGAGATGCTTCTTTACCGTGGGCTGCACCTTCTAGTGGTGGCACAAATGTAAGAATCTGAAAAAAATAAGAGCTTGTTTTGCCTGCCTTTCTTTGTTCTCTGCTGGTAAATTCTTTTTGTTCTGTTGCTGTTGTTATTACCAACTTGTACTGGCATTGGAATCCAGCTTCTTATGCCTTCCACCATGGACTGAGAAAAACATATATATCTTCAGGAATCCCTCAGTCCTTTATCATAAGATTGGAATATCTGAGACATTCAGCTTCATAGACTGAGCAACTTCTGAATCCTTTGTCTCTTTTTTGTTTAGAGTACCATGATTAGACTATTCAGCCCATATTCTGTAAGTCAAGCTAAAAAAAATCCCTTTGCAATATTGTGTGTGTGTGTGTGTGTGTGTATGTGTGTGTATACTATTAGTCTTGCTCCTCCAGAGAATACCTACACAAGGATATGCATTTAAAAAGTTACATGATCTTTTAGAGGTTTTAAACATGTTAAATATCTGGAGTTTCAGAGAAAAAAATGTCATCCTTAATAGAAACATAGGAATGCTTAGAAAAATCATATAATTTTGCCCTGTTTTCAAGTTCCTTTTTCTCTACCTCTACACTTTCCCCATTTTACATGGTCACTTTTCACGTTTAAAGAAAATGTGATTTTTCCTCTATTGATTGCATGTCATCTCCAAAGTAAGAAAATATATAAAACCCCATTAAAGCCCTCCATCCAGAGCTAACTAGAAACATTCCTGTAGTTTAAAAAGTTGTGTTTTTATATCTTGCAATGAGGGTATGCACATTTCATGGAAAATCTTGGGGCCATATATTCATATAGTCAGAAAGAGTAAATATAGAGTGAAGGGTGGGTTGGTAAGCTTTGAGTAAAGCTTTAGAAATAATATTTAGCTCTGCTTGGATGCTACTATGAATGGAGCAAATGACATGATCACTTACCCTGGTAACTCTTACCTAGAAAGAAAGAAGAGTGAACCACTGCTAAAGTTATAATAGAGGAGTAGAAGAACTCATTTGTTAGGACAAGGGATAATTTGGTAATAATTAAAATGGTTGACATCCATTTGAATGTTCAGGACCACCAAAATCTCACAAGAATAGTTTCTAGCCATAAATAAAAGTTATTGAGTCTATAATTTGTGATCGTAAACAAGCTAAATAAGAAGGTGAACCCAAAGAAAAACATATAGTTATCCTCCTGGAAATGGGAAGTAGACAAGATTGCCGGGCAAATAATTGGGATCTTAGGGGTGGGGTGGGATGGGAGTAAGGGGAGATGGGGAGAGAAAAGTGAGAAGGGGAGGATGGGGGGGGGGGAACTTGGGGAAACGGAATGATTGGGACAAAAGAAGGGTGGATATTGGAGCAGAGAAGCATATATCTTAATTAAGGGAGCCATCTTAGGGTTGGCAAGAAATTTGAACCTAGAGGGGTTCCCAGATGCACAGGGCGATGTCCCCAGTTAGTTCCTTGGGCAGTTGAGGATAGGGAACCTGAAATGACCCTATCCTATAGCCATACTGATGAATATCTTGCATATCACCATAGAACCCTCATCTGGCGATGGATGGAGATAGAGACAGAGACCCACACTGGAGCACTGGACTGAGCTCCCAAGGTCCCAATGAGGAGCAGAAGGAGGGAGAACATGAGCAAGGAAATCAGGACCACGAGGGGTGCACCCACCCACTGAGACAGTGGGGCTGATCTATTGGGATCTCACCAAGGCCAGCGGGACTGGGACTTAAAAAGCATGGGATAAAACCGGACTCTCTGAACATGTCAGACAATGAAGGCTGATGAGAAGCCAAGGACAATGGCACTGGGTTTTGATCCTACTTCATGTTCTGGCTTTGTGGGAGCATAGCCAGTTTGGATGCTCACCTTCCTAGACCTGGATGGGGGGAGGGGGACCTTGGACTTTCCACAGGGCAGGGAATCCTGACTGCTCTTCAGACTGGAGAGGGAGGGGGAGAGGAGTGGGGGGAGGGGGAGAGGAGTGGGAGGTGGGGGAGGGAAATGGGAGGCTGGGAGGAGGCGGAAATTTTTTTCAATAAAAAATAAATAAATAAATAAGAAAGAATGGGAGCAACAGGCGCTTTTCCTTGTTTATAAAAGGAAATCTCATTGGTACAACCACTTTGAAAGACACTTGGTCAATTTCTTACAAAATCATTTTCTAATCACATGCCTTTCTGGTCCATTTGTAACTATGAAAAGGACTTCAAAACATATGTTCATGTAAACATCCATGAATTTCATGCCAGCTTTATCTGTGTTTGTTAGAAATTGGGAAACAGCCAAGATGACAAAAAAGCAAACCAAACAGAGCAGAGACTTATGAAGGAAAAAAATAACTTCAGGTCCTTGTGCCTTCATGGCCTATCATGTTTCAATTTTACTCAAATCACCATCTTCTCTAAGGAGGTAACTATCATAATTTAAAAAAAAAATCATTTAATTCAGATGCATTGCTTTTTTATCATTTATTTTTTCACTATCTTATAAGGTGACTGCTTCCTTATGAAACTCTTATATTGAGACTTGTCTGGTTTACCATGCCTACTCATTCCTCTGCCCATCCCTCTGCCTCCCATCTCTACTTACATTCTTCCACCCAATATTTTCCTTCCACTTTCATGATACCTGCATGTGTTATCTTCCCTCCTTGTTTCCCTCCCTTGAAGCCCATTTTTCCACTTCTCTAATCCCTTTCCTGATATAGGATATCTTTCTGTATATATGTTGTTTTTATTGGTTAATGAATAAAACTGCTTTGGCCTATGTCAGGGCAGAATATAGCAGGTCGGGAAGATATATATATATATATATATATATATATATATATATATATATAGAGAGAGAGAGAGAGAGAGAGAGAGAGAGAGAGTAGGCAGAGTAAGAGAGATGACATGCAGCTGTTGAAGGAGAAAGATGCCTATCAGTAAAGCACAGCCTTGTGGTGTTACATAGATTGATAGAAATGGGTTAATTTAAGATATAAGGGTTAACTAGGAATACACCTAAGTTATTGGCCAAACAGTGTTGCAACTAAATAGTTTCTGTGTGATTATTCAGGACAGGAAGGCTGGGGGGAAAATGAGCAGTCTCCATTTCCAAAACAGTGGCAACTGTCTGAGGCATGGATCCATATAAGGCCTAAAAAAGCTTTAAAAAAGCAAAAACAAAAACAAAAGAGGGCTTCTAGACCCACAAAAATTAGAGCTATTGGCCACATAATGCTGCAAATAATACAATTTCTGTGTGACTATTCAGGTTTGTGAGGCTGGAAAATGAATAAGTAGTCTCTGTTCACCTTTTCCTAGTTTCCTAATCTCTATACACACTCAATTCTCACATATATGATCTTATATAAAAATTAGAAACTAGTATCTGCATATTAAAGAAGATATTCTTTATGTCTTTCTAAGTATGGATTACCTCACTCAATATAGTATTTTCTAGCCCCATCCTCTTTCCTACCAATATTATAATTTTGTTATTTATGAACTGAATATATTCCTATCATGCATATATACCACATTTTCATTATCCATTTCTCTGCTAGAAGACATCTAAGTTGATTCCATTTTCTTGCTATTATAAACAGAACTGCAACAATCAGATGTGGAAACTGGGGAGAGAACTCATTTGGTAAATGGTTTGCCTTGCAAGTATAAGGACCCATGTTTGGAATCCCAGAATCTTCACGAAGCTGTATATGGTAGCATACATCTGCAACCTCAGACCTTCTATTTTCAGATGAGGGAAACTTGCAGAAATCTGAACTGCCATAAACAGCAAGAGACCATATTCCAAACAAGGTGGAACATACTGACTGACAACTAACTGTCCTCTGATCATCACATATGCATTATGACATGTGCATAATTCATCATGATGCATATACAGACTAGTAAACTAATTTTAAAGCTATAAAAAATACTAATAAAGAACCACAAACACATGTGTGTTTCTGTGAGAAAAAAAATACAATTCTCAGGACATCTGCCAGGCAGTGGTCGAACAAATGGTAGTTGTGTTTCTAGTTTATTAAGAATTTTTTACACTGATTTCTATGGTAGCTTTCTGTCTTCTCTTAGAAAATGAACATGCTTCCTAGGTATAATATAATAAAATATAAGAAGATAAAACAGAAACTAACACATCAGAATACCACAAAACAAACAAACAGAAGGAAAAGAAACCGTGAAAAAAATACAAGAAATAGATATAGACACAGAGACATATTTTTTCTCACACTCAAAAATCCTTTAAAAACACTAATCTGGAAGCAACAATATGCAAAAGACTTGTAAAGTAAAATAAAAATGTTATATGTATTTATAATACATTTTAAATAATAAAAATAAGAATTAAGGTAGAATTTTAAAAAGAAAAAGAAAGATCCCTGAATACAACACACCATTTCTTCTTCAGTACAAATGTATTCCCTTAGAAAATGACACAATAAGGTGTGGGAAGGTGTATGTAAATTATCATTCCCTTTCTAAACTATATTTGCATTTGGTTATTTATGTGTTTATGTTTCTGTTGATGGAATTTTAGGAACCAGCAAAAGGAAATAATATTTTAGGCACCAAGGGGTTTCCTTGGCAACACTAATACCATGGAACACAGAGTCATGCTGATGAAATGGCACTTTCTCTGATGGCTGATGCAAAGAGGCCTGTAGTGCAGATGACTAGGTGACTTTCAAGCCAGGGCCTAACAGTGGGATATCATTGCAACTTGATAGTCCCATTACCTGATTAAGATGTTCTAAGCATCACTATCAATCTAGGAAAGCGTGTCTGTGAAGTACTACTTCTGCCTTCAAAGAGGCCTGGGCAAGGCAAATAAATAGCTAATTATGCGAGATATAATACTGCGCTGAGAAATAGCTACAATAAACCCAGAATTTTTCAGTTGAACAGAGTTCTAAGCTAGGGTGGTGGGACTTCTCATAAACACCAACCCGGGAAGACAAGAAAAGTGGTAGAGGAAGGTAGGTAGACTCCTAAACAGAGCACTATAAGAGGTGGAAGAAGAGAAAACAAATGTATGAAGGTAGCAGTGTGCTTTCCTCTGAAACTCAGCTGTAGAAGGATGGTAAGTAAAGAAGTAGTCCAAGAGGATCATGGAGGCAATGCAGAACAATTGGAGGGCAAAACCACAATTTAGAAAAGGGAGTTATACTGTAAGACCAGTTAAGCAGAATTACCCTATACAACTGCAAGGTCTTCCATGTGGCTGAGTGTCCAAAGTTCTTCAAAGAGAACCTCAAGGTCAGTGATAAGAATGTCCATTGTAGTAGTAGATTTCATTTCAAAATATTAGAGGAAAAATACCTTGATGGCATACATAGGAAGAAAAATTAAATAGACTCATTAATAAATTTGCAAAAGGCTGCATTATTCAGTGTATGCAATACCTTAGAACCAGAAACCAAATTAATTTTAAAAATACTTATTATAGGGCCTGCAAGATGGGTCAGGTGATAATGCCTGATGACCTCAGTCAAGTGCTTGTGTCTAACACAATAGAAAATTGTTCTCTGACCTCTAATATATGTGTGTGTGTGTGCTGTATACCATAGCATGTACAAATAAATAAATAAACAGAAAACAAAATTTTATCTGAAAATTATGAGAAGTCTGGAAATATCCTTAAGTTATATACTATCTCTGGCTATCTATATCAACATCGATAGGTAGATAGGTAGATAGATAGATAGGTAGATTGATAGATAGATAGATAGATAGATAGATAGATAGATAGATAGATAGACAGACACACAGAGAGAGAGATACAAGCCTACTTAATAAACCTCAGGGTTTATTGAATGTATAATAACATATATATACAATATAAAATTATAAAGTGCAAATCACAATAAGATTATTTTATTTAATGTTGCCAAAATGATTCAGCTTAATAACCAGGCTAGATTAATATGAAATAGTCAACTTTAATGAGTTTACAACAGCAGGGATCCAGTGATGAAAACCGGAAGTACAAAAGGGACCTGCGGGGCTCACGCCAGCCAGATTTATACATAAACATTAGCCCGAGGGAACACGCCCCCCATTGGGCTGGGCTTTCCCTACATCTCCCCCTTTTGTCTAAATAAGACAGAACCAAACCAAATACAACTATATATAATAGGAACAAATCATAAATATAAAATTACAAATAACAAACAATATTGAGCAAGAAACACATAACAATAGTTTTGCTAAGCATTCTATCTCAAGGAGTCTAAATAATGTAGAGAGTAACTACAATTATCTAATCTTTAACTCCATCAAAGATCTGAGAAGGGAAGTAATATTACTTAAGCAACCCGGAAGAACAAACGAGAAATTTCCAAAATGTGCAACAAATGCAGAGACAACTGACTACCTGGGCAATCACCCAAAGTCTCGTTTGTAATGACATACCATTATTTAAGGCAAGGAACTTTCTTAGAACTATCCTACCCTGTCTTGGCAAGATAAGACAATCCTGTTTCATATCTTTGTCAGTAGTTGAGGTATGGGCTTTTTTTTTAACCCAAAGGCCAGTTCTGCCAAGAAGAAAAGCTCCCAGTGGAGTGTCTTTGGTGCTCAACGTTCTCTCGGGAGTAGAGCGGTATTGCCAGTAGTGTTTGTGTCTCGTTGGCATGGAATTCTAAGTTAGATTAAAGGCCATTTTCTACAGCTCTTCAAAGATGTTGAAGATTATATTATCTATACTAAATATAATCTCTATGTATCTAAAAAACTTGATTATCCTAAATATAAATATGACAAACATATAATTATCAATACCTATCTAACTTGAAGACTAAGAGAATAAACAACTGTGCAATCTATGAGGACAATGATCTCTAACTGTAAACAATGTCATTACATAAATAATATCAGAGGTAGAAATGTGCATTGCAATATGGTAAATATATCAATACAATATAGACAGAGGTAAAAGCATACTCTTATACAACAGAGGTAGAAGCACTCACATTCAATATTCAATATATCAATATACAAGAATCAGTACCAATACAATCTAAAAACAATAATTCACAAATACCAATCATCCCATCAAACCAGTTAATCCCCCCCCCCTTTTTTTGAAAGTACCCCTAATCCCATAAAATATCTCCTCCATCCCCTCAATGATGGGGGAGAGTCTTCTGTTTTGTGTTAGTTTCATTGGTTAAATAAAGAGACTGCCTTGGCCCTTTAATAGGACAGAAAATTAGGTAGGCAGAGTAAATAAAACAGAATTCTGGGAGAAAGAAGCTGAGTCAGGCAGTCGCCATGATTCTCCCACCCGTCATAGACGCAGGTTAAGATCCTCCCTGGTAAGGCACCTCGTGGTTCTACACACATTGTTAAAAATGGGTTAAAGCAAGATGTGAGAATTAGCCAATAAGAGGCTAGAACTAATGGGCCAAGCAGTGTTTAAAAGAATACATTTTCCATGTAATTATTTTGGGTAAAGCTAGCCATGAGGGCAGCCAGGCGCCAGGAATGCAGCCTGCCGCTTCTTTCAACAATGTAAGATAAAATAGCAAAAGACTTTTATTATATTACAACATTTGAATTTCTTTTATAATACAGTTTTGTATGTCAAAGTGTAAAATTATATGTTAATAAAAGAGACATAACATTGTTTTATTGTTTTCAAATTTTCTATATGTATAAATGCTATCTATGATCTATGATCAATAAATTATTCTGAAAATTACATATCGATTCAGAACAAACTTTCTGAGATTTATTTTCCTTGATGTTTTCTTAATTTGCTGTTTTCTTCCCAATGTTTAAAATATTTCATAATGATATTTTTGTAAGAAAGCAAAGGAAATAGCCAAGAAATGTATAATAAACAGAAAGAATGTAAGTCTAAAAAATTATCTTAGGGTTGAGTCTGAGTTTGCTGTCCTGATTCGTATAATAATTCAGTTTCTATTTGTCCTGAGGATAAATCTACAGGCTGACCTTACATACAGATTTCCACTTCATAGTGTCACCCCGAAAATTGTGTTGGGTCCAGAGGCCCTGACACATATCTGACATAGAAGTGGTTTTATATTTTCCAAGTCACCACTTTTTCTTGAACACAAGGAAACAACAGCACCTTCAGGAATCTTTCAATTCCCGATATACATCTATAATATTTACATTATATATGTGACGTGTGTGTGTGTGTGTGTGAGTTTGTGTGTGCTTGTGTGTCTGTCTGTGTATGACCTATTTCCTAATATCTGATAGACAGCCTTCTCTAGCTGTATGGCAGAAAGAGATAGTAATAACCTTTCCAGTAGGAAGAACTTCTAGTCAGGAAATGAAAAAGCTGTTAATAAAGACACAGTGAGAGCCCTGAGATCCAGTCTTCACACTTAAACAAGGGAGCCTGGAATGATGGCTGCATGAAGGCCAGGTGATTGCACTAATTCAGACATTTCTTCCTGTGGTCTAATAGATCACTCCGTGTTATTCTTCACTGTGCTCTAAAAATTGCTGGTGTCTTCTCTTAGTTACTTCAGTTTCCTAGGGATACAAACCTACTTAATAAACATCAGGGTTTATTCTGTGTTTATTTTTATCTCTTTAAATAATAGAATTTTGTATACTCCTCGTATTATTTTCGCTTTCACTATATTTTATGTCCCATAAACTTTGTATGTGTGCAAATTGCACAGTTTAGTTAACTCACATCTTCTACTATGAAAACTTGCCTTAAGTTCATAAAATATAAATATGAGAAATTTCTTTAATCCTGGAAAATTTCTAATCAATCAATCAATAAAATCCACACCCCAAACAACAAAGCAACAGCAACAAAAAAGAACACCCAAAACAAAACAAAATAAAAAACCTTTAATATACAGATTTGGTTCTAAATAATGATTTTTAGAATTTTAGATGGAATAGGAAGCATCTGAGGACTTAAATTGCAATGTAATGATTTTGAACTAAGACAGATTAGCAGCACTCTAGTCTAAGCAGTATGGGTCACCATAAATTATTCTAATGAAGTTTCTACTCTAAGATCTGTATGAACTTTATACTTAGCATTATAAAGGTAACTTTATATCACATGTCTGGGATTACATGTATAATTTATTTGGCCAGTTATTTTGAAAATCAGCATGTTTTCTACTTGTAGCTAAGAAAATGATTTCTAATATTCCCTAGGGAATGCTGTGCTGAGGTCCTTCAAAGAAATCTACTGTTAGAATACTGGATTATTTGAATGAATAAATAGATGAGGAGCCTGATACAGGTGTTATTGTTGAAATAATGTATCAAAAGCTCCATGACAGCATAGAAAAGCTGACTGATGTCATCATTGAGAAAATGCTTTACCTACACCAACGACAATTAGGAGAACAAAGGTTGTTACCTGATTATCTATGAAATTAGTATAATAAAACTTGAGAATGTTGGGTTATTTATCTGAAGACTACTTAGAAAAGAGAGGAGGGGGAGAGCTAACCTTAAGATAATTATCTCTAGCAACTATGAAGATGATTCAGCCATTAAGGACTTATACAACATTTGCAGAGGGCCTGGGCTTAGTTCCTGGGGCTGATTTCAGGAAAGTCACAACTGCATGTAAATCTAGCCACAGGGGATCAAATGCCCTCTTCTGTGCCCTGCCCATAATTAAGATAAATTATTCCTTAAAGATAGTCTAATCTAGATACATTGAATTTAACATTTAGGAAATAATGTCTAATATAAGCTAGTAAATAACAGGTATTTGATATTCAAATACTATATATGTTGATATTTCAACTTCATATTAACATTTGTCATATTGAAAGCCCTCAGATTACCATCAAGTTTGCTAATAAAATTTAGAATCTTCTATAGAGAAGCAAGAAACTAAAATAGTATTACTTTTACAACATGTTCAACTTGATCTCTGGATGAGTTACCTCTTTCATGACATTCAGGTGTTACCCATTAGTTTTCAATGAAATAGATGAACAGGGTGGCTTATTTATAGTTCATTTAATCTTTTTCTTTTGATTTTTTGAGACAGGTCTCTTTATTGTTTAGCTCCAGCTTTCATGAAACTTTCTGGCTGGCCTCTTGAGTGTTGTGATTAAAAGTGAACACCACAACACTAAGACTCTATTTAATTTTAATGATGAAATATTCCTTGAGATCGACAGTCCTGAGTTCTAGTTCTTATCAAACATCTATCATTAGTATTGACATTAGAATTTCTTTTGAGAAAAATGCCCCCATTAGATTGCCTAAAGGCATGTTTGCAATGAATTTTCTTGATTAATAGTTGATGCATGATGGTCCAGCCAAATGTCAGCAATGCCACCCAGGAAGGTGGTCCTGAATTATACAAAGTAAGCTAAGCAAGTCAAATGAAACATTCCAATAAACAAAGTCCCTCCATAACCCCCTTTTCAACTCCTGCCTCCAGGTTCCTGCCTGGAGTTACTGCTTTGAGTTTCCTTATTGATGAAGTACATCTTAGGGCTATAAGATAAAATAAACCCTTTGGTCTATTCTTGGTTATGGTGCTTCATCACAGCAAGGGACATCCTAAGAAAAATTAATAAAGTAATTTTATTCTGTAAACCTGTTCACAATTTTATTAAAATACTTTTCTACCTGCTTTTTATAGCATCTGATATAAATATTTCTGACTATGCATATACTATGCCACAGTGCACACATGAAGGCAAGAGGACAACATTAGGTGCTGTTGCCCCCCTCGAAGCAGGGTCTCATTGTTTTGGTAACATACACATCTGACCTGAAGGCTATTGAGAAGCCTATGTCTCTACCCCATCTTCCCTGTATACTGGGATTTCAGGCTTTTGTGCTATTTGTGTGGGTTTTGCACAGATTTTGGGAAGAGGACTCTAGTCCTCACAGTCACATAGCAAGTGTGATCCCCAACACACCTCTCAACTCGTTTTCACCTTACCTTACAGCTATTCCAAATACCTCACTAAAGTTTATTTCAGTTTTCTTCAACTAGATATTGATATTCCCTTGTCTATTACATGGTAACACATGGTCCATTTGAAATAGCACTTTCCCTAAACTTAATAGAGCCAATCACTCTCCAAAATTTTATTTTATTTTATTTGACAAAGGCATACCAGTAAACAAGGTTTTCTGGTCACAGTTACCTGCCATCTCTCATCCTTCATTCTGTGGAATCCTTTCTTCTCTGTAGCTGGTCTATATCTTGCTTTCATTTCTCTTTTTTTTCCCCTCTTGGATTCTCAATCTTAAGAAAAGAGATAAAGCAATCCTCATTCAAAAAGTTTTCTTTGAAAATACTTATATCTCTTCTATTTATTCTCATAATATCAAGTACTCACTCTGGAGATAAAATTACTTTTATTTTTAAAGATTTATTGACTCTTATTTTCTGTGTATGAGTAGTTGCTACATATTTATCTAGGCATATACTTGCCTGGCACCCATGGAGGCTTAAAATTGGCATCAGATCTCTGGGAACTGGAGTTACAGAGGGTTATGAGTGTGACTGCTGGGAACTGGACTTAGATCATCTGCAAGAACAGCGACAGATCTTAACTGCTGAGTCATCTCTCCTTCCCAAATGAGGGGCAAATTATGTTTTCCCTTTTAAACAAAATGGAAACCTCCACCTCTTATCAGTCTGGCACTCTACTCATGGCCTCTCTTTTCTCATAATAATTAACCAAGGGGAAACTACTAGATCTTCTTCCTCCCCGATAGGAAGTAAATTGTGTGTCTCTTCAAAGCTTTCAGAAGGCCTGGAATGATGTTCTCAGTGCTGCTGCAGTACAGTTTCGTAGCATGACCATTTGATTTCAGGGCTGTCCATATTTTTTCCGGTTTATTGATGCCTCCTGTCTTGTTTCTTTAGACTTGATATAACAACAACATTTCAGATCTTCAGATTCTGCCAATGGCAAATTCTGATCTTTTACAACTTTCTTTATTTGTGAAATGGCTCGAATTCATTTCAAACATCTTTTATTGTTGCTTGTTTTAAACAAATAAAAGCTCCTTTTCAGAAAAGTTCTACTAAAAGAAATAATGTTTGACATATTCCAAAAGAGTGCTCTTGTGGCTGTGATGCAAAGGCTCCCTCCAGCCTCCCTGAGGCAGTTTCCTCTGTCCCAGGTACCTTACAAGATGCTTGATCTCAGAACTCATCTGGAGAAGCAACAGACTAGATTCTGCTCTTACCACCTTCATCTGTAACAGCTAATTTTTGTTGTTATTGTAGGTGACAACAGACATGTAAAAGAATACCAAATAGAAAATTTATGTAGATGTGGTTGAGGTACAATGCAGATAGATTAAGGGAAGAGAAACAGCCAACCAAACAAACTGGTAAGAATTCAAGGCAGATCCCAAGTAAAGACACGACTTTTTCTGTATCTTCCAGAAACATAACAGAAACTCCTCCATGCACTGAAGGAAATTATGCCCTTTCAGATATTAAATGTCATCCATAGAAATGCCAGGCACCATTAAATATGGAGAGAGAAAATTGGAAAAGATTGCAGAGTTTTATTATTCTCTCTCTCTCTCTCTCTCTCTCTCTCTCTCTCTCTCTCTCTCTCTCTCTCTCTCTCTTTTTTGCAAGTCACTTGTGCATGCATCTTATTTTAAAAGGAAACCTCTCTGCCTGTATAGAGCAGTCCTTTCTCAGCGCAGCTGTTTTAAGGATATGACAGGCCTGGATGTAGTGTTGATTGAAGAGTGGGATTTTAGTGCTGTTTGATTTGTTTGTGCTTTGAACTGTGTGGTTAGTGGTTTTATAGAGGATGTTCCAGTTCTCTGAATATTGTCCAGCAAGCTGCAGCACAATACATCTTTAAAACTCTATTTGCTTAGAAATAAACAGCATGATGGGACTTCTACTAGGGCACAGTGAAAAAAATGTTTTGTGATGAGGTTTCCAGTTGTATGTAGCCTCACAGAACATAGAGAGGAAGAAGTTGTGATGTTGTGAAAAGCACTTGGCAAGTTGAGTGCCTTCAGTGGAAAAGGAAGGAGAGATGAGACTACATCTTCACTGTTTACTGCAGATTGAAAGAATTAATAATGGATAACTTGATGTTACTTTATACATAGGGGTGAACCTCAACAGCACAAAACTACAGAGATCACCAATGCTTTCATATATTGAAACCCCTGTATCTGACAACTAGGAAACAAAGGACAAAGCCAGTTAATTGGATACTAAGTAGGAAAGTTAATCCTTTTTCTGAGATCAAGTTCTTCTTGGCTAGAAGTATCAGTAAGCCTTTCCTTTGGGTAATAGCATAGGAATACAAAAATGGTACATTATGAGCTGGCAAGATGACTCAGCGGGTAAGGTAATTGTTGAGTAAGCCTTGCAAACTCAGTTTATCCCTGAAAACATATTAAAGAGGAAGAAAAGAATTGTTATCTGGCCTCTACATACACGCTACACCATGTTCACACATGCACGTGTATAGACCTACACAATAAATAAAATTTTAAAAGAGATGATTTCAATACCCTCTCTAGTTTAGGAGACTATTACTGGAGATTGGCACATTATGGAATTTTTGGAATTTGGTGTCATCAGTAGATTATATAGTTTCTAATTGCTTTGATACCTAACATTTTGGATTTCCATATATCAATCATCAACAAATAATGTAGTATCAACTTGCATAGATATCTCCCTGCTATTACATGTGCCTGCTTGATTTTTCTCAGGATTTTTTGGTGTCAAAGAGCATAGGTCTTTCTTCAAGGCTCCCTGTTTTCATAGGAAAATATTTTATCTTAATCAAGAGTCTTCTACATTTATTTAGGTTCCTTTTGTCATTGCTACAGTCTTGTTAATTTTTGGGCTGGCCCATACATTTTATTTCTTTGTGTTTCCTATGAACCTTCAGTTACATAGCATTTGGTGTAACAATGTAATGTAGTATAAGTTAAAATTTGCAAAGAAAGGTCTAGGGAGAGGCTTCATGGTTAAAAACCTTTAACAGTACATTTTGAGGGGTCTTAAGTTTAGTTCTCAGCATCTACGTGGGACAGTTCACAACCACCTGTAACTCCAACTTTGTGGTTTGGGGTACCCAACACTCTGTCCTCCACAGGCACTGCACTCTCATGTTTATGTCCACAAACAAACAGATTCTCTCTCTCTCTCTCTCTCTCTCTCTCTCTCTCTCTCTCTCTCTCTCTCTCTCTCTCTCTCTCTCTCGTTAGTGAAAGAATAAAAATTAGAATAAACACACATCCTGAGATGAAATAATCTCATGCAAACAAATTTGAGCATTAGTTGTATTATACTTTGAATGATGGTCTTTATATTAGTTAGTTTTCTTATTTATTTGTCAAAAAAAACTAATGATAAACAATTAAAGGAACGGGTAATATGAGTGGTTTATTTTGGCCCAAACTTGGCAAACACAGTCTACTCCAGCAGACAAGGCATGGTATTAGGGCCCTGAGGCAGCAGTTCATTTGCATCTGCAGCCAGGAAGCAGAAAGGTAGATTTCTGTTTGTTTCCTCTGTTTATTCATCCTTGGAAGCCAGGCAAAAGGGTAGTGCACCTACATTCAGGGTAGCCTTTCCTCCTCAATTAATTCTGTCTTTAAAACACCCTCACAAACAGGTTCATTTTTCTGTGTTCATTTATCTGTATTTAGATGTGTCTCCTAGATGATTGAAATCTAATCAGTTTGGCAGTGCCACAGTCCTCAATTTATACATCATGAACCATCGGAATTATAAAATGTTATAGCTAAAACCACATTGTACTTATGAAAAAATTTTATCATTATTCCAAGCATAGTTGAGTATTACACTTCAAGCTTTGTAGATGATGTGTGTGTACAGATTGCTTACGTGGTTGAATGAAATGAGTTTCTGACTGTTGTCAGTTTGTGATCCTTTGCCAAACTGACATATTCTTGTCACGGAAGACACAAGTTACATATATATTCTAAATCTACCCAGGGCCACCTGCTCTGGGGTAGCATCACCCAAGGTAGAATGGGCCTTCCTTGAACAATCATTAATCAAGAAGATGAATTATAGAATTACCACAGATGATCCAATAAAGGTGTTTTCTTAAAAAAAAAAAAGTTCTTTCCAGATCACTCTATCTTGTATCAGCTTGACAAAAACCCCAAAATTAACCAGGACAATGACCCCTGGTCAATGTGACAAACCAATACAACTCTATTAAACAATAACCTTTCCTATTTTGTTTATCCCTATGACCTCATATTAATATTAATTTCACAATATGAAACATTCCAACCTTTAAAAGTCCCAGAGTCTTAAAAAATTCAGACATTTTAAAACTTTAATGTTTGGCCACTGTAAAATCCTATAAAATAAAACTACAAGTGACATACTTACTCCAAAAGAGAAGAACTTGGGCACATTTGCAATTAAACCAAGGTAAAACCAAAGTCTGACAACATACAGCTCGGTGGGAGACTTCTGAGACTCACAATTTTAGGCTGTAAAGAACCGAAATTGCTCCACCTTTCTTGTTCTGCCCTCCACTGCACTCATGGCTCATTGCTTTGCTTTACAGCTGCTGCTGTCCTTGATACTTATCCTACTGCATGCCTTCAAAAACCTGTATCATCTGGGAGACTCACACATTACCAAGTTCAGCTATCAGTAAAAGGTACAGCATTGGTCCCTGCTAGACCATAACTTCCGTGTGCTGACCCCAAGGAAACACTCTCAGAAGATTCTGCCTCAGTAGTGCTTTTCTCTTGTTAATCGCAGCTGATTCTTTAGTCCCGGCTGACCAGTAAAAATTGTGCCAGCAGAGCAAATGTTTCACTTCAGTGATTCTTGTCTCTTCTTAATCACAGTTGATTCTTCAGCTCCAATTGGCCAGAGCCATGGGCTCTTAATTCAAATTATAGAATGGCCCTCTAGGAGTCTTTAAGGAACTTTCTATCCCCACTCTGAAACTTTACAAGCAAGGTCTCCCTTGTTTGCATTGCTCTCTGCATTGTTTTCTAAGTTCCCACAATAGCTCATTAAGCTCTGAACATTTTTTCAGCCCCAAGTTCCAAAGTTCTTCCACAAAATACAGTCAGGTCAGTCACAGCAATACACTGCAAACCTGACACTAATGTCTGCCTCAGGCAGGGTTTTCTATCACTGCTAAAACACAATGACCAAAATCCACATGAGGAAGAAAGTGTTTACTTCATCTTACAACTCTCTGGTCATATTTCATCACAAACAAAAGTGAGGGTAAGAAGTCAAGACAGATCCCTGGAGGACAGAAATGAAGCAGAAAACATTAAGATTCAGCTTACTCCCTTGCTCCCCAAAGCTTGTTAAGCCTGCTTTCTTAGATCACCCATGATTACCTGCCAGGGTGGCTCCACCTACAGTGGGCTGGTCACCCTATTAATCATTAGACAATAAAATGCCTTCCAGACTTATTAAGAGGCAATCTAATAGAAATATTTTCTCAGTTAAGGTTTCTCTTCCCACATAACTCAAGACTGTGTCAAAACCAACCAGTACAGAATACAAAAATGGTGCTGATTTTTAAACTTCTTAATACAACTTCTTATTATGTATTGATTTGATGTTGAGAAAATATAGTGGTTTCACATGAAGCCTTCACAGCAAAAGCCATTTCCATCAATGTAGCAATGAGGTGAGCAGGCCTGCTTTTTGTCCCACCTGGCTCCCGTCTCCAGTACGGCTAGCTTTACACTCGAAATAACAACATATAAATTGTATTCCTTTAGCCGGGCGGTGGTGGCACACGCCTTTAATCCCAGCACTCGGGAGGCAGAGGCAGGTGGATCTCTGTGAGTTCGAGACCAGCCTGGTCTACAAGAGCTAGTTCCAGGACAGGCTCCAAAGCCACAGAGAAACCCTGTCTCGAAAAACCAAAAAAAAAAAAAAAAAAAAAAAAAAATTGTATTCCTTTAAACACTGCTTGGCCCATTAGCTCTATCCTCTTACTGGCCAACTCTCACATCTTGATTAACCCATTTCTAATAATCTGTGTAGCACCACAAGGCACTGGCTTACCGGGAAAGATTCTAGCCTACATCCGTCTTGGGTCAAAGAATCATGGCGCCTGCCTCACTTCCCTTATTCCCAGCATTCTGTTTGGTCTACTCCACCTACCTAAAGTCTGCCCTATCAAAAAGCCAAGGCAGTTTCTTTATTAACCAATGAAAGTAACACATAGACAGATGACCATCCTACATCACATCAAGTTAACATAAACAATAAAATTTATAAAGAAAAACCTTCAGATATTCCTTCTTATATCTCTCATGATTTATAATATATCATGTGTTTCTAAAGGCATATATATGCAAATAAAGTATACTTGTACATTAATATATACATATATAATGTATATTGAAGTATGTTGAGTTTCACACCCTCCTTTGTTTTATACAGGCAAATGAGATAATTGTGGGAGGTTAGTCTATTTCTATTACCAGCTAAGTATATCAGTTAAACAGTATCTGCTATAAATGTATAAGATGTGATTTTGGGGGGCTATAAGCTGAGTGTTGTGGCACATAGTTTTAATCCTAGCACTAGGCAAACAGATGCAAATGGAAGGTGGATCTTTATGAATTCAAAGTCAACCTATTCTGTTCTACATAGTGAGTTCTAGGCCAACCAGTAATACATATTGAGAAACTGTCATGTGTATTTATACACACACGCACATGCACACGCACACACACACACACACACACACACACACACACACATCACAAAGCAAAATAAACAGGTTTAGTTCTTCAAGAAATTTTAATCCCTGCAAGCTCATAATAATTTGTGAAAAATTCAGCATGATACAAATCCATAATGGTGGTATACATGTTGTGCTGGAATCTTTGGGACGTTTTAAAAGATGTTGATGACTTATCATCTCCCTACATCTTGGCATGACTGTAGAGACTGCAACTCCAGCATCTCAAAAGCTGCACACAAACACCTAGATAACTGAAGATCTAAAAGCCACTTCTATAATAGGCATTGTCAAGTCTGAGATGACCACAGTGGTTCTCCAGCTTCAGAATTTATCACAGCCAGTATGTCTGCAGCTATGAATCTTATTTTTAAATTGAGTGTTACACACTAGACTTGTAAAGCACTATTAGGATCTCAAAAAGTAACAACAAATCAAGAAGCTATCCAAGTATTTGGGGATGGAAAGCTGATTTTGGACTAGAAGAACTGGTGGGGTCTGATTTAGATATGCTCACTAGTGCTTAAATTTCAATCACATCATATCCCTTTTTATTTTAAGGAACAAACCATCACTTGATCTATATATCTTAGCAATGTCTGTGGGTATTGCAGATATACATTTTGGCTATAATTTGTAGCTTATAAAGTTTTATTGTTGCAATAAGTTAATTTTGCACACATTTCATATAAAAAAGTAGCAGGGGATTAGAGAATGTGGTAGGCATCCTTGGAGTCTGGACTACAAAAGCCTATCTTATGTGGATGATTCAATGAAACAGTGTATCCTAAAAGCAGGTCTCACATCCTAATATAGGAATGAGGCTGCAGAAGAGGTTAAAACTTAACAGTCTTTATAACTTTTGCCGCTTCTTTGAAATTTGAGAACCCACTTTCATAGCATGATTCTCAAGTTCTGCCAGATTCCCTATGGAATTTTCATGCTCACTCCAGACAAAACTATGGAGAGGAAGCACTTGCAGAAATATACTCAACCACTGGACTCAGATTTAGAAATCAAAGGAAGAAAAGGGTGATTATGAGAACCACTACTCAGAGCTCTGGGATTCAGAATATGACTTCTGAGCCTCTGTTCACCCAACATCCTGTGGTAAGGTACTGACTTCGTGGATTGTGTATATACTTACCAAAGTTAGGTTTGTAGTGTTTGGGCAAAGAAGTCTTCATTGTAACAGGTTCTAAATGAAGGTTAACGTTCTTGACTTATGGTTCTAAATTTAATGTTAACTTTTCCCCTTAAAGGTCATTTGAAAACATGTGGAGATATTTTTGATTGCTTCAACTTAGACAGACATTGTAAATATTTGGTAGGTATGGACTAGGAACACAGCTAAGGGCCCAACTGGCAATGTGAATAAGACTCTTCACAGTTATCTGGCCCCCAAATGTCAAGTGCAATTCTTTGTTCTAAAATATAAGCTCCCATTATGTAAAATACTATAACATGAGGAAGTTACCTCTCAGACCCTTTGATTTAGTAGTCCAGGATGAAAAAAAAAAACCTTTATTTCTTTCAAACTCTTCAGTATCTAATACTGTTCATTTATCTTGTCATTGGTAGCCATGGGTCTAGGGGTTACCTTACAAGTTATATCTAATTCTTCCAATACTACTTTCCCAAAAATAACATGTATCATGAGCCCTGAATTATAACATGGCTTTGCAACATTAATTAGAACATGAAAATACTCATGAATATTGTGTTTCTACATATCTGAATTTAGAACTTTTGGAATATTATAATGTCTGCTTTCTGATTAGCATCCACACATAGGATGCAATATGGGAACACAATTTTAATTTTAATCTTTCATGAATCTCCATAGGACAGTTGGAATAGCATTTGCATGTTTGGCAGGTGATTCTGGGCAAAACTGAGATGCAAAAACATATTCTTTTTCTGCTTTTTTTATTTTATATTTTTCATTGAAAATTTTTTTTTCAAAAAATATATTCTGATCACAGTTTACCCTCTCCCATATCCTCCTAGATCCTCCCCAACTCTTCACCCATCTGTCTCTGCACCCCTATTCTCCCTCTTCCTCTTTCCTTAAAAGCAACAGTCAAAAAAAAGAACATAAAGCACAATAAATATATTTTTAAAAATATTTTTTGAAATATTATTTACATTCAGAATGTTTTCAGCAGTTGAAGAACTACCTGGTAGTGATGGTTAATAGTGGCTGTTAATCTGATTGGGTTTGGGAACAGCTATAAAGTATACCTCTGGGCAGATCTCAGAGCATTTACTGAAAGGTTTAGCAGAAGAGAGAAATCTCTCCTCCAGAGAGTATGCAGCGTTCCCAGCAGCAGCACAGATACAAAAAGGACCAAGGCTGGGGTAGACTGAGGGGCTACTGGAAGTAGCACCAGGATTTATTCCTTCTGCATGTACCAGCTTTTGGGGAACCTATTCTCTTTTGATGGATACCTTGCACGACCTAGATATAGTAGGGAGGGCCTTGGACCTTCCCCAAATCAATGTGCCTTACCCTCTCTGAGGACTGGATGGGGGCGGAGCAGGAAATGCAAAAAAATGGGAGGAGAGGAGGGAGTGGGATGTTGGATTGGTATGTATAATGTAAAAAAAAAAAGATAGTTTATTTTCTTTTTTAAAAAACTTATAAATAAATTAAAATAAAATTAATAAAACTAACTTCTGAAGGAATAAAGTACAATACTACATATGGATGTTAAGAAAAATTGAATACTGCTATATGCTATTTGCAGTAAATATGTAATAAAAGTATAAAAATTCATAAATAATAAATTTATTTCTGTATACTATTTCTTTGCACTATATGATAAGAGAAAATAGCTTGTTTGGGATTTTTTTCAGGGCATCCTGATTCTTTTAGGTATGTTTTCTTTCTTAAGGTGTATTTTCCTTATATATGCATATATGTATATATATTTAATGTTATAATTAAAAGTGGGGGAAATCAACTAAGAGTATAGCTCTGGGTTAGGAAATTTGCCTAGCAAGCACAAGGCTATAGTTTATCTTCCAGTACTAAAACAAGGAGGGTGAAATATTACAGACTTTTGTGAGGATTATGTAAACTTGACACATCAAATAACCCACATACACATGTGTAGGGCAGACATTCGAGAAGTTTCGTCTTCTTTATTCTGTTCATTTTCTTAATAGGAATGATTTTCTCCTCCATCCATTTCTTTTGATCAAAGATGGGAGTGGTAGCAAACAAAATCCCTGACAGAAAGCAGGGTTCATTTGTGATGTGGATCAAGTATGATCTTGAATTATTTTCCTACTTCGTTATACCTCAATTTTCTGTCTTTGGACAACAATGCGAAGAAATTGTTTATATTGCAATTTTAAATCTATGTTGACGTACTCAAAATAAAATTCTTATTCACATAGTGACATCCATAATCCCTCTGTACTTAGTGTCAACTAGTTAAAAGTCATGGTGGCTAATGGCATGGTTATGTTCTAGAACCAAGTGCTATAGTTTCAGAGTATCTGTTCAATGATTTGCACTATGATGAGTTGCATTTGTATAATATTGTCAGATGTGGTACTCATGGCTTAGTAATTAGATGCTAAGGCTGACCTGGTTATAGTACTGAAATGGAAGCACATAGCCTAATGGAGGGCAGACATAAAGTAAAAAATATCTGAGAGCATACACACACACACACACACACACACACACACACACACACATACACACACACACAACAAGGGCCAAGGGATAAGCAGGGCTGGTTTATCCTACCCACCTCTTCGTCTTGCTTCTGAGTGAATTCACTCAATTGCTGACACTGCTACTGAACACTGCTATTGAACATCATTGCTGACACCAAAATCCAGGTACTTTAATAATAAAACATTAACTGAGGACCAGCAGTTTTTCAGCAATTCTCCAGCCTGTATTGGAACTACTTATCCCAGTTTGTATACTGAAAATCCACTAGACTTTCAGAGTTATAATATGTGGATAGACATTATTAGACTACCCAGGCCATATCACCATAGCATGCAACCAAAAAAATCTCCATAATAATGTGCTCACACACATAAACACACACACACACACACACAGAGAGAGAGAGAGAGAGAGAGAGAGAGAGAGAGAGAGAGAGAGAGAGAGAGAGAGAGAGAGAGAGAAATTTGTCTTAGGCTTTATTGTTGCTGTTAGGAAACACCATGACCATGATATATTCTTATTTCATTGTAGTGGCTGACTTACAGTTCAGAGGTTCAGTCCATCATGGCAGGGAGCATGCAGCATGCTGACAGGCATTGTGATGGAGAAGCAGGCAATTGTCCAACATCTTGCAGGCAACAGGAAGTTGACTGACTGTCACACTGAAGGAAGCTTGAGAACAAAAGACTTCAATGTTCATCCCTACCATGACACACTTCCTCCAAAAAAACCACACTATCTAACAGTACCACTCCCTTTGGAGGCCATTTTCTTTCAAACCACCACATTATTTTCCTCTAGAGGACATGAGTAAAGTTAACACATGAAAATCCTTGCATTCAATCCTCAGCACCCCTGATACATTAGACAGAAACATTTGGAAGAAGAAACTGCTATTGCAATGAAATTTGAAAACTGCCCCTCCCACAGAAGCCCAGTCCTTATCAAACTCACTGCTCATTATAGTAACTACTGTAGCTCATTTTAGGAAAAACCAGTCAATTCCAAATACCCTTGATATATTGGGGAAAATAATTAACCTATTTCAATAACGTTTTTATGCATCCATCCTGCTCACAAGATAGATAATTTTAAGCCACACACTTACCTAACAGAACAGGTGCAGATTATTTTAAAATGCCTTTGAGACCGGCTTTCACTGATTTGCTTTCCTAAAGTCATTTCTTTTCATGATCATTATAATCAACAACACCAGCCATATACACAAAATGTTAACATGTCTGAATAGAGATTCAAAGTGTTTTCATCAGCCCCCAGTCACTGCTCACTCCATTAGAGCCATCAATATCAGGAGAGACAAAAATTATAAACCAGTATCTAGGCAACAGGGACAAAGCTAGCGAACATTAGGCCACCGACCCTAGTCTTTATAAATGAAATTCAAATATCACCTTAGTTAAATTTAACTTTCTGGCATATTGCTATTTTGACACAAATAGAGCTATGTTTTCCTTACTTTGTTTATTTTTTGCCATTTTTTCCTCTGCTTTATGCCCTATATTATTTCTTTGTAGAAAGAAGCAGAGTAGATGAAAAAAGCCTATAAATCAGAAACACACTCCTTTCTGTTTGTTTTTATTGTACTATATATTTTTATCCACTCCCCTTCCTTCCTCTCCTCACCCCTTCTACCCTTTGCCATGACCCCCATTCTCCCAATTTACTCAGGAGATCTTGTCTTTTTCTCCTTCTTATGTAGATCCATGTATGTCTCTCTTATGGTCCTCTTTGTGGTCTATGTTATCTGGGTTTGGGAACTAAAGGCTGGTTTTTCTTTTCTTTATGACTAAAAGCCAATTATGTACGAGTACATATTATATTTGGTATTTTTTGGGTCTGAGTTACTTCAGTCAGTATGCTTTTTGTCTGGATTCACCCATTTTCCTGCAAATTTCAAGAGGTCATTATTTTTCACTGTTGAGTAGTACACCATTGTGTAAATGTACCACATTTTCTTTATCTATTCTTTGGTTGACGGGCATCTAAATGGTTTCTAGGTTTTAGCTATTATGAATAATACTGCTATGAACATAGTTGATCACATGTCTTTGTGATACAATTGAGTATCCTTTGGGTATATAACCAAAAGTGGTATTGCTGGGTCTTGACATATTGTTTCCTAATTTTCTGAGAAATTGCCATACTGATTTCCAAAGCAACTGCACAAGTTTTTACTCCTGCCGGAAATGAGAGAATTTCCCCCAACTGCACATCCTCTCTAGCATAAACTGCCATCAGTGTTTTTAGTCTTGGCCATTCTGATAGGTGTAAGATGGAATCTCAGAGTTGTTTTATTTGCATTTCTCTGATGGCTCAGGAAGATGAACATCAGAAGCAAACTATTTTTACTATTAACACTTCTACTTGCTTATACTGTCTTCTTTAATATGAGTAATTAGTAGATTTCCACAGCAACCCTTGGGGCCTCCCTTATTTGTAGTATTGACATATACAATTAAATGTTTATCTTTAAGGTTAACTGAAAAAAGTTGTGAATAAAAATGAATATCCTGACAAAAATCAGTTGTCAATCTGCAGAACAAAACATATGATTTTGTGAGTTAATTTTTTTTAATCTCCTTTTAAAACAGAGAGCAAAATATCCTGGGAATGGCAAATAATACATTCTGTTTATAAAAAGGAACAAGTTCACTTCAATTGCTGACAGTTACTTCTACTGGTTGAGATTTTGTAAAGTTTATTTTGACATAGCAAAATTCTAGATCAATGGAAAGCTGAAACACAGCCCCAACTTTTCTTTATTGTTTTTTCTTCAGAGCTTCAGATCGAAAGATGTACATATTGAATTAAATAGAAATTTTAGGGTTTCTATTGTTGTGAAAAGACACAATGACCCCGGAAACTCTTATAAGTTAAAAGCATTTAATTTGTGTGACTTACATTTTCAGAGGTTTAGTCCATTATCATCATGGTGGAACATAGTGACATGCAGTCAGAGAGGGTGGTGGAGAAGAAGATGAGAGTTCTACATCTTGACCCACAGGCAAAAGGAAGTAGTCTGAATGTCACACTGAGCAAAGGAGACCTTAATGCCCCCTCACAGTGACATACTTTCTCCAACAAGGCCACACCTACTTCAACAAAACCACATCTCCTAATAATGTCACTCTCTATGATCTTATGGAAGCCAATTCCATTCAAATGATCACACTATCCAAAATACATAGATATAAGAAGCCAATAAAATGTATGGGTTTTTTGTTTAGAATTACAACTGTGTTCAGTTTTTTCCTATTTTTTTTTTTCAGCTTAAAGCAGTAGATCTCAACCTATGGGTTGTGACCTCTTTGGGGGTCAAAAAATAAAAATTTTTACAGAGCAACATATCAGATATCCTGCACATCAGATATTTACATATGATTCATAACAATAACAAAATTACAGTTCAAAGTAGTAATGAAAAGAATTTTATGATTGGGATGTCACGACAACATGAAAATTGAATTGAACTATATTCAAGGAAGGTTGAGAACCACTGGTTTAGAGGAATTACTATGAGAGCATACCAAGAGAATGCCTAGACCATGGTGTGTCCATTCCATTTCTAACCGCTGACTTGCATGTCAGTGGAAACAGAGCCTATGACATCATTCAGTGGCAGCAATCAGGAAAACAGTAACATTAACTCCTCATAGAGTGTTTCAGATGGAACATAGACTCCACTCAGTCTTTACCCTAGGAACATGTTGATTCTTGCTAGAAAATAATGCTACTTAGTACAGAGATCCTCTTTGCTCTCTAATTCTTGACCATGGATACCATGTCATTGGCTTTCTTATGGTCTTGTTGCTATGCTTTTTCCTGTCATGATGAACACAACCACCTTGAAATGTGAGCCAAAATAAACTTGTCCACCTTTAAGTTGCTTAAGAAAATAATTAATATATAACTGTAATTTAAAAGATATCTAATCCACATAAAAGGAATAATAACAGAGTTCTAACTCTATATAATTACTAACTAGGGATTAGCATGAAAATGTCTAATGAAAGTTTTTGTGAAAAGACATGTTAATCTTGGCAAAATTAAAAAAGCATGGGCAATTTTTTCCTGGGAAGAAATCAATGATTAGAATAAGTTTCTTTTCTTTTTTATACCTTATGTTTCTACAACCACAAATATAGCTAAGGCTCTCAGATGCAAACCAATCTTATTTTATAAATTATTCATTTACTTAAATTATTATAATGAAAGTAGAAATTCTAATACTTGAATCTTATAGCAAAATGGCAGAAACAGCAAATACTTCTTAAAACCATTAGATAAAGTCTAATTGAGGGAAAATGTATATTTATTACAGTACTATTTACCAGAATGCAAACTTCTTTTTTAATAATTAATTTACATACCAATTCCATTTCCTACTCCCTCCTCTCCTCCCACTTCCTCCACCATCCCATCCCCTCCTCAGAGAGGGCAAAGCCTCCTCTGGAAAGTCAACTAAGTCTGTCTCATCACTTCTGTTGAGGCAGGACCAAGACTTTCCTCCACCCCGCTGTGACAAGGCTAGGAAGGTATCTCTCCATAGAAATGAGCTTCACAAAGTCAATTCATGCAGTAGAGTTAGATTCTGACCCCATTGCCCGTGGCCCCACATAGTGCCACGTCATTGCCACCTGTATTCAGAGGGCCTAGTTTGGTCCTATTCAAGTTCCCCAGGTATCAGTCCAGAGTTAGTGATCTCCCACTATTTCAGGTCAGCTGATTCTGTGGATGTCCCCATCACGGTCTTGACCCCTTTGTTCATATTATCACTCCTCACTCTCTTCAATTATACAGCTATATAAATTCAATTATAATTATACAGCTCAGTGGTTAGTTGTGAATCTCTGCTATTGCTTCCATCTCTTTCTGGAAGAGGGTATTAGCATCTCTGGGGTTATGGACTGTAGGCTGGTTATCCATTGTTTTATGTCTGATATCTACTTATGAGTAAGTACATAATATAGTTGTCTTCCTGAGTCTGAGTTATCTCACTTAGAATGTTATTTTCTAGTTCTTTCCAGTTACTGCAAATTTTTTTACCATGAGTAGTACTTTGTTGTGTAAATGCACCATATTTTCTTTATGCATTCTTCAGTTGAAGTACATCTAGTTTGTTTCCAGGTTCTGGCTATTACAAATAATACTGCTATGAAAGACACTTAAGAAAATGCTCAACATCCTTAGTCATTAGGAAAATGCAAATCAACATAACTTAATGATACAACTTTACACTGATCAAAATGACTAAGATAAAAAACACTGATAAAAACTTATTCTGGGGAGGATATGAGGTAAGGGAAGCACTCCTCTATTGCTGATGGGAATGCAGACATGTACAACTGTCATGAAAATCAGTATGGCAATTTCTCAGAAAATTAGGAATCAATCTACCTGAAGACCCAACAATACCATTTTGGGGGCATATATCGAAAAGAGGCATACTTACACCACAAGGATATTTGCTAAATTATATTCAGAATTTAAATTTCTATACACTCATCATATGCTATAGTATACACCCTTTGTGTTGGTTAGTTTTGTGTCAACTTGACACAAACTAGTCATTTGGGAATAGGGACTATAAATTGAGAAAATGACAATGAATAAAACCTACTCTTTTGTTGTTGTTGTTATTTCTTAGGATATTTGTTGTGGTGAAGAGACACCATGACTACAGCAACTTTTGTAGCTTAATAGTTTGAAGAGAATTTTTGGTAAGGAATGATACTAGTTAAAACAACCAAGAATGTATACATTAAGGATATCCTATGTACATCATGGTTTGTTAGAAATCAAAAGGAGGCAAATAAGTGTAAAATGTCAAATTTTCTTTAATATGAGCTAAACAGTGATGTCACCAATGAATATGTCTAAATGGATGGGAAAAATCCTTTGGTGCCTCAATCCTACACAGAAAACTGTAGGCAACTGAGAAAAGCTGGGAGCAGAAGAGGTATCTTCCACAGGGAAGAGCACATCAGTTGGTTGTGTGCTGTCAAATGGTCAGCCCTGAAAACATACATATAAGTGTTCCTATACAGCCTTACAGGTTATATTTACGAATATAGATATGTATATATAACTGAATGCGATAAGAACTATTGATAAAAGAATATGTGAATATGAAATAGAGTAAGGAATGGAACATGGAATTGTTTGGAGGAAGGAAAGAGAGTGGAAAATAATGTAATTATTATAATCTAAAAAATAAATTTTTAAAGAGACTGTAATACATTAAAAGTATTATTTTTGACATAGAATATTTATATGTGTGTGTAAATGTAACACTCATATATATGTTAATATATATACACTTATATTAGCATGAAATTTTCACTGTACAATTTTAATACCTATGTTTATCCAACACTGATTGAATCAGAGTAATAACTTCCTTGACATCACCACAAAGTTCATATTAACTCCCTATAACCAGCTGCCATCCACTGTAGTGTAACACTTAATTTCTTTTTTTTTTTAAAGAAAGCAATCTTTTCCATTTTTCAGGTCAATTTCAGCTCTCCCTCTCTCCCCTTTTCCAGTTCCCCCAACTGTGTCCCCAACCTGTACCCAACCACACCTCAGAGAAGGTAAGGCCTCTTATGGGGAGAACTAAGGCCCTTCTCCATATATCTAAGCTGAGCAAGGTATTCATCCATAGGGTCTGGAGTCCAAAACCTGCTTCGATCAGTTACTGGTTAAAGATTTTATAATGACAATTAAGGTAGTCATTAATCTGATTGCATGGGAAGCTGAGTTCAGGCACTCTCTCCACTATTGCTTAGAATCTTAGCTGGGGTTATTCTTGTGGATTCCTGAGAATTTTTCTAGTGCCAGGTTTCTTGTTAGACCCATAATGGCTTTCTCCATTAACATATCTCTTTCCTTGTTCTTCCTCTCTGTCCTTCCTCCAACTTGATCATCCTATTCCTTCATGTGTGTTGTCTTCATTATACAGCCCCCAGTAACAGCTGTTCTACCTCCAACTCTAGTTATTCTTAGAAACATTTAAATAGAGATTTGCTAGATTATGAAAAATGTACATATCATAATGTATATTATAAAAATTATCCTCATGGGCTCCTATGTTTGAGCACTGGGTCCTGGCTGGTGTTGTTGTTTGATAAGGTTTTGGAATCTTTAAGAGATGGAGTATTGATGGAGGAAGCAGGTAACTCCAGGGAGGCTGTCATAACTCAGCTATACTTCTTAATCCCTCTCTCCTTTTTTAACTGAAGATTCAATATGATCAGTTAGCCTCCTGTTTCCTGCTTCCTGATGTCCTGCCATGCTTTCCCTGCTATGATGAACTTGTATCCTCTCAAACTACAAATCAAGAAAACTCATTTTCTATTAACTTGCTTCTAATGAGATACTTTACCACAGCAATGAGAAAAGTACTTAATACATGATACTTATCTTCTTTTTTATTATGCTATTTCATTGAGTGTAATTCCCTGCAAATATACGTATTTTCCTTCAAGTGTTTTCTGGCTATGTTATTCTGCATTGTGTGCATAAGTATCATGTTTTTTTTGTTCATTCATCTGTTGAAAATCTTTGCTGAATCTGTCTTTCCATTTGGATTATCAATATAAAGCTGACCAAACAAAAAAACAAAAATCACAAAGGAGTTGTAATTATGCCTTTTGTATATGGACATCCTTTAAATACAATTTCTGAAGTAAAACAGAGAATTATACATTAGATCTAACATAGGTTTTAAAGAACATGCATATTGTTCCATGAAGGTTATACTAATTTGTATTACAATCAATAATATGTAAGAGTTCCTGTTTCCCATCCACATCTTTGCCATTGTTCAGTTTATTACTAGTATGATATGGCCTACAGATAGCATGAAGCATAAACGTTTGCCTACACAATACCTTTCCTTGAAATCACAAAAATTAGAATAGGCAAAATTACGCATAACATAGTGGTAATCAGCTGTCCTAAGGGTAGTGATAATGTTGGTTCTAATATTCTCTTAATTTAAGTGAAGAAAGAAAAATCAAGTAACTTCTTACACATATTTATATAAATTACCTGGATAATCCCTGTGTTTCACTAAGTAGAAATAGATGAATAGAAATGTGAACTCCTTCAGCCAGTCCTTTCTCAGTCTGTTGATACCATATCTATGATTAAAAATATCTCAATATCTATCTGTAGAAAGTCACACAACACAAATATTACATTTCATTAGGTTATAATATCTTAATAGAAAATAGAACCCCCAATTGCAAGCCAGTCGTTACAGAAAGCCACAGACAAGATGTATATCATCACTGTGTCCTAAGACACAAACGAGTGTGAGATGAAGGGACTGAGGCAGCTGGAGAATGTATAAGAACTCTGATGATAAGTAAAACTGAATAGAGAGGAAGCATATCAGTGAACACAGAAGTGTGCATACGTAATGAAAAGTTACATAACATTACAAATTATGGTCTAAGGAAGGAAATATGTGTACTAAGCTGAAAAATAAATGAGTGCTTAGAAAAGATTTCATTTATGAAGTAACATTTCAGTTCCCAAGAAGCAGCTAACTATTTAAAGGAGAGTTGCAGGCAGAGGAGCAGGATTGATCAGAAACAGTCTAGGGAATGATTCAGAATCCCTTCTGGGGGAAAGACTGGGGAGAACTTGGGGGACTGGGAGGGTGGAGATGGAGGAAGGGCAGATATAGGAACAGGGAACAAGATATTTACATTAAGGGAGCCATTTTAGGGTTGGCAAGAGACTTGGCTCTAGAGGAGATCTCGGGTGTCCATGGGGTTGTCCCCAGCTAGGTCCTTGGGGAGCAGATCAGAGGGTACCTGAACTGGCCTTGCCCCACTGTCATACTGATGATTATCTCGAATATCAACATAGAATCTTCCACAGGCAACAGATAGAGATAGAGACAGAGACAATCATCAGAGCAAGGACTGAGCTCCCAAGGTCCAGTTGAAGGTCAGAAGGAGGGAGAAGGCAAACAAGGAAGTCAGGACCACGAGGGGTTGGTCCATCCACTGAGGCAGCGTGCCTGTTCTAATGGGAGCTCACCAAATACAGCTGGACTGGGACTGAAGGAGCATGTGATCAAACCGAACTCTCTGATTGTGGCTGACAATGGGGGCTGACTGAGAAGCCATTGATAAAGGCCCTGGGACTTGTTTCTACTGCATGTACTGGCTTTTTGGGACCCTAGTCTATTTGGATGCACAGCTTCCTAGGCCTGGATGGGGGGGGGGGAGCTTGGACTTCCCACAGGGCAGGATTCCCTGCCCTCTCCCAAGCAAGGAGGGGGAGGGAGGAGGGAGAGTGGAAGAGTGGGAGGGGAATGGAAGGAGGGGAGAAAGTGTAAAAAAAAAAGAGAGCATCCCTTCTGGTAGCTAGCTAGGTAAAATCACCAGACATGAAGGTTGAGAATGGATTGCTGCTTAAACCAGCGTTTTTTCTTTTTGTTGTTGTTGTTGTTGTTTATTTCCCATCTTTTTTGTTCCTGAAAGCATAATAATTGTAGGGAAGCAGGATCTGCACAATTGCCCCTCACTGAAATATGAAATCTTACCTGCATCCATCAGTAATATCCTTTACAAATATTTTGGTCAGCAGTTGATAAGACACTATGTTGAAAGAGCAAGAACTTCCCTTTACCAGGCTAGGGTAAAGCCCTATGATAAAATGAAAATTTCATTTTGTAGACTCAAGAAAAAAAGTCTAAAATCCAGAAGATAAAAGGAAACAGAATACATGTTAAGATGAATGAAAGAGAAAGACAGAGGTAAGTCTTCAGCACCCAACACCTATTTCTGGAGGCTTGTATCCACTTCTACCCCAGTTTCAGAGAATCCAATGCCCTCTATCGGCCACACATACACAGAGACACACACACACAGAGAAACACACACACACACACACGCACACACACACACACACAATTTGCTCAAATGTATATAAATAGAAATAATTTTTAAATATTTTAATGGGATAAATGGCTACCTCTTTAAAAGAGAACATTTATACACTTTAGACGAACCCCCACCACTTGATGCAGTTATGGCTCCAGAGAAGGAACTTACCTCCCAGGAAATGCAAGAGATTTCAAAGAGTTATGACAGTTTAGCTTACAGTTAACATATGCTCTGCTACAAGAAAAATGGAGAGAACCCCAGTCTTTCTCTTCCTGGTTTTGTCTAATTTTAAATTATCTATTACCAAATTCTGTTTTTTAAGTTTCTTATATGCACATACACACACACACACACACACGAAAACTAAGAAAATGATGGGTTTGTGGACCTATATGAGAGTCTTGGGTGTCATGTCATGTAATGTCCAGCTATTTTTCATATCAAGCAATAAATCTTATAAGATTCTAGGAAGAAAAGTGGAGTATAAATTTGTTACAAGCATGAGGAAATGATAGGATGCCACTCGACAGAAAGGAAGAAGCCAGCTGCTGCAAAACCTTACTCGAGAAGCCTAAACTTCAGGGGTCTGTTTTATGAATTCAGAGGGATAAAAAAACTGAATTCAGGCATAGAAAGTGGGTAGATCCTATTCTGATTGATAAAGGAGCTGTCATGTGATGGATTTTGTATGATCATAACTCATAATTTTCAACATATGTATGTCATGTGTTACATACACATAAGATGATAAATAAGTTTTTTTCTGGACAGGTCATGTCAAGAACAGATTGATGTTTACTGAGCTTGTACACAGCACCCATCTAAACTGATCCTGTTCTTTCTTTCACCATGATATGCTGAACCACAAGTGCCAGTTTGTGGGAGAATGGTAATGGAGGCTGCTTGTTCTTACCCTACATGGAAGAGACCACCAAGAAGAGAGGTCTTAGATTGCTGAATATTCTCTGTGTTCATTTACCTCATACTTGTTCAGTAATAACATGATTTGGGGATTCAAGCATAATGGGAAGAAACTGACATTTTTTTCTACAGGAATGAATAGATTCAATTTAGTTCATAATATTATTCTGGCTAATGGAGAGAATTCAGTGAAAATGGAGAATCCTGAATACATTTTACAATGACTGGAAACTGTAATGAGGACCTACACTTTTAAGCTATAGTCTATATTAAGGCAATACTTCTTTGAGGGCAGGGAAATATTTTCACACTGTATTTTACTATAAATATCTATATGGTTTCTTTTGTTGCAATAAAATTACATAGTGACTGTCTCTCCTTTATATTGCGTACCTGAAAAATATGCCAGAATCAATGTACTTTAATCTGTGGCATACCCATATGCTATTCTTGTATACAGCAAATGAAAAACAATGTCGTGGGCTGTTACCACCATGATGTAAAGACCTTCTGCTGTGTCTTTCTCTCTATTGATGAGACATATAGATCCAGAAGTGTCTAAAAGGATTCTGCTTTCTCTTCATGTCATCATAGACAAATACATGTTTCACAAGGGGGCATATAGGATGAATTCTTGTGCAATTACAATTTTGGTCCTCACTTCTGTGTACTTTCTGTTAGTTTTTTTAGTACGAAGAGACATACTGGCACTGACACAAATACCTTATGCTACCCTACATGACACCAAGGCCGCAACACAGCCTGAAAGAGCTACTCCATAGACATACATTTTTTGCACAATTTTGCCCAGAATAGAGAGTGTATTATTGACAATTACATTGTCCCAAGCACAGCTACTTGTCTGCAAGGAGAAAATGGTTTGTAGTTGCATCAGAGACTGCGTATGTAGGGAAAGAGGGCACTATCTGGAGTCGCCATTGAAATTTCACAGGAGTTTTCAATCTTGCTTTCAATAATGCTATTCTGAGGTCTCAACTCCTACTTAGTGGAAATTCAGCCAGAACTGAAGGAAAGAGTCAAACATAAAATATGTGAAATCTGTTTCCTTGGTGATGCTTTTATTTCAAAAAGACAATTTGTCAGTTAAAGGTAAACATCTGAGTAGTACTAATTCACAAAAGGAGAAAATAAAAAAAAATACTGTGTCAGTTAATACTGTATAGAGGATCACAAGATACTTGTTTTAATAACTGTGTTTTGGGGCCAATAAAATGGCTCAGAGGTTACCTGTGCCTGCCACAAAGCCTAATGACTTGAGTTTAATTTCAGAAACTCCACATGTGAGCCATGTTTTACAGACACACACACACACACACACACACACACACCAGCATAATTAAACAAGTAAAGGTAATTTAAATTAAAAATCTTCAAGATTTTATTACAGAAAAGTATATGAATATGCATTGTTCTCAAGGATCATCGTTGCAAATAGTTTATGTTGTTTAAGGTTTTCAGAATTTATGTGCAAAAATTTCACAAAGGTGAAACAGACTAAGGAGATGAAAGTCCCCCAGATTAATAAGAACGCAGTATGAGGATGTCATATGGGTTTTCTTCTCTGTGTTTTAAGGATCAGATCTATTCAATTGACA
This sequence comes from Microtus pennsylvanicus, assembly GCF_037038515.1. NCBI lineage: Eukaryota > Metazoa > Chordata > Mammalia > Rodentia > Cricetidae > Microtus > Microtus pennsylvanicus. The sequence continues at coordinate 69,620,100 of NC_134586.1, read as the reverse complement.
GAAGAAACTTATTGCCTAGGTATAAACTCATCAGGAGAGATGCAAGAGTAAAAAAAAAAAAATTGTCATAATGGTTACAAGTTCCTCTCTAAGAAATGGAAGATAGGGTATGATACAGAAGGAAGAGAGAGTGTAAGGATGATAAGCACTTAGGATGAGACTCTGATAAAGCCCTAAGAGTAGAGAGATGATAATACCACAGTGCAAGAACTGAAAGATCCGTATCTGCATGACTGGTCTCTGGTGACTATTTTCAAATCACAAGTGTAAACATGGGCTATGTATTACCACTTTTTCCAGAAATGAAACTTGTCTTGAGAGAAAAAACAAAAAATCAAATGGATCTTGTTTACATACACATGATAAAGTTTTGTGTTAGCCAGTCTGAGATGTTCAAACCCCTCTTATTATCAAGAAATGTCTCTTTCTATGATTAAGTCTTAGGTGATCCCAGATCTCTGGTTTCAGGTGGCTGTTCTGGTGGGTTGTTTGTAATCATTCTTAGACATTTTGTCCAGATGCTTTTTCTGTCACTGGGAACAGTTCTGGGAATTATCTTCTCTGGAGAGTGGAGCACTAGTTGAGGAAGTCACATCATTGCTGTTTCCCTTAGTGGCTGATTTCACAAGCAAAGCACAGATAGAGACCAGAAGAGTCTCTTTCACCTTTCATTCTCTGCATGTGTTGTCATACATTATTTCTGTGGAAATTAAATGCTTTCTCTGTAACTCCTGGGAATCACTTGAAGGACATTTAGCCCCTTGCTGAACTTTCTTGAGACTTTCTTATTCATCTCTGACAACATTATGAAGTTAGGTAAGTTATTTTTAATAAATCTCCCATCCGTAACTACTGTCATGTCCATTTGTATCATTAAAAGACATGGGCCCTACAAATTACATTATCTAGATTCATCTGTCTTTAAATTGATGTTAAGATTAACTGATATGAAACAACCTCTAAAAATTTGAGAGAAGGACAACAATTTCTTTGATCTCTCCAGAAGAGGTCTATCCTTCCAGATGTAACTGTATCCTATAGCTTCTTTATGACAGGTGAAATAACAGAAACACAGTATTGTGAGTTCAAAGCCATCATACCATGTTTCCTGGAGTAGCAACGACAACAGTTTCCACTAAACTCTCTTTAAAATGCTAGCCAGGAACAAAACAATGTGCTGGCTTGGTGGGAGCCTAGCTAGATATGGACGGAGGGGGGAGGACCTAGGATTTACCACAGGGCAGGGAACCCTGACTGCTCTTTGGACTGGAGAAGGAGGGGGAGAGGAGTGGGGGGAAGGGGAGAGGGGTGGGAGGAGGGGGAGAAGAGTGGGAGGAGGGGGAGAAGAGTGGGAGGAGGGGGAGGGAAATGGGAGGCTGGGAGGAGGTGGAAATTTGTTTTTTTTCTTTTCTTTATTCTCCTTTTATCAATAAAAAAAATTATAAAAAAATGCTAGCCAGGTATGATTGATATTTTCTACCAGCCAGTAGTCTACTGTTGAGGTCTTTAGTCTAGGATTACCCTAACTCATAAACAATAAAGTATATTAACAAATAAATGAAAAAATTACCAATCCCACTACTTCATAAATTATTGAAATTTCTTTAATAAGTTGAGCCAAGCCAAACGTTTTTCACTGAATTTTCTGTGCTTTTCTGAGTTATACTTTTATAAGGGCTTTTGGGGCTACAAATAACATGCCAATTATTATGATTTCATGCAGAGCTGGGAGGGGGAACTAGTGGGACCACAATGAGAACTGATGTCTACCCAGCTTGTTCTGAGGCTAATGGTTTCCTCTGTGATATGTGCCAATGGGATCCCTGTATACCTGCCAGCTCTTATAACCCCAGTAAGAAGAAAATGAATTGGTCATAGTCACAGTAATAACTAAATTTATACCCAGAAGTGTGGAAACAGGAAGAGTGTCATGAGGGTGATAGAGAAGTAGGAAATCTTACCGCCCATGAGCCTGCTGCCTGGCAGGAGTTTAAAACCAGAAAATATCACCCTAGAGAATTCCAAATCAGCTACCAATAGAGCTGCAGTGCTAAGGCAGGAAAACAAGTGAGGGAAGTAAACATGCCAAGCTCTTGCCTAGTCCTTCAGCATATTGCCAGCACCTCCCACTGTCCCCGACTATATAAAGCCAGGTGAAAAGGGTATCTCAATTCAAGCTCCCCAAAGAACACAGCAGGGCAGAAACTGGATTTGATCAGGGACCTGTGGAGAACAGCCCTCATGGTGTGATCAGAACCTTCTATGGGACAAGCAGTAACCAATTTTAGTCCCGTTGAGTGAGGGCATGGAGAACTGAGACTTTAATGTAAATCTGCTGCTTTTGAAAACAAAGTTTGATCTGAAGGATGTTTGCCAAGTATTACATAATAAGAAAAGTACTCGATATAATAGCTAGTCTGTTTTCCTTTCTGTTGTTGTGATAAAATGCTCTGACTGAAAGCAAACTGGGGAAGAAAGAATTTATTCCATTTTAGACTTTCAGGTCACAAGGCTATCACTGAGGGAAGTCAGGGCAGGAACTCAACACAGAGACATGAAGAGAGGACTGCTCACTGTTCCACGCAACATTACTTCCATCCAGGAAACTCTCTCACAGCCAAGGAAATACAGGTTGAACCATGGAGGAGGAAGCTTGTTAGCTGCCCTACTCATTGGCTGAATCCTAAATTCATGCTTAGTTGGCTCATTTATACCACCCAGGACAATCTGCCTACGCATAGAGCTGCTCAAAGTGGGCCCTCTTATTCAATTAGCAATCAATACAATCTCCCAAAGAAATGTCCATAGGCCCATCTTATCTAGGCAATACCTTAAACAAGGTATCCCTCTCAGGTCTCCCCAGGCAATGTCCAGTTGAAAAATAGCAACTACTACATGGGGTATTAATCAAATTTGTAAGAGGCACTCTATGCCTAAAACATTCCACTGTATTGAGTTTCACTGTCAAACAGCCACTGCTTTAAAAATTATTAGTTTCCCCAAAGAGGAAGCCTTTGATCACTGAAGGCAGATCCAGCTGTGGAAATGTGTGTTTTCTTGCCCCATTCGAACATTTTTTTCTTAATTAGGGCAAGAGAGACTGACTTGAAAGTTTTCTTCACCTGCATGTATAATGCCTTTTCTTACTTTCTGCTTTGCTAAATTCTCTGAGAAGGCACCTAGAGAGATATTTGGGAATGGTTGGTTTGGAGGCAATTAGAAAGAAAAAATGGGACACCCCTCAACTTAAAACTCTCTTTGATTCAATTCTCCTCTTTTTTCTTAAATTCTAACTCTTCCTAAAATTCAGGTTGTAAACAATATTATTCAATAAATTAGCACATGGCCAAAAACAATGTGAAAACACTATTCTCTTTTACCCTCTCCACACTGCTTTCAGAATCACTCTCTAAGTATACTGATATGCAAATATAACTGGAGCAATTCCACAGAGCTCCACACAAAATGTCTACATCATTAATACAGAGTACTGACTGGATTGTTATGAAGGTAACTGGTAATACTAGAGATTGGGGAAAGAGACAATGAAACTGTGTTTCAAGTTGTAATAGGTTTGCACCAAGTAAGCAGTGTAAGGAAAATGAGGAGACAAAAAATCAAATCCCTAAATAGTGGAAGTAGACATTGGCCAACAAAGTTTGACTGATGCCAAATTCATTTTTAAGAACAATGAAGTTTTAGACTGTGTATTCTTTGAGTCTGACCCTCATGCAAGTTCATATGAAGGATAAACAAACACACCACTATTTCTAAAGCTCTCTTCCTGTCAATCCAGTTTCAAAGGCCTAAGGGTTTTCACTACAAACCTCACCTCCCATTCTATTTTCATTTGATCATAGCTACCAATCAAATTTAAAAAAGGGAGAGATCTCCAACAGTGAGCTAATTTTACCAATAGACCAAGTTATGGTCTTTTAAAACAATTTGTTGTCTTGAACAACCAAGGTATAAGAAGGCAGATTATTTGGCTGGATAGAAGGCTCAGCCAGTAAGAACTCTTTCCTTCTGTACTTTCCAATCCATAGAATAAGTTGGTTCCAATTCTCTATTATATGTGATCCAAAGAGTGACTTTGTAAAGATTACTGGATACTAAGCTTCAAGGTGTTTTGTTTTCAAAAAACACATTTTCTTTCCACACTCTTGTCTTTAAAGGCTAATGGGACACAGTGCTCTGTTGGAAGTCAGAGTTAGGTAGGTGGAGAAATCACAACAATTATTTCTAATTGCCACAGAAATTTTGCTACTTTGGCAGAAGAAAGAAGCAGGTTTAGTTGACAGAAGTGCATATCTACTAAATAGGGGAAATGTAATTAGTGGTTAGCTGAGAGGTGGAGAGCGAAATTTAATTTCTACATTGGAAGGAAATGTAAGTTAAGCAAGACATACTAGCTAGCTCAGGGACTGTGCAAGTCTGCCAAAATCATCAGAGAAATGTATTTGTCAAAACATATTTCGAAGATAAATAAGATTTGTTTATATATTATGAAATGTACTTGTTCATTAAATACACTGAAGCTGGAGATTTTAAATTAGAAATCTCCAAGTGTCAGTTAGATATTATGTGACATTTAACATGTTGCTAACATTTATAATGCCATTACCTTCCAAAACTAAATAACCATACTTGTATTCAACACTTGTTAAAAATTTAGAGATCATTAATTTTAAAATCACTGTTTTATTTATTCCATTCATACTATAAAATAGATTCTTATTAGTGTTGGAATCCTAAAGTACTTACTTAAATCTCCATATCTAAAGTGGATAAACTATTATTTCAAACATGTTGGAATTAAACAGATAGTTTTATTTTGAACAGAGGTGTTTGCCAAATGGTGACTGTGTAAGTGGCATTTCTCCTGTTTCATCTGTAAGTCTCTCTCCTTCCTTTCTTCTGTCTTTATTTCTGCTTTCCTTAACGGTTTTGATTTACATTTTAAAATGTAGGAAAAGTAATAACATGACTGTGTCTATTTGAAATTTCTCATCACTTTCTTTTTCTCCTCATTACAGAATTGGTATATATAAGTCAATAATTTTGAATCTGAAATTTAAGAGGGGAACAAAGCTCAATTTTGTCTGTGAATTCATGGGCCATCTGTTCTTTTTTAATTTTTATTTCTTTGCCAGAAATACATAAGAAGGCTCTTTTTTTATTTTCAACTTATGTAAAGAATCACTTTAATTGATTAAAGACCAAACAAAAACCAGAATGTATATTTCATCAAATTCGAGTTTTGTTGGTAGTGACCTCCTGGGAATAAAGAAAGTATCACATAGAGAGACAAGAGTACAATTAGAGGAGGTGCTACTTTTGTAGGTGGGATGGAATTATACATTTCTTGGATCAGAAAAGAAGAAGCAACTAAGGAAGAGAAAAAAACAATACTATGGGAATTCTTACTGTAAATAAATATTATATGTCAAAATCCTTAAAGAATACAGATTTTTTTAAAAGAGAAATTCTAGCTAAGTTGCTCAATATCACACTGGAATGGTCATTCATTCACTATGCTCAAGTAGGGTTTATCTCTAGTGTACAAAGAATAATCAAATCATTGAAAGTAATATTCCATTACCAGATAAAATAACTACATACCATAGGAAATTGCAAGATACAGGGGGGAAGTGAAGCTATTTGATGCCTTTTTATAATGGGGAAATGAGAAGTAACTGGTCCAAGGTTACAGACTTCAGCTGTGAGGTGTGTAAGTTCTGACAATCTAAGGTGCTCTCTTAGTTAGGGATGCTATTGATGTAAAGAGACACCATGACCATGGCAATGTATACAAACAAAACATTTAAATGGGGCTGTCTTACTACTCAGAGATTTAGTTCATTATCATCATGGCATAACATGGTAACACGCAGACAGACATGGTACTGGAGAACTAATTGCTCATGTTGATGATGGAATATATAGACTGTCACCCTGACAGAAGCTTAGGCAAAGAGACCACAAAGCCTGTCTCCAGAGTGGCACACTTTCTTAAACAAGGTCACACCTCAGACTAGTGACATTCTCTTTGGGGGCCATTTTCTTTTCAAACCACTACAAGTGTATCATAGTGACTAAAGTTAGCCACAGTGCTATTCCATTTATATTTAATAACTGAGTAATAGAGACATTCAAGAACTCTCTAAACATCCCCATCCCCATATAAATGTTGGCTATAGATGGGGAGAGATATGCTAATTAATTTTATTGTAATGATTATCATTCAATGTATATTGTATACTATATATCAAATTACATCAAAACACAGATATTTATTTGACAGTTACTATTTTAAAATTTAGAAAGAAGAAAAGTTTCAACTAATAAACCATCAAGGTAAAGAGAGAGCTTTATAATCCAAACACAAGATGAAGAAAAGTTACTTTTTTTGTAAGTATTCTAACCCATCTAGAAATTTTCTATATTACCACTCAAATATGCTTTGGGAAGTTTGCAAGTTAGCAATCTGTAACTACTTGAAGAGAATCTGAGTCTGAGCCCAAAGACCAATGTGAAACTTTGAATGTTTATAATCCCAGGGTAGGAGAGGAGATAGATAGATCCCTAAGGTTGATTTTCCAACCACCTTAGCCTGACCAGAAAGCTCCAGTGATTCTCTGTCTCAAAACACAGATGGACAGATCTTGAGAATGACATCCGTGGTTCATATCCCACCTATACACACACATTCACACACAGCACTCTGTTGTGGTACATGTTTTTGTACCCTGTAGAGATGTGTCACTTGTATTGGTTTAATAAAATGCTGATTGGCCAGTAGTCAGGCAGGAAATATAGATAGAGTGACCAGGCAGGGAGTAGAGGTGGGGCAAACAGAATAAGAGAATTCTGGGAAAAGAAAAGGCTCAGTCGGCAGTCATCACCCAGACATAGAGGAAGCAAGATGAGAATGCCTCACTGATAAAAGGTACCAAGCCACGTGGCTAACAAAGACAAGAATTATGGGTTAATGAAAGATGTAAGAGTTAATTAATAAAAGCCTGAGCTAACAGACCAACAAGTTTATAATTAATGTAGGCCTCTATGTGTTTCTTTGGGATTGAAAGTCTGTGGGACCAGGCAGGACAAAAACATCTGTTAACAGCACCCTCTCCCATATATTTATGTATGTGACTTATTCACCTATGCATCACTTGCCTGTAGGTACACACATACACATGATAACATGTATTGGCATACACACTTGCAACCATGAAAACACATACCACATGCATTCACAAAATGTACAAAAAATAATAATTTAAAATTTTGAAAGCTTTTGCAGTAAAATATAACTGTTAGTCACAATCCAAAATGCTGAGGCAAAATGATCAGAGGTTTAAGGGAAGCCTTGCTACAGAAAGAAACCTTCCTTTTCAAAGTCTAATAAACTAAAAAATTAAATAATAGAAATAATCATTTAATTTTAGCAGTGACTAATATATACGTTTCTTGCAAATAGTTATGATTCTCAGTGATTAAGAAATATCATATTTAATGCTACTATTTTAATATGTGATTTAATAGTCCCATTTTTTATATGAGAAAGTGAGTGTCACAGAATCTAAACAGATAGTTCAAGGGCAAGAAGAAATGATAAATTGTGGAATAAGAATTGATGTCTATGACAACTCAGTTCTAAAACCAGCACTTTTCAGGTAAATTATATCAATTATGCAAAAGTGAACATTTAAAGCAACTATTAAGGTACAATATATTATAATGGTAAAAAATAGATATTCATACAAGGCACTTTTATTATCACTTTATACATTTTTAAACTTACTTCTACTTGTATAAATTTTTTTTATTTTAATTTTTTTGAAACAAGATCTTAAGTATAATAGACTATTATCAAATTTCCTATGGAGGCAAATGTAGTATTTTAAATGAGAAATAGCCATACAGTCTCTGGCATTCAAACACCTGGTCCCCAGTTGGTGTTGCTATTTGGGGAGATTTAAGTGTTACAGACTTTCTAGAGGAAACACATCACTGGGGACCAGCTTTGAGATTAAAAGCTCTGCATATTTTCTGTCCAGTCACTCTACTTCCCTCCTCATATTTGAAGATGTGAGCCCTGAGGTTCCTGTTCTGCTGATATACCTGTTGTCTGTGGCCTACTGTCTGCTGACATTCCTCTTCACCTTGATGGATTGTTACTCTATGCTACCATAAGCCCAAACTTACTATTTTTTCTATAGTTGCTTTTGGACATATTATTTTATCATGGAACCAGAAAAGTATCTAATATAGCAAGGATTATCTTAGTCATCTTATCCTCCTTTCTAATGTCATGAGTGCTAAGATCATAGTAGGCCAACATCCCCAGTTTTATGTGGTACTTAGGACAGAAGCCATGTTTTTGTGGATGTTAGTCAAGCAGTCTACAAAAATGAACTCAGAAATTTATTCTACTCCTATTATATAATATCTGCAGCCAATTTTAGACAAGAGACACAGATGTGAAACACTGTTCCAAAGTCTGATCAGCAGTCTTTAGTGTTCTATTAAGCTGGCTTGTGAAAAGTCACTATGTTCCTAGTGTCCACAAGGAAAGCATTGATAAGAGCCTTTGCCCCCAATGGCACAATGTGGTTATATCACACTCAACATTTAACCATTTAGAATTCAGCACCTACTTCTGTATATTATGAATTTACCCATTTCTTTCCATCTCTCCTCCAGCTTGACTCTGGACAGATCAGGTATTATCTGAAAATCAGTGGAGATTTCCTATTAGTTTCCATAATTCCCTATGATGCATTTTTTGCATAGCAGTCTGACTGAATATACCTAAAACGTGAATCTAATGATACTACTTTGACACGTGAAAATACCAAATAGGTTTTCACGTGTCTACCATATTCTTTATTATTTGCTTTATAAGTTCAGCACATCTGATGCCCTCCTGCTTTGATTATATAACAACCTCTCTCTCCTTCCTTCCTTGGGTGCTCTGACATATGTAGCTTTCTTCCTCTTTAAACAGCAGCCTGCACTGTATTCTACCTTACGCATTTTCATTGATTCGTACAGTCTGAACAACACCCATCTGAATTTCACCCTTATCATAAAACTATCTTTCTTTCTTTCTTTCTTTTTTTTTCTTTATCTACTAAGTAACATGTAGTTCTAGGGGAGTTTGAGGCTCCTCTGTTTTCCCCTGTGCTGCTTTTACCTTCTTACTGTCTAGGTTTCAGTACAGTTTGTTGCTATATCAATATCTGTTTACCCAGAAAGTGAACCAAAAGTAAATAAATAAAAGCAACACACAAATTGTGGCTGTTTGAACCTGTTTATATTTCTTTGAAGAAAGTTAGGCTTCATCGGAATTTGAGCATGAAAACACAGGTATGCCAGTGCCTTAAATAATCACAGACATTTTTGTCTAGTTAAAACTGCCAAGAACAATCCTAATCCTGTTACGTGGAGAATTGTGGTTAAAAGCAAAATGCTTCAATGTCAGAATGAAGGTGTGAGTGGGAATATCTCTGTGTATTTATGGCTCTGGCAGAAAGAGTATTTAGTTATTGAGATGACAAAAATAATTTTTTTATGCTTTTGGAATGTCAATAAATTAAAAATATTTTGAGTATATATGGCTCAAACCAAGTGTACTAGCTAGTTTTATTTGTTTGCCTTTAGGATTTTTTGTTTTTGTTTGTTTGTTTTGTAAACTTAACACAGCTACAGTAATCTGAGACGAAGAAACCTTTTATTGAGGAAATCCTCCATCAGATTGTTCAATGGGCATATCTGTGGGGCATCCTCTTGATTTATGTAGGAAGGTCCAGTTTGCTGAGGATGGTGCCACTTCAGGGAAGGTGGTAGTGGTATAGATAAACAGACTGAGCTGGGCGCTGGTGGGACAAACTTTTAATCCTAGCACTAGGAAGGCAGAGGCAGACACATCTCTATGAGTTTGAGGCCAGCCTGGTATATAGAGCTAGTTCCAGAACAGTTAAAACTACATAGAGAAACCCTGCCATGAAGAACCATAATAATAATAATAATAATAATAATAATAGAAAAAAGCAGACTGAGCAAGCTAGTGTAAGCACTCTTCTTTTTGGTCTCTGCTTCAACCCCTGACAACCAGTTCCTACCTTACTGTAAGTCCCTGTCTCTAGCCTCCATCTTTGGAAGCCTAGCCCCTGTGCCCTCCAAACCTCCAGTCCTCCTCCTCGGAGTGTCAAGGTAGGGGGCCAAAACCTTTAACCCTCCCCCGGAAGAGGGTCAAGGCAGCAGCCAAACCTTGACACACACACACACACACACACACACACACACACACACACACACACACCGTGGTGGCTTCCAGGTTCCCCTCCGGGCCACAGGAGAGTGCAGGAATCCCATTAAAACCTAGAAATCCTTTAATTTGGCTTGTTGTGATTTGGCTTGACTGGGATTTTTGCATCAGCAGAGAGCTCTCGTTAGGAAATATTCTTAATACTTAACATTTCTATCCTGATTTATCTCAGAAATGGACTGTAACTAATTTAAGGTAAATAAGCTCTTTCTTCATCAGGTAACTTCTGTTGTTTTTCTATCTCTTTCTTCCTTTTTCTTTCTTTTTTTTTTGTATATTTTTTAAGATAGAATCTAACTTTCTTGTTTTGAGACAGAGCTTGGAATTCACTTTGTAGACTAGGCTAGCCTTAAACTTACAGAAATCCACCTCCCTCTGCTTCTTGAATACTAGTATTAAAGGCATGTGTCACCCTGCCTAGTTTCTAAGTCCTTTTCAGTCATAGTATTCATCACAGCCCTAGAAACCCAGCTAAGATACAAACTTTATAATAATTTTATTAAACTGTGCCTTCGTTTTATTTCACATATTTATCTATATATTTTGTGGTTTGAGGATTAAGTGTCTCCCATTGTCCACTTGGTCCCCAGCTGGTAGTGTTCAGAAGAGTTTAGAATCTTTTGGAGGTAGATCCTTGGTCATGGGCTTCGAGGGATTTTAGCAAGATAACACTTTCTGCTCACCCTCTTTCTGCTTAGTTTGTGCAGGTAAAATATGAGCACTCACTCAGCTTCTTGACCACCAGGTTGGCCTCATACTTCTGCTGCTATGTCTTTTTCCATAATGATGAATTGTTGCCTCTCTGGAACTGAAAGTCACAGTAAAATTTTTTTCCTTCTTTAGTTACTTTCAGTAAAGGTAGTCTGTCACTACAACAGAAAAGTAACCAATACCACATTTTCCCAGCCTTACTGAAACATAATTGGCCTATTATGACAAGAGATCAATCAAAATGCATTTATTTACATACATTTTATTATGCAAACTAGGCATGTAACTCATCAACATATAGTTATTCTTGAATTTTTCTCTCCATGGCAACAGCATATACAATTCTAAGAATTAACCATGTAATACTTGTCCACAAATAGTTTTCTGTATAATAATAGGACAGAACTACTTTTTAAGCAAAATAAATAAATAAATAAAAACAGAAAAATAAAACAAAATATCTGGGTCTTTTTATTTGTGAGTGGGAAAACATGGACAAAGCACACTACTAGGAAAAGCTGCTATTAGAATATTTAAAGTTGTATATGGCTGACAGAGAGGTGAGTTTAACTTAGCTGGGTAACTGTTATAAGGAAGCCTAAGACAAAATAAATATCCATATACAAATGTGCGTGCGTGTGTCCATGATTGTGTATACATTTGCTCAGCTATGCACACTTTACACAATGGCAAGTGACAAAGATAAAGTCAGTATAGCGTCCACCTCATTTAGGATTTACTCAGTTTAAACAGCATTTCACAGCTCTAAACTTTTTCAAAGAATTAAGGTGATTTTCAGTGAAGCCAGAGGGGAAAGTTAATTGTTTCTCCAAATCCATCATTGCAAAGCTCACACCAAACTTGATAGTACTTCCTTCGTAAGCAAAAAAAAAAAAAAAAAAAAAAAAAAAAAAATCAGTTTTAGCTTTTCCAACCTTCTGCTTCTATCGATTGTTGTTCAGCTCACAGAGGAGAATGAAGTTTCTTTTGTGTGTTTCACATAAAAGCCAACTGAAGTTGGAAATTATTCATTTTTAGCTTTGGTTACCTGTTTCACAAGCTCGGCACACTCCCAATCTTATAAAACCAGTAAGAATGCTCAGAGAAATTGGCCAGCGTATATTTTATACCCTGAGACTTTCATGCTCATCAGAAAGACAATGCTGGGCTGATTCCAATTGTCAGGCAGGTTTAATGGTGTGATAGATATGATGACACTTATCAACCTTGAACTTGGATTCTTTATCAATATGCAGATAGTCTAGACAGTCAGTGTATAATTTCATTGCTTGACACAGAAAAGAAATCAGATACACTGATGCTAATAGTGATAACAGAACATATATACCAGAATATATTTATTTAATGTGTAATCCATACATATGCATATCTGATTCTCAAGATGGTACTAGAACTACTTTTTTAAAATACATATTCAGAGTAGTTAGAAAAAAGTTAAAGCCAGAAAAATGTTCACTATGTAATGACATTGGCATTGCAATGACTCTGGCACCTGAGTTCAAGTTACTAAACTCATGTAAAGGTGAAAGGAAACGAGCAACTTCACAATGTGGTCCTCTGGTCTCCACACACTCATCTATGGCATCCTGTGCTCCCTCACACACACATATCATGCATACACATATGCACTCAAACACAGTTTAATAATAATGATCATAAAAATATGAAAAATAGAGAAAATAAAAAAGATATACACAAGTCATTTTCTTCTTCCAATCTTATTTCTGATAAGTAAATTTTGGTAATAAGGTTATTCTATTTGTAACTACTTAATTTAGAATTTGCCAATGAAAGCTAACTATATCAGGCTCAAAGCAACTGTTTCTGTTCCTCCCACTTCAAAAAAATGTAAAAAAGTAAGTAAAAGTATGAAGAAGTTAGATATGATGGAACACAACTTTCATTCCAACACCTAGAAGACAAGATGCAAAAGGATCTCTATGAATTCAAGTTCAACTTGCTTTATATACAAATTACAAACAGATATGCCTATGTAATGATACCCTGTTTCAGAAGGTAGGAAAAAGGCATTTTTTATAAGATATCATAGAAAATAGAGAGAACTTCTTTGTTAAAAAATATTTTATTTCCCTGGTTCCAGGTTTTACGCTAGCCCTATAATGGCTCCCAAAATCAAAAATAACTCTTTCTTTGCTCCCCCTTTCTGTTTTTTCTCCATATGTCTCCTCATGTTCTCCTCCTTTACCCCTCTTCTTCCCTTCTAAAATCTCTTATCCCCTTCCCCACATGCTCCCAATTTTTCTGGTACCAGAGAAATTCCCAGAAATCCACAGGATGACCCTAGCTAAGCAATAGTGGAAAGGGTACCTTTCCCTGTAGTCAGATGTACCTTAACTGTTATCATAGAAACTTCACCAAGCAACTGATGGAAACAGAAAAGATCCACAGCTAAGCACTAAGCCAAGCTTCCAGGGACTAGTAGAAGAAAAGGAGGAAAAAAAAATATGAGCAAAGAAGTCAAGACCATGATGGGGATATGCACAGAAAAAAGCTGACCTGAGCTAGTGGAAGCTCACTGACCCAAGACCGATAGCAGGGGAACCTGCATAGGACCAAACTAAGCCCTCTAAATGTGGGTGATAGTTCTGAGGCCTGGGCTGTCTGTGTGGCCACTGACAGTGAATTCAGGACTTATCCCTAGTGTTTTAAGTGGCGTTTTTGAGTCCATTCTTTTTGGAGGGATAACTTGCTCAGTCTAAATATATGGGGGAGGGCCTTGATCCTGACTTTAAATAATATGTCAGACTTGGTTGTTTCCTGATGGGAAGGCTTACCCTCTTTGACGAATGGATTGGAGGTGAAGTGAGGGAAAAAATGAGAGGGATGTAAGGAGGAGAAACTGGGATAGGTATGTAAAATAAAAAAGATAATCTTCTAAAAATTAATTAACTAAAAAATATTTTATTTCAGCCAGGCTGTGGTAGAGCACACCTTTAATCCTACCACTTGGTAGGCAGAGACAGGCAGGATTCTGTGCAATCAGGGACACCATGTCCTTTAGCATGAGTACCAGGACAGCTAGGGCTGTTATACAGATAAACCCTGTCTCAAAAAATGTATTTCTATTTGTGTGTGTGCATGTGTGTGTGTCCATGTGTGTGTGTATGCCTGTGTGTATATATACTATATGTGTATAATCAGAGGGCATTGGATCCCCTAGAGCTGGAATGACTCAAGTTGTGAGCTGCCCAGTGTGGTTTCTGGGTACTGAAATTGGGTCCTCCACAAGAGCAGCAAGAGCCAGCCCTTCAATCGCAGCTAAAGAGAATATCTTATCTAAAGAGAATCTAAGAAGATATTTATACAATATGAAAATAGCAATCCACTGTTTGTTGAAACATTTGTTTTGAGAACAAATTTGGTACTTTTAATATATAAGTTCTGCCTAGTTTACCAACAATGCCCCACTAATGTATATATGCATCTATTACTTCTTGGTATTCTTGCAGGGTAAGTGACACTTAATTCCCTTTTACTTGATCCTAATAGCTACAAAGTGATTAAGAAATCATATTGCTTCATATTTACAGATAAAAACAGGTTGTTATATTTCTAATTAGGAAAAACTCCTTTAAAATCAGTTTAAAATTTGAAGACATTAGGAAACAACTCTGAACTATATCTTTGTTAAAGGGTGTAAGCAAGAACTGCCTAGAAAAACACCCATGTCCTGGAAAAAGTTTGTTCAGACTTACTCAATATAGAGTTATCTAAGAAGAGGGAACACCCAATGATAATATATTCCCCATCAGACTGTAATAGGCAAGTCTGGAGGGCAGTTCTTTGATTGATGTTTGGTGCAGGTGGCTCTAGCACACTAATGGTAGTGCATGGACACATCTCATGGACCTGGAAGTCATCCGAAAACAGGTTGAGCAAGTGAGGAGGAGCAAGTCAATAAAAAGCATTCCTTCGTGTTCTCTACTTCATGGTTATGCAATTCCTGCTTCTACATTCCTACCTTGACTTCATGTTCTTATTTCCTTCATGCAAGAAACCCTTTTATCCTCAAGTTTCTTTATCACAACAATAGAAAGTAACTAAGACATTAATTTGTTTCTCTTTTAAGTATGTTTTTTTCTGCTGTGGGCATTATGCAACTGAAACCCTAAAATTCTATATAAGAACTTTGTTCAGCCTAAAAGCCTTAGAATTCTTTTTTTCACATATAAAATACCTTGCTTTAATTTCAATATTTCTTAGCATTTTTCAAATAAGTAAAACAGATGCAACATGATTGATGAATGGCGAGTAATTTCCCATGGTATGTATAAGACTGTACTGGGCCATTGTGATGTGAATAAAAGAGAAACTGAGAAGTTCAAGGCCTGCCATATGTCATGATAAAACAGATGACAGAAGGATTAGCTACCCCTGAATTCCCAATTTTTTTGTACATTGTAATGCAAAGATATAGACCTGGATATTCATTAGCATCACAGTCTCAAGAAGAGAACAAAAGCAAAAGATTAATAAACAGATACTAATCATACACTTTATCAAAACTAATCTGTTGAATTCACAAAACATGATAATGTCTACTTTCCAAATTATCTTCATATAACCAGGTATATAATACATGCCTACAATTTCAACTCTCAGATTGTTAAGGCAGGAGTATTATGAGTTCAAAATCATCCTAGATTACATACTGGATTTGGAGTCATGGTACTAAAAGATTTTACAGAACCTCTCAATATAGCTACCGAATCACAATATGCAGAAAAAGATGTTCTGCATATTGAACAAACTAAATTTATACCAGATTACATAGAATTAACTTCATTTTTTATCTATGTTTAAGATATAATCAGGAATAAGCTTTGTCCCATATATATAGTACTCATCCTATCCCATATGTGTCTATTAGGTCCTCTAACACATCATAATGTAGAAATTGATAGATTATTAATAGGTAATTGCTGAAGGTCTCAGAATTTTATGAAAAACATCATGTCAATAGCAAAGGTTAAAAAAAGAGTTGTCTATTATATGGCAAGAAGCATAAAGCATAATATATGAAAATGTCCTACATGTTCTTTATATACCCAAATACCATTATCTTCAGGCAGTAACCCAAAGTTTACTAAAAGGAATGAAATCTATAAGATGAATTTATTCCGCTTTGTAGAATTTGGAAAATTAATATATGTATACCACACCATTGATACCTAATCAGGTTTTCAATGGGCAACTGCTTTGGGTTCAGAAAAGGCTGATTTGGTAATCACACATTTACTAGAAATTATGGTCATCATGAGTAAACCTGCACAAATAAAGACAGAAAATGGTCCAGCATATATCTCTAAGAAAATGAAAAGGCATATTGCTTATTATAATATAAAGCATATTATAGGTATACCAAACAATCCTACAGGTCAGGTAGTTATAGAAAGAACAAATTAAACTATAAAGGAAATGTTAAACAACAGAAAGGAATGGAAAAAAAATTACTCTAAAATCGATTGCATAATGCTTTATTAACCTTGAATTTTCTTAATGCTAATGAAAAAGGAGCAATAGCTGCAGAGAGACAATGGATAATAGAAAAACCTTCTGAGGTAAGTCACCCAATGTATTTCAAGGATGTATTGACATCAGAATGGAAACCAGGAGATATTCTTTGTTGAGGAAGGCATTTTACTATGGTTTCTACAGAAGAAAACTAAGGAAACCACCAAAACCAATAACAACTCAGTTTGAAAAAGAGAAACCTCTTAATAAAAAGAAATAACAGCTCATTCATAGAAGTGTCAATCCTACAGGTGGTACAGAAACCTCATAAGGTTTGGGGCAGAGTTCTATTCTTGTATTTACAAGAAAATACCCATCTTGAAAATAGAGAGACCTTAGACATCTAGATGAAAGAAGAAAAGATAACTATCCAAAAAGGATCGCCAAGCAAAAAGAAATCTTACTTAGGGTACCCATATCCTCTGCAGGGTAAAATTTCACTACCTATACTTACTTATCTCCCTATATCTCAGTATAATGATTATTACGACTCACTTAAAAATCAAAGATGGCTTTGGAGGTGGATAGTGACTATCTTTCTCTAAATCTAAATATGTTGTTAAAAGAAAATTTTAGATTTAGATTTTCTATCTCATATCAGGAGCCACCAGGTATGAGATAGAAGGGAGAAAACATTTAGGAGTTACTATTATCAAAACTCTTCTTTCAAAAAAATTTATTTCTCCTCACACCTATTTGTGTTTCTATGGTACTTTTCATTGAACATAGGTTTATAGAAATAATGTTTAAGTTTTCTACAATGAACAATAAATTTTACTGCAGTAATCTTTGAATTTTGCAGAAAGAAAATTGGTTCCCTTAACATCAAATCCACCTGGTTGATATGATATCATTATGCTCACAGCACCACTTTAAGATCAGTTTAGGTTACAAACTGCTCAAGATGATTCCAACTTGGCTAGCTGACATGGTGCACTTTCTTACAGCATTCTGAACAGTACTTCAAATAAGAACATCAGAAAAATCCTACCTGCTACTCAGAGACTATCTGAAAATGTACCAGACAGTAATCTTGAAACTTAATCATAATTATTGTTTTATAGGATCCCATAGAAGTAACATAGCCACCATGACAGCAGAAATAATTCTAGAAAATGACATACCCTCTCTCAACAAGGATTGTCCTCGGGACTAGGGACATTATTAGGGTTGGTTATAACTGATATAGAGTTTGGGGGTGGAAATGAAATGGGCTGAGGTGTCTCTTTTGAAAAAAAATTGGATGGGATGGGATAATAGGTAGATTAGTGTGAGCTTATTCACACTAATAACAACAATAGCGAGATTACTTGTGAGCAATTACTTATAGACTGTTGTGGGAGCTCCTTCTGCTCCTTCAGCCAATAGCCACTGACATAACAGCCCATTGGGGCATGGTCTCTCTCCCTTTAAAAAAGCAGCCACTTCCCTCTGTTCGCTCTCTGGCTTCTGGCTCCACTTCCTGGCTTCCAGCTCCACTTCCTTCTTGAAGTAGTGGCAGGGCTGCATCCCAACACCCAGATAGCTTTACACCCAAAATAATTACATGGAAACTGTATTCTTTTAAACACTGCTTGGCCCATTAGTTCTAGCCTCTTATTGGCTAATTCTCACATCTTTGATTAACCCATTTCTAATAATCTGTATAGCACCACTAGCTGGTGGCTTACCAGGGAGGATCTTAACCTGTGTCTGTGTCCGGCGAGAGAATCATGGTGATTGCCTGGCTCGACTTTTTTCTCTCAGCATTCTGTTCTGTTTACCCCACCTACCTAATTTTCTGTCCTATCAGAGGCCAAGCAGTTTTCTTTATTAACTAACCAATAAAACAACAGATAGAAAGATGACCTACCTCCATCATTTCCCCTTTTTCTGTTTAAACAAAAAAAGAATGCTTTCATTTTAACATAGTAAGATTACATATAACAAAGGTTATCAAGCAAGAATTACATTTACAATATTTATATCTATTTTATCTTTTATTATAACTAAGAAAAACTATAACAATTTATTTATTCTTTAACTCCATCAAAAACTCCAGAAGGATATAATATTACCTAAGCAAACAAGAAATCCAAACTCTAGAAATGACAGAGACAACTCGCTGCCTGGACAGTCACCCAAAGTTCTTTTGTACCATTGGGGCACTCATCTTCAGCCTACAGGATCATAGTATTCAGCAGACTCTTCCATGAAGCAGGAAATTTCAAAGACACTTCAGTCACTTTCTGCTGTGTCCTGCAGAATGTCTTGAAGACTCTTTCATGAGTCAGGAACCCCAAAAGATCATCTCACCTTTAGGCAAGTTCAGCAGTCCTCTTTCTGAGGGTTCTTTGTGTCCAGTTCATGCATAAGTCCAGGCAAAAGCAGTTTCTTGCCCAAATGGCTAACCAACTCCATAAGGATCCTCTTTGATGCCCCTCTTCCTCTCAAAGTAGGTTGGTGCTGCCAGGAGCAGACATATCTCATTGTCATGAAAAGCCCTAAGTTATTAAAATATTTTAAATGCCATATTCTGCAGTCTTTGAAAGATATGAAGAATGTCTATCTAACTAAAATATATCTATATATATCTAGAAAATCTAACTAACATGACTTCAAACTTGACTATTATTGATGATTATCCATTAGCAACCTATATTTAATAATTATACATTACATTCTTAAAGAAACTACACAATCACAATACCTTAATCAAGATCAAGAAATACATATACATTTAACAAAATTGACCATAAAATCTATACCAATGCAAATTATTCATACCTATATCATTTCCCCCTTTAAATGTAAAAGAACATTTATACACAATATTTGGGAATATGGGCACAGTTTTTTCTTCCAAACTGCTTTCTGCTGAATGGGGGCACTGTTAATCAGGTCTTTTATGGGATAACCTGTCTGCTAGGGTTATTTCAGTCGGCAGTTGAGCAAATTAATTTTTTGAAGGAGTTCACGGCAACCTTTCAGGAGGGCATAGTCTATCATACCATATTGGGATAGAAATAATCCATAGGGTCTCATCTACTGTGAAAACAAAAGAAGGACTTTTCCAAAGCATCATAACCTTAGATCCAAATTTTGAAGTCAAGATACTTTTAGAACATTTGTGTAGGTTCAGCTTAGAAACCCATATAATGAAATGTCTCTCTGTACTTAGCTTCTTCATAGTCAAAAATTTTAAAGAAAACATAATAATACAAAGAATCCAGACTCTCTGTGAATTTTTCATTTTTATGGGGCTTATTTTTACTTTATCACTTTACTTTATCTTGTCTTTTTAAAGACTTTATCCTTTTTTTTAATCATTAACTTTATTCTCTATATTTTTTTCTCTCTCCTACGCCTATGTCTGAATCTGTCCTATTGTGAATCTGTAATTCTTTACTGTCTAGGATCACTTCTTAAAATGCTAAGCATTTCTTAAAAGCTTAAGTTGCACCATGTATAGGTAATATGGTACCACCTATGTCCTGCCCAGTCTAAACCTTAACTGTGCTGTTATTATGGTAATTACGGTAGTTCCTGCCTGAGACCAGCACAGTTCAGCATGGCAGAGCTGAGCCGCTCCTGCCTCAGAGCCATTTGTTGCCCCTGAGCCACTCACAGTTCCAGGCACACAGAAGTCCACATTGGAGGCACACTCAGCAGTTTAATTCTGAGACTGAGTGTGCAGCACAGAAACTCTTTTTATCCAGTTTCAGCCAAATCTGACACTCAGAGCACTGTGCAGTTTGAAAACATGTCTCTGTATGGTGGCAGGAACCAGCCGTGCTCTCTAGTGAGAGTAGTGGTGGGCTGCATTCCTGGCGCCCAGCTAGCTCAATCAGTAGAACATGAGACTCTTAATCTCAGGGTCGTGGGTTCATGCCCCACGTTGGGCACCACACTGTTGAAGGAGCAGTGGGGCTGCATCCCAGCACCCAGCTAGCTTTACACCCAAAATAATTACATGGAAACTGTATTCTTTTAAACACTGCTTGGCCCATTAGTTCTAGCCTCTTATTGGCTAATCCTCACATCTTTGATTAACCCATTTCTAATAATCTGTGTAGCACCATGAGCTGGTGGCTTACCAGGGAGGATCTTAACCTGCGTCTGTGTCCAGCGGGAGAATCATGGTGACTGCCGGACTCAGCTTCTTTCTCCATTCTGTTCTGTTTACCACACCTACCTAATTTTCTGTCCTATCAGAGGCCAAGCAGTTTTCTTTATTAACTAACCAAGAAAACAACAGATAGAAAGATGACTCACATCCATCACTTCCTGGCTTCCAGCTCCACTTCCAGCAACTAGGCTCCCTTCCTGATTGCATAGAACATTGTTGTCTGGGATGGTGATCTCTAAGTTTTTCCCCCTTATATAAATAACCATTCTATTAATCATAATTCCAAACTGGTGTGGGATTGTTTGTGACTTACGCCTTCATGTAGACAGTTTACATTAGTAATAATTCTTGCATATTGATACAAATTCAAATTATATTTGTTATATTGTATATGCTCCTGTTTCTGTTTACGATATTTGTGCGCATATGCAAAGTTATTTTGTAATATGGTATGCATGCATGTTCTACATCTTCCTAAGATATTTTGTATATTAATACAACTTTAAGATATATTTATCATATTGAAATATACATTTCTAAATCTGATCATGATACTTATACATTGTTTACATTTGGAGATCATTGTCCTCATTTGCTGCACATTTTTTTAAAGATTGTTTAATTTTTTAATATGAGTCCTTAATCTTTAATCTATATAGATATTAAGAATTACAGGTTAATAGTCATCCTTGTTTATCATACTTATATTAATCAGGTTATTCCAATGCATAGAAATTGTAATTCAGCATAGATAGGTAATCTTCAAACACTTCAAAGTATTGTGAAATGTGACATTTAAATAACATAGGCTTCTGATGACATGAGATATGATTACTTCTGGCAGCACTGATCTATTTCTAAGACAAGGTTGGGCACTGAAGACACTCCACTTTGAGTTTGTTTTCTTCTTAGCAAAACTGGCCTTTTGGCAAAGAATTACCCCTTTATCAACCACTGACAAGATTTACTGTGTTCAGACTGTACAAGCAGGACACAAGTAAAAACATTGCCAGTCCTTGCAAAGACAAGGTAAGATAGTTTTTCAAATTTTCTGGAAATTGATCTGAAAATCATCTGTCAGTTACTCTAGGCCTTAGACAAAACTGGTTGCCCCAATATTTCAATAGCTGGTTATCTCTGTCATTTCTTGCACCATTTAGAATTTGCTTGATTTCACTTCCTGTTTACTCAAATAATATTATTTCCCTTATCAGGTCTTTCACAAGGTTGAAGACTAGATAGTAATAGTTACTCTCCTCTCATAACTTAGTTAAGAGATTTGTAGAATAAGACCTAGACTTTTTAGGATAGGATAATTATTGAAACATTTAGCATATATTTCTTGCTTGATGTTGTTCATGCTGACTGTAATCCTAATTTTTAATATATGTTTTGCCTCTTATTTTCCCTGAACAAATACTTGATATCTATTCTCATTGTATAAAGTTTTGTATTAGTTTTAGAAATCTCTTATTTAGACAAAAGGGGGAGGTGTAGTAATATGGGGCGGCGGGGCTGCGTCCCCAACCCCCAGCCGCCTGCCTGGCTAGCTTATGCCCCAAAATAATTACACGGACACTGTATTCTTTTAAACACTGCTTTGGCTCATTTCTACCTAGCATCTTCTAGGCTAACTCTCCCACCTGGACTAGCCCATTTCTTATCATCTGTGTAGCACCGGTCTTACTGGGAAGATTCTAGCCTAAGTCCATCCTGGGTCGGAGCTTCAGAGCTTCATCGCGTGTGTCTGCCCAGGAGCCGGGAGCATGGCGGACATCTGCTCCCGAGAGGAGAGCTGTGCAGTCTGACCTCACTTCCTCTTCCTGTTCTGTTTACTCCTCCCACCTATCTCCTAACCAATGAGAGCCAAGCAGCTTCTTTTATTTTAACCAATGACCTTCCTCCATCAGGGAGGTGTTGTGGGAACTCGTTCAGTCAATAGCCTTTGAGATACTGTCCCACTTTTGGCACAGTTTCATGTATTGTAAATGTAGACATGAAGCATGCATGGACCTCCTGGCTGCTGGATTTAGTTTCACTTTCCAAAACATGCAGAACACTGAAGATAACTACTCTTTCTGTGAGTTTACACCCAGGTGAACAAACCAATGTTATACTCCATTCCAGGCTAGTGTGGAAACCTTTTGTATGACAACAATGATAAAAAATGAAAACCTGTATAGAAAACTATAAAGGGTTTATCATGCTTACAGTGTACAGTCAGCATATAAAGATGCCAGATCAGGAACTTAGGCAGTAACCTGGAGGCAACAACTGAAGCAGACCACAGAGGACTGCTGCTGACTGACTTGTGGTCCCTGCCCTGTCAAACTACCTTTATTTTTTTATAAACTCCAGGCTCACATGCCACTGATTGCAGTAGACTGGACATTAATATATTTGTTAAGCAATGATAGAAATGCCTCTCCAACATGACCACAGGCCAATCTGAAAAAGGCACTTCCTCTGTTGAGTTTCCCTTGTTCTAGGTATGTCAAGTTGACAACTGAAACTATGAAAAATATAGTTTGGGATAATAAAATAAGTGTAATTCTTATTCCATAACCATAAATACCACAAGTTTTAAGTGAATCACACACTACTACTAACTTTATTCAATGTTCTGTATGCTAGATACTTTTAAAATATATTTCTGTTATGCAACTAAGACTCTACCCATAGTGCACCAATTCTGTTAATCAGCATCCTTCATTCTCATTCCAGGAATATGGCTGGTATTATAACCTGGAAACTGTGATTCACCTGAAGGCAACTCTTCAATATCCTGTCTGACAATATTTTGGGTAAATATGATTATTGTATCACATGGTATTTTCTTTGCAGTTTTTGTTGCTGCTGTTTGTTTTTGTTTTGAAAAACATCCATGAAGCTTTCCATCATGATGATACCCATTTTCTTTATCACCAAAAGTAGTAGGCTTTCCTTTTTTCCACAGAAATTTATATAACACGATTTTTCTTTAAAGGTGTGTCTCACTTGTGAGTGCAGCTTTAACAATAACAGAATTCACATTATTCCAGCACTTACACATAGTTATGAGCTGCATAATTTGAATGCTTGGAATAAAATCTCTGGTTCTGAAATAAAATAGCAAGCACTTTTTAACTGCTAATTGATCATTTCAGATCCCCAAATTTAATTAAAGTAATAAAAGCACCTTCTCAGATTTCTTATAAGCTCCATGTTTGTAGTGAATAATTTCCCCTTAGATCAAAACATATGAATTCACCTTTTGCTACATCTTGAACTATTCCGTGAAAATTACAAATTCACTCTTCACAACACTATTAGAAATTTCATCACAGGTTGTAGCAGCCTATCATCAGTATCAGAAACATGGCAAGACATTTTCAAATCATTTTAAGAACAGATTATCTCAATGCTATGTATCTATGGTCATCAGTCAGATTAAACTGATGATCTTGACAAATCATTTTGCCAAATTGTTGTGTTTAAATGTTCTCTGAAAATGATAATCATAAATCATATTAAGGCAAATTCATCTTTTCATGTGAATATAGTTGAATAACCTATATAAAATTTTAACAACTTAATCAAGCAAATATGGTTTAGATAAGAAATATATTCATATAATCAACATATTGAAATATCAAAATGAAACAATAAAGCAGCATTGCTATAAATCAAATAACTTTTTCTGGTTGGGAATATATATTTTAGACTATAAACTACACTGTCTTATTTAACTTACACAACAATAAACAAGAAGATTATTCAATTTGGTAGTTCCATCTCTTTTTTTCCTAGCTGATGTTAAATAAAATTTTCAGAATTGTATTTTTTGCTTCAATGGAATTATGATTGTTTAAATTCAAATTATAACTTTTGTGCTCTTCATTTCTATAAGACACAAAACTGTCTTTCTGGAAAGTATATTTGATCACATATTAAATCTCACTTTTTATCCAGAAGAACTAAAGAAAGAGATTCCCAATACTTCCTAAATATCTGTGAAAAGAAATCTGCAATGCCACATTAAATTAAAAGTTGAGAAAGGTATTTTTATTAAGCTAATTTTATAGGTGATAAAACTAAGTTTCTGAGTGAATCACTGACTTTTTAGAA
The DNA here is from genome assembly GCF_037038515.1 of Microtus pennsylvanicus. Taxonomy (NCBI): domain Eukaryota; kingdom Metazoa; phylum Chordata; class Mammalia; order Rodentia; family Cricetidae; genus Microtus; species Microtus pennsylvanicus. The sequence goes on along the minus strand of NC_134586.1, from coordinate 69,595,282 downwards.
GCTAACCATGAATTTGTAAGGAGGGAAATAGAATTTGTTATTCAGATCTAATGTAATATAGAATATGCAAGAAGATTTTGCATGTTAATAAGTTTATATTTTAAGGGATATGTAAACAGGGAAACAAATAAGCAATTATAAATAAAATCAGCAGTTGTCAAATAAAAATCATAGTATTAATTAAACCTACTGCTTCAATGGAGCTGAAAGTACAACATTATTCAAGTAAACATAAATTATTCCTTTTTTTATTTCTAGCACAGAGGATAATCAAATAAGATATATATCTTTAGTTATAATATAGCAATGAAGGTTTTTATTGTGTTTACTTATGAACTTTTCCCAAAGACAGATTGAAGTCACTAAATAATGAGTTCAGTAGAAGAAGAAAAAATTAGTTTTGCCTTGGTCTTCTTTGTTAAAAGATAAACTAACCATTTAGTAAAACATCTATCCTAAAAGCAGTAAGGAAAGATGCAGTTTAACAGGATTGTGGTCAAAATGCATAGGGAATTTTTGGGTGAGCAGTTAATTGTTTGAAATCATGAGAAGTCGGTCACCAGGCAAGCTCAATCCTCTAATGAAAGAAGTAGGAAATAAAATTTCTAACTATCCATTGATGGTTACTAATAATGTAAGAAGGGTCTTCAGAGATGATTCAATAGTGAAGAGCTTCTAGGAAGTTCTCTCAGCTTTACAGGAGGTGTTCAGAGTATCTTTTACGGCTGAATATTCAACCATCATTTATTCTCAATGCCTTAAACAATCATCCATTTATGCATTAATCTATATTAACTGCAAAAAGAGGATTCTCTGATTCAGGCTGAGAGTAGCCTTAATTTCTTTTTGGCCACAAACATATTAATTTACCTAAATAACACCACCCCTGTAGTACCTATAAGTTTTCTACTCAAAGGTTTTTTTTTTAATTAAGTTCATCATATTATGCACGGAATTCCTTACTGTGGAACAGCACTCAAATCCAGTGAGGGACAAGTCAGATACTCCCATGACAATTGTGCCACTATTGCAGAAGTGAGCTAATCTTGCCTAATAGGTTGGTATTGTTGTTCATATTATTCCAACTAGGTAAAATTACTCATACTTTTTCTTCCCTAGTTGCCTGGAGAGCACCTCCCAATTTTTATGAGAAACTTACTTATAACAATAGAAAAAATAAATATGAGATAAAATATAGATTCATTAAATTATGTATACATGGAGTGATTTTCCATAAATATTAATAAAATTATAATCAATTGCCTGAATAAAAGTAATGGTCCTTTTGAAGTTCTCTATACTGATGTGGGAGTGTCATATATCAATCTGTTGATTTCATTGGTTAAGCAATAAAGAAACCGCTTGGCCCTCATAGGTTAAAACATATTTGGGAGGAGTAAACAGAACAGAATGCTGGGAGAAAGAAGCAGAGTCAGTGAGTTGCCAAGGTCCTTCCACTACAGGCAGATGCAGGTTAAGATCATTCCTAGTAAGCCAGCTCGTGGGCTAAACAGATTATGAGAAATGGGCTAGCCGAGAAAAGGCTAGATATAATGGGCCAAGCGGTGTTTAAAAGAATACAGTTTCCGTGTAATTATTTCAGATATAGCTAGTGGTGCAGGCGGCTGTGTGCTGGGAACGCAGCCCTACTGCTCCTACTACGACAGAGTGGCCCCCAACGTGATGGATTAAATCCACTTAAAAACCTGAGAAGGCTTAAAAATAAGGGAGAGTGAGTTTAACACAGATTTTTGCTGTTTGTAGGTGGCGTGCTGTAGAGAGATTTCTTAATTCAGCAACAGCAGCATAAAAAAACTCCATGTCATTTTAAAGTGCGGCTTCCTGGGGCTGTGCTGCCAGCATGAACTCTGGCTTTAAAGCATTTCAAAGGCTTTTTAGGGGACTGGTTGTTTGTGTTCCCACTTGGGATCCGAAGGAGAGTGCTCTGAGACTGTGCTGATGGCTCAAGACTCACCGCCTGCACCTGGGCAGACTGCAGAATCAGGCTTAGGCAGGCCGAACAGCATGGCAGATTCCCGCCGACATACAAAGACCGGTTTTCAGACTGCACAATGCTCTGCGTGTCAGATTTGGGTGTATAAAAAGAGTTCCTGTGCTACACGCTCAGTCTCAGAATTAAAATGCTGAGTGTGGCTCCAATGTGGACTTGCTGTGTGCTGGAACTCTGGACAGCTCAGGGGCACCAAATGGATCTGAGGCAGGAGCGACTGCTCCATGCTGAAATGTGCTGGCCGGAACTACCGTAATTATTGTGATAACAGCACAGTTAAGGTTTTGACTGGGCAGGACACAGGCAATACTGTATTACCTGTACATGGTGCAACTAAAGTTTTTAAGTACTGCTTAACATTTTAAGAAATGCTCCTGGATACTAAAAAAAATGTTACAGATTCACAATAAAACAGATTCAGACATAAAAGACCACACTGTTGGATGAATATATGTAGGCTTGAGAGAGAGAAGAAAAAGAATATAGAGAATAAAGTTTTAATGGTTTAAAAAAAAAGTAAAGTTGTTAAAGAGACAGAGTACAGATAGTTAAGAGATTAAAAGAAATAAAGAAAAATAAGCCACGTAAAAATGGAAAATTCACACAGCGACTGGATTAGGTACATTGTGTTTTCTTTAAAATTTTTGACTGTGAAGGAGCTAAGTACAGAGAGACATTTCATTATATGGACTGCCAAGTGTAACCAGAACGGATATCATGAGGGTATGACTTCAGAATTTGGGTCTAAGGATATGATGCTTTGGAGAGAGTCTTCTTTTGTTTTCACAGAGGATGAGACTCTATGGAATTCTTATATCCCAGTTTGGTATGATAGACCACACCCTCCTGAAAGGTTGATGTTAACACCCTCAAAAAATTACTTCACTCAACTGCCAACTGAGATGACCCTGGCACACAGGTTATACCATGAAAGACCTAATTAACGACACCCCCTTTCAGCAGGAAGCAGTTTGGAGAGAAAAAAACTATGCCCATGTACACAAAATATTGTTTATAAATGTTCTTTTACATTTAAAGGGGGAAATGATATAGGTATGAATAATTTGCATTGGTATGGATTTTAAGGTCAATTTTGTTATATGTATATGTATTTCTTGATCTTGATTAAGGTATTGTGATTGTGTAGTTCATTTAAAAATGTAATGTATAATTAGGAAATATAGGTTGTTGTTGGATAATCATAAATAATAGTCAAGTTTGTAGTCATGTTACTTAGATTTTCTAGATATATAGAGATATATTTCAGATAGGCATTCTTCATATCTCTCAAAGGCTGCAGAATATGGCATTTAAAATATTTTAATAACTGAGGACTTTTCATGACAATGAGACACATCTGCTCCTGGCAGCACCAATCTACTTCAAGAGGAAGATGGGCATTGAAGAGGCTCCTTATGGAGTTTGATAGACATTTGGGCAAGAAACTACTCTTGCCTCGACTATTGCATAAACTGGACAAAGAGAACCCGCAGAGAGAGGACTGCTGAACTTGCCTAAAGGTGAGATGATCTTTCGGGGTTCCTGATTCATGAAAGAGTCTGCGAGACATTCTGCAGGACACAGTAGAAAGTTGACTGAACTGTCTTTGGAATTTCCTGCTTTATGGAAATGTCTGCTGGATACTATGGGCCTGAAGGCTGAAGATGGATGCCCCAACGGTACAAAAGAACTTTGGGTGACTGTCCAGGCAGTGAGATGTCTCCGTCATTTCTAGAGCTTCAGATTTCTTGTTTACTTAGGTAATATTATATTCTTCTGGAGTCTTTGATGGAGTTGAAGAATGAATAGATAGTTATAGTTTTCCTTAGTTATGATAAAAGATAAAAAAGATATAAATATTGTAACTGTAATTCTTGCTTGATAACTGTTTGGCTATATGTAATTTTGCTATGTTAAAGTTAAAGCCTTCCTTTTAGTTTAAACAGAAAAAGGGGAAGTGATGTGGGAGTGTCATATATCAATGTGTTGATTTCATTGGTTACGCAATAAAGAAACCGCTTGGCCCTCATAGGTTAAAACATAGGTGGGAGGAGTAAACAGAACAGAATGCTAGGAGAAAGAAGCTGAGTCATTCACCCTGATTCTCCCACTACAGGCAGATGCAGGTTAAGATCATTTCTGGTAAGCCAGCTCGTGGGCTAAACAGATTATTAGAAATGTGCTAGTCCAGGTGCAAGAGTTAGCCGAGAAAAGGCTAGATATAATGGGCCAAGCGGTGTTTAAAAGAATAGAGTTTCCATGTAATTATTTCGGGTAAAGCTAGCCGTGTGGGCGGCCGGGTGCTGGGGACACAGCCCCGCTGCTCCTACTACTACATTATACAGTTAATTTGTTTTTAAGCATTTGAAACCCAACAGAGATATTATTTATCAAAGTTAGAGATAACATAAGGTAAATTTGATATCTCAAGTGATATATGACTAGAGTAGTGTACTTCAAATGGTGAATGACTAAAACCCATGTAATATATCAATTCCATTTAAATAAAAAATGAGAGTCTATAAGAGGTGCCATAAATAGAGTTTGCATAAGTACAACTCATACTGTAATAATTCTTTTTTTCAAAAATTCAGTTATAAATGAATGAAAAATATTAGCATTGCAAAAAGTAAAAAAAAAAACTTATTAGGAAAAGAGTACGGTAGTTTTTTCCTCTTCTATATAAAATTTGTATGTTTTGCTTGTGATAAATACACCAGCATAATCAAAAGTAGAGAGTGAACTATTAACTATTACAAAGGAATTGGAGATGGAATATTCCTATATGCAAACAACATAATGAAACAAAATATGTCCTGGTACCAAAAATTATGACAAGAAGATGATATTCATGTACTTATTAATATAAGAACATTTGTTTATGTTAAAAATTTAAAATTATATAAATAATATAGAAATTATTTAAAATAATGTTTCTTTAACTGAATCAATTATTATGAAGTATATTATTGAGGTGACAGAATCCATTCATAGATTAGTAGCCAAGGAATAATATCAAGTTAGCATGGAACCATTGTAATTCATATCCTGTGAATTATTTATATTATTATTTTGATATTTATTCATTTAGATAAGACAATTTTTTTTCTGTTCAAGAAACAAAAATAATTACATTATTTTCTCAAAACAAGTGACATATATATATATATATATATATATATATATATATGAATATATGAGACATTTGAATTTATGCCCTTCTACAGACTTCCAAGAGTTCAAAATAAGTATATCTTTAATAAACAAATCATATAATAATCTTCCTCTGCTCAAAATACAAATTAGCGATTGAGGGAATGAAACTGGTAACCGAAACTGGCAAGTAACTGGCTGTCACAAAGTTTGACACTTATAGTATCATTATCATCATTAAAATAAAATACTGGAGACATGCTACTCTAAAATCAATGCTGTGTAATGATCTGATAGTTTCAGAGGCTCAAAATCCAGCTGACTTTATATGGTCTTTGGTAAGTGTTCATCCTTGGTTATGTCACTTCATACCAAATAACAACAGCAGCAGAGATACATGTATAATGAAGAGACCCTATCACAAAATTCAATGATAGGAGATAAGATATTTAACACGGAAGGTATTCAAAATTCATTTTTTTTTATTATTTCTAGTCTTAAAGTAGCTTCTACAGGTCATAAATAATTGTAGATGAAAGAAATATCTTGTCTTTTTTGGGTCATTTGCATGAGCATGGGTAGGGGATATAAAATGAATTAAGGGCAACATACTAGTGCTACATCACTGAAAAAAAAATGACTCCTATTACCCCAGAAATTATTGTTGCCAGTAGCTACTCTGAGAATTATGGAACCTCATGAGATTCTTTTCAATTTATGATAAAATGATGGATGTCCCCAATCTGTATGGAAAAAATACACAAAAGTAAGAGAGGAGCTTGTTGGAGAAATAAAAGAATTTAGTCGAGTTTGGGGACAATTAGACAAGGTACTAGGGAATTAGAATAACCAAAATACATTATACGCATGTATGAAATTGTGAAAGCCTAAAAGCAAACATTTAACAAAGAGAATCTGTAATTACCACTCAACATATTTCAAACATTTTAGTTCCCTTGAAATATAATATTCTTAATGGATTCCTAAATCACATTTTCCATTTAATATGCAACCCTACAAATTCCTTGTTCTCTATAAACACAAAATGGTTTCTAAATGCTTGCATCTTTCAAGTGTACACTACATTTCTGAAACTTGATCCATACAGGGTCAATTTCTTTAGTGTTATATTTTTATGGTAGCAATAAATTAATTCATAAGTGATGGATTAGTAGATTGTTTTTTAATCAATATGATTACTTCTTTAGAATTATATAATTCCTTACATATATATATATATATATATATATATATATATATATTAACAAAGTGTGATGATTTGAATGAAAAATACCACCTGTAGGCAAACTGCCGGTGGCCTTGTCAAAGAAGCAACAGGTGGCAATTGAAATTCAGGGTGTCAGTCCACCAGGAGAAAACTCTTTGATGGGTGAATCTCATTTACACAAGGCCACAGGAATACAGACCCTGAAATGACTTTTTCTTCTGCTGTGCTTTTACATGTTTATTGATGTTATGGGTGTGGGGACATCCTCACTACCTATACATAGTACATTTATCTCATGGAGACATCCCATTCTACTGAGTAATTCTATCTGTTGATTATCAAGAAGGTGATTCTTACCCAAGATATACCAACTGATAATGATAATGATAGCTGTACATAGTTTTGATGAATAAAAATAATACAAGAAAATGTCACATAGCCAGAGCAGCAAGTTTTACCTAAGGAGCTGCACAGATTGTAGCTCAAGATAATGAAAACTTGAGTCCCAGTAACATATATAGTTTTAAATCGTTTAACCTTAATGTTGGGAGATGTCTTCACATGGTTTTCAGTGCATAACAGGTGATTCAAATTTTTGAAAATAACAAAGTTAGAATAAGATGCTTTTGTTAAATAACTTTCTTGTGAAAAACTCAAGAAGACAATAGAAAGTTTAGAAAGGCACATACTTGAATGCAGAATTCTTTAAGGTCACAGAAAAAAACAAAGAAGCCCAATTTTTATCAGCTGATGTGCTTTCCTTGATAAGTTTAGTGACCAAACGTGATGATTAATTTCTTATACCCATTTCTGCCCTCAATCTTTTTTTTTAAAAGATTTATTTATTTATTATGTATACAGCAGTCCTTCCATGTATGCTTGCATGCCAGAAGAGGGCACCAGATCCCATTATAGATGGCTATGAGCCACCACGTGGTTGCTGGGAATTGAACTCAGGGCCTCTGGAAGAGCAGTCAGTGCTCTTAACCTCTGAGCCATCTCTCCAGCCCTGCCCTCAATCTTCTGATATTAAAAACTATTAATGAGTGGATATGTACACTAAAGACTGAAAGTAGATCTGACCGATGCTTTTCCATGTATAAAAGTTTAGGTCTGAAATTCTTTAAAAGTTTACCTTTCAAGATAAGTAATAAAGTAATTGAATTTTTCTTTGTAACTGTAAATTGCAACCTACCAGTAAAAGACCTAACTGAGAATACCTTGCATGTTTACACAGTTAATCAAGTTGCTTGGGGATGAATATATGTGGGTTCTTGGGAAATATTTTTTCCACCTGTAATAAGTAAAATGTTTAATCACATAAGGTAAATGAAAAACATGTTTTACAGGTTGCAAATACACAGAGAGGACCAACCACCCAGGGGGCCACCCCACACTCTAGGCCCTCCATACCTGGGAAAAACCCAAGAGTCATCCCTTACCTGCCTCAGTTACTCTAGCCAGTCAGTCAGCAAGTGTCCTGCAAGTAGAATACACCAACACACCCACCCTTTCGATGGACACTATAAACTACATGCCCCACTCAGCCCCCTAGGCCTCCTATCCCCCATAATCTCAGAAGAACTCTAAAACACAGACTGCAACTATACAGAAAGTACCAAGAGAGAAACTCTGAATCGCAGGCTGTGACTGCAGAGAGTGGACTAAGAGAGCAAACCACAAGAGCAGACTAAGAGAGTAGACCAAGACAGTGGGCCAGAGGAGATCTCAAGGATCACTGAGACACAAACAGTGACAGTATAGAGAGGACCATAAACAGTTCCCAAAGACACAGACAGCAACTGCAAGGATTGAATCAAGAAGCAAAAACACTGCCAACACCAAGTAGAGGAAAAGATGGGTAGGCGCCAATGTAAGAATTCATTGAACCACCTAAAAAGCAAGATGATAACACCAGAACCCCGTGGGCATACAAAGGGAAGACTTGTTCATCCTAACCCAGAAGAAGCAAATGAAAATGACTTTAAATGTGACTGTATGAGATGATGGAGACCTTTAAAGGAAAAATTCCCTTAAAGAAATGGATAAAACGACAAACAAAAATGGAAGAAATCAATAAATAACTTAAAGAAACACAAGAAAACCAACTTAAAAACAAACAGCCAAACAGGCAAATCAAACAGCACAAAAAACTCATGACTTGAAGACTGAAATAGAGGCAATAAAGAAAACACACACTGAGGAAATTTTGAAAATGTAAAATCTGGATAAATGAACAGGAAATACAGAGGCAAGTGTAACTAACAGAATACAAGAAATGGAAGAGACAATTACATGTGTTGACGATACTATAAAAGAATATTTGCATGATGTTACAAGAAGCTTACAGAACACCAAATAGATTTGACAAAAAAAATGTGCCCTCACCATATAATAATCAAAATGCAAAACATATAGAATAAAAAAAAGAATATTAAGGAAAAGGCCAAATAACATATAAAAGCAGACCTAACAGAATTACACCTGACTTCTCAATGGAAACAATAAAATCCAGAAGGTCCTGAAGAGTTATGCTACAGAAATAAAGAGACCACAGGTGCCAGCCCAGACTATTACACCCAGCAGAGCTTTCAGTCACCATAGATAGAGAAAACAAGATATTCCATGACAAAACCAGATTTAAACAATACCTATCTATAAACCCAGCCCTACAGAAAGCACTAGAAGGATAACTCCAACTAAATAAAACTAACTGCACCCACAAAAACACAGGCAACAAATAATCTCATGCCAGCAAACACCAAAGAGGGGAAACTCACAAACACTACCACTAAAACAGTAATTAACAACCACTGATCATTAATATTTCTTAATATGAATTGGCTCAATTCATCTATAAAAAGTTACAGAATAAGAGAATGGATTTGAAAGCAGGATCCAGACTTCTGCTTTATACAAGAAACATACCTCAACCTTAAAGACAGACATTACCTCAGAGTAAAGATTTGGGAAAAGATTTTCCAATCAAATAGACCTAAGAAAAAAATGGGTGTAACTATACAAATATATAACAAAAGAGACTTCAAACTAAACTCAATCAGAAGAGATGGAGAAAGATACTTTATACTCATCACATGAAAAATCAATCTAGAAGTCTCTATCTTGAGCATCTATGCCCCAAATGCAACATCACCCATAAATGTAAAAGAAACACTACTAGAACTTAAATAGCACATCAAACTCCATACATTAATAGTAGGAGACTTCAGAACCTCACTCTCCCCAATGAACATGTGATGGAGGAAGGTCATTGGCTAATAAAAAGAAACTGCTTGGCTCTCATTGGTTAGTAGATAGGTGGGAGGAGTAAACAGAACAAAACCCTGGGAGGAAGAGGAAGTGAGGTCAGACTCGACAGCTCTCCTCTCCGGAGCAGATGCCTCAGCAGAGACGCCATGCCCCCATCCCGGGCAGACACACGCGTTGAAGCTCTGACCTAGAATCTTCCCGGTAAGACCGGTGCTCACAGATTATTAGAGATGGGTTGATTGGGATATCAGAATTAGCCAGTAAGGGCTAGAGCTAAGGGCCAAGCAGTGATTAAAAGAATACAGTGTCTGTGTAATTATTTCGGGGCATAAGCTAGCCGAGCAGGCGGCCAGGGTGTTGGAGACACAGCCCCGCCGCCGCTCCATATTACAACAAATGACGCCCAGACGTGTGGCTAACTGAGTCCACAGAAAGCCTGAGAAAGCTTGGAAAAGAATAGAGTAAAGCATGTTTCTTATGGCAATTTCTTGGGTCTGCTCTGTTTGCTAGAGGCAAGCAAGCGCTCTCATATAAGAGAGGCTTCCTGACTCAGCTTCAGCTGCAAAGCCTGCAGCTCATTAAGAGGTCCTGCCACGAAACACTTAAACGATGTTGACGAAAAGCTGAACATATGCTTTTCGGTTTTAAGCCGTAGCAGGAAAAAAGCTGTGCCATTTAAAAATGCCGGCTTTCTGGGCTGTCCTGCCAGGGAAAACTCTGACTGTTTGAGGCAGGAGGGCTGGCTACAGAGAGAGGACTTGAGTGTTGTCTGTTGTAGCTCACTGGCTGGCAGGGACCTTAAAATGCCATAGAGGTGTGGCTATAAACATGGCTACAGCCAATACCTCAGCCATGAGGCTGAAAAGCTAAGGAATGGGCTACATCTAGCCAGCAAAGCCACGCCTTTAGCCCTACTGAGATTGCTTGGTAAATTAAAGACTCATGTGGTCAGAAAAAGAGAGATATACAGTAAAGAGAACGTCAAAGACAAAGAAAAATTTTAAATTGTTTACAGTGTTAAAATATATGCAGACTAAAAGTTAAAATTCTTAAAGTAAACCTCTGTGACTTCAAGGTGTGGTAGCACACGCCTTTAATCCCAGTGCCTAAAAGGCAGAGACAAACAGATCTCTGTGAGTTCAAGGTGTAGTAGCAAACACCTTTAATCCCAATGCCTGGGAGGCAGAGACAGGTGAATCTTTGAGAGTTCAAAGACAGCCTGGTCTACAGAGCTATTCCAGGTCAAAGATATACACTCAAAAAGCAAAAAGTTAACCTAGGAATGGCACAGCTTAGATTCTTAAGCGCCTAGTGATTTAAAGGTGCAAATCAAAAGTGCTCCTGGATAGTAAAAAATTGCAGATTCACAATAGGACAGATTCAGACCACTAAATGAGTCACACTGTTGGATGAATGTACGTAGGCTTGGGAGAGAGAAGAAAAAGAATATAGAGAATAAAGTTAATGGTTTAAAAAAAAGGTAAAGTCTTTAAAGAGACAGAGTACAGATAGTTAAGAGATTAAAAGAAATAAAGAAAAATAAGCCACGTAAAAATGGAAAATTCACAGAGAGTCTGGATTATGTACATTGTGTTTTCTTTAAAATTTTTGACTGTGAAGGAGCTAAGTACAGAGAGACATTTCATTATATGGACTGCCAAATGGAACCAGAACGGATATAATAAGGGTATTATGATTTCAGAATTTGGGTCTAAGGACATGATGCTTTGGAAAGGAGTTTCTTATTTTGTTTTCACAGAGGATGAGACCCTGTTCATTTCTTCTATTCCGATTTGGTATGATGGACCACGTCCTCCTGAAGGGTTGCTGTGAACATCTTCAGAAAATTGCTCTGCTCAACTGCCAACTGAGATGAAACTAGCACACAGGTTATACCATGAAAGACCTAATTAACGACACCCCCATTCAGCAGGAAGCAGTTTGGAGAGAAAAAACTGCGCCCATGTTCCCAAATATAGTTTATAAATGTTCTTTTACATTTAAAGGGGGAAATGATATAGGTATGAATAATTTGCATTGGTATGGATTTTAAGGTCAATTTTGTTTTATGTATATGTATTTCCGATATTGATTAAGGTAATTTGATTGTGTAGTTCATTATTAAAATGTAATGTATAATTAAGAAATATAGGTTGTTAATGGATTATCATCGATAATAGTAAAGCTTGTAGTCATGTTAGTTAGATTTTTTAGATATATAGAGATATATTTCAGATAGGCATTCTTCATATCTCTCAAAGGCTACAGAATATGGCATTTAAAATATTTTAATAACTGAGGACTTTTCATGACAATGAGACACTCTGCTCCTGGCAGCACCAATCTACTTCAAGAGGAAGATGGGCATCGAAGAGGATCCTTATGGAGTTTGATAGCCATTTGGGCAAGAAACTGCTCTTGCCTGGACTATTGCATAAACTGGACACAGAGAACCTGCAGAGAGGGGACTACTGAACTTGCCTAAGGTGAGATGATCTTTCGGGTTTCCTGATTCATGAAAGAGTCTGCGAGACATTCTGCAGGATACAACTGACTTTGAATTTTCCTGCTTTATGGAAATGTCTGCTGGATACCATGGGCCTGAAGGCTGAAGATGGATGCCCCAACGGTACAGAGGAACTTTGGGTGACTGTCCAGGCAGTGAGATGTCTCTGTCATTTCTCGAGTTTTAAAAGCTGCTTTTTTCTTGTTTGCTTAGGTAGTATTGTATCTTTCTGGAATCTTTGATGGAGTTAAGAATAGTTAGTGATAGTTATAGTTTTCCTTAGTTATGATAAAGATTATTGTAACTTTTACTTGATAACTGTTTTGTTATATGTAATTTTGCTATGTTAAAGTTAAAGCCTTTTTTTTTTATGTTTAAACCGAAAAAGGGAAAATGATGGAGGAAGGTCATTGGCTAATAAAAAGAAACTGCTTGGCTCTCATTGGTTAGGAGATAGGTGGGAGGAGTAAACAGAACAAAACGCTGGGAGGAAGAGGAAGTGAGGTCAGACTCGACAGCTCTCCTCTCCGGAGCAGACGCCTCAACAGAGACGCCATGCCCCGATCCCGGGCAGACACACGTGATGAAGCTCTGACCTAGAATCTTCCGGTAAGACCGGTGCTCACAGATTATTAGAGATGGGTTGATTGAGATATCAGAATTAGCCAGTAAGGGCTAGAGCTAAGGGCCAAGCAGTGATTAAAAGAATACAGTGTCTGTGTAATTATTTCGGGGCATAAGCTAGCCTAGCAGGCGGCCAGGGTGTTGGGGACACAGCCCCGCCACTGCTCCATATTACAACAAACATGTCAACCAGACAGAAATTTAACAGAGAAATAAGAAAACTAACAGACATTATAACTCAAATGGTATTAATAGACATCTACAGAACATTTCACCCAAAAACAAAAGAAAAACCTTCTACTCAGCACCACATGGAACCTTCTCTAAAACTGATCATATACTCAGTAACAAAGCAAACCTATATAGGTACAAAAAAAAATGGATAACCCATGATATCTTATCGGATCACCGTGGTTTAAAGTTAGAATTTAACAATAACATCAATTGCAGAAAGTCTACAAGCCCATGGAAGTTGAATATTGCTCAACAGAACCACGTCTGGGTCAAGAAAGAAATAAAAAAATTAAAGACTTCCTAGAATTCAATGAAAATGGAGGCACAATGCAGCCAAACCTAAATGACACTATGAAAACAGTGCTAATGGAAAGTATATAGCTCTACGTGGAGAAATCTCACATTAGCGACTTAAAAGCACACCTAAAGCTTTAGAACTAAAGGAAGCAAACTCACCCATGAGGAGTATATGACAAGAAATAATCAAATTGAGGGCTAAAATTAACACAAAAGAAGCAAAGAAAACAATACAAAGAATCAGTGAAACAAAGAGCTGATTCTTTGAGAAAATAAACAAGATAGACAAACCCTTGTCCAAACTACTCAAAAGGCAGAGATAATATCCAAATTAACAAAATCAAGAAGGAAAAGGGGGCCATACTAGCACACAAGGAGGAAATCCAGAGAATCATTAGGTAATACTACAAAAACTTATACTCCACAAAATTGGAAAATGTTAAAAACATGGACAGTTTTCAGACTAGTTACCACATGTGAAAATTAAATTAAGATCAGGTGAACAATTTCAATAGACCTATATAACCTGCAATGAAATAGAAGGAGTCATCAAAGCCTCCCCCACAAAAAGCCCAGGGCCAGATGGTTTCAGTGCAGAATTCTACCAGATTTTCTTTTTCTTTTTTTTTTTTTGGTTTTTGGAGACAGGGTTTCTCTGTGGTTTTAGAGCCTGTCCTGGAACTAGCTCTTGTAGACCAAGCTGGTCTCGAACTCACAGAGATCCGCCTGCCTCTGTCTCCGAAGTCCTGGGATTAAAGGCATGTGCCACCACCGCCCGGCTTCTACCAGATTTTCAAAGAAGAGCTAATACCTATTTTCCTCAACATGTTCCACATAGTAGAAACCGAAGGAACATTGCCAAACTCTTTTCATTACATTCCTGTTACCCTCCTACTGAAAACCCACAAAGACTCGACCAAGAAATAGAATTACAGACCAGTCTCCCCCATGAACATTGATGCAAAAATACTCAATAAAATACTGGCAAACTTAATCCAAGAACATCAAAAAAAGTCATCCACCATGATTAAGTCAGCTTCATCCCAGAGATACAGGGATGGCTCAAATTATGGAAGTCTATCAATAGTATCCACCATATAAATAAACTGAAAAAATAAAACCACATGATCTTTTCATTAAATGGCGAAAAAGCACTTGACAAAATCCAACATCCCTTTATGATAAAGATCTTGGAGAAATCAGAGATACAAGGAACATATCTAAACATAAAAACAATATACAGCAAGCCGACAGCTATCATCAAATTAAATGGAGAGAAACTGAAAACAATTCCACCACAATCAGGAAAAAGACAAGTCTGTGTATTCTCTCTGTATCTATCAGCCTTGTTCTTGAAGTTATGGATAAAGCAATAAGACAACAAAAGGGGATCAAGTAGATAGAAGAAGTTTTCTTCTGTTTGTGTGTTGCTTTCATTGATTAATGAATAAACAAACTGCCTTGGCTTAGTTGGTAGTGTGGAATTTAGGTAGGCAGAGAAAGTTTGGAGAGAAAAAACTGCACCCATATTTCCAAATATTGTTTATAAATGTTCTTTTACATTTAAAGGGGGATAAGATATAGAGATGAATAATTTGCAGTGGTATGATCTTGTTTTATTGACACAAATTTAAGGTCAATTTGTTATATGTATATGTATTTCTTATCTTGATTAAGGTATTGTGATTGGGTAGCTCATTTAAAAATGTAATGTATAATTAAGATATGTAGGTTAATAGAGTGTCATCTTTAATAGTCAAGCTTGTAGTCATGTTAGTTACATTTTCTAGATGATTAAAAATATATATCAGTTAGATATGTATTATTCAAGTCTTTCAGAGACCTTCAGAATACAGCATTTAAATGTTTTAATAAGTTAGGACTTTTCATGACAATGAGACACGTCTGCTTCTGGCAGCACCAGCTACTTCAACAGGAAGATGGGCATCGAAGAGGCTCCTTATGGAGTTTGCTAGCCATTTGTGTAAGAAACTGCTCTTGCCTGGACTGCTTTACTGGACATGCAGTACCCACAGAGAGATGACTACTGAACTTGTCTAAAGGTGAAATGTTCCTTCGGGGTTACTGCTTCATGAAAGAGTCTGCGAGACATTCTATAGGACAAAGAAGAAAGTGACTGAATTTTCTTTAAAATTTCCAGCTTCATGAGAAAGTCTGCTAGATACTATTGGCCTGTAAGCTGAAGATGGATGCCCCAATGGTAGAGAGGAACTTTGGGTAAATGTACAGGCAGCAAGATATCTCTGTCAATTCTAGAGTTTTGGAAGCTGTTTACAATGCACTTCCAGTTTACAAAGGTAATATATCCTTCTGAAGTCTTTGATTGAGTTGAAGAATTTATAGTTATAGTTTTTCATAGTTATCATAAAAGATAAAGTAAATATAAATACTGTAACTGTAATTCTTTCTTGATGTCTGTTATATGTAATTTTACTATGTTAAAGCCTTCCTTTTGTTTAAACAGAATAGGGGAAATGGTGTAGGAGTTCCTTCTGTTTGTGTTGCTTTCATTAGTTAATGAATAAAGAGACTGTCTTGGCCTAGTTGATAGGGCAGAACTTAGGTAGGAGGAGAAAACAAAACTGAATGCTGGGAAGAAGGACAGATTAGAGAAGCCATGGATCCTCTGCCTGAAATGGATGCCAGTTAGAATCTCTGGTAAGCTACAACCACGTGGCAATAGACAGATTAATGGAGATGGGATAAACTAATATGTAAGAGTTAGCCAATAAAAAGTTAGAGCTAATAGCCAAATAGTGTTTTAATTAATACAGTTTCTGTGTGGTTACTTGGGGTATAAGCTAGCCAGGCAGCTGGCACAAACAAAGGGCCCTCTCCCATGCAACAACCATTCTTTACAACAGTTACAAAGAACATAAAATATTTTGGGGTAACTCTAACCAAAGAAGTCAAAGACCTATTCAACAAGAACTTTAAGTATTTGAAGAAATTGAAGAAGATACCAGAAAATTGAAAGATCCCCCATGCTCTTGAATAAGTAGGATCAACATAAACAAAAATGACAATTGTACCAAAAGCAATCTATAGATTCAATGCAGTCCCCGTCAAAATCCCACACAATTCATCACAAACATTGAAAGAATCATACTCAAATTCATATGGAAGAACAAAAAAACCCAAGATAGCCTAAACAATTTTGTACAATAAAGGAACTTCCAGAAGTATCACCATCCCTCACATCAAGCTGTGTTATAGAGCTACAGTAATGAAAACAAATGCCAGGCAGTGGTGAAGCATGCCTTTAATCCCAGCACTCTAGAGGCAGAGGGAAGCAAATCTCTGTGAGTGTGAGGCCAGCCTGGTCTACAAGAGCTAGTTACATGAGATGCTTGATATTCCATAAAAACATACAGGTTGGCCAATGGAATTGAATTGAAGACCTGGATAATAAACCACACACGTTGAACACCTGATTTTTGACAAAGAAGCTAAAATTATACAATGGAAAAAAGAAAGCACCTTCAATAAATGGTACTGGCATAAATTGATTTCAACATATAGAAGAATGCAAATAAATCCATATCTATCCCATACACAAAATTCAAGTCCAAATAGATTTAAGACATCAATGTAAATTTGATCACACTGAACATGATAGAAGAGAAAGTGTGAAATAGCCTTCAATTCATGGGAACAGAACACAACTTCCTAAATAACACTTGTAGTACAGACACTGAGAGCAACAATAAAAAAAGGGACTTCCTGATATTGAGAAGTTTCTGTAAAGGAAAAGACATAGTCAACAAGACATAAAGGCTGCCAACTGAATGGGAAAAAAAAATCTTCATCAACCCTACGTCAGACAAATTACTAATCTCTAAAATATATAAAGAACTCAAGAAATTAGACATCAAAATTCTAAATAATCCAATTAAAAATGGAGTAGAGTTCTAAACTGGTGCTGGAGGTAAACTGAGAATTCTCAATAGAAGAATATCAAATGGCTGAAAGACACTTAAGAAAATGTTCAAGATCCTTAGCCATCAGGAAAATGCAAATCAAAATGACTCTGAGATGCCATCTTGTTGCAGGGGGCTGCTTGTTAGTTTCCAGCTGCATAACCCCAAAATAATCACACAAAAACTGTATTAATTAAATCACTGTTTGGTCCATTAGCTTTAGCTTCTTATTGACTAATTCTTACATATTAATTTAACCCATTTCTATTAATCTGTATATCGCCACATGGTTGTGGCTTACCAGATCAAGTTTCTGTGCTTTGCTTGGTGGCTCTATCGCTTTTCTCTGACTCCACCCTTCTTTCTGCCTAGTTCTGTTCTTTCCTGCCATATGTTCAAAGCAGTTCTTTATTCATTAACCAATAAAAGCAACACATAGACAGAAGGACCTTCCACAGCACCATCTTACACCAGTCAGAATGACTAAGATAAAAAACATCAATGATAACGTGTGCTGGAGAAGAAGCAGAGTAAGAACATTCATCCATTGCTGGCAGTAATGCAAACTTGTACAACCACTCTGGAAATCAGTATGGTGGTATTTCAGAAAAATTGTGAATCAACCTACCTCAGGACCCAGCAATATCACTCTTTGGTATATAACCAAAGGATGCTCAATCATACTATGTGAACATTTATTCAACTGTGTTCATGGCAGCCTTATTTGTAATAGCCAGAACCTGAAAACAACCTGGATGCCCCTCAATCAAAGAACGAAAAAAATGTGGTACATTTACACAATGTAGTATTAATCAGCTGGAAAGAAAAACCAAACAATGTCATCTTGGAATTTGCATGCAAATGAATGGAACTAGAAAAAACAATCCTAGTTGTCATAACCCAGATCCAGAAAAATAAACTTGTTATGTACTCACTCATATGTGGACACTAGCTGTAAAGCAAAGGATACTAAAAATTCTCCCACGTTTAATTTCTAACGGCTTAAAGTACTCCTGACCCCAAAAAGTAGGAGAAAAACAAAATACTGCATTAACATGATACAAGGAAATGAACATGTCAATTGAAAGTTGTAGGCTACATTCATAGTTAAACATTCTGCTGCTAGAACAGAACATATCCTGCTTATACCCTAGACTAAAACTTTCTGTAGGCAAACCACTCCCTTAAGTGGATTCCCAAGTTATCTACATAAAGGGAATTTAGTTGGATTCTTAGATTCTTTGAGGTAGGAACAATCTACTTCTCTGTTCCTGGAGCACAAGGTCTGGCAATTAGCCATGCCTGTAGACAGTAACCTTGAGAGAGGAGAACTCTCTGGTCAACATCTAGGTGAGACTTCTGTTTGAGGTAAAATCACAATAACCTGGATAGAGGTATTTTTGTCATGGCTTATCCCTGACAAATTGATACAACAAGCATTTATAACCCACCGGACAACTAAAAGACCATCCACCCAACCTCTTGGGAATGTGGGTGTTGTGTTCTCCAGATTGCTTTCTGATGTCTCGGAGTGACAGCTTTCCTAGGGATCCTGAGAAAGCTGGAATAATGGTCAAGTCCTAGAAGAGCTAGCTATATTATTTATTGTCCAGTCTTTGTGTGATGGGAAAGTACAGGGCTTATCTGAAGTCCTGGCTGAAGTGTTCTGTGAGGGTGGACCATCTCTGCTAGAAGTTTTGCAGTTGTTCTGGGTGAAAAAAAATTACAAATTTATAACAGCAGCATTCTGAGATGCTAGATCACCCAGGATACTTGTCTTTATTTGTATTTGGTATTTTTTATGAAAATACACAAACTTTTAGAGATAACATATACAATAATATAGCATGGAATGTGCAATATACACAAGTCAGCTAAAAATGACTTTTTTGTTTTATATTTGAGCAGGTAAAAGGAATGTTGGTGCGGGAGAATTGTCTGTATTCTATCAATCATATTTTAAATAAATGTTGATTGGCCAGGCAGGAGATATAGGCAGGTCAACCAGACAGGAAGTAGAAGTGGGACCATGAGAACAGGAGAATGCTGGTAAGGAGGAAGCCCATTCCTCTCCAGTCCTGCTTAGTTCATGGCAGAAGCAAGATGTGACCTGCCTCACTGAGAAAGGTACTGAGCCATATGGCTAACATAGATAAGAATAATGGGTTAATATAAACTACAAGAGCTAATGAGTAGCCTGTGCAAATGGGCCAATCAGTTTTATAACTTAGGGAGATCTCTTTGTGATTTTCTTTGGTGCTTGCCTGCTGTGGGGTACCAGGAGGGACAGAAACCCCAACAAGCTGGCCCTCATGTTACAGAATCTCTTATCTTTATAAGTTCATTTGGACTATAGAACCACACCTCTATCCATGCCATATAAAAATGTGGCATGTAATAATAAGTCCTAAGGTTTCTACAGCCAACAAGATTTATCATGTCTCTTCCAGTGTAAGAGCTGTTCCCATGTTGAGGGATCAGTATATTTGTCACCCGCCTTATAGCCTTTTTGGCTTTTTTTCCTTTATGTCTGTAGCCAATATTTCAGAAGGTCTCCCTCAATAAAATATGATCTTTATTAATTTATAAGAAATCCATAGCTTTTCTTTTGCTGTGGAAACAAAAGCACAATCTCTCACCTAACCCAACACATTTTCTGACTTCCATCCTGAAGTTAAGGCATTCTTTAAATATATAGGTTAGTTTAATTTAGCAGTTCTAAAATCCAATATTTCTCACCAGCTAATGATTTTTTGTTCATTAGCATTTAAAAATTCAAATTTCTCAAAACACCATAAAGGATCCATACATCCTATGTATTTCCCATTCATATATAGTATATATATTCATTATATATACATACATATATATATATATATATATATATATATATATATATATATATATATATATAAATCTTTCCTTAAAGGTTTTAAAATTTATTTTTATTTTTTGGATTTTTGAGACAGGGTTTCGATTTGCTGTAGCTTTGGAGCCTGTCCTGGAATTAGCTCTTGTAGAACAGGCTGGTCTTGAACTCAAAGAGATCTGCTTTCCTTGACCACCCAAGTTCTGGGATTAAAGGTGTTCACCACCACCCCCTGGCTCTTACTATTTTTAAACTATTTTTTCTATGACTATCTATACCCAATTTTTACTATAATTGTTTAGAGGTTTTCTCAGTCTGGGCTTCCCCTTTACTGCATGCCTACAGCCTTCTCTGACCCCATGAAACTTGCTGCATGGAACTGCTCATGACACTGGTCACTCAAACCTGGAGGAAGAGGCCAGAATCTATGTCTCTGTACATCTCAGTCATCCTGAGAGACTGTGGTACCAGGAAGACATGTCTGGATACAGGTTTTCTCAGGTCCTATGTAGAAGTACATTGGTTATAATATGTGACAAGCTTCTTCATAGACCACCAGTTCTCAAAGACTCATTAGTTGTGAAAGCTCAGGCTATAACTTAGGCTTGTTTCTAACTAGTTTTTTTGTTGTTGTTGGTGGTGGGTTTTTTTTTTTGTTGTTGTTGTTGTTGTTTTGTTTTGTTTTTTTGTTTTTGTTTTTCGAGATAGGGTTTGGTTTCTCTGTAGCTTTTGATGTCTCTCCTGGAACTAGCTCTTGTAGACCAGGCTGTCCTCTAACTCACAGAGATCTGCCTGCCTTTGCCTCCTGAGTGCTGGGATTGAAGGTGTGCGCCACCACCGCCCAGCTCCACCTAGTTCTTAGAGCTTAAATTAAGCCATTTGTATTAATCTATGATCTGCCACTTGACTCATGGCTGTTACCTCTCTCCTTTACATCTTAGCTGGTCTGTGGCTCCTAGCATCTTCTGCATGCTTCGATTATCTCTTCCTCCTCTTGCTGCCCAGAAGTCCCACCTATCTACTTCCTGCTTATTGACTATTCAACTTTTTATTACACCAATCACACCCACACATCATCATACAATGTGCAAATATTCCACAAGTGCCTAATGAGTTTGAAGTCATATGTTAAACTACATTAAAATTATGGTTTAATCTCTAGGATTTAGAGGACCATATGATGTAGAGCATAAGTTAACTCACTTAAGCTGAAGGGAGCATCCTGATGTATGTAGATAATAATGTAGATAATAATGGCATAATGTGGTATAAAGAAAGAATGACCTCAACAGTATATAAAGCAGTCTCTGAAGTCCCAGAAATATGCTTCTTGGTTTGTTTATTTATTTATTTACCATGAGTGAGGTTTGTTGTGATATGGAGAAAGGCAAAAGATGGTTTTAAAGCCTCTGGAGTGCACCTTCATCATGTTAATTCAGCAAAGTAATCCTGCTTTCACTTTTCCTCAGGGAAGAATTTGTCAGTCATGGATATCCGAGAAGGATCGATTCTTAGTGTCTTTATGCTCCCTGTCAGGCTATGTAGGGAGAATGAACTTAACTAAAAACTCAAGCCTTTCTCTCAGAAGGGAAATTTAATTTGAACTCCTCTGTGCTTTTGTATTACCCAGGATAGGCCAGGTTAACAGGATTGGAACACCCATGGACTCTGGCAGATAGGAAGGACATCACTCACTACTGGAGGTTGCTGTGACAGAGGAGAAATGGAAGGCAAAGAAACATTCTTCCATGAGGAATTGGTTTCTTCTTTTAGAAAGAACCTGGGTCGCTTCCACTTACAATTTTTATACTCACTCAACCAGTATCAAGAAACACAAAGCGCCTGTACATATAGAAAATAGACAGCAAAAAATAGCTAAAAAAATGTAAAAGTAACTACCATAGTTAGAACTTAATAATCATGCAAATCATGTTTACCATGAACTTATGTCAAGCAGCTGAGATATGTATATGCTTGTGATGGCATCATTTGGGTGGTAGGAGGAGAATGATTTAAAAACAACCTCTACTACATAGAGTTCAAGGTCCATCTAAAATATCTGAATATCTCTCATAACAAAAATTATGTCTATTAATAATAATGAAAATAAACATAGGTATAAAAATACCACATATTTCTATCACTTGACCTCAAGTTTGACTCAAATTTTCAATTTTTCAAACAGCAAGACAAAGTGAAAATAAAACAAATAAAAAGCAAAACACCCTAGAAAATATCAATAAAAAGTCAATTATAGTTAAATGCAATCACTTTCCAATTTTCTTTCTCATTATTGGGAAGTTCAATCAGCTATAATTAGTAAACTGGCCCTCCATAGAAAACAATGAAAAGAAATGTGTGGTATGAGAGTGTGGGAACTTGTATTGCATAGAAACGTCTGCTAGACACAGAAAGTCTAGCTATATATCAACCATCTGTAAAGCACTCACATACTTGTAATCCAAGATGGCACAGTAGCAAAGGACTAGCATACAATTCTTCTATCATAATTAATAGGAAGAAACAAAAAGGAGCCAAATTGATGATTTATAATGCAATGTGTGGAAATAACACAGGACCAAAAGAATAATTATCAATATCAAATGTTAAGAAATTTGCTGTTTAAGTATCTAATCCTTTCCTCTAATAGGATTTTGGTAAAGATAGGAAATACCCAGATATAATCTAACCACAACACCTAACAATTTTAATCATACATGTATCAAATTAAAACTTAATAAAGCCTGTATTATATCATTTAGGAGTGTTCATTTAATACCTCATGCTCCACTATTCCTGATTTTCACAATGTTTTATGAAGCTGGAAAGATTTTAACACTCATTTTAAAAGTGTATGATATTTAAAGTAGCTTAATAACTAAGCTGATGAATAAAAACAGAATCCTATTGATATCTTGAATGTATCAACTCAAAGCTCCTAACCACTAGACCATTCTTTATTTGCTTTCATTCAAATTATTTCACATCAGTTTTAAAGATAAATAAATTATGTGTGCTAAAAGCTCATCACCTGTCTTATGAGAGAAAGCAGTCATGAGACACTGTTTTAAAATGATTTTTATTTCTGACTTCCCTTTGTAAAAGCCCTGTCAACACGCATTTTGTGTGTGTCAATTTAATCATTTCTAGAGTGGAAATAAATGCCATGACTAATTAACAATAGGTTATTACCAAAGCAGCTCCTACATGGAGGACATGCAATAAATGTTCAACTATTAAAAATGCAAGTCTTGTTGTTAGAAGATGTTTGTTATTCCAGGTAGGAAGAACGAAACCTTTTAAAAGATGGAAATGAATCTTAAAATATAGTACTCATAAAGTACACAGTACCCATAACCTTTCAAATACGTACCTGACAAGTCTGTAACATTTAAATAAGAAGTATTTAAAAAAAAAATTTAGGCATGGTTCTAGAGTGATGACTCCACAGTTAAGAATGCTTAGCATTGTAGAAGATTCAGATTCTGTTACTGGCATCCACACTGGGTGATACAAAATAGCCTGTACCACCAATACCAGGGGATTTGATGCCCTCTTCTGACCTCCATGAGCATGTGCATGCACATGGTGCACAAACAGACAAATAGGAAAACAGAACCATCTAATTTTTTATTTAAAAGTTAATAATCAATGTAGTACAATAACAAATCAAAATATGAATTGTCATTAAAAAGAGCATTTCAAAGAAAAATTGAAATCATATGAACTATATTAAAAGTAAATCTGAATTAACCCAGATTTTCCACCCTTCCTTTCCAATGCCTGGTGCTTTATATATCACAGTATCTTATGATTTCCAGAAAATGACCGAATGTTTTATATCTTTAGGGAAATCAATACCCCATTGTGTTTGACTCAGGTTCCTGATCTAAAACAGTCAAGGGACATTTCCAATTCATGTATTGACAAATACCGACTATCAAGTAACCTATAGGCAAGAGACTTCCATTTTAAAGAAATACCTAGAAAGAATTAAGAAAGATATAGAACAACAAAGAGTTACATATTGACACAATTTGGAATTATGCTAAAAAATTTGTAGAAGTTATACATTAAGAATAGAAATGTAGACTTTATTTTCTACTTTGGTTGGATAAGTGGTCTTTTTTTTTGCAGTGGATAGTGGTTAACTCAGATTCTTCTTATTCTTGTAACTTGTGAAACTACTTTAGTATAAATCTGAGTTTTCATTTGTGGCTAGGTCATCTGTACCCACCTTCTACTATCCAAGGCCCACAGAACTTCACAGAGAAAACATAATATCTGATAGAAGGGGAGAAGTGTTCTGAGATTCTGCCTTCAGGAAATGGTATAGCTGTTGTATGCATCTACTCATATTGATGTAGTTATTTGCACAAGACCAAGCCAATTGCAATTACTGCACAGAAAAAGAAGGGGGTTATAATGTTCTACCCGTATTGCAAGAACTATTGGCAGTTGGTGGTTGCTGGAGGAGGGAAAAATCATTCTTTAAGGGTGTGACCTCCGATGAGATACCCATGTCTCATTGGATGGCCCATACACCAATGTATATATGGATATATTCATAATACTACCTGTCTTCAGGGTTATTAGCAACAAAAATTTAAAAAAATGCATGAAACTGAGTGCGAGGTGAGTTACTAGGGGATGTTGAAGGGAGGTAGACATGATCAATATAGATTGTGTACATGTATGGAATTTTTATAAATAAAAATATTTTTTGAAATATCATGTTTTTATTTTTTATTAGTATCTTTTTAAGTGAATGCAATGCAACAAAAATACAATTGTAGAACAATATTTCAGGAGTATCAATGTACATGATTTATTACATATAGAAATGAGAAAACACAAAGTGTAAGTTGCTTTCACTTAATTAGTATCACTCTTCATTCAGCATAAAACTTATGAGGAGTTTTCAAAATCTGTGCTAATTGTGACAGAAATCAATGTTCATACTCCAATTATTTAGTGGATTCAACCTTAAGATCTCTGACAGTAAGAGAGAGTGTAGTGAAACCTGGGTTAATAACAACAGGCTCACATGTCGGCAGCGCCCTTTAAAATACCTGCTGTCAATAGAATTTGAGTGTTCAAATAAAATACAAAGTGCTTTTCTAATTATTTTATTCATGCCTAAGTGAGCAGATTTTACATACCTACAATCTATTCAAAACTGTTTTGCTAGTAGTTCCAATTTGATTCCTTTTCATTGATATCTCAATCTACAATTTTACCTATATTTCTAGTATGCTCTAGGTTGAAAGTCAAAGTCTAAAGGCCTCAGGTTATCAGTAGCCCCCAAAGGATTATCATGGCCATTGGATCTATAAATTGATAAGTGCATAGTCTAGACTCAATGAGTAATCTCAAGTACTCTGGCTTTCTTAGAAAAAAAACTTTTATGTAATGTACTCTAGACATTTTTAGCAAGAAATTATTGGAGACTTACTAACCATGTTCATATCGGACTTCCTTGCATACATCTCATGGTTCTCAATTACACTAGATGCTTTTCTCATAGCCCGTGTGATAGTCCCTGACATTTTTCAAAGCTCTGGCTAAATACAGGAATCAATCCTATCTACTCTGCTTCTCACAAAACTGTCATATCTTTTTAGGTAATACTGAAAATCATGCCTAGATTATACCCACTGCTTTAGTCTAGGATTGGGGGATTTTACCTTTTCCTTGCTATGCCTTGACAAAAGAAAAGTATCTTTAGTCACATGTTCATGAAGAGCCTAGAGAGTCATCCATCAGTGTCTGGACACTGAAGATAATAACCTGACACTCACAGTCAGTGAGTACCTGGCTGAAGAGGAAGACTGCCATGATTCATTATCAGAATGGTCACACTGCAAAGCTCATGTTAATTCTTCTCTTCTGTGAGATGCTGACAGCAGTGAACTCATCTATTGGTGATATGGAGGGAGGTTATGGAGGGCCCTGAAAACCAGACAGGAAAGTTTTCATTTTATCACACACACTATAAGTTTCTGGTTTTCATAATAGTTTGAGATGCTCACATCAAAGAAGTATTTTAGGAAAGTGGCTGGTATCTAACTTTCTCCCAAATAAACTGGTTTTCTGAAAATATGATTGGTATAATCTCTAATAACTTATTTTAACTCTGAAATCATTCTCGATTGAAGGAAAAAATATTGTCAGTCTCATATTCAGCTTAATTGAATGCATATCCATTGTCCATAATGTCTTTGTAACAACTTTTGACTGCAAATGAAAATTACAAAACTATGGATATTAAAATTTTATCTAAAATTTCTTAATCAAAGACACAAGATTTGTCTCACAATGCCTTAAGAATTCTACAGAAATGATAGCTTTCGGAAAGTTTGCACAGAAATAGACTAATTTGTTTTTGGTTTCCCCTAATGACCTCATCTATTTCCTCAACTTGTTGCTAGTTTCTCTTATAATGTTATTTACGTATTATTGAAACTTGGTTTTTAGCTATCGTGCATCTATTTTGCTTTACTTCTGCCATTTCAATTTCCTGTGTAGTTTGTATAATTCTAAAGGAAAGGAAGAAGAGAATGAACTGTGCATCTCTCCATTGACTGCTGGTGTCTATTGAAAAATGAAACTTCTGTGATGATGATTGAGAAGGGTCCAGGTGTATTGGTCTAAACATAAAACAGTGTTTGACAGCATATCATTTCAGCAAATGTCAACAACAGGATGTACTTTAGAATGTATGACCTCCTTAGTCTTGGCCTTTAATGCAGGTGCCAACCCTTTTCATAGAGAAGGTCTGAAGTCCCATCAGAAAGCTGTTAGTTATCCCACAACAGAGAGGCTTTTCCTTGTAAACCAAAGCAACAATGAGAAGCTAAAAAACTGAGTTTCAGGAATTTAAAACATATTTGGAACATATCACATTTATAAATTATTGCTGAGATGAAGATTAAATCAATACTGGGAAAATGACAACCACCCAAAACAAAAGAGAATGAAAGAAAAACACCTAGTATTTGAAAAGAAAAAAAAAACACTGCTATGGTTGATCAAAAGGAAGCTATGCTAACGTCAACTAAGCCAACTTCAGCATAATATCTCTTACCAGAAGAAGAACTGAATAAAAACAAACATGTCAGTTTAACAAGATAATGATATACATCTATGAAAATATCATCATAAAACATCATCATTATACTTTGTATAATTAACATATGCTAAAAATAATGTAACAATCTTAGCTGTATATGCACATTGCATAAGAGTTTTAAATACCTGTTGTAAAACTTAATAAGACTATAAAATTAATCTCTATGCAATAGAGATATCAATACTTATATCTTAAGTAAAAGGTATACATAGAGATAGGAAATGAGAAAGCATTTAGAAAACATAAACAACTTTTACCAACTTGTTATCCTTTTTATAGAGCATTAAAACTATAACAGGAACAAAATTAGAAATTTCTTCAAGAGCATATGACGCATCAAAATACATCACAGTTTAAGTGATAAGAAAAGTATCAATAGAGGTGAAGAGATAGCTCAATGGTTAAGAGAGAAATTCTGAGTTCAATTCCCAGTGACCATATGGTGGCTCACACCATGGGTAGTGAGATGTGGTACCCTCTTCTGGAGTGCAGGTATACATGCAGGCAGAATACTGCATACATAATAAATAAATAAATCTTAAAAAAATAAAATCAATGAATCTAAAATGATAAAATCAATACAAATTGTGTTTGCTGATCAAAAAGGAACTAATTTAGAAATAAATAACACCCCCCTCCCACTGATGCCTAAGGCAGGTGGGAAAGCTGACCCTGAGGTCAGAAGGGAGGGAGAGCTGACCCTCCAGTCCCACAGCAAAACTGAGGAGGACAGGCCTTGAATCATACGAGCGTAGCACAAGAGAACCAATCTGTTGACAGAGGTATGGGTGAGCCAGCCCCTAATTTGTGAGCACGGGACAAATGTTCCTATTGTCCATCTGTCAAATGGTGACTTGGATTGAGGATAGATGCCTTCCCTGCCCTGCTCACCCATGCCTGAGGCATTTGGGTGACAGAGATCATAAGAACAGGAAAACTGGTCTCATCCCTGGCTCATGGCTGCAAAGGTGAACTCTTCCCGACAATGCAAGAGAGTTCACCCTCATGATGAGGACAAGGGAGAGTTGGCAGGCTGACCCAGGTTGGTTATTTGTTAACCCATCCTAATATGTACTCAAAACTGCAGAATTTTCTCCACACAGGGCAACAGCAGGATAACGAAGAGGAGTAGCAGAAACTAGAGGCCTCAAACCAGGTGAATAACTCTTTGCAACTCATCTATATGTAAAGATATATGGATTTTTTTTGAAGAAATCAAGTTACAAAAATAAAAGACAATGCAGAGGGGACAGGCTTAGTTATGCCCAAATTATATGCCAAACTATGTTGATTTCCCATGGGATTCCCTTACCTGTTGAGAAGAGTGGATTGGGGATGGAATTGGGGGAAGGCGAGAAGGGAGGAAGAAGGGGAGGGAAGGAGAATCTTGGTTAGAAGGTAAAATGAACTAAAAAATAAATGTTATAAAAATTAATGGTCCTCAAAGATGGGGAAATTAAAGCAATTCTAAAATAATAATAACAATAATAATAAGCAACCAACCTAAGCTCAGTGGACAACGGTACTTGTTACTTTGGCAGAGGACTGGACTTTTGATCCCAGTACCCATATACAGCTCACAACTGCCTTTGACGTCATCTCTCCTAGTTCTGACACCTCCTTCTGTCCTATGAAGGCATTTGTACTCACATGAACATACCAACACATACACACACACACACACACACACACACACATACACACACACATACACACACACACACATTTTTAATGTTAAGAAAAAGAAATTGACTAATCTAAGATTAAATGATAAAATAAATATCATTTAAAACTAAATGAAAATAAGAGAAAACATACTAATTAGATAGATAGATAGATAGATAGATAGATAGATAGATAGATAGATAGATAGATAGATAGATGATAGATAGATGATAGATAGAAATTAGTAGAACTTACTAGAAAACTAATACACTGATCCCTGTAATAAAAACAGCAAAAAAAAAAAGGAAACAAGCCAACAGATAGCCTCGGTTTATACATCAAAAATATACAAAACAAAGCTGAAAAGCTGGAAACTTTTCAGAAAAAAACCAAATAAAACTCTTACAGGGAATCAGTAGAATCATTGGGTCATGTTGTGAAAAGAAAGAGTGAGAAAGACAAGGGAACAGAGAAGGAAGAGAAAAATAAAATACCACTATGAATTATTAAAATATTTAAAATGTAAATTTCCAACTATCATATATAACCCCCTAAAATCTCATCGTTTGACCATATAAATGTAAATTTAAGCTATATTTTTTTAAGATTAGTTGGAAGAGTATGAAAAAGCTAAACACACAGTGGGAGCTAGTCAATCCACTGCTAGGTGTGTACTTGAGAAAAAGAAAACTTGCTTTCACCTAGATTTTTACACGAATGTTCTCAGTAACATTACTTGCAGTACTCAAAATGAGACAGAACTTCAATATTCTTCATGAGAAGAACCAAGTAGTTACTATGTCTTTACACAATAAATTGATGATCAGTACTAAAACTGCATGAGTTACTGATTCATATTGTTTCAGAAATCTCAAAATAAACACGCTAAATGGTTATAAAAAGGCAGCAGAATACATATTGTTTGGAAAATTTACACAAATTATAGAAAATAGGAAAATTTGACCAATCATTACCTAGAGATCAAGAGAGGAAAAGAATCCAAACTGAAATAAGTTTAAAAAAATAGACATCAGTGTGGCTGGCTTTATGTTGAGGTCTTTGGTCCATTTGGACCTGAGTTTGTGCGTGGTGATAGATATGGATCTATTTTCATTCCTCTACATGTTGATATACAGTTATGTCAGCACCATTTGTTGAATATGCTTTCTTTTTTCATTTTTTTTAATTTTTTTTGCTTCTTTTTCAAAAAATCAGGTGTTCAAAGGTGTGCGGATTAATATCTGGGTCTTCGATTCTGTTCCATTGGTCCTCCTGTTTGTTCTTATGCCAATACCAGGCTGTTTGCAGTACTGTAGCTCTGCAGTAGAGTTTGAAGTCAGGGATTGTGATGCCTCCAGAAGTTCCTTCATTTTACAGGATTGCTTTGGTTATCCTGGGCTTTTTGCTTTTCTATATGAAGTTGAGTACTGTTCTTTCAAGGTCTGTGAAGAATTTTGCTGGGCATTGCATTGAATCTGTAGATTGCTTTCAGTAAGATTGTCATTTTTACTGTTAATTCTACCTGCCCAAGAGCATAGGAGATCTTTCCACTTTCTGGTGACTTCTTCAATTTCTTTCTTCAAAGATTTAAAGTTCTTGTCAAACAAGACAAAAAAAAAAGAAAAAAGACCTCAGTCACAGATATGCACCTGATTTGAACTACGGTGACTTGCTAAATGGGTGTTTATATCCATCCTATGTCAAAAGATACTGAATAGTGTACATTAAATATTTTCAACTTGCTGTATGTTGTACTTCAATTATATTGTTTGTACACATGTTACATTTGAGTATGTTTGTATTAAAAAGCTGATTGAAAGCAAAAGAAAAATGTAAACACTATGAAATAAGGAACATGACATTTATATTCACAATCAATGTTAAAATAACATTGGAAGGGAAGAAGAGACAAGTTGGCCATTAGGAGAACATACTGTTCTTTCAGATGACCCCAGTTTGATTACCAGTTCCCAGGTTAGGTGGTTCAGAATTCCCTGTAACTACAAACAGAAGCAATCCAACTCTCTCTTGTGGACTCTGTGGCATTTGAATACTTGTCAGAAAATTCACAATCAGAATCACATACCTATGAATAAATAAACAGCAAAATAAGTGTTTAGAGAACTCCCAAAATTTTAAAGTAGCATTAGAAGCAATAGATAAAAACTCTCATCATGACTATCATATGTTTCAGAATAAATCTGACAAAATATAAAACAAATATTGAGAGTAATATAATTCATTTACTCCTTCAAAATTATATTTGTTATTTTACTTATGTGTATATATGTGTACCTGTGTGAGTTTATGTTCATCAAGAGCATGTAGGTGTTTGCAGTAGCTAGAGAGTGTTGGATATCTTCCAACTGGAGTTACTCGTGGCTCTTGAGCTATCAGATGTAAGCTCTGGGAACTGAACTTAAATCATCAGCTAGAGCAGTAAGTGCTTTTAACCACTGAGCTATCTCTCCACCTTCTGAGAAATATAACTTAATAAAAATATTCTCCATCAGAAAGTAGGCATTCAAAATTTAAAAAAACAATACTAATAATAATTTGAAGTAATGCCTAAGTATGACTTATAAGAAATCATTTATTAGTCAAAGAAAGATATAAATTCATAGCTCAAAAAATTTATAAGATATGATTATGGAAACATGTACTGCTTTAAAAATTGAATCTGACAAGAACAAAGCTAAAAAGAAAGGGTTATTCTGTGTAAAGAAGCAAAAGTCAAACTGGATTTGATTTTTTTCAATCCCTTAAGTACAAGACAGTAGACATAATCTTGAGCTGGAAGAACCTGTCGAGTTCACAGAATGGTAAATCCATCCCATAAAATAGAGTGAGGCCCTGTCTGACAGTCACACAGGGAAAGAGAATATTTATACTCAACTGGAATGAGAAATGAGTGGTTGTTTTATATAAGAACATGAGCACACTGTAATTCTTTCTTTTTCTTTATCCTGCATAGTCAGCCTGAAAAAGTATACCAAAATTAAAAGTTGAAAAATTTGTGCTTCCTCATCCAAGACATTCAGAGATTACAGGCTGCCTATAGAAAACAGTTGACTATTGCAGAATGACTTAGAAGGACCTAGACACCTGGTCTCTGATTGCCTTTAAAGCCTTACCAATCTATGTCACCAATCTTGACTGAAGAAGTGTGTGTGTGTGTGTGTGTGTGTGTGTGTTCCTATATATGCTTATATCTGAGAAAGCAAGGCTGTGTGCATGTATATGTAAGTCAGGTATCAAGGTTGAGTATTTTCTTCAATTCCTCTCCACCTCAGTTTTGAGACAGAAACCCTCATTGAACCTGGACCTTAAGGATTCAACTAGGTGGAATGGATGTCAATTCCCAGTAAGCACTGTAACCAAGTAGGCCATCTCATCCCGTTTCTTGTTATCTAACCATGTTATCTATTCACGTTTCCACAAACAGTTTTCTCAATTGCTTGTATTTTGTTCAGACTGCTCTTATCCAAATGAGCACATTCCATGCTGACCCATTCTATTACTCATTACTATTGCTCATTCTATACTTATGTGAATGGTCTCTTTGTCTTGAAAAATGTTTATTTATTTTTCTAGCTCTAGACAAATCATGAGATTCTATTCTCATTTTCTACATTACCCTTTAAAATACTGTTTATCTTAATAAAATTACAATGTCTGATGGTCATTAATATTTGAGGCCTTACTCTTGTCCCTAAGAGATGTAACCATTTTCAGGAGTACATCTTGTAGAGTGTTAATTTCCTAGAACAAGTAGTAACTCTATGTGTGATAATTTTAATAAGCACATATTGACTAAATTAGTGAACTAGAATAAAACACGTGCCTTCTTCCGTGTGTAGGTTACTTTAGTGTTTCAATACTATACAGAAAACACATTTTAATAATTCTATTTTCTGTTGTTTCACATCCATAGAAAAAATTACTCATCATCCTGATACAAACTCTCCTTCTTCTAAAAGTCATCATTGCTGTCCAGGCAGAATGTAAGATTCAGCGAGGATGAACAAAGAATAACTAGCAACTTGAAGCTGAACATCACGAAAGTTCATGAAAAGATGGGAAACCGGAGCTATGACTAGAACAATGAAAATTCTACCTGAAACATCACATCATTAAGCAGGAAACCCCATGGGACCACATTATAGCAGTAGAGCTAAATAAGTTTGAGAACAACATTTCTCAATAGAGAGCAATGCTGTATACCTGTGGAAAAAGTCACCACCCGCTTTTATTCCGTGTTCATTGTGCATTGTGTTGTATCTTATATGAGAAACTCTTTCAACTCTCTCAGGTATGTTGACTGTATTCATCCCTTCCCAATACTTATCTTTAAAGGCCTCTTCTCCTTCCCTCTTCTCTTGCTGTTTAATGGAAAATGCATGCAGCTGGAGATCACCTTATGAAGTGAAACAAATCAGACACAGAACGACAATGAATGCTTTTCTCTCAGATGTGCATCCAAAAGGAGATTTTTTATTATTATTCTAGTAGTGGATAAGGGACTGCTTCCGTTATACAGTACACAAACATCTGAATGTTACTTACTTAGGCTGCAGGTAAAAGGATGAGCTATAAATCTAAGAAAATTCACACACCTATAGAACAGAAGAGTGAGATGAAAGAGTCCACCGGGAGTAGAATATTTGGCACAGTGGTAGAGCTCAAGCGTGCATGTGTGAGACAATTTTGCTACCTGAGTAGCAAGATCCTGCCCATTTTCCAAGTATGTTGCAATAAAGTTCCTCAAACAAGGCAGGTTAGGACTACAGAAAGGTAACAATACAGATTTCTATGCTTTATTATTATTATTTATTTATAAATACTTATAAATTATATTATTCAAATTTTAAAGTTAATGCTTTATTGTATTTTCAGTTGACAATTGTACAGTGTTATATATGAAGTATAATATAATATGTCAACATATGCTTATATAATAGAATCTTGAAATCTGACTAATAAAAAGTCATCCTAAATACACTTCTTTGTAAACACAAAAGACTTTTTCAGCTACCCTGAAACACAAAAAAATCAGACACACACACAGACATATACATTTAAAATATGTATATACAATATGGTGACCATATTCACCATATTTATATAAAACTATAGAGGTTGAATTTATGTAAGTAAGGATTTAGATAATTGTTTCTACAAACTTGGATAGGAATGAAACTGAGAGAGAGATATTGGCTTCTGTT
Source organism: Microtus pennsylvanicus (assembly GCF_037038515.1). Lineage (NCBI taxonomy): Eukaryota > Metazoa > Chordata > Mammalia > Rodentia > Cricetidae > Microtus > Microtus pennsylvanicus. Next base: position 69,561,127 of record NC_134586.1, on the reverse strand, counting down.
TCTTTAGAGACATCAGTCATTCAGAGTGAGGACCCACTCTGCCCCGATATGACTTTATCATGAACTCATTTTACCTGCAACAACTCTGATCCCAAATAAGTCGTGTTCTAAGATAATGAGAATTAGGATTTCAGTATATATAATGGGAAAATAGTATTTCACCCATAATTGGTGTTAAAGAAATATTTGGAAAATTCTAAGACCTAGATAAATAGGTTAACAGAACCTGGGGATTTAAGTAATTCATCCAGATGTTTATTTAATCTTGTCTTCCTTATATTAAAAAACAAAGTCACTGAGTATAAAAAAGCAAGACACATTTTTCCTGATACTACTGGGATGAGAAAACAGAAAAAAAAATCTTCCCAATCTCATACAATTCAGAAATAGGTATTGATATATTAGTTTTATTATGATATTCCAATCTAATAACAGTATGTGTGCATGTGTATGTGTTAATGTGGAAAACACCTGCTTCACTTACCTTAGGTAAAGGGAAATTTGGTTTGAAGCACTAGCCGGGACTGGGCAGCAATAAGAAATGGAATTTTTAAGTTGAATCTCAACAATCACATTTTAGGTGAGGACACAACTCTAGTTTTTTTACTTTGGAGTGTTTTGGTCAGCAGTTACTTTTTATTGTGAGTAGAAGTATATTGGAAGCCATGTTCTGAAGTGCCGTTTGTTGGGGAATGTCAGGATTGGGATGGGCTTGTTCTCTCAATGAAAGAGCCATTCTGCAATCCATCAAGGAGAAACTCTTTCTATACATATTTAAAACACATTCTTCATAAGAATTGGTGCAGTTGCAGCGTCGTTTTCACAGTGCAAGACAAGATATTAATAGTCCCTGCTGCCTTTCCCTGAGTCAACTACAGAAGCCAACATGAATCAAACAAGGAATCAGAATTGAAACAAAAATTCAAGACTGGCACAGGGGCAGCAAAGCTGGACAATTTCTTTTTTTATTCTCTGAAAGCCCATTAATTAGTTAGGAGACAGACAGTCTGAACTCCAAAATACTAGTATCATTCTGTATTCATTGAAATGATATTCTTAAATGAGTAGAAATAATATTTTCAAACACTAATATCTTTTCATGATACATCAAATTATTTATTTTAGCATGAATGAGAATCAACATATTCAGATTACTGTGCTACTTTAATAAAAATGAAAGAAATTTGTTCTGAATGCTAACACACTACGATGAATATATGACTTATTAGTTTATTATTTTATTTATTTATTTCAATTTCAAGCCCCAATTTTCCATCCTTCCTCTCCTCCTACTCCCTTCCTCTTAACTTCCTGGCTCACATCACCCATTCCATTTCTTCTCCATTTCTGTTTAGGAAAGATCAGGTGTCCCATTAGTACCAACAAAACATAGCTTTTCACGGTGAAGCAAAACTATGCACCTCCCCATGTATTAAGGCTGGGCAAGGTATCCCACTATGAGGGGTAGGGTCCCAAAAGCTAGCAAAAGAGTCAGATTCAGCCCATGTCCCCACTGTTAAGAATCCCACAAGAGAACCAAGCTGCACAACCGTAACATACATGCTGAGTGCATAGGTCAGTTCTATGCAGGTTCCCCGATTGTTGGTTCAGTCTCTGTGAGCCGCTACGAGCCCAGTCTAATTGATTCTGTGAGGTTTTTTTTATAGTGTCCTGGACCCCTCTGGCTTTACAATCCTTTCTCTCCTTATTTCGCAGAATTCCCCAGACTTTGCCTAATGTTTGCCTATGGGTCTGCATCTGTTTCCATGAATTGCTGGATGAAGCCTCTCTGATGACAATAGAGCTTGGCAACAATCTCAGATGGCAAGCTCAGATTAAGTATCTGCCTTTGCTAGGAGTCTAAGCTGGAGTATACAAGGACTCTTGGTAGATTCCCTTGCACCAGGTTTCACATGAACACCAAAATTACGTGCTCCCACACACACTTTCTCAGTACTCTTCCCTTCCATCTCCTCCCCTTTGGCTAAGATCAAGTGCAGTAATAATAATATCTATAACATAGAATAAACAAGTCTTCAAGGAAGTAAATTTCATACACACAAATTCAAAAGATTTCTCTGTGTGTGTTGGTATATATGTGTAATAACAATAATTGAAAAAAAGGAGACAATGATTTTTTAAAAGAGCAAGGAGATATTTATGCTACGGCTTGAAGGGAAGAAAGAGAAGGGAGAAAATGATTTAATTATATTATAAATATACAAACCATTGGTGCAAAATGTATAGTGACCCACATACTCTCTATCACCATCATCTCCGTGGCAACATTGGAGGCTTGAAGAGCTATAGTCTCTCTCAAGAGACAGTCGGGCACTTTTATTACATCCAAGTTGCAGAATCTAATGGCTCTGCATTATTATTTTAAGTAAAATACAATATTTAAGGATTAAAGGGATCAAAAGGACATTTTAGATCATGACTTGACTACCTGACCATGAGAAATGTATTACCGACCCAGTGCATTCCTGTGGGGCAGGGTTCTTTACTTTAGCCTATACCTGGAAAACTGTTTTACATGTCAGAATTCCAATCAGTACATTAACTCTATAAAGTACTCGATTGTAGATACTGTTATTTTTTATTTTACTTCATACAGACCAGTACATATAGATATTTTGGAAACTCCCAATAATGTTCTTTTAGTTATTGACTTTAGAATATTCTACTATCATAAATACCAAAGTCAGGTCAATATTATCAAAATAGTCAAATACCCTCAAAATACTGTATAATGTTCAGGATAATTTCTCATTTGTGACAGGAGTACAATTTACACAAAGATGGTCTTCATTTCCCCTAAGAAATAAATAAATGCTCTTGAAAATAAATTATCAAAAAATATTATGCACAAGACGTCTGTGTCTCACACTAATACAGGCTTGTTACCCGTATTATCATCTGGAACTCTTGGTAGTCCAGTGGTCATTGGGTGTTTATGGATTTTGTGGTAGAAAGAAAAACAAAGCAGGCCAACCACATTATCTCTCTCAGGGTTTCCTCTGAACAGTGACCTGCGTCAACTTTGATGTCAAATCTAACCATAAAAGAATAGGAACAAATAGTGTTTGCGTAGGTTGGTATCATGAGAAGAAGAAGAATGAGTGTTTTGACAGTTAATGGCTGCACTCTATTAAAATGATTAAATATTATTTTAATACAATAAAACCAAATAGAAACACATTACAGAGGATTTTGAATAAATACTATTTTTGAGGCATTTTTAAATTTTATTTATGATTTTGTGTGTGTTTTAATTAGGATTGCTTTTGCTCTCATAAACCATTACCAAAAACAAGTTGGCAGTAAATCTTGTCCAATTTCCAGGTGGGTCCTAGAGAGTGTGGCCTCCCGCCATGTGGCTGTTCACTCACCTTTTAAGTCCCCTCAGTATTGGAGCAAGCAAGCTGTGTTTCAGAGTTCTACCAAGGTTGCATGATTGGGAGCAGGGCATGGTTTAATAGTTTGAATGATAGCTGCATGGTTTGCCTTTGTGGGGAATCCTAGCCACAGGAAACTCCCTGATGGCTGGCTAGAAAAGCCAAGAAAGTTGTGGGGAAGGGACCTAGGATTTTGTCCCACTGGGGAGGTCCTGGAGAGTGTGGGGCATCCTGCCCTGTGGCTGTTCACTCACCTCTTAGGTCCCTTCAGTATTGGAACCAGCAGTGTTTCAGAGTCCCACCGAGGTTGCAGCATGGTGATGGGGGGAATGGGGAAGGTAGGAGGAGTAGAGGAGTGGAAACAGGGAGGGGAGGGGAGAAGAGAAGTTGAGGGAATGGGATGGTTGAAATGGAGGAAGGACAGAGATGAGAGCAAGTAGAGAGATACCTTGATTGAGGGAGCTATTATAGGGTTAGCAGAAACCTGGCTCTAGAGAAATTCTCAGGAATCCAGAAGAACGACCCTACCTAGGACCCCGGGCAATACAGGAGAGGGGGCCCTGATCTTGACTTGCCCTGTCGTCAGACTGATGATTATCTTAAATATCACCAAAGATACTCCAACCAGCAACTGATGGAGACAGAGGCAGGGGCCCACATCGGAGCACTGGACTGAGCTCCCAAAGTCCAGCTGAAGAGTGGAAGGAATGAGAATATGAATAAGAAGTTCACGACCATGGTGCGTTCACTCACTGAAAGAAACTGTCTGAGCTAATGGGAGCTCACCAACTCCAGCTGGACTGGGAAGGAACAAGCATAGAATCAAACTAGTTCTTCTGAATGTGGTTGACAGCTGCCTGGCTGGGGCAGACTGAGGAGCCACTGACAGTGGCGCCAGGATTTACCCCTACTGAATGTACAGGTTTTTTGGGATCCTATTCTCTTTGGATGTATACCTTGCTCAGCCTAGATATAGAATGGAGGGTCATGGACCTTCCACAAAGCATGTGCCTTACTCTCTCGGAGGATTAGATGGGTGTGGGGTGGGAGCATGTGTGGAAGAAATAGGAGGAGGGGAGGAAGTGGGAACTTGAATAGGTATTTTTTTTAAAAAAATCTAATAAATTAAAAACAAAAGCAATTTGGGGAGGAAAGAGTTTATTTAACTCCCAGTTCCTCACCAAAAGCTGTGAGAACAGAAACTAACACAAGGCAGGAATCAGAAAACAGGAACTGATGAAGAGGCCATGGAGGGTTGCTACTTACTGGTTTGCTTCTCATGGCTTGCTCACTCTCCTTTCTTAATAGAACCCAGAACTTCTTGCTTGGGGTGTCCCCACTTACAATAGACTCCACGTTCTCACATCAGTCTCTGATTAATGAAATGCCCTACATAATATTGGTCCCTGGGTAACCTAACCTAAACATACACACACACACACACACACACACACACACACACACACACACACACACATTATTATCTACATAATTCCTCTGACCCAATAGAACAGAAACTGTACCTTATCAATTCCCAATACCTTTGTATAGCACAGAACTTGCTACAGACATTTAATGTTTTTGGAACAAGCTAATCTATGCCTTAAAAAGTAGTAGGAAGAGGAACCAACAGAATTGGGAATCAGAGAACTAAGAAAAGAAATCACAGGAAAGCCTCCATTTTACTGATCTTTGTCATATAGCACATGTGTTTTTGTGTGTTTGAGCAGGAAGAGGGGAATGGAGAGACTTGATATGATGCACCAGAGAAAAATCCTCTATCTGCCTCTAGAAACCACAAATGTCTGCAAAGATTCTATTTGTTCCTGATTTATTCCCAAGAGCTCACCTCTTTTCTTTTAGAGCTCAGGAGAAACATCAGAAGCAATATAAAATTTTGAGATGTATTTAGCATACCAGTGCTTGACTGGTCTGATCCCAGCAGTATTTTCATACATTGAATCACATGGCATTGTTCTGTGCTCCAGAGACATGAATCAGGATGTACACAGATCTAAGAGGTGAACTTTGTACTAGAGAGACGCTGGCATCCAAGTTACCTAATTCTTCCCTTTCCACCCTCTTACTATTATGAATTCATTCCAAGCTCTTCCTCACAAACACAAAACATTGCCATCTCTTGATCTATGTTAATAGTATGGGTTACTTTTATAATATATAGCACAGTTCATGTGTGTGTGTGTGTATAAGTATATATATATAATTATAACTCACTTTCCCTGAGTGCTTACTGCCTGCAATGTATAAGTCCATGCATTCCATATATTAACCCAATCAATCTACATGACAACACTGAGCCCAGCATACATCATCTCTGCTTCCTACTTGAGAGAAAAAAATTACATCTATCAGATGTTGTAGACATTGCTTCCCATGGCATTCCTGGTGAAAGAATTAGGATTTGCACACTGGAAGCTTCATAGATTTTCTTTCCCTGAAGCTTAATGAAAGCAACAGTTTTGTTTGCTGTGGTACTAAGCATCGGAAGCCCACCTAGAATCTCTGTATAATTTTATCTTAACCAGTTTGAACTATCCTCCCTCCTTTTGAAGGTCCTGCTATATTATGTTGTGTAGGCACCTATGGACATAGGATCAAATCTATTTATTTAGACTGCTGAGGTTAAAATTAAAGCCTCTCTCTATGTGTCAACCTCAGATGTTACCAACCTGTGTGGTATGAGATGGTCAAGTGGTACAAGCATTCCTGGGGCTACAGATATGGGCCTTTACTACTGCACTAAATGGAAGTGCTACACAAGATCTGAACCCCAAATGGGTATGATATGTGCACCTCTGATGGTTAAATAGAGCTCAAAATGACTTTTTATTTTTTTGCACTGCTACATGAACTGTCCAAGTCTAGAAACTGGATTCTCCATGTCAGAAAAGAAACTCTAGGAAAAGAGACATTGTTTTCTTGACATGAAGACAACAGACCTACAAATTTTTGATGACTTCATCTAAAATAAATGGAGTAGTAATCAGAAACTCATGGAGACCTTTGACCTCTCTAAAAACATCCATGCTATGTCGCTGGACTGCTCAGCAGCTTTGGCTGTTACAGTAGCTTTCCTCGGGACAGACTCAGACCATCTGTCACTGAGAGTCATGTCTGGTGACCGGAATGAACGACACCTTTCTTCAGTTGTAGTGTAATGCATGTACGGAGAAGTGACAATGCACAATTGTTGAATGGTGCTAAAGCCAGACTTCACTGGAATTGTTTCAGTCACCATAACTACTTACGTTAGAAGATATAGACGCATGAGAAGAGACGGGTGTCATAAGTAATGAAGTATTCCAATGTCTTACTAACCACTCATAATACCATGTATCTTTCTTAGCATAGTGTAGGGGTAGTATATGATCTCTCCACAGAGAATCCAGACCTGCCGTAACTGGCAACTGGCATCAATCTACTTTCATTTTGTAATGATACATGTTGGTCCCTTAATAAAGGCCTGGCCACATGTTGAAAGGTCATTTTAAAGACTCCTAAAGCCTCAGATTAGTGATTTTTAAATGAAAGAAAATTAGGAACAGCTATCCAATGAATGGATATTTCCTTGTTTTCATACACAGAAAGCCAAGGCAGGCACAAGAAGCAGCTTTGGAGGATGGCTTGACTGGAGACTATCTGTGTACAAAACACTGATTGCTGGAAAGATGGAACCTTGGGCATTAGGCTGAAATGTCCTACAAATGTGGCTGTCAACACTGCTCCCAAATCTGATTCCATATTGTAGATGATCATAGGCACTTGAAGAAGCCATTGGTCTATAAAAAAGTGGAAAAATAGGAGTGAAAGTCTTTCACCACAGTCAGGGCCTGTGGGCCCTGACATAGTAAACTATTTTCCCTAACTGGACCGGTATGGAGGCGCAAGAAATAACCAGACATAGGCTTACATCATCATCACAGAAGGGTATCTCAGGTTTCTCTCCATCCTGAAGATCTCCCTGTGTTTATTCTACCAAACATCTTTACCCCCCCATCACCCAAGGTAGATATCTCATTAAAGTCTCTTTCCTTTCAGGGGAAATGCGCACCAGTAACTTAGTCATCAGCTTTGGCAAACACCTCTCCCCAGGCAATCTACATTTTTAACAAAAAAGAAAAAAGTAGCACATCCTGGCTATTGTTGTGGCAGTGACAGCCTGTCTGTAGGTCTATGTGACCACCTCAGGTAGGACCCATAGCTTCAGAGCCTGGCTGCCACACCATATAGAAATATGGGCCTACACACCACTGCACAACATGCTAACCACCAAGATAAAGACCAAGCCAAGATGATATAAAGATATAAAAGATAAGACTTTAAGGGTCCAAATCAGGACAATATAAACAACTTTCCTGATGGAGGAAGGTCATTGGTTAAAAAATAAAGAAACTGCCTTGGCCCATTTTATTGGTTAGAACATAGGTGGGTGGAGGAAACAGAACAGAAAGCTGGGAGGAAGAGGAAATGAGCTCAGAGACACCATGCTCCCCTCTCCCAGGCAGACTCGACAGCCTTGCTCTCTGGAGAGAGGCCATGCTCCCCGCTCCCAGGCAGACACGATGAACCAAGCTGCCAGGTCAGACATGCTGAATCTTTCCCAGTAAGACCGGTGCTACACAGTTTATTAGAGATGGGTTGATCGGGATATCAGAATTAACCAGTAAGGGCTAGAGCTAGTGGGCCAAGCAGTGTTTAAAAGAATAGAGTTTGTGTGTTGTTATTTCGGGGCATAAGCTAGCCAGGTGGCCGGGGTGCTGGGGACGCAGCCCCGCCACTCCTATTACAACACTTTCCTCTATGAAATTCACAGTAAGTGTATTTCTAATGAAACAGTCTTTTGTAAAATTCAATATTTGCTATGATGTAAATGCTAACATGTCTTATGTCTGAACTATGTATGTTACAGGTACATTGAGTTTGATAAACAATGATGTAGCGAGCTCTCGAAGGGCCTTGTGGACTGCTTTTCCCAAAGAACCTGCCTTTCTCCTAGGAATAAAAGAAAACAACATTAACATTAAAGAAGTAGAAAGATAGTAAATAAAATTTTATTTTGGAGGGGGCTGTAGAGATGGCTCCTTGATTGAGATCATTCGCCCCTTTTACAAAGGACCCAAGTTTTTAGATACATGCACCTGCTTGATTTACAACTCCCTGTACTCGCTGTAATTCTAGCTTGTAGGAATTCTACCTTTTCTTCTGTCCTCAGGCACCCATATGCATGCACACACATACACATGCAAACACACTCATTCATGCAAAAATCATTTTTATTACAAATAAATTTTTCATACAATATATTCTGGTTACAATTTCCCCTTCCCTTACCCCCCCCCCCAAAATACTCTGCACCACACCCTTGCTCTGTCTTTTATTAGAAAACAAAGTAAAACATACTGATCCTTTAATAATATTAGAATCCTCTTCATTTTATGTCTCAGGTAAAAAAGAATTGAGGGCCTTAGTTCATCAGTTAAGAGTGCTTACTGTTCTTCCTGGGGTTACAAATTTGGTTCCCAGACCTCAACATCGAGCATAATATAACTGTCAATAATTACAGGTTCCAGCAAATCCAAGATCTCTGGCCCCGGGGTACACATGCACTCTTGTTCTTTCTCTCTCTCTGTCTCTGTCTCTCTCTCTCTCTCTCTCTCTCTCTGTCTCTGTGTGTGTGTGTGTGCATCTTATACACACACATACATAAACACACAATTTAAAACAAAATAAATCCTTTTATATAGAAGAGGTCATATTAATAGTAACAAAATATTTTAAATGTCTTATTGCCATTTTCACAGAATTCAAAATCGCTTTGTGCCCTACAGGGAAAATATTTCTTTGGATGACTAACCTGTTACCCAGAAAACCTGGACTTCTTAGAATTCTCAATAAACATGTCAATGCTCTTAGAAATGCCTTTCAAACAAATACTCTCTGCCATCAACTAGAGGATATGTATGTACTTGTGCTGAGTTTGCTCTCACTTTGGCTATGGGACAGTAGAGATGGGGGATGCCACATTATTATCCATTCACTAGAGAAAAGCATTTGGAGATAAAATTCTAAGGGTCTGCTTGATGGAATACACTAAGCAATTGCTTTGGCTAGGTCAAACATTGATCATCACATTTTAAAGGCTAGAATTTGTTTTAGCTTTTAATTTAAATTTATTTAAAACTTAATGTTCAACATTTCCACCACCCACATTTCTAATTCATGCAAATGACAAATGATGGCATACATAACAAGCACATTTTCTTAGACAAACAACCACAGAGTTATGTAGGAAATCTGAAGGTGAAAAGATGCTGTCAGATGGCCCAGTCACTGACAACTTAATAATAGGCTAAAGAAAATAAGAAAGGCCTATGGATCAATCCTCTCTTACCAAAAATGAAATCATTGTGAAATGTAGCATAAAAGGAAATTTAGCAAAAGATCCGGTGAGAAGGAGAGCCAGGTGTTCATTCACCTCTAAACAGAACCACCTATACTTGAATCAGCACCAAGAAATCTGATCTGAAATAGGAGGAATTATCATCATATGCTCTATAGTCAAGAAACCACATAAGAGCAAACTATTATCTTGTATGCTATTGCTGTATATTGGATATTTACCTGGAAAATGAGATAGTGGACAAAAAAGAGAACAACAGGCCTAAACATAGACTTTACTGATTTTTTGAATCAAACCATCTAGATTTGACTCCACCTGCACCTTAGTGATACTGCCTAACTTCAGACACTTAGTTTTTTGTTATTTTCACATAATTTTATGAGTTTACAGTGTAAGCATGTGTGTGTGTGTGTGTGGCCTATAAAGACCAGAGGCATTGTATGCCTCTCGAGTTAGATTTATAGGTGACTATGAGCTGCCTGACATAGTTGCTGGGAACCTACGTAGCATCCTGTGAGAAAGCAGTATGTGCTCTTAACTTCTAAACCATCTCTCCAGGTTCTATACCAAGATTTCTACATGGTTTCTAAGTAACTAAATTCGGGTACACCTGCTCAGGTAATAAACTGTATACTAACTGAGCTATATTCACTTGATAATGTTTTTCATGTTTAGTCAAGTATATTTACTATCTTATCAGAGTTGTGAGTCTTCAATGAATTGAAGAGGAAGGAAGACCTAGAGAATAATTGTAGTATGCTATTACATTCTGAATACTCAAAAGTATTCCTTGGAAGCACTGAAGTAACAGCATACACACACTGAGGTCCAGAAAACAACTTCCAAGGTCAAAGACTGATGGCAGTTAAGGTCTCAAATCAACCAACATTGTCTCTCTTGGCTTCTGCTACTGAACAAATCTTCATGATAAAGGTCATCTTCAAATTTCAATTATTTAATGTTTCAATATGGTCAGAACCACAGTGGCCTCGGCAATCATTGATTTACCTTTTAGACAAATCAGGTGGAAAATAAAGAGAATAAATAAAGACAAGCTATCAAATGTCACTAAAGAAAACATTATCAAGTCCAGTTAGCTAAAAGGGCTCTCAATTTGCCAGTGAATTTATTTTCTGAGCTTTTCCTACAAGTGACAAACCTCCGTCATCACCAGTTTTTCCATTTGAGTTTGCAATTATGCTGTCAATTTCAATTTTGCTTGTATTTCAGTGAAAACAAAAACATACAAAAATAGGTTGTCTGAAATAAGTCAGAAGTAGAACAGAGAAATGACATAAACCTTCCATTTAAGCATCATAAAATCACGAGTATTTATTCTCTCAGTGAGTGAGTGGCTATCAGACTAGAAGGATAGGAAGGGAGCAGTCCGAGTGTCTCACTACCTCAGCTATTCACATGGACCCTTCCTGCAATATTTTTTGATAGTTGTAGGTGGTAAGCCCTTGGTTTACTAGAAGGGAAATGAAATGGTTATATGTGGCAGGTTAATTCTGTATATAGGCTACAGACATGAAGTTTAGAAAAATGTGTACTGAAGTTAACACTATGCACAATAAATGAAATAGGATAGAAAACCCTCCAAATACCCTCATTCCAATGTGAAATTTCTGAACATGTTACCTTTATATGGCAAAAAGCATTTTGTGGACATGTTCAAAGTTATAAGCACTGAGATGAAAAGATGACTCAGGAGTACTAGGAGAGGCACAGTCTGATTTTAGGAATCATTAAAAGCAAAGGACTTTCTCTGGATGGAAATGGGAGAGCTAAGACAGGAAGGAAAATGTAAATATCTATAGCATATAGTGTTGTAAAAAGAATTGGGCTGTGTTCCCGGCACCCAGCTAGCTTATGCCCAAAATAATCACATGGAGATCTGTATTAATTAAATTGCTTCCTGACCCATTAGTTCTAACCTCTTATTGGCTAGCTCTTACATATTGATTCAACCCGTTTCTAATAAACTGTATCGCCATTTGACTGTGGCTTACCGGGATGAATCTAACTGGTGTCAGTCTCAGAGAGGAGAGCCATGGTGTCTTTCTGACTCTGCTTTGTTTCTCCCAGTATTCTGTTTTGTCTACTCCGGCCATTTAATTTTCTGTCCTATTAAAAGGCCAAGGCAGTCTCTTTATTTAACCAATGAAAGCAACAGAAATACAGAAGGACCTCCTATATCAATATAGAGGGGAAATGCCCACTAGCTAATTAAAGACCCATGAACCTTCATCCATATGGAAAATGAGGGCTTCAGTGCTCAGCCATATAGAAATTCATTCTGTCAGTCACCTATAGGAGATTGGTCGCAATTCTTGCTTAATACCCATTTTGTTATATGTAATTTTACTGTCTTAAAGTTAAAACATTCCATTTTTATTTAGAAATGATATGGAAAGCCCCTTTGTGTGTGTGTATGCATATATATATATATATATATATATATATATATATATATATATATATTCTTTTATTGGTTAATGAATAAAGAAGCTGATTTTGCCTGTGATAGGGCAGAGTAGAGCTAGGCAGAAAAACTAAACTGAATGCTGGGAGAAAGAAGGTGGAGTCAATGAGACATCATGTAGCCACCACTGGAGGAGATAGACAGCAGATCCTGTACTCATAAGTGATTTTTAAATATAAAGCAAAGAAATCCAGTCTAAAAATCACAACCCCAGAAAACCTAGACAACAATGAGGAGCCTAAAAGAGATATACAAGGAGATCTAATCTACATGGAAAATAGAAAAAGACAAGATCTCCAGAGTAAATTGGGATTATAAAGACCATGGGAGAGGATTGAAAGGGAGGGGAGCAGAGAAAAATGTATAGCTCAATAACATCAATAAAAAGAGATAGCTAGAAATATACTTAAGATATTGGACAAACAGTATTGCAATTAATACAGACTTCTGTGTGATTATTTCAAGAGTCTGAGTGGCCAGGAAATGAACAAATGATTCCAACAACAGACCTTGACTTTGATACAGAGAAATCAGTTGAAACCACTGGGCTTTTGATGTAAAGGAATAAAATAGGTATTTTTTTCAAACAAAGCTTTTATGACCAAACTGAGAGCAGTGCTGGGCTATGGGCATAAACATAAAGATTCAGAAAGAGAGCTGGACATGTCTGTTGAGTAAAACAACAGTAGCAGCTTCTTCCCTATGGCCTCTGATCTGCCTTGACCTCTTTAACACTGTCCTTCTTTCATTGAACCTTTTTTCTTTTTCCTTCTCGTTAGTTTGGAGATTATATCACTTATTTCTACTATTTTGTTAACTTACAGTTTTGGATCTTAAATCAGTCTTTTTTATTTTTATCAGATAGCATCAGCATATTTTTTTCTGCCTCTTCTTTTACTTTCACATATTTAAGGTCTGTAGACACCATCAACTCTGATTGTGTGATATCCATGTTACGGATTTCATTTTGGTTGCTTTAGATTTGCATATGTTAAAGCAAGTATCACTTTTGCTTGATACAAGTAAGTTTGTTCACTGTGATTCATATATTTCCTGTTTTGTCCATCATTCACTTTGGCTTCTCCAATAACTCACCAGGGATTGCTTGTCTTCCACCTGAAACACATCCTTAGAATTTCAGTAGAAAACAATAGTTGATAGAGCATTCTGTTTGCTTCACTGGAAAGGTATTTATATTACTGTCATTAACAAAAGAGTCTCTTGACAGATAAACAATTCTAGATTGACAGGAGAATTTTCTTGATATATTAAGAACAGCATTTTTGGTTATCTGATTCCGATAATTTGTGTTAAGAAAACACTGCAAATTTTGTTCGTTTGAGGTTACCTGTCTAAGTTGGTAGTTTTAAATATTTTTGCTTTTTAGACTATGTATAATTACATTGCTTGTCCAGTTTTATTATTTGTCTTAAATGATAATTTTTTCCTGAATACATGAAGTTGATATATTTTTTAAATTCATAAAATTTCTTGTTATGTGGAGAAGGGGTGATAGCTCAGTAGATAAAGAGTCTGCTATGAAAGCATGTGGGCTTGGGTTCAGATTCTGAAGAGTCACATAAAAGCTGTGAATGGAAACATAATTCTGTAACCACAATGCTGGAGGGTAGAGCAGGCAAATCCCACAATACCTGCTCACTAGTCAGTCCTGCTGAAAGGTTCAGTGAGAGACCTTGTATCATCATCATCATACTAATGATAATAGTAATAATAATAATGATAATAAATAGTGAAGAAGCCATTGAGGAAGGCTTTCATCTTCAACCTCTGACTTCCTCATGTGCTGCAAGGGTAAACAGATTTAAACTCACATGTGAATACCTAAGCATATGCCACACAGACACACAGGTTCCTGTGTGATCCATCTCTAGCACACAGATCTCTGCTGTGATCTGTCTCCCCTGCCTTCCAAGTTTATAGACAGAAGCTCTAATTGTTACTGGCATCGTGTATAGAGAGAAAGAAAAGTGAAAGGCAATTTAGGTTTAGGTGAGGTCATGGAGATAGGAGACACCAGAGAGGCACATTTTCTGTCTGTCCCTCACTCTATTTCTGACTTTCCCTCTCTACCTGCCATGGAAGAACACAGTGAGGAGTCAGCTATCTGAAAGCCAAGGGAGAGTTCTCTTCTCACACTTAATTGCTTGTCACCTTTATTGGGGCATCCAGCAATCAGAATTGTGAGAAGCAAATGTCTAATGTTTTAGCCACATGAGAAGGTAAGATAACTCTCAACCAGATTTTCATATAATTTACTTCATTTTCCCCCTCTCCTATTTATACCTCTTCTTTCCTGTCAGACTGAGATGCTTCTTAATCTTAAAGTGTCACTCATTTATACTCTCCCAGATCATTGTGAACTTTATCTACTTTTAGTTTTTTTTATTCTCTGGCTTCTTGGTCTTTACCTAGTGATTCCTTGGTGTTCAGTACCAAACGCCTGCAGATAACAGAATCCTAAGGATGCTGAAGAAGATATTTAAGTTCTTTGTATAAACTTGGAGCACTGCCAGGCAGTGGTGGTGCACGCCTTTAATCCCAGCACTTGGGAGGCAGAGGCAGGCAGATCTCTGTGAGTTCGAGACCAGCCAGTTCTACAAGACCTAGTTCCAGGACAGGCTCCAAAACGACAGAGAAAGTCTGTCTCGAAAAACAAACAAAAATAAATAAATAAATAAACTTGGAGCACTGTTTACACACTAATTATGCACATCTGTCTGTATACTTTTCTTTCTCTCATGCTTTACACTATAGCCCCCCCCACTTCTTCCTCTTCCCCAAATTCACTCTTGCTCCATTTCCCTTCAAAAGAAAAAGCATGCAAGCCTCTAAAAGATACCAACCAAACATGGTGTAGACAACTACAGTAAGACTAGGCGAAAACCTTGATATCAAGGCTGGATGCGGCAACTAAGTAGGAAGAAAACATTTCCAAGCAAATGCAAAAATAGTGAGAGACACCTCCCATTTTACAAATCCCACAAGAACACCATGCAACACCTCCATAAGCTATATGCAGAGGATATATAGTTCAACAGAACAACTAGTCCATGTTTGTCTCTGTGAGGCCCTATAACCCCTCCTTAGTTGATTCTGTGGGACCTTTTCTGATGGTGTCCTCAACCCCTCTGACTCCTACGATCATTTCTTCCCCTCTTCTGTGCAGATCCCCTGTCTCCATCTAATGTTTACTTCGGGTCTCTGCATTTGCTAGACAATGTCCCTCTGACGGTAATTGCTCTGATAACAATCTGCTGTACTCATAGACAAACCAATCTATGAGTATAGCTGAATATCATTAGCAATCATTTCATTGACCCTTTTCCCCCCCAGGCCTGTGCGGTTCTATCCTGGGTCTCTAGCTCTCCTGCCTCTTGTGACTGGTAATCCAGGCAGTATGGGCTTCAAGTTGGACCAGACATTGGCTAGCTACTGCCACAAGTTCTCGACCACCCGAGCACATCTTACAGTCAGAACAGATTGTTGGTCGAAGGTCTTGCCATTAGGTTGATATCACAGTTCCGCTGTTTGGATCCTTTCCTGGTTATAAACTATGGCCAGTTGAGGCTGCTTATGCTCCATGACTGGGAGACTTCATTAGGGTCACTGTTTCATAGATTCAAGGGAGTTTGCAATTCACTAAGTTTCTCTCTCCAGGTTACTTATACTACCTAACAAAACATAAAAGGTATATCAATAGTAATGCTACTGTATTATGTAGATTATAGTGACAAAGTCAATGTCCACACATATTCAGTACAGCCTTGGTATTTAAAATTATCTGTGATGTATAATTGGACATAAAATCCATGGATATACTGGGCTAAGAGCATGGAGTTCTTCACATTAATGCCTTTAATAAATCATGTCATTTTTCACCATGACAATTATAATATGTTCAGCTCTATGTGTGTGATTTGGCTGACTTCTGTGCTTGTCGGGTTGGTGATTATTCTTCTCTTGTATTTCCTTGTGCTATCTTGAATGACAGAGTCATAGATTTTAAAATTAGTCTATGGAAAATCTTCCCTTCCAGGTTGAAGAATGCTTCTCCAGAGAAGACTGGTTTCTTTCTCCGACAGATATGAAGACACTAACAAGCCATGTTTCTTTTACCATTTCAAAGACTCTTTATAGAACAGTGCTATGCAAGCCAAGATTTTATGCTCAGGTGAAATTTAGCTCATGATCATGAATAACTTCTGAGAAAAGTTTCTCATCCTTGCTCAGGGCCCTGCTTTGATTTAAATCATGCCTTCGTGGTTTTCTGACATGTCAGGTTTATTTCTAGTTTTCTGTCATATCCCCTTGAAAATGTGAACAAATATCTGCCTACTCCACAAAGGGCACAGAGGATGGACCAAAGAAATATGATCCCAATCAAGCCTAGATTCATTAATTCAGGAGATTGTATGAGATGTTTACAGGAGCATAGGAGAAGGGCTGGGGAGCATGGGCGACTCAAAGGCAGCTGCATCAGTTAAAGACCAATGCCTCTATGGGTGATGACTCAAGAAAGTTCAATCCCCAGAGTTTCCTTCCCAATTCAGACAGCTCCACTGGCAAGTATCCCACCTCTCATCAATGTTTGTTAGGTGGACAGGGAGGGGACTTACTGAATCTCATCCGTTTCTGAACCTAATTATTTTTCTGAAAGTTTCATAAGCTGACTGAGTCCTAGGAGCCTCCTGCGTCCTAAAAAGGAATATTTCAGCTCAAAGGAAACAGGCAATTTTATTCCATCCTTACATGAAGGGCACCAGATGGAGGGCCAAATTTGTGCAGAGGGTAGATTTGCTTCTGATGGAGTTCTGGATTGGAAAAGTGATAGGGGTTTGTTTTAGTCACTAGCTGTGAAGAGACACCATAACCAAGGCAACTCTTATAAGAGGAAACACTTAAGTGAGCCTTACTTACAGTTCAGAGATTTAGTCCATTATCATCATAGTGGGGAGTATTACAACAGCAGGCATGCTGCTGGAGAAGTAGCTGAAGTCTGAGTACTGATTGACAGAGAGAGAGAGAGAGAGAGAGAGAGAGAGAGAGAGAGAGAGAGAGAGAGAGAGAGAGAGAGAGAGAGAAAGGAGACTGGGCATTACATGAGCTTTGAAATCTCAAATCCCACCCCCAAACCTTCTACTGTTCGAATAATGTCATTGTCCTGGTGAAAAAACAGTCAAATGTAGGAGTCTATGGAGGCACTTCTTATTCAAACCATGACAGGATTCTCCATTTGCATGCTAGAGGCCAGAAAAGCCAAAGCTCTGAGTTCTTTCAGGTTGGGCACTTGACAGCTAAAGGAAAATTGCATCACTATCCTGCTTAGTTTTCTTCTTGTGTCCTTTTTTAGTCACCTTTGACCTGGAAAGACTCACTGAGAAGTAGCTTGAGCATATTTTTTAGCGTGGTTGTCTGTACGCTTACAGTATGATTTTGAGAGACTTTTCTATTGAACCCTATAAAATATGAAATAAAACCAGTTCAGGTGCTTCCAAACTTAATTCTCTGCTAAAAAAATTGTGGATTCTCACATGTATCTGTGAGGAACAGAACTGCTTTTACCCCAGTAGTACTCTTCTCATATATGTTCTTTTTGCATCATTCTTTTTTCAGATTAAAATGCCTGTATACACAGGCATATTCATAAGGCAGAAAGATCATTCATCAATTAAAGGTGCTTGACTAAGGCACGAAGTTCTGTTGCTAGTACCTTAAACGATAGAAGAAGAGGATGTATTTTCAGGAACTTTTAACCTCTACATGTGTACTGTCATGTGCACGTATGCATCTCTCACCACACACACACACACACACACACACACACACACACACACACACACACCCCAAATTCACATGGCTCAGATTAGAATAAATGTCAAATGAAAATAATTTGCTGCCGGGCGGTGGTGGCGCATGCCTTTAATCCCAGCACTCGGGAGGCAGAGGCAGGCGGATCTCTGGGAGTTCGAGACCAGCCTGGTCTACAAGAGCTAGTTCCAGGACAGGCTCCAAAGCCACAGAGAAACCCTGTCTCGAAAAACCAAAAAAAAAAAAAAAAAAAAAATAATTTGCTAACTGGCAACAGTGTTAATCGTGGTCTCCTTGAATTGAAGTTGAGAGTCTCTAAATTTAAAAAAACCAAAGAAAAGAATGCTGCCCACATAAGGCACTGACAACTGTGCTCAAGCACACTTACTCTCCTTGACATGAAATAAACACATCAAACAGAAGCCCTGCTTTTCTTCAGATGCAGAAATGCATCAGGAGGTAGCTACTCAGGTACTCTCTCATCACTGCTCAATGATGCTACCATCAAACAGGCACAGAGCAACTCCCTCCCTGTTTATATTGCTTTCTTGATTTCTGGTAACCGAAGGGTGGGTTCTCTCTCAGAGCATCACCTAGATTGCCTGCCTCTGTCACTTGTGGTTAGCTTTTTGCATCTGAGCCTTTTGCTAAGCAATGAGAGCTGCTGGCAGATGTTGTGGTCACTTCAAGGGAGCTTCACCAATTCCAGGTCTTACAGCACCCTTCAGTACACTCGTTTTAAAGTCATTACTGATGATTATCATCCATGAAAATGGGGAGGTCTTACTTGCTGTGTTTGTTTCTTTTGCTTACGTTATTTTACTCAAATAGATAACTTTTGGGGAATAATTCTTTTGTAGTGACTCCTAACTCAGCTCTTATATATTGTATTCCCTCTCTAGAATCAATTTATTCAATAAAACATTTTTTAATATTGATACTTTAAAAGTATAGTTCACAATATTTGAAAAGCTATGCATTAAAATTCATACAGTCAGATAAAAAATATCTCCATAGAGGATGACAAAAAGTAAATATTAACATTATATATTATCCCAAAATGTTTATCAGTTTTAGTCAAGTTAACATAAATCATAGACTATTTTAAAACAGCTGAATGTTTTACTTTTAAAATAATATTTTTATGCTTTGAGACACAGTTGTTACAGTGCTGTTTGCCATTCTGTTTCATATTGACACAGCTGGTTGAGCATTAACTGTTAGAAAAGATATTCTATTCATCTATGTTATCAAACATGCTTGTAATATTCATTTACTTGTGACATGGAACGTAATGACATGGTGTTATCTTTTGATTTTGCAGTCAACAGTAGTGCATACCACATAATTTTAATGTACTTTTTATATTATCTCATTTTTTAGTCATCACTTATTCTGTTTGTCAATTTTAACAGTATTTTAAGAGAAATACCTCTTTAGTTTTTGGTTTCCAGTGTCTTAATTTAACTTTATTTCTTAATATTGTTTTTTATTTCATAAATTCTCTTATTCTGCTTGTTTTCTTTATTTTTCCCACAAGAATTGGAAGTGATGGTGCAGATCCATTTTTTTCTTCTTTTCAAATGTATACATTTAATGATATAAACTTCTGAGTGCTACCTCATATACTGCAGGCTTTAACATGGATACTATGTCTCCAATGCTAGCAATATTGTGGTCTTTGGAATATATTTAAATGTTTCCTTAAACGTTATTTTGAGTGGGTTTTATTTTGTCTTGTTGGATTTCAATTTTTAAATATTTGGACATCACTTTTATTTTTTAATGGTTTCTAGATTTATAGCATTGTATCTTGGAATATACAGTCATATCTGAGTGACTTCTAGAGTTCTCACATGGTCTCTATGAATACTCCTGGCTGAGTGGCAGCACCCAGCAGCAATTGATGTCCTAACTACTTTTCTCTGGTACTACCAAAGTGTAAATTTAAAATCTTACAATGTGGGACATCTGCAGAACACATTCAACTTTTACTTCTAGAGTGATTGGAAAGAATATAACATTGATTAAGTTTTATTTTTATTTCTAATCTTATGCAGGCATGCATGTTTGTGTATATGCATGTGTACCTAAAAGTAGTTTCTCCAAATACAAGAAAAGGACATTAGATCTTTTTGAGCTGGGTTTGACAGATGGTTCTAAGTGTCCTGATGCAGGATCTTTGAACTAAACTTGGGTCCTCTGCAAGAACAACATGCGATGTTAACAACTAAACAATTGCTCCAGTCCAGATTACAGGTTTTTCTGTGGTGCTCATCTGGAGCAGTACAGTAAATAAAATCTTCTCTCATGTCAGACTGACTTTTCTGTATTGCTTTCTAGATACTACAGGCATATGTATATCTATTGATTTCTGCTTTGCTGTGTTTTTCCACTATGCTATATGAGCTTTGGAGAAGAAGGGGGAGGAAGAGAAGATGTTGATTTAAAAAAAATAGTAGGGAGGAATACATCTACTCACTGTCCTTCAGTGCTTCAAACTGTTGGTTTTGTACTCCTATTTTTATTTTGACTTATTTCTGAGTTTAAGTTTTATATACTACGGCATAGGGATTTCATCATAAATATTCAGAAAATCACAATCTTTCTTTAAATAATATTGCATAAATTTTACATGTAGAAAGTCTGATTGACAGTTTACTTTAATTTTCTCCATTCCTTTCTTGGCTCTGTTAATGCAGTGCATTTTATCTTTTGCACAGTCTATATATTTAATACTTATTGATACCCTTTATTTTATACAATTACTTTTTAGAGTTAAATGATTATAAGTAATGTTGCATTCAACTTCAGTCATATCTCTTGGGACACACCTGTATTTCTTTGTATAAATAAAACCTCATGTGGAGAAGCTTCTTTTAGCATCTTACATAACACCAGTGCTGAAGGTGAAGTTGATCTACTTTTTTCCATCTGAAACACATATGTCAAACTTATTTGAGATGCACATAGGATTTTGGTAGGCATATTTCCTCCAACTTATTTTTCATTTGTTCTCTCAATTTAAGATATTAAAAATATTGCCTTCTGATTTACATAATAATCTCTGGCCAAAAGCTTGACATTCTTAGAAAGAATTTTTATCTTTGTTTCTCTATGTGATACCTCATCTCTGGCCACCTTTAATTATTTTCCTGTATCTTTATTTTTGTTAGGTTATATTTGGCATGAGTAGGAGTGATTGTGTGTGTGTGTTTGTGTGTGTGTGTGTGTATGTGTGTGAGAGAGAGGGGAGAGAAGAAGAAGAAGATGAAGAAGAAGAAGAAGAAAAGAAGGAGGAGGAGGAGAGAGAAAGAGAGAGAGAGAGCACTTACTTAATTCATACGTTTATGAGATTTTGAATATATTTTTATGGTAGTTCAAATGTAATTGATCCTTATAATCTCATAGAGAGTGGCACTATTAGAAGGTATGGTTTTGTTGGAGGAGGTATGGCCTTGTTGGAGGAACAATGTCATTATGGGGGGGCAGGCTTTGAAATCCCTTTTTCTTTTTTATTATTACTAAAATTTTCTACCTCCTCCCATTTCCCTCCCCCTCTCTAACTTACCCTCCCTTTCCCTCTCCAGTCCAAACAGCAGTCAGTGTTCCCAGCCCTGTGGGAAGTCTAAGGTCCTCTCCTCTTTATCCAGGTCTAGGAAGGTGAGTATCCAAACAGACTAGGCTCCCACAAAGCCAGTACATGCAGTAGGATCAAAACCCAGTGCCATTGTCCTTAGCTTCTCAGTCAGCCCTCATTATCTGCCACATTCAGAGAGTCCGGTTTGATCACATGCTCCATCAGTACCTGTCCAGCTGGCCTTGGTGAGCTCCCATTAGATCAGCCCTGCCGTCTCAGTGGGAGGGAGCACCCCTCGCAGTCCTGACTTCCTTGCTCATGTTCTCCCTCCTTTTGCTCCTCATTTGGACCTTGGGAGCTCAGTCCAGTGCTCCAATGTGGGTCTCTGTCTCCATGGGAATAAGGGGAGATGGGAAGAGAGAAGTGAGAAAGGCAGAATGGGGAGAGCTTGGGGGAATGGGACAGTAGGGATGGCAGAAGGGTGGATATGGGAGCAGGGAAGTATATATCTTAATTAAGGGAGCCATTTTAGAATTGGCGAGAGACTTGACTCTAGAGGGGTTCCCAGATATCCAAGGAGATGTCCCCAGCTTGTTCCTTGGGCAACTGAGGAGAGAGCGCCTGAACTGGCCCTATCCTAAAGCCACACTGATGAATATCTTGGATATCACCATAGAAATCTCTTTTTCTCATGTTTTCCTCAATGTGACTGTCAGTCAATTTTCTGTTTCCTGGAAGATGCAGCACTCTCATCTCCAGCATCACATCTGTCATGATACTATTGAACTTAATGTCTAAAACTGAAAGTGAGCCACCACATTTAAATGTTTTCTTTTCATGTTGCCATTAGCATGGTGACTCTTCACTAGAATAAAAACCCAAACTAAGACAGAAGTTGATACAAGTCACCTGATTCTAGCTTTAGGGTTAAGGATAGAAGAAACGGGTTATGGAATTTGCCTCCATGCCCATAGAAAGATGTTGAGGCCAGTCATATGTCAGGGGTATATATGAATGGAGGTCTCACAGAGAGGCCATTGTGTGAAGCTTGGAGGACCCAAGATGTTAGAGATACCATAGTTGTAGGATAGCTTCCAAGGAGATCTTCTAATAGGAGATGGGAAGAACTCAAGAGAAAGAAGTATATTACATAAACAAAGGTGAACAGAGTTAGAAATTTGTAGTGTTTTGTCATCAGACATGAAGGCTGAATTTTGCCCAGCTGGCATTTGGTCTTGTTTCAGTCCAGTATTTCCTCACTATGTGCCTTTCCTACATTTGTAAAGGTAATATAGATTCTGTGTCATTATATGTTGAAAGTATATGATCTGTTTTTTTCTGTTTAATTTTTACAGGTGATTAGAACTAGATTACATGAATCTCAAGGCAGACTCTGAAGTTTGGAATTTAAAACGTTGTTGAAACTGTGATAGGACTATGGGAACTATTTAAGATGGACTCATGCATTTTGTATTATGATATTGTTATAAACTTATAGGAAGCCAGGGAGTACAATGTGCTAGTTTGAATGGCTCTCATAATCTCATAGACAGTGACACTATTAGAAGGGTTTGTTTGAATGTGTATGGCTTTGTTGGAGGAAACATGTCTCTGGGGGCAGGTTTTGAAATCTCTTTTGCTCAAGCTTCCCTCAGTGTGACTATCAGTTGACTTCCTGGTGCCTGGAAGATATAGTACTCTCAGCTGCAGCACCACATCTGCCTGCATGCCTCCCTGTTCCCTGTCATGATGATAATGGACTGAAACTCTGAAACTGTAAGCAAGCCACCCCATGAATGTATTTTTATAAGAGTTGCTATGGCCATGATATCTCTTCACAGCAATAAAAAACAAACTAAGATACCATTTAATGTCTTTCATTATTTTCAGAAAGGTATGTTCTCAGGGTATTTAAACATTTTTAATCTATTCTCTCCATTTTCCTTCTGAAATGACAAATACTTATTTGGAATAATAAATGATACTACTTCTCATGCCTAAGACCCCTGATCTAATTTACATGACAACTTTTAAACTAGAATGGCATTTACTCATACTCTTCTTAACTGCCAGGCCTATTGGTAGGGGTCATTAATATAATCTTCATCTGCTATTCCTTTTTTTCTCTTTATTAAAATTTCTTTGTATTTCTCTTTTAATATCAGATATCCTTTTCCTTGTAATATTTCCATGTTAACTCTTTAAACATTTTATCTCATTTTTGTATGTCAGTACCATATTTAACTTGATTTTTCTGGTAATATTCTTTGGACGGCAGTTTTTGTTTCATTGTTTATTTATATGTTTTGTAATTTTTGTTCTAAAGACAAACCATTAATAGAACAATGCTTTCATATTTAGCTTATTAATAGACTTAGATTTGCTTTTCCTTAGTTCTTTATATGGAAAATTGAGTAAATTCAGGTAAACATTAAAATGTGTTTGTGTTTTGTTCCATTTTCACTCAGTGAATTAACATCCTTGGAAGTCTTACAGCAATATAAATTCTTAGGATTTTAGATTATTTTCAAATAATTCTTAGTTAAAGTAATCTCTGTAACACACACATACACACACACACACACACACAATCTTTTGGGGATTTCTGTCAGTTCCTATGCAACATCCTGAAATTTTTCTCTGTTTTTCTTTATGTTTGACAATTATAGGGAAATGAGGGGGATAAAGAAGCTCTTTTATGAAGTGGGATGTCCTTCTGTATATGTGTTGCTTTTATTGGTTGATGAATAAAGCTGTTCTGGCCAATGGCAGGGCAGAATGAAGCTAGGGAGAAAATTTGAACTGAAATATATAGAGAGATAGTAGGTGGAGTCAAAAAGACACCATGTAGCTGGTAAAGGAGGCAGACACCATGCAGCAGCTCAAGAAGCAAGAAGTAACAAACCACAAGCCTTGTGGTAAAATACAAATTAATAAAAATGGGTTAATTTAAGATATAAGAGTTAGTTAATAAGACATCTGAGATAATAGGCCAAACATTGTTATAATTAATATGATACATTATATATTGTTTTTGTATGATTTTTCAGGTCTAGGCAACTAGAAAATGTAAGAACAGTCTCTGTTCACAAAACTTTATTTTGCTTTAGTTTCAGGGTTGGGCAAATGATGAGATCCTGACTATTTATTTATTTATTCATTCATTCATTCATTTATTTATTTATTATAGATTTCTGCCTCATCCCCGCCACTGCCTCCCATTTCCCTCCCTCTCCCCCAATCAACTCCCCCTCCCTCAGCAGCCCGAAGAGCAGTCAGGGTTCCCTGTCTTGTGGGAAGTCCAAGGACCTCCCACCTCCTTCCAGGTCTAGTAAGGTGAGCATTCAAACAACCTAGGCTCCCACAAAGACAGTACGTGCAGTAGGATCAAAACCCAGTGCCATTGTTTTTGACTTCTCAGCAGCCCTCACAGACAGAGACCCACATTGGAGCACCGTACTGAAATTCCAAGGCCCAAATGAGGAGCAGAAGGAGAGAGAGCACAAGCAAGGAACTCAGGACCTCGAGGGGTGCACCCACACACTGAGACAATGGGGATGTTCTATCGGGAACTCACCAAGGCCAGCTGAACTGGGTCTAAAAAAAGCATGGGATAAAACCGGACTCGCTGAACATAGAGATCCTGACTCTTGAGGTTTCATCCTTGCCCATAAGTGATCATGATCTCATTTCCAGGCATAGTATATGCTTGCTCGTCTGACTCATTTGTCTGGAATAAAAGAATTATTTCTTTGTTTCTGTTCCTTACTTTGGGTAAGTATTTATTTATTGTCTGTGAGTAGTTTTGTGCTTAGTCTCAGTCACTTTTCCATTGCTGTAGAGTCACCATGAACAAGGCAGCTTATAAAAGCTTATTGGGGGTTTACGGTATTAAGGGGTGAATCTATGACCAGGATGGCAAGAACTTGGTAGCAGGCAGGAAGGCATGAAGCAATAGCTGAGAACTCACATCTTAAGGCAGCAACAGAAAGGCTAAAAGTAAGAGAGAGTGATAGAGAGAAGACAGAGAGAGAAAGAATTAGATATAGTATGAGTCTCTTGAAACCCAGTTATATACCTCCAAGCAGTTCACACCTCCTATTCCTTTCCAGACAGTTTCTCCAGATGTATATTAAGACTAGACAAATCACCCTACTGGAAAACCTGTGATTAGTTAGCCCTGCCATTAGATAATACTAATGGACTGAGGTTATTCTCTTGCAGAATATTCAGGAACTAAACATTTTCTGAACTGTTTGAGACCCTTGTTGGACAGAGGTTAAAGCTACTAAAACTTTACCACTGAAAACAGAATCTTCAAAGTCAGTTTGGAGCCTGAGGGAAAGAAATCTTCTATGTTTGTATTTACCCTGTCCAGTTTGGAATATACGCAGATATAAATTAGCCAACCAAGGAGATATATGTTGTATTCATTTTGACTTCCCTTTATAGGCATTTTTATTTTTATCTTAAAATGAATCATTTATATAAAACTGATGTATTATTAAAGTGCTGTTTGATGCAAAATAGCTTGAATGATATTCCACAAAAATAAATGACCACTGATAATATGTTTGTGGTGGCAACTGCTAGATTCTTGTGAGGAGTGAGTAGATGGAGACATTACAGCAGTATTTAGTGCTGGCCTCAGGCACTGTAGTGTCTAGGGTCATCCTTTCAGTGTTCTGATTATCAAGAACCATAAAATACTGACTACATCTCTAGTCTTTTCAAGTTTATGAAATTTATCAAATAAAAGTTGTCTGATATTTAAAAAAAATCAACTATATGGGCTTACAGGGTTCACTCAATCTACAATACCACCTATCTCTCAATTCTTTAAGAATTTTCTTCCTTGAAAATATAGAGAAATGTCTGAGCAGTGTTTCATGCTTTCTACACAAGGATGACTATCCCAGAATTTGGAATCTTGCTGTTGTGGTGTTCCTTCTGGTTTCTTGGTCTGATTGCAGCACCTCTCATAATTACTTTGGGACGGTATGGAAAAAAGTCTGTGAGTTATGGTTAATAATAAGATAATGCAAAGTTTTTTTTTTACATTATTCCTGCCTTACTATAAACCTTTAAAAAATGATTACATTTAATAAAAATAAATTTTAATGACATACAATTATTTGTGCCTTCCTTAGAGATTGTTACTAAGATTGTCTTCTCATATGCTGGGTTAGTTGGGCTTTTAGTGAGTTCAACTCTCTAATGTGCTCAAAAAGTTTGATCTTTTAATAAAGTCCCAGTTTTGGTTTTCTTTGAAAATGAACATGATGAGTTTTCTATTTTCTGTATGTCAACACAAAGTTGGATTTAGCAGTAACCTTTCTAAGTAAATTCTATATCTCAGAAATACAAGAGTATAATGATTAGCCTTCGATGTCAACTTGGCTGGTCCTAGAACCATATAGGATATTTATCATCTGGATGCGTCTGTGATGATGCTTTAAGTGGGTCTTTTTTTTTTCTAGTTTAGTGGAAATGGATTTCAGTGGGTCTTAAGTGAAGAGGGAAGACCCAACCATGAATGTGAGTGGTACCATTACATCCACTGATATTCTGAAATAAACAAAAAGTAGAGGATCAGAAAGTCAGTAACAGCAGATACTCCATTCTCTGCCTCCTTATCCGCTGAGGCAGGACAGTTCCTACCATCACTCCTATGGTTTCCTTCCACTGAACTTCTGTCTCTGCCATGAAAGACTCTGTCTTCTAAAGGCACAAACTAACCAATCCTCACCACCATAAGATGTTTATGGTCAGCATTTGGTCATAGTAATGAGAAATATAACTAGTGTTCTTAATCCAAAATTTAAAATTGTTAGTAACGTAATATGAAGATAAACTAATTCAGATTTTAGTGTCAGGAGAAATAAGCATAGTGAACTTTAAATAGTGAGATTAATTGATTCCCGAATAACTGCACAAATCTCTCTGCATTAAATGAATGTTGTACATATTCGAGATTTCACACAAACTCAGGAAAGCAAACTTAATTCTTCATCAAGTCCAGGGCTTTCCATATATTTTGAAGAAAAGAAAAAGAGGTATTCAAAAATTATTGGAAACTAAATTGCTGTGATTAAATGAAAGCCATTCAAATTTAATACAGATCTAAAAGATGGAACTTTCTAGAATTTTTTTTTCTCCTTGGGAGATTCATTTACAACTGTTACAAAATGCTCTTCTCAACTTCAGGTGCTCTAGGATTTTTTTAAAAAAAATATTTATCAGAAGCATCATTTTATTATATTAATTTGAGGCAAGGAGAGAGAGACAGAGAAGACAGGAGAGGGAACTGAATTCCTCAGAGATGAGTCACAGGCTGCACAATTGTGAGCTACCAGACGTGAGTGGTAGGAAACAACTCTGGTACTCTGTAAAAGCAATACGCATTTGTAAATTTCTGAGCCATTTCTCTAACTTCCTCATTTCTATTCTTCCAAGGGAGATACATTCAGTCTACACCCTAAAATATTTCAGCGAACGAATGATTATTTAATATGTTACATTCTAATGAAGCACTGGTTAATACTAGATTTTAAGTGGTAGTGAGCATTGTATATATGTGTGCACATATATGATCAGACTTGACTGATTTGGTCTCCTGGTGTTAGCAGTAACTGAGAATAAGAGGGAAAGAAAGAAGTTGAAAAAAAGAGCTATAGCCTTGACTTTTATTTTGCTTTAACTTTGAAAGAAGCAGTTATTTTTATCTTGCTGATTTATTGATGAGACATAAGAAAGAAGCCTCTGGAGGTACACGTCTCTAAGCTGGATGTAAGTATCAAGAAAAACCAAAAAGGATGCTTTGCTTAAAATCAGAACAGACTCAACTAGTTCACTGATTGTGATTCCCAGTTTCTCGGGCTGGTGTTGTTGTTTCAGAAGGATTTCGTTTCGTGATTAGCTTTCATCCTCACCTGTTCTACACTGTGAGGTCCCTGCTGAGCTGACCCAAAGAATAAAGGTGTTTTTGTGAAATTTTCAATTCTGTTTCCTGACTCTTGGAGTTCAAAGTTTGTCTGAACCCCGTGGTGCTTTTGTGATTCACATGCAACTCATGGGCCTTTGAAAGTAACTGGGTAAGAAAAGGAACAAGGTTTATGGCCCATATTAGATGGAAATCCTAAGACAATTGTGAGATCTTATGAAATCTATTGTATATGGCATATATCACAGATGGAACATGACGAACACCATCTGGCATCTGTGACCCTTGTACAATGCTCAGTCCTCAGTACAAAAAGCACTCAGAAAAATTCTACCTCTTATTTGTATTCCTTGTATTCGTTTGCTATGCACCTGTCTTTAAATGAATGGGTATTCCACAGTAGAATGAATTTGTTTTATTTCCAGTAAAGAAACGGCACATTTCGAGATGCACATAATGAACTTCTGTTAGCTGGGTATAGATAGAGACAACTTCTCTTCCTAATGAAGACATGTGCTATAGTGACTAATACCTGAATGAGACTAAGACTGGATCTGGAGAAGAAACATATGGAGATGCTAGTGGGACCTTTGCAAAGAGAAAGTGCTAGTGTCAGACTTCAGGCTTTCTTTATTGTATATTGTTCTACAGAAACTCCATTCCCATGGTCCTTAAACCCTCAAATCTTATCTGCTAAGAATAGATTCTAGACATGGGAGATGAAAAAGAAAAGCAGTCTTAGAATAAAGCACAGTTGGTAGAGAGAGGGGGATTCAGAAGTTCTGCTTTATTTAATGCATTGCTTGATAAGATGAGACTGTAGAAGGTAGCTAATACTCGATGCTTATGTCCAGAGTCAAAGAGTGTGCCCATTTAGACTCACATCTTTTAAAAGATAGAACATCAAAATCACATGAATCAAATAAAAAAATATTGCTAGGCTTCAGGCTCCTAAGGCAAAGGGAGACAGGAGTTTTGAGACTTTATATTTATAATGATTTATATCTGTAACAAACATTCAGACTCCTCTCTCCTTCTCCACCATGCACACATATGCACATAACCCACATTCATGAGCAAGGAGAAATAAGTAGACTACACTATCTCAGTCCTAGATGTCAATCACATTTAAATGACCCAATTTGACTAATAAAACTCAGAAGTGAAATGTTCCCTGCCCAGAGAGAATTCCCTTTCCTTCTCTTCATTGTTCAGAAAGTACTTTATTGGGGAAGAGGGTGCTGATTGCCTACACAGACATCTGAGGACATGGGAAAACATGAACATCCTCTGCATGTTTTGTATAAGCAAGAAATTAATCATTGTTGTTTTAAGCCAAAATCCTGAACAACACCCCTGTGTATACTTGTATTGAAATGGAATTTAGAGATGCCTTAAATTAGGTGTTTGATTAAATTTATCTATTTTATGCTTAAGGGGGCTTTTTCTTGAACAATTGCAATACATGTTTGAGGATTTTTTTTTGTAGGATGCATCACTCATAGATGCTGAATCCTCCATCAAAACAAGTCACTAACATCATCTGAAGCTTAGAATAAATCTTAGGTCGGTAGTGTCTGAATAAAGGCCTATTCAATTCTCCCAAGCTATGTCTCAAGAGATATGATATGAATAATACTAAGCATATGTGTTATCAAGTGAACATTTACCAAATGTGAAATCATTTTTTATTTCCTGTATTTTAATATTTAGCAGGAATGAGAAATATAAAAATTTAGTTAGTTCAGCATAAGCCTGGATATTTCAATTTGACAACTTGGCACACATAAACTGATTACCTTGACTCTCCTGGTAGAGAATAAGTGTTGAAAGATACTCACTGGTTACAGAACACCCAAGTTGGAAAAGACTTTTTCACAATTTAGTTAATTATTTCATGGTGTTTTCTTGGCTATTTTAATGCAGTTTTGTCTTTATAATTTTGCTTAGGTTTAATTTTCGTTTCTCTGAAGCCAGCTCTCACTAGGTAGATCAGACTTCTCTTAAATTTCTGGTTGCCTACTAGTTCACAGTGAGTACTGGAAATACAGGTATACTGCCAACACACTTACCATATTACTGTAGTAATATGGGTGAGTCACAAGTACTTACTCAATTAAGAATGGGGACTTTTAATGTCAATATTTCTTATGAGTGAGGTTTTTTTCCCACTGTGGTTGAGGTAATGCTCTTTAAAACCATGATATCTTAGCCTTTACGGAAACAACAAAAGAAGAAAGTCACTGTCACTTCCTCCTGACCCTTTTCCTCTTAATAGGTTCCAGTAAGTCATTCTGTCATTTCCCCTGTAGAAATGCTTATCTATCTTACTGTATCAGCCAAGCCTTTACCAAATATATCTCTATCCTTACTCTGGTGATAGCCAGTGGACAATCTTCTAAGATGTTCTAGACTGTTTTCAGAGACCATCTCCCCACTTCATTTAGTGTGATAGAAAACTTTTCCAGCCTCTTCTTTAAATTCTTGCAAATGTTATCAATATGCAGTTACAGAGTCAATGCCACATACTCAAGTGTCATATAACAATGTCCCACTCATCACAAGAATTTGTTTTATTTCATTGTGCATCTTTATAACTAACCATTCAAAGTCAAGTACATTGTAAGGAAATGGAGTCATTTGTGACTCACACTTCCGGAAGGAGTAAGCACAAGAGCTTGGCATCAGCATCTGATGAAACTGGTGAGGGCCTCCAGGCTCTGTTCTGGTTAATAATATATAACTAAACCAGAAGTGGAAGACAGTAGGACAATGAGAGAGACACACATGAGAGGTAATCAAGGGAGACTCTGCTTTATATCAACAGACTGTCTTAGTAACTAATTCAATTACACAATCTAATCAATTTCTATGAAAAGGGCAGCAACATTTTCCAATGCTAGTCACTTTCCACTAATGCCCATTTCCTAGAGAACGCCCTCACATACTTTTTGATACCATTATAAAGAGGACCATCTTTTAGCACATGACTTTTGAGAAATAAACCAAACGGAATCAATGACATCACCTTTCAAGTAATTAGATCTAAATATACAATGAGATAGGAGAATCTGCACCACCAGGCAGTGATACTTTCTTACTGACATATGATCGTTGGGTCAGACCTAGCCAGTCACACATCTACACAATTCCATCAAACCAAGTATAAAAGAGACATACATAGATCTAATCTATATGGAAAATAGAAAAAAAAAAAACAAGATCTCCCGAGTAAATTGGGAGCATGGGGACCTTGGCAGAGGGTGGAAGGGGAGGGGAATAGTAGGAAGGGGAACAGAGAAAAATGTAGAACTCAATAAAAATATAAATAAATAAATAACAAAACTGCAAACATCTGTTGAATCTTTTGGGCCTTTGGATTCCTTATAAAAACTTATGCATCATGGTAGATTTATATGGCTGTCTTTTCTCGCTGTCATTTGATCTTAGGTCTTCAGCCATAAAGTAGTAAGCGTAATAAAAGTATATTTATTTTAAACTATTTTATTAAATATGTCATCATCATATTCCTAAATTATTAATGTACTACATGAAATGAAGCATTTTTCTTTAAAAATTATTTCTGTGATTTTAGGTTTAACAAACTCTGGGTTTACATTAGCTCATATTTACTTAAATTGACCATACTCAATTATTTGTCTGTAATGTTTCATTGGAAAAAGAAACCTCAATTATTGAAGCTGTACTGTGAACAAACAAGAAAATACCCCCAGAGATGTGGACCAGCCAATGCAGTGCTCACTCAGTTGAAATGATTTGGGGTTTTGGTACTGTAGAATTCTCTGAGCAGAACAACTGTCTTGCCAATGTTCTCTCATGTGAAGAAAACTGAGAATACCAGCCAACACTGGTCTGAAAACTAAATTAGAATTGAATGCTGATTAAAAAGAATCCCTCACTTGCACTTCCCAAGTAAAATAAGATTATAAAAATGAACTAACATCTGGAAAAAATACTGACAAGGGTCTTGTACCCACCAGAGCAATAAATATATGTAGTTAGTTCATCTATGTTTACAATATAGTGTGAGAACTCACATCCTAAAGAGCAATTATTCATGAAATATTTTGAAAACTATCAATAAAAACAAAGATAACACCCAGTGATACTTTCAGTTTTCATTTGATGTAAGTTTAGCTTAATTTTTCTGTATATGAGTGTTCTGCTTGCACTTCTGTATGTGTCCCACGTGGATACCTGATGCCCCCATGAGACCAGAAGAAGGCAGAAGATCGTCTAGAACCTGAGTCATATGTGGCTGTGAGCCATTATGTGAGCTGTTGTAACCAAATGTGGTGAGTCCTCTAAAAGAGCAAGTGTACTTAACTTTTGGGCCAATTTCCTAGGTCTTTATCTACTTTCTCAAAAATATTTTTTATGTGTATGGTTGTTCTGCCTGGACAGTTGCAGGTATGTGCACTATTTGCATGCTTGTTGCTCAGAAAAGGTAAAGAGGGTGTTAGATCTCTTGGAATGAGAGTTAGAGATGGGTGTGAGCTGTCATGTGTGTGCTTGGAAGTGTATTTGAGTATTATGGAAAACAAGTTAAGGCCAGTAGCTGCTGAACCATCTCTCCAACCCATGAGGTTCCAAAAATCAACCAACACTCCTACACTTATTCCTCTCTTTACAACAATCATATAAAAATTGTATTATATATTTTATCCATCATGATTAACTTTTTATTATCAAATAATGCAAGATGATTGCAAGTCAGAGTTTGAGCACATTTTAAGGGTTGGTTTATTACGGAAAGCAACAAAATACAACAGGAAGAAATAAGAATAGGTAGAGAATGAACTGAGAAAGTACAGAAAAGAGGATGCATTTCAAGTGCATTCTTGGATTAAAAAAACTAAACTTAGTGGAAAATTAAATCAGTTACACTGATTTAACCTACAGTGTCTGGGAAAATGCTTAATTTTTAAAGAATGAGGTAGAAGAAATAGTGGTCAAAATTTTGACTTTGACACCTGTGATGTCAGATGAAGGGGGAGGCATCTCACAATACGATACTCTGTTAAACAGAATGAGACTCTTCCTTAGGTGAAATGGAACTGAAGCTCAATAAAATAGCCTTCACAGAATCAGGGAAATGCAATTTGGCAGAAATTTTATGTAAAAACTCCTAATGATATTCTACTATGCTCATAGACTGGTCCTAACCAAATTGTCATCACAGGGGCATCATTTAGCAACGGATGAGAGTAAAGGCAGAAACCCACAGCCAAACATTTGGCAGAGCTCAGCGAATTCCACAGAAGAGGCAGAGGAAAGATTGTGGGAGCCAGAGGATTGAGGGTACCACAAGAACACAGCCCACAGAATCAACTAAGCAGCAGTCAGGGGACTTATCACAGAGCCTGCAGGGGTCTGCACTAGGCACTCTGTATATATGTTATGGGCGTATATTGGTGTTCTTGTGAGACTCCTATCCCTAAGAGAGGGAATGTCTCTGACACTTTTACCTGTTCTTGGACCCTTTTTCTCCTATTGGATGGCTTTATCCAGCCTTGATATGAGGGTTTGTACCTAGTCTTATTGTAACTTGTCAATCTGTGTTCAGTTTATGTCCCTGGAAGGCCTGATCTTTTCTGAAGGGAAATAGAGGAGTGAAACTCGGAGAGAAGGATGTAGAAGAGGAACTGGAAGGAGTAGATGGAGGAGTAACTGCAATCAGGATATAATGTATGAGAGAGGAAAAAGGGGCATAAAACTCTTAGACATCATGTGACTGACATCAGGTCTGAGAAGAAAGAGGAGATCATTCTACAAGAATCCAATACATTGAACTGTAGACCTTGACCCTAAGCCATAGAGAAATCAATAGAAGCAAGATTTGAGTACTGATTGTATCTTATTTATTTTTTATCTACCTACCTACCTATTTATCTGTCTATCTACCTATCCATCTAGCTATCTATCCAGCTATCTATCTATCTATCTATCTATCTATCTATCTATCTATCTATCTATCTATCTATCTATCATCTATCATCCCTTCCTTTCACTCTTTCCAGTACCCTACCTCACCCCTGTTTCCAGTCCTCCATCTATGCCTCTTCTATGCCTTTTGTTTTAAGGAAAGGGCAAGTCTCCCAAAAGTATCAATCAAACATGGGTCATCAAATTCAAGTAAGACTAAACACCTCCCCATACCTTGCCCAACCCAGTATGAGCAGTAAGGTCAGAAAAGACAGCAAAAGAATCAGAGACATGTAGTGGTATTTCAATTGTATTCTAATAAATAATGACTGCCTGAAGATCTGGAAAGAGAACAGCTAGCTACTGACTCATACTTCCACCTCAGTCTGTAATGGAGATCATGCCTCCAGGAATCTCAGAATGAGACTATGTTGAGAGCTGTTTCCTCCCATTTTTATTAAAGGCATGCACTGCCTTGTTTCTGTGGCTTCTGGGATTAAAGGTGCATATCATTGTGGCTACAGAGATTAAAGGTGTGTGTTACCTTTACCTGGTCCGTGAAGCTGACCAGTGGGACTGTTCTACTCTCAGATCTTCAGGCGGTCTTTATTTATTAAAATACAATTGGAATGTCAGTGCAGAGACAGCTCCTGCTCCCCCTCTTAGGAGTCCCACAGAAGATCATGCTACAGAACTATAACACACATGCAGAGTGCCTAGGTCAGTCCTATGCAGGCTCCCTGGTAGTCTTTGTGAGGCCCTATGAACCCAGTCTGGTTGATTCTGTGAGTTTTCTTATGGTGTCCTTAAGCCCTGGGCTTGTATAATTCTTTCTCCCCATTTTCCGAAGATTTCCCCACCTCTGCCTAATGTTTGTCTATGGGTCTGCATCTCTTTCCATGAGTTGCTGGATGAAACCTCTCTGATGACAATTGAGATAGGCACCAATCTATGAATTCAGCAGAATATTATTAGGCATCATTATATTAACTTTTTTTTTCTCTAGTTTTTTTTCTTTTATCCTAAGTCTCTGGGTCATCCTGTCTGTGAGTCCTGGTGCTCCAAGCAGTACCAGGGGTAGGTTTACTCTCGTTGCATGGGTTTAGTGATAAAGCAGTCATTGGTTAGCCACTCCCTCAATCTCTAGGCCATCCTGACCCCAGCACATCCCATAGGCAGGACAGACTGTAGGTTGAAAGTAATGTGGTTGGGTTGTTGTCCCAATTCTTTTATGTGAGGTTTTGCTTGGTCACAGGAGTTGACAAGTTCAGGCTATATCTACTATTGCTAGGAGTCTTAGTTGGAGTCATCATTGCATATTCCTGGAGAGTTCTTTGATCCAGATTTCTATGTGACCCCCAAATAACCCCCCTTTATGGTAGTCTTTTTCAGTACGCTTCCCACAATTCCCCTACCAACCTGATTGTTCATGTTCCCATCCCCACCTGCTCACAGTTCACTCAGAAATCTGTTTCCTCTTCCCAGGCATCTGCTTTGAACTATCCATGTTACCTAGCCTCTCTGGATCTGTGAATTATAGCATAGTTATCCTTTATTTCAAACTAATATCATTTTATGAGTGAGTACATTCCATGTTTCTTTTTCAGGAACTTTTAATGGCTAATGCCTATTCAGGGTCTATGATGACTCTACAAATACTTAGTAGCTGATCTGCAAGATAGAAAAGGATGCATTACCTAAAACACATCTTTGAAGATTACCTGATCCTGATTTTGATGGCTAGTATTTATAGTCAACTTGATTGCATTTATAATCGTCTCTAATTGTGCCTATAAAGGTACTGCCAAAGAGCTTTAGCTCAAAAGAAAAGGTCCATTCTGAATGTGGGTGACAGTCATATTGGAGTAAGATCCTAGATTGGACAGAAAGGAGAAAGCAAGCTGAGCACAAGCATTCGTCTCTCTACAGATGCAATGTGACCAGGTAGTTTACATTCCTATCGACCATTCCTGTACTACCATGAAGAACAAGACTTTGGCCAGGCCGGTGGTGGTTCACACCCTTAATCCCAGAACTTGAGAGGCAGAGGCAGGCTGATCACTGTGAGTTCGAGGGCAGCCTCGTCTACAAGAGCTAGTTTCAGGACAGGCTCCAAAGCTACAAAAAAGCCCTGTAGTACTACTCAGCGGTAAAAAACAATGACATCTTGAATTTTGCATGCAAATGGATGGAAATAGAAAACACTATCCTGAGTGATGTAACCCAGACCCAAAAAGATGAACGTGGGATGTACTCATACATAATTGGTTTTCAGCCATAAATAAAGGACATCGAGCCTATAATTTGCGATCCTAGAGAAGCTAAATAAGAAGGTGAACCCAAAGACAAGCATATAGTTATCCTCCTGGATATCGGAAGTAGACAAGATTTCTGGGCAAAAATTGGGAACCGGGGGGTGAGGTGTGATTGGGGAAAGGGGAGATGGGGAGAGAAAAGTGAGAAGGGGAGGATGGGGAGAGCTTGGGGGAATGGGATGGTTGGGATAAAGGAAGGGTGGATATGGGAGCAGGGAAGTATATATCTTGATTAAAGGAGCCATTTAAGGATGGCAAGAGCCTTGACTCTAGAGGGGATCCCAGGGGTCCAGAGAGATGTCCCCAGCTAGGTCCTTGGGCAGCTGAGAAGAGAGAGCTTGAAATGGCCTGATCCTATAGCCATACTAATAAATATCTTGCATATCACCATAGAACCTTCATCTGGCGATGGATGGAGATAGAAACAGAGACTCACCTTGGAGCACTGGACTGAGCTCCTCAGGTCCAAATGAGGAGCAGAAGGAGGGAGAACAGGGGCAAGGAAATCAGGACCACAAGGGGTGCACCCACTCACTGAGACGGTGAGGCTGATCTAATGGGAGCTCACCAAGGCCAGCTGGACTGGGTCTGAAAAAGCATGGGATAAAACTGGACTCTCTGAACATGGCGGGCAATGAAGGCTGCTGAGAATCCAAGGACAATGGCACTGGGTTTTGATCCTACTGCATGTACTGGCTTTGTGGAAGCCTAGTCTGTTTGGATGCTCACCTTCCTAGACCTGGATGAAGTGAGGAGGACCTTGGACTTTCCACAGGCCAGGGAACCCTGACTGCTCTTCAGACTGGAGAGGGAGGGGTTGGAAAGTAGGGGTGGGAGAGGGAAAAGGGAGGCAGGGAGGAGGCAGAAATTTTTAATAAAAAAAAGAAAACCTGTCTCAAAAAACCAAAAAAGAAAAAAAAAGACCTCAAACTGTGATCCACAATAATGTTTTCTGCCTTAAGATGAAACACTCACTGTGTCGCAGAAGTGAGAAAAGTAACTAATACAATCCTTTACAACTACAAATCGCAGATCTCTGGATGTGGGCATTCCTAGCAATAGACATGTAAATATTGATAACAGTTCCCATTGCTTATCTATAATGGGAACAGATAGATGGTCTCCATTTATTTTTAATTTTATGATTCTCCACACAGGAAATGAATCTTAGGTGGGGGGAGGAGTAAGAGGAACAAGAACAAGAGGAGAGAGGGAACAGTGATTGGCAAAAAAAAAAAAAAAAGAATTTTTTTTTTTTAAAAAAGGAAGAAATCCTTTCTTTGGGTTTTCTTATGTGTTGATTATAACATCCTTCTCATTGATCCTCTCCTACAATTGATCATATCAATGGTCTTATAAAAGCAGTACTTATGCATATCTGCTCACTTTTCATTTTTCATCGGTCTAAGAGGATGGAAACCAGACACATTCCTCTCTAAAGCCATCACTT
The DNA here is from genome assembly GCF_037038515.1 of Microtus pennsylvanicus. Taxonomy (NCBI): domain Eukaryota; kingdom Metazoa; phylum Chordata; class Mammalia; order Rodentia; family Cricetidae; genus Microtus; species Microtus pennsylvanicus. The sequence goes on along the minus strand of NC_134586.1, from coordinate 69,522,760 downwards.
TGCAGAAAAGTAAACTGAATCCCAAATAATGGTTCTGGAATATTCCAAATATCTATTGACAGATTTGATAGTTAACCAAGTTACTTTCTCATGGTCACAGTCAGGTGGGTGAATTCAGGCATCTGTACAACAGTGTGCTCGGAGAGAGACCAGAGAGCACTCCTATCCTTTCATCAGTGAAGTAAATCTTCCAGGGTGGTGAGGTATTCATTTATATAGAAATTTAGCTCCGTAGGTAGAGAAGAGAAAATGGCAAGACCTGAGAATTAACTGACAGTCTGGGAGTCACTGGAAGCTAATAATTATGCTAGCTTCTCCTCCTGATTCCAAAGTGCAAACATGCTTTAAACAGATTGCCAGTTTCCCCAGGGAAGAGAGAAGGAAATGGCTGGATTAAAGTCAGAAAGCAGACAGCCAAAAAAATCTGGTATTCATCACCATCCCCATCAATGAATATTTATCGAGCTCCCACAGAGAACCTAGTATCAAGGCTCAGGAATTCTGAGAAGTAAATACAATTTAAGGCAGTAAAAGTTCTATCCAAGCCAGGCACATGGCAGGGGACAAGAACCTTAGATGCCAAAGGAAATAAAAGGGAGAGCCAGGAATATGCACATCTTCCTCAACTTTTAAAAATCAATCAATCAATCCTGCCCTAGTGCACAGCCAAGTCCCAATTTTGCCTCATTATTTAAAACTAAACTTTAAGTTAATTTTAAACATCAAACACTAAATTGACTTTAGTGTTTTCGAGAAACTTGCAACTCTTCGGTCAATGTAGTGATATTTTAGCTTGTATTGGAACAATGATAAAACTCATTGTTATGAAAGGTATTTGCCCATAAAGAAAAATAAGTTGCACTTTAGCACCCAACATTCATGCCTAAGCAAACGGGTATGGCTGTTGACACTTAGGTGCAAGATCTGTCTCTGTATGATAAGAATATGCTTGCTTAACCGGGCGGTGGTGGCGCATGCCTGTAATCCCAGCACTCAGGAGGCAGAGACAAGCAGATCTCTATGAGTTCGAGGCCAGCCTGGTCTACCAAGGGAGTTCCAGGACAGGCTCCAAAGCTATAGAAAAACCCTGTCTCGAAAAACCAAAAAAAAAAAAAAAAAAAAAAAAGAATATGCTTGCTTATAACATTACAGTCAGATGTGATCATTTGATTACTTTGTATGAAAATATATATCAAAACTTACATATTTTTATAAGACTATCAGTTATCTCATAAAAGAGCAGCCTGCATGGTCTTTCTCCCAGAAATGCCCAATACCATAAGGTAAATTCAGGGCTCTGTAAACAAAGTGAACAGTGCTTTCAAGATGATAAAATAAAGGATGGATTCTTTCTGTAGATGGGGACATAGCATTGCGGATCCAGATGGGCAAGTTAAGGATCCGTGGACCACCCCTAGAAAGGCAGGTTCATCTCCAGATAACATACGTTTCCTTTCTAGGATTCCTGTCCCTAGCACAATCTCTTATGGAAGATTGATGCCTTTAAACTCACTTTTGCTTAACTTTTCTCTTTCTCCCATCTTTTTCTGAACATACTTTTCTTAATGCTTTGGGCTTTACTCGCTTTCTAATGCTCTCCTTCTTGTCATGGGGCTACTTATTACTGCTGACTTCCATGCCAGCTCATCTCCAAAGCTTTGGCTTTTTTGTTTTCTTCCCCATTCACCTCCTTTGGACAGCTACACAGATTTATAGCATGCCTGCCTTGTGGTTTTTCATTTAAACGCTAATACAATTGTCCTCAGGCTCCCATGTGATCCTCTATTCAATTCACTCACTAATGAGACTAAGAGCCACAAAGGAGACTCTGATTTCCCCAGTACCTAAAGCACATGACCCCAGGACTCTCCCAAATTTTGGTCTTGTTCTGGATGCATTCTCCTAACAAGAGACAGACCTGCAGCCATCCTCCTTCTCCAGGCTTCTCTACTGCAGATCCTGCCTCAGCTAAATCTTATCATAATTGGAAAGTTCTTATTCTTCAACCCTCCTACATTTGCACTTGGACACAAAAAGGCCAGAGGAAAACGGAAGTTCATCTTTGGTAGTAATTCATGCTTGACACACCTATGTTCTCAGTAGAAGGACACAATCACATGAGGGATGAATAACTCACCACTCCTGCCATGTTGAGAGCAAGAGCTAGAGCTAGGGAGTGGAAATTAAAACATTATTCACTGGGTAAGTTCCTCAGGAAATGCTGTCCCAAGATGATATATGCACACTTGGAACTCGTTTTTAAATTTAGAAATGAAGAAATAAAGAACATATTGTCATTGTCTGGCTAGCACTGTCTTCCTATTCATTCTGCTACCATGACTCTGATGTATCTGATAGCAAACCTGGAAATCCCAGTCTGTGCCTCAAGTTATGTTTAGCCACACTTTATTGATACCTCATTTTTTAAAAAAAAATCAGTATTGATAGTGGAAAGTATGAAATAAAAGTTTATTTTAGTGTTTCCACTTTGGCAAGAGGGTCAAAGAATTCCAAAAGGGAAAAAAAAAATTCATCAGGCTTAGTCTGTCATCAGGATCCTAAATGAGATTACAGTTTACATAGAGGGCCAAGGATATACATATCTAAGCAGTCCCTGTCAATGGGACACAACATTGTCCCATCTCTGTCTGGGGTTCAGTCTCATATTGTAAAGTATTCTGACTGGTTGTTAGAACTGTGGAAAACATTCTTTCAAAATACAAGTCCCACACTGACTGGAAACTTTCCTTCTCCTGGCACAAGATTCCTGGGGTAATTATCATATCTTTGGAGTCCTTTGTTTAAGCATTTTAAGAATGAGAGACACAAGCATGTAGGTAGAGTTTTTTCTTTGGGACTGCTGGTTAGCTCTGTCCTACCAATTGGCTCCCAAATAACAACACAGTGACTTAATATATATTATAAACTTTCAGCTGATGGTTTAGGCTTATTACTAACTAGCTCTTCCAACTTAATTTAACACATATGTTCTTTGTGTTTTGCCATGTGACTTGGTACCTTATTTCAGTACCGTAGTGGCATTTCACTTGTATTTTAAGACATACAGATTCCGTGAAGGTCAGTAATTAAAACAGCCACACTGGCCAGTCTTACAGTCCAGGCAGCAATGACACATACCTTTCATCCCAGTATCCAGACAAATTTGCCATAGAAACCAGGTGGTGGTGGTGTACATCCTTAATCCCAAAACTAGAGGGATTATAAAACAGGAAAGGCAGTTCTCAGAAACAGACTCAGTCTGAAATTCTTAGAGTCAAGATCGACATTTTGGACTAAAATAGAAGTAAGAGCCAGTGCCTGGCTGTTCTGCTTTTTGGAACTTTAAGTTGAACCCCAATCTCTCTAAGTCTTATTAATCATGCTACACAGTATGCTTTGTACAAATACTGCTTCCTCTGTGTCTGCGTGGAGATTTCTGAGACTCTGCTCTTTTTCTTCCCAGCATTCTCTCTGCCAAGAAAATCCTGCCTAGCCATCAGCCAGTCAATTCTTTATTAACCAGTGAGAGTAATACATATTTATAGTATGCAAAAAGATTATTCCACAGCACAAGTGTCTCTTGAGAATATTTTCATCTCTGCCTATCCAGTTACAACTCCATCCTATTGTATGTATATTTCTCTAAGCCAAGGTTTCTTTATTACCAGAGAAATTTGGGGGACCTTAGATTGGATGCTCTATGTTACTTGGGAAACTGGGGTTTCCTTTGGGGATGGTTAGTCTTTTTAATAAAAGAGTTTCAAAATGGGGTCATAGGAAGATTGAGGACAGTTTTATTAAAGTTTGAGGGAATAACAACAGGGCAGCCATGCTGTAAACCTTGGTTAAGTGCCTGGGTGTGAGAGGTAGAGAAGACAAAGGGAGAAGAGAGCATGCCAGTTTAGTAAGCAGCTGTGAGGTAAAGTGAGGCCTGTGGCTTCAGAGAAGCTGAGTGAAAAAGCTGTGGAATCTAGTAAAGCCTTCCTGATGCAAAAGAAAAAAATATGCAAATAAGAAAAAATATAAAATATTCCTTTCTGTCTCAGAAATGTGGGCAATCCTGAACTACTACTGTGTTCTTTCTTCTAATCTCTGCATAATCAGCTGTGGATCTATTCTAGTTTAGTTCACTATTTTAGGTAACACTTTTCATTATTTTAGACTCTCTACATGTCATTTCTCTATTCCTTAAACTTGCTTTTTTTTTTTTAACCCAGGTGTTAATCTTAGTAGGATTGAGGAAGAAAATTTTACTAGCTATTTACATAATTATCCTGACTGGGAGGGAAGGGCCTGCTACGGTCAGTTTAGGTGTAGGGGTAGATACCTACCGTTCCAGTTGCACAGATCAATTGCCTATTTAAATGACATCACCTGAGTAAGGCAGATTCACCTTAAGCCTTGCTTAAGAAACTAGAGGAATAATTCTCTCTTTGATGAGACAATGTATATTTCCTTCCCAGAAACCCCAGCCCCTAGCACAGATGCTTTCAAAGCTACAGCCCAACCTGCTTTTCCAAATTCTTCAGCAATATGTCATTTTTTTTCTTTCTCTCTACTAAGCATGCTTTCCATAACACTTTGGGCTTGACTCTTTCTCTAAATTTTCCCTCTTTACCATGTGACCATTTTTGGATCATGTGGCTCACCTCATAGCTAACGAGAACAACATGACTTTGTTTCTTCCTCAGCTCTTCCCTCCTCCTTCAGGCTGCGGTCAAGATTTACATCTTGTCAGCTGTGGGGTCTCCCTTTTTAAACTCTAGTAAAATTATCCTTCAGCTTCTGTTTTAAGTATGGTCCTTGTCCAGGTCCCAGGACAAGGCTCACCGAGTACCTGTGACTCCTCCCAGCATTGCTCACCCCACCCTCTTACCCTGAACCTCTCCGATCCAAGGACTGCCCTTCAGTTTCACTTCCCTCCGCAGGCTATCTGTTTCCTATATAATTCAGCCCTTTTGGCAATATGCTTTCTTGGCTTCCCGGTCTTTAGTTCCTCTCTTAAACTCTCTCCTCCCTTTCTTTTCTTTTTTTTTCACTCTTGTCCTCTGCATCTTGCCTTGGTTCAGTCTGGGCTCTTCCAGAAGTCTCTAGTTAGTCTCTACTTTATATCTTACAAACACAAAAACAAACAGACAAACAAATCTTTTCGTCAGCCATACCTTAGAACCACTATTTCCTCATTTCCATTCACTCTTAAATTCTTTATTAATGAAACTAAGAAAGGTCTCTGACAGAAAACCCCAATTCCCAGGTCGTGGTAGGGGAAGTATATTGGTATCATCAACTGCTCCAGTTGTGTGGGTGTCCGTTTTTCATGAATAGCCACTCACTTCTGTATATATTCATGAAAACAATCAGGAAATATTTAGAGCAGAAATTGGAAAATCAAATACTTTCAGAAAATTGCCATAAAGTAATTAGAAGTGGCCAGATATACAAACAATAGAGTAGTTGGTTTCAATTCTACAGAAACCTTGGAATGGATGAGGGACAAATTCAAATACTGGTCAAACTCAGCTGCTTGGAGCACTAAGTCTTGGATTTGACCAAATATGCCTAATGAGTAGAGAAATACATTTCAGGCCCTACAAATTTTTAGCATTTAAGATCACGGGGCTATTGGAAGGTTCTTACGAGTTTTTGACAATGAGCCAGTGGAGAATTCCATTAATTCTCAACCAGTCTTAGTCAGTAGAAACTCTTGGAATTTTTGACCTAAGGAGTCTCAATACAAATAAAGCTCAACTGTACCACAAACCAAATTCTGTTGCCTCATAGACAGGTTTAATAAATTACGTTATTCAGGTGCTTTGCTCTCTTGAGTTCTTGTTCTAGTCAAATGTAGCCTCCCACCTAGAAAGTAACATTGTGTCACGAGGAGACAGTAAGGTGAGAAAGGGCAGAGAAAAAAGTGAAGAAGTTTACCTGTGCTTCAGCCTGCTCTTAGGTCTTAGGCTAATGGCTTGGAGATGGCCCCTTGGGTCCCAGGCTTGAGATGTCATCCCTGTTGGATTGTTCTGTCTGTGCTACTGTGTGTGTTCCTTGTTAAATGGAAGCCATTAAATGTTCCAAGCCTTGTTCTTTATAAAATATGCAAACTCAGGAAGCTATTAATGAAGCTAATGCAAAAACCCAGGGGTCCTAGCTCCAAGCTGTTATTTGGTTCAGTAGTTAAAGTCAGGTAAAATGTCAACTTGAATTTTTCCACCCAAATATTTATTTCTAACAAATAAGAATGTTAGATCTCCTTCAGTAGAATGAAAGGGGGAAAAACAGTTATATGGTATGAAGGAAGAATTTTTCTTACCATCTTTCAACTGTGTCATTATGTATGTTTTTTAGTTTATTTTTTTCATGTGCAAAATTAGAGAAACATGATTTTCAAGGATTGAGAAAAAAAAGAAAACATGAGAAGCTAGCCAAATCTTTTCTCCTCTACTCACCTTTAAAACCAAGAAATTGTTCTTCAGTTCTTTCAGGGTCAAAACAGTTTTAAAAGGATTTCTGCTGGTAATGTAGTTCAGTTTGGAAAGTGGTGACCTAGCATGCGGGAAGGTAGATGAGAGCAGTCACGTTTGGGAGATCCAAATCTGATTAAGAAACCCTGCATCAGTGAAAAGCCTAGAAGACTGATTAAAAATGATTCCCGAGATCAACTATGGATCATAAACCTTCACTGCACTCCACAGAGATCTCAAAACCTCTACAGACATGAAAAAAAAAAGAATGCACACACCTCCTCATGCATACTGCACACACACACACACACACAAATGGAAAAGTAAATGAAAAAGAACGGAAGGAAGGAAAGAAGAACAGAAGAGAAAGAAAAGAAGGCACTATCTCAAAAAGCTCCTCAGCATGTGGTGTGTAGCTTTCAATGGGTTATCACTAATAATTAGAGGAATGCCCTGAAGACAGAATATAATGTCCTACTGTGGGGACTAAGTTATAAAAACAGAAAAATCTAATAAAGACTCAAAAAAGCACATTTTATCTATGAACAATACAGCCAAAAAGTCAATGTTATTTCAGAATTAGGTACAAAGAGGAGCGTGGAATGGTGTAGATATTGAAAGAGCAAGCACAAACAAGAAATTCAAACAAAGCCAATGACTAAAGCCTCCATTCAAATGAAGCCTTTGGGGAACAGCTTTCAGATAAGGATTTGGTGGTGGAAGTCTAAAGATTTTTATGGAATCACTGGAGAAAGGTCAATAAAGGCTTAGTCTTGTTCCAATTATGGTTCACCACTCAAATTAGTAGATGCTTTCAGACATGTGGGATAGATATAGAGGCAAAAAGATTAGGTAGAAATTCAATGGTGTTTGAATATGTCATCGGGGTTAAGCAATGAAGGTGCCATCAAAGAATTCCATCCAAGATTTTCCAAGTTCACTGTGGAGAATTAGTAGTCTTTAAGGATCAATCAGAGTTCATAATTCTTAGGAGTTATTTTCCAATTTTTAGTAGCTTGAGAATATTTCTGAAATTGGAGGTAGTCTTCTCTTCAATTTTTCTTTCTTTCTGCAAAGCAAATATGTGAATATGAATATAGAATCAATGATGAACATCTGGTATTCAAGCTAGGACTGCCATTATAGGACTTCTTATTGTGGAGGTTTTGTATCAGCCTGGCCAGATAATATCTCCAAACACATCTTTCTTCCTTCACACCTTACTTACCTTTACAGATCACACTGTGCTATCTTAAGACTTTTCTTGAGTAAACCTAATCCTTACCCCATTATGCTCAAACAGGTTTCCTGCAACACTAAACACAGTATTCTGCCTTCACATATTTTTTGAAAGAAAACGGTGAATCATCAATTGTTTTATAAAACTTCTGAACATAGATAGAGTAAATGTGTTTAACTTAGAGACAAATATGTTTACCCCAAATCTCCTAGAGGCCTTGAGGCAACAAGATTGATGTATACAGAGCAATGTATAGAAACAATTATACTTATCCACAGAGAACTTCTGAGAGATTTCATTTCCCTTTTATGGAAGAAAGGAAATACTCTGCTCTAAAAGTATGTGATCTCTGTAGACTCAGTTCAGAGACTGCTATTCAGGCATACAAGGCAACTGGCAACAAGTCTATAAAAATTGACTTTCAGACTTGTTCTTTTGTTTTCTTTCATCTATTTACCATTTAAACACAAATGGAAAAGTATTATTATTGTTTTATCATGTACAATTCTATTGCTGCAAAAAGACATTGTGACCACAGAAACATTCATTCAGTAACTGGTAGAAGCAGATCCACAGATCCACAGTGTTAGAGACAGTGGCCTCACCCCAGTCCCTGGCACCCATTTTTGGAATACTGGGCAGGAACTCTATTTCAAGACTCTCCCCTGGGAGTTGCCTTAGTCCAAACTTATCTCTAAGAAAACCCACCAAATGGTGACCCCTCCCTAGGTAAGGTCAAGACCACCCCCACAGGCTACTTAAACTTTCCCCCAGAGAATGTACACGTGATATCCGGGTTGCTCGGCGTCTTCCCTTTCCTCTCTTTCCCTCTCCATGCTTTCCGGCTGCCACCCAGGAGCATTGAATGATGGTTTAATTTGGTCTAATTGGAATTATTTTCATCGGCAGAGAGGCTCTTCTAAGAAATATTCCTATCACACAACCAAGCAGTAGGCAAAGCTACAAAAGTCAAGGTAAAGAGAGAGAGGAGGAAATATGTGAGCAAGGGTGTCAAGATGATGATGGGGAAATGCACAGAGACTGCTGACCTTAGCGCATGAGAGCTCACAGACCCTGGACCGACAGCTAGGGAGCCGGTATGGGATTGAACTAGGTCCTCTGCATGTGAGTGCCAGTTGTAGAGCTTGTTCTGTTTGTGAGGCCCCTAGCACTGGTACCAGGATCTGTCCCTGGCACATGAGTTGGCTTTTTGGAACCTAGTCCTTATAGTAGGATGACTAGCCCAGCCTTGATGCAGGGGGAGGAAACTGGTCTTGCTTCATCTTGATATGTCATGATTTGTTGACCTTTTCTGAGGAGTGGATGGTAGGGGTAGAAAGGCGGTGAGGGGGAGGCAACAGAAGGAGAAAAGAGAGGGGAAACTGTGGTTGGTATGCAAATAAATTTTAAAAATTAATAAAAACAAACTCAAAAAGCATTTAATTTGGGGCTTGTTTCCCATTTCAGAAACTTGATCCATCATCATCATGGTCAGGGAGGACATGATTTCAGGCATGGAAGACGTAGTACTAGAAAAGTAGTTGAAAGCTGTATCCTAAACCACAGTTACAGAAAAAGAAAGAAGGGGTGGGACAACCTGGACCTAGCATGCGTTTTTGAAACCTCAAAGCCTACCACAAGTGACATCCTTCCTCTAACAAGGTTATACCTCACATTCCTTCAAATCCTTTCATAGTTTCACTACCTGGTGAATAAACATCCAAATATATGAGCCTCTGGGGTCATTTTTATTCAAATCACAACAAGCAAGACAGTGCTAGTTACAGATATCTTTGTTAACATCTTTCTATTAATCCCCCATTTAAATTTTTTTTCAGTGATTGATGTTTACTTAATGTCATACATCAAAATATATAGGGGAAAGAGAATCTATTTTTTAAGGATATTTGAAACTACATATGATAAAATCAAAAAAAAAATAATCATCATAACATTTTCTGAAGGTCCTGTAGTTAACATATCAGATACAATTAAATAGAGCTGACAGAGTTACTGAACAAATATATTAGCAGCATGGGTGTTGATAATTGATAGTAGACTAAGATATTGGATACTTATCACAGCAGTTAGAGGAGATAAACAACTTTTAATGGAATCTTTATTCAGACTTGAAATTGAATCTCAGAAGCAAAGGAAAAGACAGAACAATACCCTGGAAAGATACCCAGGAACCGAACCATAGCAGGTGGTCTTTGATAGGTTTAAGCTCACATTTGACATGCAAGCTTTTTCCAGAACTTTGTCAAGAACACCTCCATGCTTGCTCTGAATTTTATTAATCTATTCTCCAATCTAGTCAACTGTATGTAGCCCTAAGGAGGTCTGAATCTATGAGCAAGGCTCTCCCTCCCTAAATGGCAAGAATTACATCACCATCAACAACAAAACAAACAAGAGGGAATTGCTGACTTCTAAATTTAAAATGTACAGAAATAGAAAACACTATCCTGAGTGAGGTAACCCAGACCCAAAAAGAGGAACATGGAATGTACTCACTCATAATGGTTTTTAGCCATAAATAAAGGACATTGAGCCTATAATTCGTGATGTTAGAGAAGCTAAATAAGAAGGTGAACCCAAAGAAAAACATATAGTTATCCTCCTGGATATTAACCTTCATCAGGCGTTGAAAGGAGACAGGGACGGTGTTCCACATTGGAGCACCGGACTGAAACCCCAAGGCCCAAATCAGGAGCAGAAGGAGAGAGAGCACGAGCAAGGAACTCAGGACCGCAAGGGGTGCACCCACACACTGAGACAATGGGGATGTTCTAGCGGGAACTCACCAAGGCCAGCTGGACTGGGTCTGAAAAAGCCTGGGATAAAACCGGACTCGCTGAACATAGCGGACAATGAGGACTGCTGAGAACTCAAGAACAACTGCACTGGGTTTTGATCGTACTGCATGTACTGGCTTTGTGGGAGCCTAGGCTGTTTGGATGTTCACCTTACTAGACCTGGAAGGAGGTGGGAGGTCCTTGGACTCCCCACAGGGCAGCGAACGCTGACTGATCTTAGCTGACTGATCTTCGGGGTGATGAGAGAGGGGGAGTTGATTGGGGGAGGGAGGGGGAGGGAAATGGGAGGCGGTGGCGGGGAGGAGGCAGAAATCTATAATAAAATAAATAAATAGCATATGATGATGTATACTGCCCCTGTAGACAGTAATTCTAACTAATATATTAATTATAATCCCATAACTAAAACCAAAGAATGGCTAAGGAGATGTTTCACTTGATAAAAGTGATTTTTTGACAAATATGACAAATATGGAGACCTAAATTTGATTCTCAGTAACACTTAAAAATCTCAGTGTAGCTTTGAGCCTCTTCCTCTCCAGGGTGGTGGAGGATAGCCAGAGGAAGATGACTGGATCCTGTTTCCTACTCCTCTAGCTGAAACATTGAACTCCAGGATTAGTGGAGCCCTTATTTTGTGGGAATAATGCAAAAAAAAATATTTAAAAAAAGATACCTAAATTCTTTCTCTGACCTATATTTATATGTACATATGCTATACACACATTTAATACACAAAATTAAAATTGTGATTGCATACTCAAAATAAAAGTCTACTGTATTATATGGATCAAGTCATTTCTGGAAAGAAAAAGGTGAGTGTATAAATCAGGGATCTTTAGGATAACAGAAATTTAAGAATGAATATGAATCTCTCTCTCTCTCTCTCTCTCTCTCTCTCTCTATATATATATATATATATATATATATATATATATATATATATATATATATATATATATATATTAGAATGACTTACTAACTATAGCCCAACTAACAATGACTGGTTATGACCAGAAAGTCTAAGAATTTAAGTTGCTCTTTCAACAACACTGAATGTCTCAGCTGGTCTTCAATAGACCCCAGATTCCCTAAGAAGTAGGCTCTAATACCAGTAAAAGAATGGACTTGCTAGTTAGGCAAAAGGAAGCAGGTAAAGAGCAAAAGCTTCCTTCTTCCGTATCCTTTTTTTTTTTTTAAATATTTATTTAGTTATTTTGTATACATTATTTTGTGTATGCCTGCAAGCCAGAAGAGGGCACCAGACCCCATTACAGATGGTTGTGAGCCACCATGTGGTTGCTGGGAATTGAACTCAGGACCTTTGGGAGAACAGGTAATGCTCTTAACCTCTGAGCCATCTCTCCAGCCCCCTTCTTCCGTGTCCTTAATAGTATTCCTTATTAAAGGTGTGTCTTCCTGTCTCAAAGGCCCAGATTAGAAGTTCATCCATCCACTTCAAACCTAGAAAAAAAAAACCACCTCAGAGTTGTGCTCTCCATTCCAGATGTACTCAAACTGGCAGCAAAGAGTTGCCATTACAGTGAGCCATTAATTGTTGTTGATTAATTACTACTCTGAGTAACAACAAAAGAACCCATACTAAAAAACTGGCCCAGGCATACATAACCAGACTCTCTGGAATGCATTTTTTTTTGTAAAATGCAAGGTGCTTTCTTTTGAATGCTTGCAGATTCTATGAGTGAAAGGCTTATCCTAAAATCTGAGATGAACACATATAAGTGCACAACTGGAGCCCCTCTAAAAATAGAGAAAAGTCTCATTGCTCTATATTGTTCATTTCATTGTAAAAAAAATGTATAAATTACTCTGTGTGAGACAAAGAGATATGTAGTCAGTGTTGAACAGCAACCACAAAAATCCTACTAGCAAATTCAAATTCAATATGAATAAAATTCAGTCACTGATTATTTTTCTCCTCTAGACACAGGGTTAGGAATACATCTTTAGGCAAGGCTAAAGTTGCTCAAGGTGAGAGAATCAGTGTGATCATGTTTTCCTGAGAAGAGAGAAGTAATCAGCACACACAAAACAATATTCTTTGTGACAATTTTAGCACTCACCAAAGCACTGCAACTGGAACTACAAACATTTTATTCTATTATTTTATCCTTTTACCATGTTGAAAAGTTCTTCACATTTCTCCTTAAATCAAATATCAGAGTATTTATGGTTGAGATGAGATCACCTTTGGTCTCTTCCCTGATTCTCACTTAGCCTGACAACAACTGTATGGCTGGTTATGGATTTTTTTGTCTTATCAATTTAGACTTTTCATGTTTCTGTCAGACCATTTCTGAATTCTTTTGAATTCCTTAACTTGCATTCATTCTATTAAACACATATGTGTAAGTATAGAGAGATTTACCATGTACTATGTGCTGTGTGATTTGAGAGTTAACGTAAGTAATTATGATTGGAATAAAAGAACCTGCATACCTGCATTCTCCTCTCTTGGGTCAGACTATCTGGTATGTGGGTTTATCTAGCATATTATCTTCATATACAGGATTGGACCTTGTGAACTTATTGTTATTCAATAAATTCTAACATTGTGAAAAGACACAACCCATACTCATCCCTGTTTATGTATATTATGTGATGTAGGGCTCACACAAATATGTAAGTAAGTTGTTTATTCAACCTGTAGAAACATAATTTTTTCATAAATTAGGATCCAACCTTACATAATTGCCTAGCTTGTAAGGAAAAGGATTAATTTTTTCAAGTGTGTGTGTGTGTGTGTGTGTGTGTGTGTGTGATGTGTGGCTTCTCAAAATTGAGTTTCCACAAAATCAATTTTTTACATTCAAATGAGAAACCAGAGTTTGTTTCACATGCATGAAAATTACTTTATCCCCGTGAGTCTCTGATTTTATTTCTATTCACTGTATAAGATAATATGGTCCTTAGCAAAAATACGTACACACATACACATATAGAGGGAGAGGGAGAGAGAGGGGGAGAGAGAGAAATGGGCCGATACAGGCAAACTACTTCTGTGTTCTGCATTTCTCTGGATAATTTCATGTTAATTCTTCCATCAAGAAAGCCTTGACTATCCAAACACATGAACTAGATAGGCAGCAGATATATTGTATCTGTGACTCCTTACACAGCCAACTTCAGCTTTTGATGAAGACTGTGTATTGACAAGACTTTATCTAGCAGTGAATCAGGTAAGAGGGTGGAGAATAAATTATATTTTGAGCCCATCTGCCTACACTAGGATTTCTTTACTGGTTAGTTTCTTTCTGGAGGCCCCCATTTTAGGAGACAGTGCTTTGTCTGAACAATATCACAAACTGATTGTGGCCAACCTTCTTTCCTCTTCTTTATTATTTCCTATAGGCATTGATCTCCAATGAACTTCTTGTACTCTAAATCCATCTGAAAGTAAGTTCCAACAGTCTTCACATAAAATGTAGTAACTGTCTGACAAAGTCTTAGTTCCTACCCAATAATTATTCAAACACGTTATATCTTCTTCAACAAACACACTCTTTAATTAAATATTACATAGAATTTCCTAAACCCACTTTGGGCAAGATAGAGTGGTGTCTCTTCAGAGAATTTTATGAAAGCTACAGGCCATATAAATAGGTACAGCTATAAAATAGAGTATCAAAAAAACTACACATAAAAACAAAAGATAATATGCCTCGTTAAGGGCACAGGAGCATCATGTTTGAAAGTTATAAAACCATTCTTTGCAAGAAAATCTCAATTTGTGCTGCTTTAAATCATGTATAAGCTGAACATTACTTTGATACTGTCTTCAGGGTTTATACTACATTTTTTTTTTAATACCGAGTTGCTGCTCAAAACATTTCAATGGCTCCTGGTTATACACATAGAGACCCACCTTTGTTTTTCCAATCTCCAATTGACCTTTTATACACTGGCAGTCAATCTGCCCTGTCTCTCGCACCCTCCACGTTGTTCTCCAGGTCTCCTTGAATACCTTACCAGCCTTCTTATATTTTGAATTACACAATTCCCAAATTTTCAGTTTATATGGATATTTCTTTGTGCAATATAGTTCAAACTACCCCTCCCACACTCTACTAATACCCATTATTTTGAAGGTTTTGATGTAATCTTCCTTCCTCCTATGATTTACCCAGAATTTACACAACAATCTGATATTTTTCCAGGTTAATTCTGTCTTTGTTTATTTTTTTAAGGTTAAGAGAAAGGCACCTCACCCCCACATTCAGTTTCACAGATGGGTTATACTTTATTTATTTTTTCTAGTGTTTATTATTTTCACATTCCCCAGGGGCAGAATTTTATGAAGAAGATATTGAAGCCTATTAGCTTCTTAGCATCAAATAACAAATAAAATACTTTCTGTTTCTTCTACTAGTTTTCCTTGTTGAAATTTTCCAAGGAGTATCAGTTATGAGATGATTTTTCTCAACACAAGCACCTCATGGGAAAATAATTTTATTATAATGGTGATATTACCATACATAAATGCATGTATGTTATTGCATTATGCCTCGTTGGGTTTTATATTTACATGCAAGAAATTGATATTTACTTATTACAAGGCTGGAATGTCACTTCAAGGTTTTCCAATGACACAAAAGAAGTTCTAGAAAGAAGAAGCTTAGGCATGCTCAGATCCACCCTTCCCACCTATAGTAAACTCATGGCATGATTGCTTAAAACTAGCTTCATTTATTTAATATTCCATACTAGGAGGGAAATTAGTGGGATCAATATTTAAAACTCATTGATAGTGAGGTTATCATATTTTCATTCAAATACAGATTTTAGGAAATGTTTAAAGCAAAGAGAAAATTAGAGCATTGGATAGAAGAAGAAGAGGTAAGGGAGAAAGAAGGGAAAGAGAGATGGAAAGTGAAATAAACAAAGGAAAGGGAAGGAAAGTTCTGGATGTAAAAGTGGAAAAAATAAAATTAACAAAAGTATTGATCAGTGTAATTTATTTTCTGGTGTTAACTTGATGATTATTTTTGAAAATACAAAATATCTCTATTATCTATCAATCTAATTCTACTTCTAACAATGAAGTGTCAAGAAATAATCTTTGACTAAGAATGGCCAGAAAATACACAGACACACACACACAGACACACACACACAGACACACACACACACACACACACACACACACACTCACATTAGGAGTGACTGGGGAATGGACCACATCAAAATCTGTATCAGAGAAGGCAAGGAAAATAATTCTTTCAGTCTGGGTAATAGGCAAATGTAGAAGGAACATTTGTGATTGAGAAATTAGGTTGTTAAATTGGTTTGGATAATTACAGGGGTTAAAGAAACTGCAGTTAAAGAGGGACCAATAAATTGAGTTTTCAGTGGGGCTGATGAGAAAAGAGAACAGTTCTGATTAGAGCGAACACATTCTTGTATAATCTTTGTTCAATGAATTAAAGATGAAGAGTTCCTTCCATATTTTTTTCAATTATACCATGGGGATTTAGAATTTAGAAGACTATCTCAGACCATTTTAGGGTAAGACAACCATTTGTCCACTTATGTATGTCATGTCCCAGAAATATGGGAAGAGTTACAAAATGCCATCTAAAGGACTGGATTTCTATATATGAACTCAGTTAGCTATCACTTTCATTAAATATTTGTAGCATCCCTGTCTTGGTCACAGTTCTTCTGCTGTGAAGAAAAACCAGGACCATAGCAACTCTTATAATGAGAGCATTTAATTGGAGCTTCCTTACAGTTTTATAGGTTTAGTCTATTATCATCATGGCATGAAGCATTGGGGCACACAGGTAGATGTGGTGCTGAAGAAGAAACTCAGACTTGTACAACTGGACCTACAGACATCAGGAAGAATGAGGCACTAGGCCAACCATAGACATTTGAATCCTCAAAACTCATCTCCAGTGGCACACTTGCTCCAACAAGGCCACATTTTCTCATCCTTCTCAAGTTGTAGTTTAACTGACTACTTTTTCTGGTACTTCTGGGATCTTTGCAACTGCTTTATACATCCTATAATTTTTAGAGGATAGTATCTCATAAGATCCTGAACATTTTTCTTCTTAATTTTGGTTCTGCAATGCAGTTAAGCTTTACTGCTTTTCTATTTTAAGAGTTATTGGGAACGAGTCTAATCATATTAACCTGTTCTTAGTTGAGACTCTGAGCACCATTGACACAGATTTTCTTAAGGTGTGTATTTGAAACATACCATATTCTTGCATATTAGAATAACAGTATTCTAATCACTGTTATTAGTTTGGGTCATTCCTTCCTGAGCCTCGGGTTGTATCCTTGCATGTGCTCCATCTGCACTCCGTGGAGTCTCATTTAATGCTAGAGCTCAGAACACACCCACTGAGCATTTTCAAGACAATGACCTGTGGCAAATGAGGACCTCACCTCATTTGCTTTTCTTTATTCTCTTTCATTACCTGGTGCTTAGTACTTTGAAATTCTTTTTTTCTAACATAGAATCTGTATGATTGTTTCATGAAAGAATAAATCTTGTCTTTCCCCTTATGTCTGAGAAGAAAATAAATGTCCATTTACCAATGTCAGCGTAGGGTTATAGAGTAGTGGGGAAATAACAATCTTTTAAATAAATCATGTTACATTAATTTATATTTTATCATGCTTTATGCAATATAAACAAAGTAAATCTAGATTTTAGGTCTAAAAAAATCAAAGAAGTACCAACAAATTTACACAATATAACAGAGGAGAAAAATATTTATAAACTTCAGCAAGTAAACTACTTTCACTGTCACACAAAAATGTTGAACAATAAAATAAAATATTGATGCTTCAACTACTTTGAGATCATAATTTTTTTCTGTAACTTTCTTTCAACTTTAAGTATTCTTTGAAAACTTTATACTTGTGTACAATTTATCTTAATCATAATACCCTTCCTGTTTGTTAGCCTACTAAATACAATTAGTGTTGCCCAGAGACACATGAATAGGAAATAATTCACTAGGGCACGGACAAACCCACACATAGTCACTCCTATAAAAAAAAAAAACAGTTATTCTGTCCCCCACAATCCAAAGAATCATTTGCCAATGGTTTATTCCATAGGAGGACCAACTCACCACTTCATGCTTAATTTTTTTACTGGCTTCGTCTTATACAGAATATCACAGATGCTGTGAGTTCACATTTTCTACAGCCCACGGTAACCTGGGAATGGAGTCTTACTAAGTAATTATCTGTATCTGGTTGGCTTGTGGGCTTATCCCTGGAAGACTGTCTTGGTCTTTAGTTGAAATGGAAAGGACTTACCCTAAATGTGGGTGTCACAATATCTTTGGCTATGTCCTAAACTTTGTAAATAAAAGAAAACCTGTTAAGTACAAGCCAGCAGGAGGCCTCTGTTTATTTCTCTCTTGACACAGAATGTTCAGGTTCCTACATTGACTTCCACAAATTTAAATTAGTATGATGAAAAAAATCCCTCTCTCCTAAAAGTTTTGTATTTATTTATTTATGTATTTATTTATTTAATGTTATATTTTTCACTACAACAGAAATGAAAACATAACAGTTATAGGTACACAGGAAGGCGGCTTGTTGCTATGGTGAACTAGACCATGTTGGGTTTTCTTGGAGGGAGGATTATAGAGAATGCAGACCTTCCAACTGGAAAAGCCAGTGAATGCTGTTGGAAGAGTTTAATTGGCCATTTTAGTAAAAGCTAGACATAGACAATTCAGGCCCAGGTCAGGTTTCACAGGGCAGAAGAACTTCTGTCTTAGTTTAATTTTTTTTTGAAGAGACACTGTCCACGACATATCTTATAAAGAAAACATTTAATTGAGGTGTCATACTTACAGTTTCAGAGTTTCATTCCATTATCATCATGACAGAGAGCATTTTGGTGTCATAATATTTATTAGTTATTCCAAAATTTCATACATATGTATAATATATTCTGATCATATTCACCTTTCCTACTCTTCATAATTTTACCCAAATTTATACTACATGCCCAAACCACCTCTTATTCTCATGTACTTTTTAAAAAATGAATATTATTTGTGCTGCATATGTACATATGGGTATGGTGCAGTGTGGTAGAGCATGCTCCACCAACAGGCAATCACATCCTTACAAGACATTTTCTCCCCCAGAAGTTATAAACTGTTACTAGATTTAACCAGATATTAGCTTGTACATAAAATAATAGATTAGGGAGAAGCCAAACGTTAGCTTTCAGGAAAAACAGTATTAGGTGAAATAATCAGAGAAAGATGAAGTAGATATGAAGTGAGTGGATAAGAACTCATGAACTTAACTGCTTCAAGGAAAGAATTGAGGTGATTTCTGATCAGAGACAAGTGTGAACAATATGTAACTATTCTGAATTGGAAAGCATGTAAACAAATTATTTAATTTTTGCTTTTGTTTATCCACTTGCTTCAAATCTACTTCATTTAAGTAATAAATGGACATGATCCTTTCTCTACGAATCCTCAGACTGAATTTTGTTCAGTCCTGTCTCTTCTCACCTTATTATATTTCTCTCTTTACCCAGCCATATCCCTTCTTGTCTCTACCTCCATATTGCTGGGATTAAAGGCGTGGGACTCCCAAGTACTGGGATTAAAGGTGTGAGGCACCACACAACCACCTGACTGTTTTTCTTTTAGACTGGATCAATCTGGTGTAGCTCAGGGAGGCCTTGAACTCACAAAGATCCACCTGCCTTTGCCTCTTGAGGGCTGGGATTAAATGTGTGTGCCACCAATGCCTGGCCTCTATGATTAACTAGTGCAGCTAGTTCCATACTCTGATCTTCAGGAAAGCCTTATTTGTTCTAACAAAACCAAAAAATTACCACAGTTGCTGTAGAAAAATTGCCTAGAGGAAAAGAGATTGTAAGCAGGACGATTGTGGAGAAGGAGATGAGGGCAGGTCTCTCCTGTATTCTTATTCCCTGCGTTCTCATAGTACAGAATTTTAGGTCCTGCCCTCTCCTGTGGATCTTTATTAAGTAAATTACACATTAAGTTAGTGTTCCTTAAGTTCTCCATGAGTTTATATAGTTCGTTTGCCAACTAAACTTGCAAATTCTAGAATAGACAATCACAGTTCCTTATGTTTTGAAGACATTAAGTTTTAGTTATTAAAATACCAAGGCCTAGAAATAGGGCAATATATGTTAAAATTGTGAGTCTATACATTCCCATATAAAGTATATCAGAAGTCACTTCAGTCATTTCAACCTTCCAAAGTTTATTAACTTGCTTATCAACTATAAAAATGGGTGTTAGGCAGTACCATTTTTCTTGTAGATGTCGATGGTAGTATTAATAACTCTACTTATGTCATGTTTGAGGTTGAAATGAATTACTGGCGCACCTTTTCTATAAGTTCAGGGTAATTAAATGAATTTTAATGCGATATTTCACAAATACTTGAGTTCCCTTAGCATAACTAAAATAATATTTTAATTTGTAGTATCTGCAAAGATATAAAAAATTATACAACAAGAATGTAGCCATTCAACTATAGAGAAATTGTTTTATTAAGTGTGGTTTTAATCACTTAATGTAATTGTGTAATGATTATAATTATAATTAAATTATATTATTATTAATATAATATAATTAATATAATGTAGGCAGTCATTAAAAACCACATATTTATAGGCTATATAACCACACAGTCAAGAGTTCAAATTATTGAGTCAAGAGAATAAACTAAAGTACAAAATTTTTTAACATGTTATTTTAATGGGTTTTTAAAACTAGAATGCAAAAACATGTTCGGACTCCATTCAAGCAATAATTTTGTGTGAAAGGTTATTATTTTTAATAGTTTTTCTATTAACAAACTGATTTCATGTTAAATTTCCACTGAAAGCATCTACATAAAATGCATTAATGTTATCTTTGCATATAACATGGAATTAATTATGTTAGAAACTAGGTCCCCCATATCCTCAGCCTAGTTTGTCAACATTACAAATTATTTTCACTTTTCATTTGAACGTAGTCAATTAATTCTAGAGTAAACTTTTTTTTTTTTTTTTTTTTTTTTTTTTTTTTTTTTTTTTTTTTTTTTTTTTTGGTTTTTCGAGACAGGGTTTCTCTGTGGTTTTGGAGCCTGTCCTGGAACTAGCTCTTGTAGACCAGGCTGGTCTCGAACTCACAGAGATCCGCCTGCCTCTGCCTCCCAAGTGCTGGGATTAAAGGCGTGCGCCACCACCGCCCGGCTAGAGTAAACTTTAAGTTGCATATATAGGTGCTATTGTGTTGAGAATAATAAAAGAAAACATTTACTTAAGTAAAGAGCACAGAATACCTGTGAAGTCTACAGAGTACCGTGTACCTATTTGAAATGCCATGAATAGCAGACGTGTAAACTTCTTTCTTTGTCTACCATTTCAACTCACTAATTAGAATTCTTGCTGACATATGTTCTCATTGAGGACCACATGTTCATTGTCTATATTCCCACGATGGATGGTGGCAAGGAGCTTTTTGTTTGCCACTCCAGTGTCAGGAGCAAAGGAACACTGCCTTCTGCATAGGTTCCAGGTGTGATAGAAAGTCAAAATTAGCCAACCAAATATAGGATAATTAGAGAAAATTGGAAAGTAGGCATCCTTTAAGGGAAACGAGTCAAAGATACATTAATTAAGCATGGGGTTTTGTCATTTTTATTCAAATATTTCTGCAATATTTAAACTCCACGTATAAGAATTTAAAAAGGTGCATTTTACATAAGAAATGAAAAGAGAGAGAAGTTGTTTTGGTTCTTTTTTCTTTCCATTCATCCAACAGAAGCTACTAAGGAACAGAATGTTAAGGATTGCTAGTTATACTATAGCATTAATGAATAAGCATTAATGAATAATGACTAGAGTTCCTTTTTAATTCATTTGTTTGGTACCTTGTATATGTCAGTATTCCCTTATCTTGCAACCATGCTTCATGAATAATCACTAGGATATTTTTTGAATGTTATTTTCTAAAGTCATAGAATTATGCTTAATCACAAAGTAAATCCAAGGTATGACTCATCTCCTGCTCAGCTACTGATGTCTGTGAATGGTCACTGAAAGGGAAAAGACTCTAAATCAGGTGGGAAGCATTGGGTTAGGAAATTGTTTAACTATTTTGAGTGTACTTAAAATGTCCTCAGAATTTTTACTAACATCCATCTTGAAGTCCTACAAGAAATTATTCCAGGCAAATGTTATATATGATTGACCACTTGAGTACAGATAAACAATTTTATACATCAGCTTCAATTTTTGAAATAGTACTGACTTTCATTTGAAGTTTTAAAAATATTATATTTAGTTGTCTATTAACTAATTTATTTTTCTGAAAGTATAGAAGCATGCATGCCTACAAACCATTGCACATGTGTGGAGACCAAAAGACAAGGTGCAGGAGTTTGCTCCTCCACCACATGGCTTTCTAGGAGCAGACAGGTCATTTGAGTTGATGACAAACACCTTTACCCTTTAGGCTGTTTTATCAGATTTTATTTGAGATTGTGTGTGTGTGTGTGTGTGTGTGTGTGTGTGTGTGTGTGTGTGTGGTAGTATAGTGTAGTGAATGTGTGTCCAGGTGTTTGAGTGGAGATCCTAAATTGGCTTATGGTGCCTCAATAATAGCTCTTTGTCATATCTTTTGAAATTGGTTCTTTTGCTGAATACTTGAATTTGGCTAAACTGACTGGCCAAGAAGACCTTAGGAACCATCTTTCTGTGCCTTTTCCCTAGCTCTGTGGCTACAGGCATGAACCCCCAGCACTTCCTTTTAGATAGGTGCCAGCAATTTGCATTCAGATCTTCATTCTAGTATAGGATGCCCTTCACTCACCGAGTGACCTCCCCAGCTGCCATTTTTTAAGTTTTCACAAACGTAAGCATCTGCATATGAGCCAGCAAAATGAAAACCAAGATCCAAACACTCCTTTCTTAGTAAGATTTTTATGAGATTTGAGGTCAAATACAACCATATCCACATATTTTTGAGAAGATTTTAGTTTTGTCACATAAATCAGCTTTGAACTTTTTCTAGAATAAATTCCAAATAGTTAATATACAGTGCGTACTTTTTTTGTTGTTGTTGTCAGGTTTTGATTTACTCACATTGCTGCTTCTCTGTTCTGTCCAAGTTTAACTTTGTTAGTGGGTACTTTCCTTTTATTACCAAGTGATAATTTTTTGAATAGATATACCATGATATGTTTTTTTCACCACCTGCTGATGGGTGTTTGGTTTTCTTCCAGTCATGTAGTTGTTGTGCATATTTTGAAACAACTTACCTTAAGTTGTTTCCTTTTTTTTTTTTTTTTTTGCCTCAAGAAAATGCTCAAAAGTATTGCTTGGAGCCATATAGAAAATTTATGTTTATATTCATAATAAAATTTTCAAGTATTTTTTAAAGTAATTGGACATTTTCATATGTCATCCAGGAAGCTTAAATTCCACGTTCTCTACCTTTCTCCTCCCCCACTTATTCCCTCCAAACTTGCCTCTCTGTCCTCACCCTCCCCCCTCTTTCCTGGTTATTATTGTGTTTCTAGTGTCTCTGTGTATGAAGCTACCTCAACAGCATATTTAACTAGCAGTTACATAGTGAAAAAGAAAACTATCTTTATATAGTTTTATAAACATTTATACCTAATTTTGGAAAGATTTGTTAAATGTTTTGCTTATTTTGCTGAAAGTCTGAAATCAGATTCTGTGTTTGAGAATTGGAAATGAATTGTCTTTAATATAGTCTGTTATCGATTTGGTAGTTTTATAAAAAAAGATATTTACCTTTATTTTTTTTCTCATTTTCTAATTTTAAATTTTATCTGCATATTCGAGAGAAAGGGTGAGTAAAGTTTCCTGTGGAGGGCAGAAGAGGGTGTCATACCCCATGGATCTGGGTTTACAAGCAGTTGTGAGCTCTCCAACACCAACATGGGTTCCTGAAATTGAACTGGGTACTCTAGAAGGGCACCATATCCTTTTAATTTGGTTCTATTTTGTTTTTAAATTTAAATGCATAATTCTTGAATGAACTACTTTAAAATTAGGGATTTTAAAATGTTACTGTTACATATAAATTTAACTGATTTTTTCATATTGATGTTGCAATATGCTAAATTGGCATACCAATCTTAGGTTTCTATACACCTTAAATTTTCCAAGTACATAATTGTGGTTTGAATGGGAAATGCTCCCCATAGGTTTCACATATTCGAACAATGGGTTCCATGTTGTAGAGTCCTTTGTGGAGTTTATGCAACGTTTAAGAGGTGGGGCCTTGCTAGAGGGAGTAAGTAGCTAGGAATAAGCTTTGAGCTCCTGTAGTTTTCTCTGCTTTGTGTTTGTGTTTGAAGATGTGATTGCTCAGCTTCCTGCTCATACTGTTTGCTACTGTGGCTCCCTGCCATTATGGAATCTCTGTAACTGTAAGTAAGTTCACAGTGAACTTCTCTTAGTTGCTTTTGGTTCTAGCAACATAAAAGTAACCAATTTGATAATGGAAACTGATGTGACTTAATTCATTTCCTTTTTTGTTCGTTTGCTTCTTTGCTGCTGTTTTGATTTCTAATTTTTTTTTTCTGAGACTTGCAGCTCACCCCTCCATTGCAATGCTAAACAGGAATAGAAACTGGAGACACCATGGCTTTGATTTCACTGGCATTATTTGTAATATTAATTGTTATTTCTCACATACATAAGTGGGGGTTGAGAGATTTCCTTTCAATAGATAACTTACTGAGAGGACATTTGGTGGAGTTTTATATAAACATGGTAATGATTGGCTTTAGGAAATCTTCTTTAGCAAATTTAATGACATATCATGTTTATACTTTTTGTGTTAATATTATGAATAATATTGTTTTCTAAATGTTAAGTAAACTTTGATTCTGAGGATAATCTCTATTTGATCATGCAGTATTGCCCTTTTAATATATTGCTGGATTTAGTTTGCTAATGTTCTTAAAGGATTGTTACATTTGTGTTTAGAAAAGATATTACCTTCAATATTCCCTTGAAATATCTTTGTTCAGTGTTAGCTTTAAGGTAATATTGATCTCTTTCCTAAATAGTGGGTGGAAAAGATTTTATTTTTAAATAAATTTGCATAGTCTTGATATTACTTTTGCATTAGATGTTTCAGAAAATTGACCAGTGAAGTCAACTGATTAGAATTTTATAGAAAGACTTGTTTTCTTTGTTTGAGGTTGTTTTCTTTTGTAAACATTTTTTTTTGCCAGAATGGTAAATGTCAGTAAATATGAAACTGGATGAAATTTAGCAATTTTATACAATCCTAAATATCTAATTGCAATGAAATTTAAGTATATTACCATACTTTCAGTCAGTTCATTACAACCATATTCCAGACCCCAGTGAAACCTACCCTTTCCTATGGTTACCACTAACTTGATTTTTGTTATCATGTGTCAGTTTATTTTTCATCATAATTAAATTCTTCCTCATATTTGCTTCAATGTGTATTTTTATTAATGTAATGATTTGAAGATTCACTCAAGCTTTTGCATGTATCTTAATTTATTTATTTATATTTCTGAATAAAAGTGTTACAAATAACACTTTGTTAGGGGCTGGGTGAAAAGGTACCCAGGCTTTTTGGGAGTGAAAAGTTTACCACAGAGTTACACCACACATCAAGGTCTCACTTGAGAAATTTATTAAATTAAGGTACAAAATGACTGCCTCCTAGCAGGAAGCAGATACAGCAGTGAATCAAGCAGAAATGTGGTTTATACAAGGTGAGTAAGAATGATCTTACTCATTACTCTTACACGTGGAGGTGAAACAACACAGCAGTTGTGTCTGAGTCATGAGCGGGAAGGAGATGTGGGACAGGACACTCCATGAAACCTAGTTTCAGAGTTAATCAAAGGTCATGGCCCTTGTAAGTTTCCATTTGCCCAGCATCACATGTTATGTGGACTATGAGTCCATTCTTATGAAAGCATGATTGCTTGGTACCAGTGTCCCTGATCACTAGGGTTGGTGACTTAAGATGCCCCACTTAGAAACTTGGGAAAGTAAACGACATTCAGACCTCCCTTATAGTACCAGGACTATAGGCTGAGATGCTCACTAAGTAAGGCAATCAAAATAGTTTAAGCACTTTTAGTGTAAAAATTATTTTCTAGTGCCTAAGATACTAAATCATCTAAAATATACTATTAAGGATTGGGTTGTGACTTGATTGTAGAGCGTTGGTCTTATGTGCATAAGATTCTGTACAACAAAGATAAAAAAATGCATTATTAAAAACATATAGTCAGTCATACAAACAGCCTGGTGAAGCTCAGTGGTTTACAAAACAAAATAAAAGGCTTGAATGTAGGACAGAGACTTTTAAGAAGGATGTATAAATACACACATACATGTGTATGTATGTGTACATGTGTATTTATGTAATGATGAAATAAAAGAACATATTTAATGTTATTAAAATATGTATGCTCCATCCTGTAATGCTAGCTACACACATAGAGAAAAAGGAAAACTTTTTAAAAAATATAAGTAATCAGGACCTCAAGAAATGACTCAGCTGTTAAGTGCACATGCTGCTGTTGCAGGGGACCCTAGTTTGTTTCCTAGAACCCACATCAGGAAATTCACAACCACCTGTAACTTCAGTTTCAGGGAACCTAATGCCCATCTGGCTTCTGCAAGTATTCACACTCATGTGCATATGTAGATGGAAGTTTCTGTCCTGCTGGGTCCCACAAGAATTCAGTTCCAAACACACACAGAGGCTTTTATTAATTATAAATTGTTTGGCCTATTAGCTCAGACTTATTACTAACCAGCTCTTACAACTTAAATTAACACATAATTCATGTGGCTTGGTACCTTTTCTCAGTAAGGAATTCTCATCTTCCTTCCTCTGCATCTGGTTGTTGAATGTCTTTCTGCCTTTTCTCTTCCCAGAATTCTCCTAGTCTGCTGGCTCCACCTATACTTCCCTACTTGCTACTGGTCAATCCGTGTTTTATTAAACCAATATGAGTGACAAATCATTATCCCACAACATATATATACATATATGCAGACACAAACACATAATTGAAAATAAAATAAATCTGTTCTGCTGAATCAATAGCTAAATGAACTAACATTGGTAAAATATTGACTTCATACATTTCCTTTTAAAAAGTTGTCTGAGCTGGGCGGTGGTGGTGCACAACTTTCAGCACTTAGGAGCCAGAGGCAGGTGGATACCTGTGAGTTTGAGGCCAGCCTGGTGTATAAGAGCAAGCTCCAGGACAGGCACCAAAGCTACAGAGAAAACTTGTCTTGAAAAAACAAAAAATAAAAAGCTGTTAAATTTTGGAAATTTGAACCATAGAAATTATAATTAAAATATGGCAATAACTGATTATTTCAGCTAATTTTTAGTACACATCAACAGCATGAGAAGTAACACCCTTCCACACATATGAACCCATACATTTGAACTATGTAGCAAGCTATATGTGCTCACTAAATCTTACCAGGATAACTTTATTTTTTTATTGTAAAACCGTACTTTCTATGTTAAAAATAAAATAAAAACCAAAACAAACAGCAGTATTAGGAAATTAGTATCAGTCAGCAGTCAACACATGACTAATGACTATTTGCTGTTCCTTACAATTAGTTGTTTGTATATAATATTAATGTTTCCATTGACTAAAATAATAGTAATCATAGACTATTTACTCCATTATTAATGAGAAGTTTAGTTGTTCTCTTTTTGTGCTAAATGTGAATAAAATATTTCAGGGGAAATGCCCTAATTTCTTTTGAATATGTGGCTAGGTGCTGAACTGGTATGTATCTATGTATTCATTTAACGTTGCAGAGATCTTTGAAACACTTCAAATGCCAGCTGCCCATTGTTAGCCTTGCTTGCATTATTTTAATTGTGGCATTTCTAATGGATGTGAAAATATTTCATAATCTGAATTCCAATAGGACAAATGATGTTCATTTTTCTATCTGCTTATTGTCCCCTTTGTGAAGTGCTTGCTTAGATCTTCTTCACATTCAAATATCTATCTAACTTTTTTTGAATTATATTTTTATAAGCATATAATTAGAATTATTTGTTAAATAATATGTAGTAGAAGTTTTTCTCTCTCATTTGGTGACTTGAATTTGAAGAGTTTTTTTGTTTTTTGTTTTGCTGTGTTTTCCCTCACCTTTTATTTCTCTTGTTCATTTTTGTGGCTTTTCTTTCACATTATCAAGTTTATTAATTCCTTCCTCCCAAATGTCCTTTCTCTTCCAAAGCTGTTCAGTAAATTTTATTTTAAACACAATACTTGCTTTTCAGTTGCAATATTTTGTTTTCTAATAAGTCCTACTCATATTTTAAAATTAACCAATGATGCATTCATTGTAAGACTATTTTATAACATGATGAGAATGTTTTTATACTCTGCCTTAGAAATTGTTTTCTGAGAATTCCTATGGATTCATTCACATCTCTCTTTTTCTGAAAATGATCACATATTCCTGGCTCTTTATGCAACACTTATTTCATAATTTACACTAGATCTATCATGTACTTATGTTGCATGTTCTCTGGGTTCTGTTATATTTCTCTGAGAAATGTCAGCAGTTGTTTTAACAGGCAGTCCATTTGATTTGACAGAAATTCCAACCCTCATGCTGATGGTGTGGTGCATCTGGAGTTCAATTTAGTTCTAGATGCTGCTTTCCAGAGGGCTCGGCTTTGCTCTAGGGATCCGTGATTTAGAGATCAACTAGGAAGTTGTACTAAGTTTATACTCAGGTATAGGAGTCAACTTTCTCTTACTCTCTCCTTGCTGGTGTTTCCCTATACATCCTTCTTCTGAGGAATTCTTTCCATCAGAACAATGGCTAGCTGGCATTCCTTGGCTGTTCTAAGTGCCTAACTATTACCTTCTATTCATTCTCCAGACTCTCCTTTGTTCTTTTGAGCAGCACCATCAGAGTTAATGAAAAGTTCTGAGGAGCATGGCTCATTAGCAATTGTAAATGTACAGTTCTACAGCAGTTTCAGGTAAGTTACATCTTATTTAATTGGTGAAGGACTTTAATGGTTTCCTTTTCTTCTTGAAATTTATTTTCATAGATTTTTTTGATGAACTTTTATCTAAACTTATTTCCAAAATTGTGTTTAAAATATACTCCTATCTATTCTGCTTTGTAGGGGTGGTTCTCAACTTGGGGTGATTTTGCCCGAAGAGATATTGGCAATGTCTACAGAAAGTTTTTGATTGTCAAGACTATGAGTTGCTACTGGCATCTAGTGGGTAGAAGTCATGGGTGTTGTTAAGCTTTTTCAGATGCCTGGCACACAGCAATCATGAGCTGAAGTAGCATCCCCTCACTGAATCTGAATACCGTTTGTTTCTTTTATTTCTTATTAATCAATCTATCTAAAGATTCACCAATTACGTTGTTCCTTTGAAAGAAGCAACTATTTGCTACATTTCCTCTAGATTTCAATGGTACAAAGTTAGAGAATTATTTTTTTCTACCCTTACCAGAGTCATAAATGTGTCTTTATGAATGCTATGCCTATGGCATATATTTTTTCACGCAATTGAAATAAGTGTAAAATGCCTTGTGATTTTTTTTGTCCATGGATTTTTCAAATAGTGTGTGATTTTCTAGAAATCTTTATGATGGCTAAATATTAATATAATCTTCTGTGATTCAATATAACAAAGTTTTTCAGCATTTTCTATCTGTGACCTCCTCTGACCAGGAAAAAAATGTATATGACTACATGCCTATAAGTAACTAAAATAGTTATATAATAAAATATATTTTAGAATGATATTTTAATATACATAATCTTTATCATTTATTAAAGATGGAAGCAAATTTCCGTACTGATAACATGAGAATGCTAGTTCAATTTTAGGTGATATATTAACTTACATCATGAACTGAATATTTCACACCAAAGTATGTAAAGCCTCATCAACATTTTTTAGTGTTGATTGATATTTTGATTTTGTAATTGTTATTGCTGAGAATACTTTACATAAATACATAGTACAAAATGGCCACTTAAATGGTTGGGACATCCTGTATTAACATCAAGCCAAAATTCATTTAATGATCACTTCCAAAATGTATATGAACAACTTACATAGGATATGTTCAGAATTAAACATTACAGCAATATAATTCTAAATGTATGAATTCATGACTATATGATGAGGAATGACAGGAAAATATTGAGAATGCTTTTACATAATTAAACATTATCATTCTATAAGAACAGAATGTTTTCTGTGTAAGATAAAAATACTAAAATCCATAATCTACAATCATCCTGAATCTGAGTCAAGTTGTGTCAGGTAGCAACTGTTGACTTATAAGATGTGATATCAAACTGTGCAGAGTGGGCATGCTTCAGAGTCAAGGATGCAGTGAAATCATGGACACAACATGGGAGAGGCATGCTAGAAACAACCCAGATGCTTTTTCCATTTAATTTAAATCAGTTTTTGTTGTTGTTGCACATTCAAAAAATGTTTCAGTTGACAAATCCTGTTTGTCCCCCAGATTCAGTTACAGGACAAGAATATGTGCTATGATCCACATTTTAAGAAGCTGTAAAATGACACACTGTGTGTTTTTTCTCTGTCTACAATAATCACAATTCCACCTGTCAGTTGAGCCCTCATCAGTGTATTAAAAGCAATCATATTCTGCTATCAGGTGGGCAGGAAGTGTCGACATTTTAGATCAGATCAGTAACTTAATAGCATCAATCTGCTTTTGTAAATCTGTCTGGATCCTTGTATCTTCTTGTCTCCTAGGCATTAGGAGTCATTTGTTTTGTACACGGAGTCTTATGCATCTCTACTTTCCTGCTTTTAATTCTCTTTGTTTTGTTCCACATATCTCCAAACTTTGTAGTTATGTAATGAAGTTGTCAGACATATTGTGTCTTCTTGTTGACTTGATCCTTTTAATTTAGTTGTATTCCTAGTTCTAAGATTTGTCTAACATTAAAACAACTGTCATACTCTTCCTCTTCTGTGTTGCCAAGACTGAGATCAGAATTATGCATTTGTAGGGAACTGCTCAACCATTGATCATCACCTGCTGTCCTTATTTTTTAAACTTTGCGTTGGATATCCTTTTACATTCTTTTATATTTAACCTACTTTTGTCTCAAACTTGGATTG
The DNA here is from genome assembly GCF_037038515.1 of Microtus pennsylvanicus. Taxonomy (NCBI): domain Eukaryota; kingdom Metazoa; phylum Chordata; class Mammalia; order Rodentia; family Cricetidae; genus Microtus; species Microtus pennsylvanicus. The sequence goes on along the minus strand of NC_134586.1, from coordinate 69,492,032 downwards.
AGTATATTAAGGCTAGAATAAATTTGGGTTTTACATGTTATGCAATGTAAAAGTCTATCCCTTATGTGTGGCCTATTTTTAACATAGTTGAGGGATTTGTTAGTTATATGTATAAAGATTTTTTTGTTTGCATTTCTAAGTGTCCATATTTTTATTTTCATTTCTTCTATGCCTTCTTCAATTCTTTATAAAGAAATCTCATCTATCTTGACCCAAGTAATTTCTTCTTTTATTTATTTACTTATTTCTGATGTTTATCTTAGTTTTCTTTCCTGTTAGTATGATAAAATTCTGTGACAAACCAAAAGGTTAGAGTACATAATGGTGCAGAAATCACAGTTGCAGGACCTTGAAGCAGTTAGTCAGATTATGTGTATAGCTAGAAGAGAGCAGTAAATGTACGAGAACTTGGTCAGCTTCCTTTCTTCATCCTATATGGTCAAGGGTTTTCCCCGTCCATGAAACAGTCCCATCCAAGTTAAGATCTTCTTATATCTCTTAATGTTACTAGTACAATTATAAAAGACATTCCCAGGGGTAAGCTATCATCTCTACAATTCTTCACAGGACCACCCAGAGACCTGCCTTTTACATATCTAGCTGAAAATCAATACCAACCATAATAATAATTCCTAACTAGAGGGGTGTTTTGGGGGGTTTGTTTTCTAATACATACTTGTACTCTTTCAATCCTTGTACTCCAGTCTCGTTTGTAATGAGATTATAGTTGGGTCACAATGCCTAACAAGTAATGTTTTCTGATTTGGTTATAACCACTGTTGATTTTCTATGTAGTAGCTAGCCTATATAGTAGTTTCTTACATTCTTGAGCCTTAGCAGGTCATGGTCTACTAATACTTGATGTTATACCATTTTACATATGATAGACATCAAATAATATGTTCTATTTACCTAACCTCCAGCTGTAACCACTAATTTAGTTGTTTGGAGTGGAGACAGAATTTCCCTTAGAAATTAAATCCCCAAGGGCTGAAGTGAATGCTCTCATATCACTTTTATGTTTCTTTATTTATAATATGAATTCATTTGTGATATCCTTTTTAATTTATAATATTTATTTTTGTTCTATTATTTCAGAATCTACCATTTTATGCTCTTAAGCTCAATTAGAAAAAGATTTGATAATTGTAGCTAGTGGCAATATTTTCATTTCTTTGCCTCTATTAAATAAAAGAATTGAATTTTGTAGAATACTTGAAAAATATACTATACAGAACTAACATATGTTTTCATTAGAAGAGCTTACATTGATAAAGGATCATCCTCCAAGATACTGTGTGTGTAACATGTCACATCGTGTTGACAAATGATTTCACAGGTGCTAGCCAACTAGTACTCTGAAACCACTATATTCACAGTGTGTAATGGGAATCATATGATTTCATGGCACAGCCAGTTTGAAAATGTGAAATTGGGGATGTTCTATCGGGAACTCACCAAGGCCAGTTGGCCTGGGTCTGAAAAAGCATGGGATAATACCAGACTTGCTGAACATAGCGGACAATGAGGACTACTGAGAACTCAAGAACAATGACAATGGGTTTTTGATCCTACTGCATGTACTGGCTTTGGGGGAGCCTAGGCAGTTTGGACGCCCACCTTACTAGACCTGGATGGAGGAGGGCGGTCCTTGGACTTCCCAGCTCAGGGAACCCTGATTGCTCTTCGGGCTGACGAGGGAGGGGGAAATGGGAGGCGGTGGCGGGGAAGAGGCAGAAATCCTTAATAAATAAATAAATTAAAAAAAAGAAACACACAAAAAAAAGAAAAAAAAAGAAAATGTGAAATTGGCAGATGAATTTCTGGCATCCTTTGTTCTGTGACTGATGATTTCTAATGTGACAAGAATTTAAAATAGTCTATTTCAATTCTATAACCTGGACTAGGTTTTAACTATATTAAGTAATGAGCACCTGGAGGCTGGAGAGATGGCTCGTGGGTTAAAAGCATTGGCTGTTCTTCCAGACGACCCATGCTTTGTTCCCAACACCCGTTTCAGATAGTTCATAACTGCCTATAACTCCAGAACCAGCAGCTCTGAGGCCTTCTTCTGTCCTCCAGGTAAATCTGCAGACACATGTCATGTACAAACATGGACATACACAGAAACATATCATTTAAATTAAAAACAAATCATAAAGAATGAATCTAAAATCAGGAATCTAGAAAAATTACAATGATTTATATTACATATTTAACACTTATAAGCAATATTGGTTTAAAATCATGTAAAATGGATATGAAATGAAGAAATCATCAAGGGTTCACATGACAATGATCTCAGTAATGGCTTCTGTCAATTAATTAGCAGTGGTAATGGATTAAACATGTTGCCTTGTTGAAGATCACTGATGTTCAGTTAAAAATACATAAAATTTGATGAATTCTATTTGGTGGGGTCTCAGCAATAACCTTCAATAACTGTTTAAAATAGCTCCGTAAAATAGACTTATGGGCTGTAACTAACATTTGCAATTCTGACCCATCACTGGAGAAAGTACTATATGGGCTTATAGCATACTCTGACTCCGAGGCTTCTTTCCATTTATTTTTATCCGAGAAGGAACTGGTAGTTCTGCATCTTGATCCACAGGTAGCAGTGAGAGAACTGACTTGAGCTTTTGAGACCTTAAACCCTCTCCCACAGTGGCACACTTCCTCTAACAAGGCCACACCTCCTAATAGTGCCACTCCCTATGTAAAAAGTGTTCAAACATATGAGCCTATGGGGGTCACTCCTGTTCAAACCACCACATTCCAGTGTGTGGCCCTCTTAGGCTTATAGCCATAACATAATGCAGAAATGCATTCTGTCCAACTTCAAAAGTACCCATTGTCTATAACAGTCTCAACATTGCTTAGAAGTCCAAAGTTCAAAGTCTCTTCAGAGATTCATGCAAACTCCTAATTGCAATTCCCTGTGAAAATAAAAATAAAAATAGATCACATACTTCCAACATACAGTTCCATGGGATATATATTACTTTTACAAAAGATGCAGAAAAGAACATAGTAGGGAAATTTTGGATCCAAGCAAGACTGAAAACCAGCTGGGCAAACTCCAAACTCTACAGTTCCATGTAGGATGTCAAAGCACTTTTCAGACCACCAACTTCTTTCAGGTTTGTTGACTGCAACACGCTTCTTTCTTTAGGGCTAGTTCCACTCTCTGTTAGCAGCTTCCCTCAACAGATATCTCATGGCTCTGGTATCTCCAAAATGTTGGGGACTCCAAGTCTATTCAGGCTTCAAATTCAAAGGTTCATGAAATGGTGGTCTCTATTGGACTATATTCAGGGACACCCCTGACACATTCATTACCTCAGCAACTTTCCTTAGTTACTAAAGAAGATTCCATAACCCCTTTCTTCTACCCTTGACTCTAAAGCAAGAATCACTTTGCTGAATGTGCCAAATTTTGCTTCTAGCTGGGGTTGGAACATGGACTCCTTGGACAATTATATCTTCATCAACTTTCAGTTTTTGATGGTTTCCTTCACTGCCTAAGTTTTGCTGTCCCGTAGTTGTACTGTAGACAAGGCTTGCTCTCAACTCAGAGATCTGCTTGCTTCTGTCTCCTGAGTGCTGGGCTTAAAGGGATGTACCCAGAGCTTAGCCTGGACCTAAGCTGTTCTTTAATTCCTTGTATCAAGTTGGAAGTTCAGTTTGTTGGGGTTTTATCCCGAGGTCACCACTCCATTTATTCCATTTAACATCAGGGTTTCCTTTAATCTGTTTATCTCCTTGAACACAGGATTTAGCTCCATTCTATTTCCCAGTGTCCCCTTTCTTTTCAATATGTACATGTTATATTTTTATTTACTCAGCTTGCTCCTTTTCCTTATAAATCTTTGTAAGAGTGAGCACCAGTAACCACACCACAAAGTACTAGGCTATTTTGAGATTTCCTTTGTCAATGTTATTAATCCAAAACTCTTTACCCTCAGACAGACTTTTTGAATAAGGGCAAAAAGCAGATATATTCTTTATCAAAATATCACGAGAACAGTCTCTAGACTACATACTAACATTGTTCCCTGAAACCTCTTGAGTCATGTCCCCACAGGTAAATTGCCCCCAGCACCACTGTTCCTACAAGGATTGCCATTTAATCCCCACTTAAAGTATTCAACTGTCTTTCCAATCCAAAATTCCAGAGTTCATATTCTTCCAAACAAAAGTATGGCCATGCCTATCAAAACAATTCGCTAGTCCCTGGTACCAACTTCTGTCTTTGTTAGGGTTTCTGTCGCTGTGAAGAGATAACATGACCACATGACCACATTACTATGTCAATTCTTCTAAATGGAAACACTTAATTGGGTCTGGCTTACAGGTTCAGAGACTTAGTTCATTATAGGCACAGTGAAAGCATGGTAGCATGTAGCCAGAGATGGTACAGGAGAAGGAGCTGAGGGTCCTGCATCTTGATCTGTGGGCAGCAGTGAGAGAACTGACCTGAGCTTCTGAGACATCAAGCCTGCACCCACAGTGAAACACTTCCTCAAACAAGGCCGCACCTCTTAATAGTACCACTCCCTATGGACCAAGTGTCCAAACATATAAGTCTATGGGGGCCATTCCTATTCAAACCATCATACCATAGATTCAGCTACAATGAGAGACACAGAAAATTAGTAAATAAGTGTATCTGTGCAACACCCTTGGGGGGCAGAGATTCCTGCTTCAGATGTCAGATTCCTGCTTCTGGAGTTACAGGTGATTATGATAAATCCAACATGGGTTCTGAGTACCAAACTCTGATTCTCTGGAAGAGCAGCAAACTTTCTTAACACTGAGCCACCTCACCAGCCTTGAGCAGGGGATGTTAAGGTCTCATGTTAAGTGGAGACTCTAGCCAGCGAATGTATATTTGACCATCCATAATGAAAATAAGATCAAAAAGAACATACAAGCTGTGTATTAAAATGGAAGCAGTCACATATAGTTTACCATGTCAACAACAGCAGACATATATGTCTATAAAAATGGTATATATGTAATATGCATGTACATATATAAAAGCTTATATAACAGTCAAGAATACATAGGTTTCACAAATTGGATTTGAGGAAACAAAGTTGGATAAATACGACAAGAGGAGTGGATCTAGAAGGAGATGGGGGGGGGGTGAATATGACCAAAGCACATTGGACAAAATAGCCCAAGAAACTAATACATATTAGAAAAAGAAAACATGTATAAACATTCATTTATAGACATGTATAATTATAAGTTACATTACTACTCTACTCTGTTAACAATAACTGTATAGAGAGACATGTAAATCATTTTGGATTTATTTTTATTTTGTAGTTGGTCAGAGCAATTCAACATCTAATATTTATTTTTAATTTAGATTATTTACTAGCCTCTTACACAATGTAGAAAAGTTAATTTATTGAATATTTCATTTTCTTAGCAAAGCTAAATAATTTGACAGATTATGTTTTAAAACAGTAAACTTATTTTGTATATATGCAGAGGTCCAACGCTGTGTTGCACAGTCTACAATAGTGGGAAATAAAATCACTTAAACAGTGATGTATCATTAAATACATGAAATGAAGAACTACCTAGACACATGTATAAACATAGTGGGTATGGATCATATGTCCCTAATTCTATATAAGAATCCCAGAAAGAAGGAATATTTGAACAGCTGAGGAAAAGCCACCATCTTTGTATTAAACAAGACTTTGCGTCAGAGTATATTGGCAATGTCATCCTTGTCCATTGTTCTCTATCGCCAGGAGCATGATGCAGGGTTGTCTTACCCTAACAAGTATCATTTACAGGTTTCCTAATGCATCATCATCATCCCTCATCATCAGATAGCTTCTTCAATTGTGTTCTGCCAAAGCAATCTTCTCCGCTGTTATTATCTCTGCATGTTTTCTTTACCACCTTACTTAGGAGAAGCGGGTATCAATATGTGTACTCAAGCATGCATACCTCATTAGATACTTGAACTGCTGGAACTTTCTGTGTATTCATATGACCCTAGCATATAAAACATTTAAAAAACAACAAAACTGCTTTGCTGTTCCACATGGGGAAAAATAATCAGTGTGCCATAGTGAAGCTAAGATAATAGGGATGACAAAATCATGCAGACACACACAAAAAAGACCTTATACAGAAAAATAGCATATAAGCTTCGCGATTCAGATCTCACATACAACCTGTCAGTAACATATGAAGTGTATTTGTTTTGTTATTAGCTCACAATTTATTTAAAATATTTTAAAGAATTATGGGTTGTTCTACTGTCTTTATAGGTATCAAAAATCTATCACTAGGAAAAATATCATTATTATTCTCTGGAGTACTTTATTGGCACAGAAAGCAAAGAAGTAGTTAGATTCTATAAGATGCACTTTTATCCCCTGTGGGCTGAGCAGTGAGGTTAAGCTAAGGTTAGGGTAGAATAGTGTGCACAAGTTTTTTTTCCATAGCCAGCAATTTATAAGCTCTAGGATCACACGTTTATCCCCCACAGAGTCATACTATCTTAATAGCTCAGCTATCATCTCTCAGTTCATTCTCAAAAAACCTCTAAAATTAACAAAATTTCCCTTTGTGTAAATTTTCCATCCTTTTACTGATCAGGCACAATCACCATGTCATGTTTATTTTACTCTTTGATTAGATTGTTTTGAAGTGACAGGCACAAACAGAATTAAAAAGTTATGAGCATTTGGATGGAGATATTATTGGACTAGTAAACAAGAAGATGAAGGGAGGAGTGAATTTCTAGCCTCTAAATCTTTGCTCCTGTGCATATATTAAAAATTTTCTGGCTTGAAAACAAATGCAGCTGATAAAATAGCATTTTACTTTTTATTAACTCTTTGAGAACTTCGGAAAGTATATTATATTTTTTATCATATTCATCTCCCTTCATAACTACCTGATTTGTGTTTTGTCAATATTTTATTCCCTTCAAGTTCAGTTTGTTATACTAATATACTCTAATGTGTGTAGCCATCAACATGAACATGGAAAAATCTATGATGGGCCTCACACCTTTTCCCCCAACAGTTATCACTTACCAATAACTTCTCAACTGGGCATGGGACTTTGTGCAAACTACTGCTTTCTATGCTGAGGTTTTGTCTGCCTTGAGTTTTCTCTGGCTTTATGTCATGACCTCTGTGAGTTTGTATGGGTAGCTTCCCTGTTGTTTCAAGGAAGAATTGTTCCCTTCCATTTTTAATTCGTCTATTTCTCTCTGTCCTCTACCTCTCTTGCACTTTCAATTCCCTCTTCCTTAAAGATTCCTGAACGTTGGAAGGAAAGGGATATGTCCAATTTATGGTTAAGCATCCCATAGTCTCATTCTCTTCCCGTTGATGTGTTTCTGTGTTAACTGCCATCTACTGCAAAATAAATAATAAATAAACAAATAAATAAATAAATAAATAAACTCCTCTGATAATCTATATGACTTTGAAAACCTTAAAAGAAGGTCTGTAGTTAAAAAAAAAAGTCAAGTGGATGATGGAGGCAGGAAGAGCCCTGAACCCAAATGATCCTTAGTTCCATTTATCCAAAGTGATTCCGTTAGGATTGCCAGACTGTAACAGGTGGCTACTTTTAAGTACAGATGCTAAATGTCATACCTGCAGATGGTTCATCAGTAGAATATGTAAAAAACATCTTAATTATATATTATGAAGCCTTTTCATAAAAAATTAAAAGATAGCATTCATTATGCTTGTTTGAGTTAGATTGCCGAGTGCAGATGCTCATATGACTTAGCTGGTGCTTTAATCAAAACAAGTATCAGTGGATCAATTTAAGGATATGAGAAGTTCTGACTGTAGGTTGGAAACTTTCTGGTGATGTAAATTTCTTGCAGTTTCCTGATTTATGCATCAAAAGCAGTGGGCTCTCCTCTGCTGGCCTCTCACAGGTGCCCGAGTAAGGAAAGAGAGACTCAGCTGGTTATCCTCAGTAGCTCCCAGCTTGCACTGTTGCTACAGGGAGATCACAGCATCACACCTGAAAACTAAGGCCGGCAGTTCAATTCCACACAGGGACTTTATGACCATGCAGCCCGACAAGAAAGAACAGAAGTGTTTCATTCATACACACACATTATGGTTGAATTTCCTTTTGTTTTCCCATGAGTGGCCAGTTTCTACACACAGGCTTGATTGCAGGAATGAACTTATTCCCAAACATCAAATTCAAAGAAAGAGATTTAATTCACTTGATTTTTCCTCCAAAGTGTCTCTAACTGATTTCTTTAAAGGCAACTCTCCCATTATTTTAAGTCCCAGAAAATCCTGGAAAATTATGCTTGGTTTCAGGTGATATCAGTGTTGTGTTTGTTAAATGAATGTTCTCATTATCTAATAGAGTGATATTTCCCTTCATTGTCATGACAAATTGATGTCTAATGATAACCCAGTAATATACAAAACTATATTCCCTAGATTTGCTGCCATATCTAAAGAAGAATGAGGCAATAATGAACATCATGCCAATGTTTGTTTGTTTGTTATGTCTTTGAGTACATTATAGAAAAGCAAAAGTTCTTTACAGAATTCACAGCATAGTGTGATTGCTCTAGCAAAAAAAACATCCAATTTATGGGACCTCCTGGTAATAATAAGCAAGCTGATTAGCTAGCCCTGTATTTAGGAATTTCTATAAGAAACATTCTCTAGTTTTTCTTTTGTCCCTTTATTTTCAATTTTAAAGAAAAAATCTGTCTTCAATTATGATAATAAAATTATATAACATAATGGCATTTAAAATTAAAACAGAGCAGGGACTATGAATTGAGAGGAGCCATGCTCCAACCTGTATCCCTGCATTCTTTCAATCCCACTCTAATCCACTTCTTGCTATCCATGTTGTAACTCTCTATGCAAAATACATGCATATATTTACATTTCTACATGTATATGTATATACATAGTTATATATGTATATATAATTTATACTTACTTCCTTTACACATATAGCACTCTTTGTTGCCAAGAGGAATGACTGCCAAAATGTAAATTTGTTTTTTTTTCTAAATTCTTATTTGGCAAGAGGAGTATCAGAATATCACCTTAGAGGCATAAATAGATAATCACCTTGAAATCCCATGGAGTAGTTAGATTGTTTAAGGAAATGGTGCAAAATGAAACATCTTGACTTTGGAACTGTTTCATCACACTGGTAATCATGAAGGAACACTGTGAGGTTGAGCACTTTGAGACCTACACCAGCACACTTTTTTAGAGTCCAACTTCTAACAAAGAATTTGTAAATTGAAAACCAATTTATATAAATCAATACTAACAGCAACATGGGAAAGGACTGATTCTCACTCTTAAGGAATAGTGACTGATGTCCATGGACAACTCTTTAGACTGTAGGAAGCATCTTTACAAATGCGTGTGCATGTTTTCTGTGGACATGCCTGTCTTCTCACTTCCTTGTTGTCTAGCCTGGCAATAGAGTAGTAGTGAAGAAATCAGCTCCTGCTGTCCTTCCCTCCGAGGAGCAGCAATTCCAGTTTGTTTTTGGATCCAGTGAGCAAAAGCATTACTAAGACTTTAACTTGGTGCGGAATGCAGAGGCACAAAAGTACCGCAGAAGGAAATCTTGGGCTCTATGGTCACAGGTTATGTACAGTTAATTAGGGAAAATAAAATTCCATTTATACTTTTCTCTTAGAATAGTTCATAAAGGGAACTTGATGGATTTTCATGAAAATAGTAAAACAAACAAACAAACAAATGTGATTCAGATAATTACTACTTACCAGGAGATCAGAGAAAATGCCAAAAGAGACCAATGCCATTAAATATAGTGTGCTTGGGAGAAGGTGGATGACAGCAATTTAAATTTGAGCCTCAAACTATCTGTCAAGTTGCACCTTCTTCCAGGGGCAGCTTTGTTTTGCCCTGATGTTAGAAAAAGCACTTATTCATTTTGACCTGCTGTTAATTACCTTTGAAGATATATTATACACTATATTTGATTGCAAAATTAAAAGCTCTGTCTTTGTTTGAGTAACAAAGTTATTGTCTTATAAAATTGCAGAATATGTTTCTTGCATCAAAAACCTCTAATATTTTCTCCTATCAGCATACACATATTTGTATGTGCCTCATTTTAATGGCTGCATACAGATTATGAAGATTCTGTTGTTTTTAAGACAAGATTTCACTATGTAGCCTTGACTTGACTACAAAAAACTATGGAAGCCATGCTCGCCTCAAACTCATAGAGATCTACATGCTTCCACCTCCAGAGTACTAGGATTAAAGGTGTTCATCACCAGACCTGGCCAAGATATGTTTTTTTTTATTGAAGTTAGCTTTTTTTTCCTACCACATACTATGTCCTGACTATTGTTTCCCCTCTCTCTACTCTTTCCAATTCTTCTCCACCTCCCCTCCCATCCAGGTCCACCTAGTTCTGTATCTCATTAGAAAACATACAGACTTTTAAAGGATAATGATGAAATAAGATAAAATAAGACAAAGCAAAATGTAATATATTGGAATAGGACAAAAAAAGGAAGAAAAGAGCTCAAGAAAAAGCCCAGGAAACAGTTATAGATGCAATTATCCACTCATTCACACACCCAGGAATCCCACAAAAACACTAAACTAGAACCTGTAATATATAAACAAACAACTAAGTGTATAAAATAAAATAGAATAAAATTTGTAAAAATATTTAAAGTAGTGATACCACATTATGAGACAAGGAGTCTCCTATGATACTACTAAGTTCACTTTCAGTTGAACATATACTGATGGGCATGCATCCTACCCCCAAGAGCAGTTTATTTTCTAAGTGACACTCTCTTGAAGAAAACTAAATTTTCACTTGCAAGTGATTATTAAGTGTACATATCTTCTGGTTTAGGAATGGGTGCATGTAGCCACTTCTGTAAAGGACCTGTGTATGCTGTCTCTGTGAGTTCATATGTGTGTGGATCCTGTTGATTTAGAGGGTCTTGTTTTCTTGGTGTCTTCCATCCACTCTGGCGCTTACACTTTTTTTTAGCTCCTATTCTACAAGGTTCCTTCAGTCCTGAGGAGAGGAATTTGATGGAGATATCCCACTTAGGGCTGAAAGTTCTAAGATCCCTCATTCTCTATGGGACATCTGACTGTTTGTATACATTTATACTCCCATGAGTGAAGTATTAGAGTCCATACCTTGCAGATATGGTTTCTATGTTCTTGCTCCTTAAGTTTGAAGCTACTCACCTTCAAACATGCTGTGGGCACTGCAGAGATGGCTCAGTAGTCAAGAACAGTTACTCCTCTTGCAAGGGACCCAGCTACATTTCTAAGGACCTACATGAGGTGATCCAGAACTGTCTGTAACTTCAGTTTCCAGGGTTCTGACACCTTTTTCCTGCCTATGTAGACACCTGCATGCATATGTACATAATCTCACACAGGCACATACACACTATGAATAAAAAACGTCATAGTTTGAAAATGCTCTCCAAGGTCCAACAGTGCTGGCACATGCCTTTAATCCCAGCACTGAGGAGGCAGGTGGATCTCTGTGAGTTTGAGGTTAGCCTGGTCTATAAGAACCAGTTCCAGGATAGACCTCAAAGTTACAGAGAAACCCTGTCTCAAAAAAAAAAAAGCAAAACAAAACAATACACTCCATTTTCTTTCATCCAAAGCATTGACGTTAAGTCAACGCTTTTCCTGATTCTGAAGAAATTAGGGGGAAATTTAATTCTCAGGCCCTTAATTCTGGGATAATATAGGCCAGCAGCATTTTTCTTTATAAGTGCTAAGTGCTTATTTCTTCTTTATACAAGAAGCTGCCAATTTCCCTTTGAGTGCCTCACATTCCTAGTTTAGCCAGTACAAATGTCAAGGAGGTGTGGAGTGCACCTGCTGACTCATAACTCTCTTTGAGAGAGTCACCTCTGAGCAGCAACAGCTGCTGGCTCCATTTCCTTGGCTCCCCACTTCGCTCAACACATCTACACACAGATGTAAGTCACACCTTCTCATTCATCTCATCTCCAGTTAATTCATTTATTATCACACAGCCCTGAGATATTGAAATATCAGAAAACATGCTTCCTTGAGTTCCATAATCACACAGAGAGGTTAATTTCTGAATACTTGCACAGACAGAATGGTTATTCTTTATATCATTTGATTTATGTAGCTTCTCTTCCTTCAAGGTCCATACACATTTGGAGACTTTGAGCATAATCTGTGTTCTGGCCGCTTGTTTCCCTTTCTTCCTGGAATTCTTCCCTAGCAAGTGATAATAATCAGAAGAGCAGCTTCCATGTCTGCCAAAGAACAAGGAAGGACATTTGAGAAATTTCAGCTGTGCTTGCTGATTAAAGGTGAATCCTCTATAAAAGAACCCTTCATCACCCATCATTGACTCACTTTTTATCATTCTTGTAGTAATGTTAAACTCCTGCCCATATTCAAACACAGTCTGTGGAGTCTGATCGTAAATGTTCAAATTCGTTATTCATTATTACTGCATTTAGGAGCCTGGATGTGTGTTGTGTGTGTGTGTGTGTGTGTGTGTGTGTGTGTGTGTGTGTCTTTTTTACATGTAGACATATACCACAGTGTACATATGAAGGTTAAAGTTTGTGGGAATTGCTTCTCTCTGCATATTATGTGGGTTCTCGGGTTAAACTCAGGTCACTGGGTTAGGGAACAAGTGCCTTTATTGCCAGATAAAATTATTTATTTTTTTTGTCTGAGAACTTTTTCAGTATTGGTGATATTGACTGAAAAGACACATTTTTTGTTCATGTGGAAATTATACTATGTGAACAAAAACATAAAATTAATGAAGAATATATATCATCCTTTAAAGAGATAAAAGTACAAAGAAAGTAAAACTGGATAATGGGACAAAATGGAGACAACTAGAGTGCCTAGTGGGTATCTTTGAAAAGATCTCTACTCTGAAACCAAAGTTATAAAGTATGTACATACCTTTCATCATGAAGATGAAACAATTCTACAAAGAGAAAGAATGGATTGGAATATTGAAATTTCAACCACCACCACAATAACAAAAACACACCCATTGACCAATGCCACTGTAGCATAGTGAAGAAGAAAGGGATGTAAGATAGAAGGTCAGAGATAGGAGACAGTGCATAAAAATCACAGTAAAGTAGATGGATATTTATACTAATTAGTTATACTAATTAATTATACTAGGGTATAGACTTATTGAAGATATTATCGTCTCCAATTGGAGTACTAGTGGAAAACTGCGTTTTCTCTTGGCTTGGAATATTTTTATTCGACATTCCCTGTGATTGTCATGCAACGGTGTGTCTTTGTAGTTGATTTGACTTATTTATGATGATCGTATGGTCTTATCTAAGTGATATTTTAGTTCCAATGTGAACACAGGAATTTTGTCTTTCAAATCTGCATGTTGTTAACATGACATTGCAAAATATGGTATCATGTGACTCTGTAGAATATCGGAAATTGGGGGATATATCTTCTTCTTCTTCTTCTTTTTTTTTTTTTTTTTTTTAGAAAAAGCTGACCTGGGAAGTTCTTGTGGAAATAATAATAATAATTAATTAATACGATCAGTAAATCCTGTATGATTTTTTGAAGTCAAATCATTTTGTTTTTCTGTTGTTTTGAACCACAGGACAACAGTTTAATACATATGAGGTGCTGTGTGAGCAGTTACCTAAGACCTTCAACTATACATGTTAAATCTTACTATGGTCACCAATCTAGAATAGGTAGAGTACCAGTTTAACAAAAATAAGTAATCTTAATGTACAAAAAAAGATGAGGTTTTCTAAATGATATTAGACGACAGAGTATCAAAAAGCAAATATTTAAACTCAAACTCTGCCTCAAGTTAAAAGCAAAGATTTTGTAAAATCTATGACAGTGTTGGAATAATTTCTTGTTCCTCATAACCGCAGGACTGATTCTCTTGAAAGCCAAGGTCATTGAGTCATTCCAAGGGTTAATGAGTTACAATTCCAACTGAATGTAGAACATTGTCAGGCTTTTTTGGTGAAAGATGAGATCCCGACTTTGTTTTGAAAATTGTAACCTCATAATTGTAATCAGAATTCCTCAGAAGACCCAGAGGACCTCTGAAATGCTTTCATCATAGGGCTATCTTGCTTGAGAAAGTCACGACCCTCCTTTCATTACAATTCATTTGGTAACAAAGAATTTCATTCAAAATTGGCTACAGAGTAAAAAGCAGAGTCAAAGAAATGTCCAAAATAAAATGAAGTATTTCACTAATTTTATTATTAAAATAATGGAAGACAGATGCTATGGTTGCTTAATGATCTAAGAATATGATTTGAATTAGGTTCAATTAACTATAGTATGTAAATTTATAAGATAATCTCCATTAAGTATGATTATTTACATATTTGATTTTCTTCTTAACAAATGACTATATTGGACAAAGAAGGCTCAATTTATGGTTGACATAAGTAAATAGTCTGTGAACCCAAAAAGTTTTTTTTTTGAGGAATAATACAGAGAAAAATTTATAACTGCTTGGAAAATGAGAGTACTATGCCTGTGCTTTCCCATGATCTCTTCACCATGCTCTATGGCAGTTTCCAGATAGCCCATCTTTAGTTTCCCATCAGAAAGGTTTACACAAAAATAGTAATACACAAAAATAATTTATAATAGCAAGGCATGATGGCTCTTGCCTTAAATCCCAGCAGTCAGCAGGCAAAGGCAAGCAAATTTCTGTGATTTTAAGGCCAGGCTCTTCTATAGAAAAAAATTTCAGGGGAGCCAGGGGTTATACAGTAAGACCATGTCTTAAAAAATAATTCACATTTTTTTTGTTGGCCAGGATTATTGGTAAGAATGTATGTATAGATAAAACAGGGCAGATTTTCTCTATGGAGGTGACAGCAGTAAGCATATAAGTGAAGGTAGAGGAACTAAGTGTTAGAAAGGAGAGAGATCCCTAGTCAACATTACGGGGATGATTATAGTGCTTGAGAACTGATATAATTATACTTTATGTCTATTCTTGTTGACACCTGACTCTGTCTGGAATGAACTATAATCCAGAAATGGAGGACACACTTCTGATCCAGATAATTCAAGTAAGAAGAAAACATGCCTTTGATCCGCATCTTAAGGTTGGAAGACACATACTGTTTATCCAGACCTCGAAGCTGGATGGTAATCTGGGCCATACCTTCTGCTGGAAATTTATATAAGGACAATGGAGGAAGGAAGGGTTTGTTTGTTGCCTGCTTACCCTCACCTTGCCAGCACATCCATTTCTTCATTGGGATTAGAATTCACTTCTTTGGGACTTGAGCATATACAAAAGACCAGCTGAGATACCCAGCCTCATGGAACTGAGCAGCTACTAGATACTTGGACTTTCCATTCACAACTAGCCATTGTTGAACTGTAACCTGTAAGATGTCTGTGTGTGTGTGTGTGTGTGTGTGTGTGTGTGTGTGTGTGTGTTTGTGTGTGTGTTTGTGTGTGTGTTTGTGTGTATGTGTGTGTGTGTATGTGTGTGTGGAGTGTGGAGAGAGAGGAGGGAGAGAGGGAAGGAGGGAGGGAGGGAAAGGAAGAAAGAAGCATTCTTCAGTAAGTTACTTAAATATGTCTGTATTAATCAGGGTTCACACTTTGAGAATTTCCTTTCAGTGGAAGATATTTTTGTGCAAGGTGATTGATATAGGTTTTATTCTATTCTTTTCTTTTTATTGAGAAAAGGAAAAAAAAAGTTTATGCCTCCTCCCAGCCTCCCATTTCCCTCCCCCTCCTCCCACCCTTCTTTCCCTCCCTCCCTCCACTCCTCTCCCCCTCCCTCTCCAGTCCAAACAGCAGTCAGGGTTCCCTGCCCTGTGGAAAGTCCAAGGTCCTCCCCCCTCCGTCCATATCTAGGAAGGTGAACATCCAAACTGGCTAGGCTCCCACCAAGCCAGCACATTAAGAAGGATCAAAACCCCGTGCCATTGTCCTTGGCTTCTCATCGGCCCTCATTGTTCGCCATGTTCAGAGAGTCCAGTTTTATCCCATGCTTTTTCAGTCACAATCCAGCTGGCCTTGGTGAGCTCCGAATAGATAAGCCCATTGTCTCAGTGGGTGGGTGCACCCCTCGTGGTCCTGACTTCCTTGCTCAACTTCTCCCTCCCTCTGCTCCTCATTGGGACCTTGGGAGCTCAGTCCAGTGCTCCAGTGTGGGTCTCTATCTCTATCTCCATCCATAACCAGATGAAGGTTCTATGGTGATATGCAAGACATCCGTCAGTATTGCTATAGCCTAGGGTCATTTCAGGTTCCCTATCCTCAGCTTCCCAAGTAACTAACTGGGGACATCGCCTTGGGCTCCTGGGAGCCACTCTAGGTTCAAGTCTCTTGCCAACCCTAAGAATTGTGCTTCCGTGCTCCCCTATCCAACCTTCCTTTATCCCAATCCTCCTTTTTCCCCAAGTTACCCCCATCCTCCCCTTCTACCTTTTCTCTCCCCAACTCCCCTTACCCCCATTTCACCCCACCCCCAAGATCCCAATTTTCACCCCGGCAATTTTGTCTACTTCCCATAGCCAAGAAAGAGGATAACTATATGTTTTTCCTTTGGTTCACCTTCTTACTTAGCTTCTTTAGGATCACCAATTGTAGACTCCGTGACCCTTATTTATGGCTAGAAACCAATTATGAGTGAGTACATCCCATATTCATCTTTTTGAGTCTGGGTTACCTCACTCAGGATAGTGTTTTCTATTTCCATCCATTTGCATGCAAAATTCGAGAAGTCATTGTTTTTTACCACAGAGTAGTACTCTAATGTGTATATATAATACACACTTTCTTCATCCATTCTTCCATTGAAGGGCATCTAGGTTGTTTCCAGGTTCTGGCTATTACAAATAATACTGCTATGAACATCGTTGAACAAATGCTCTTGTCATATGATGGGGCATCTCTTGGGTATATTCCCAGGAGTGGTATTGCTGGGTCCAGGAGTAGGTTGATCCTGAATTTCCTGAGAAACCAAAACATTGATTTCCAAAGTGGTTGCACAAGATTGCATTCCCACCAGCAATGGATGAGGGTACCCCTTCCTCCACTGCCTCTCCAGCAAAGGCTATCATTGGTGTTTTTGACTTTAGCCATTCTGACAGGTGTAAGATGATATCTCCAACTTGTTTTGATTTGCATTTCCCTGATTGCTAAGGAGGTTGAGCATGACCTTAAGTGTCTTTTGGCCATTTGAACTTCTTCTGTTGAGAATTCTCTGTTCAGTTCAGTGCCCCATTTTTTAATTGGGTAAATTAGCATTTTAAAGTCTAGTTTCTTGAGTTTTCTATATATTTTGGAGATCAAACCTTTGTCTGTTGTGGGGTTGGTGAAGATCTTCTCCCAGTTAGTAGGTTGCCTTTTTGTCTTAGTGACAGTGTCCTTTGCTTTAGAGAAGCTTCTCAGTTTTAGTAGGTCCCATTTATTCAATGTTGCCCTTAATGTCTGTGCTGCTGGGGTTACACATAGGAAGTGATCTCCTGTGCCCATCTGTTGTAGGATACTTCCCACTTTCTCTTCTATCAGGTTCAGTGTGTTCGGACTGATATTGAGGTCTTTAATCCATTTGGACTTGAGTTTTGTGCATGGTGATAGATATGGGTCTGTTTTCATTCTTCTACAGGTTGACATCCGGTTGTGCCAGCACCATTTGTTGAAGATGCTTTCTTTCTTCCATTGAATACTTTTGGCTCCTTTATCGAAAATGAGGTGATCATAGGTTTGTGGGTTAAATTCAGGTCTTCTATACGATTCCATTGGTCGACTTCTCTGTTTTTATGCCAGTACCACACTGTTTTCATTACTGTAGCTCCGTAATAGAGTTTGAAGTCAGGGATGGTAATGCCTCCAGAAGACTCTTTATTGTATAGGATTGTTTTGGCTATCCTTGGTTTTTTGTTTTTTCATATAAAGTTGATTATTGTCTTCTCAAGATCTGTGAAGAATTTTGATGGGACCTTAATGGGGATTGCATTGAATCTATAAATTGCGTTTGGTAGAATTGCCATTTTTACTATGTTGATCCTTCCAATCCAAGAGCAAGGGAGGTCCTTCCATTTTCTGGTATACTCCTCAGTTTCTTTCTTCAATGCCTTAAAGTTCTTGTCAAATAGATCTTTCACTTCCTTGGTTAGAGTTACCCCAAGATATTTTATGCTGTTTGTGGCTATCGTGAATGGAGAAGCTTCTCTGATTTCCCTCTCTGCTTCCATATCCTTTGTGTATAAGAGGACGACTGATTTTTTGGAGTTGATCTTGTATCCTGCCACATTACTAAAGCTGTTTATCAGCTGTAAAAGTTCTTTGGTGGAGTGTTGGGGGTCGCTTATGTATACTATCGTATCATCTGCAAATAACGAAATTTTAACTTCTTCCTTTCCAATTTGAATCCCTTTGATTCCATTATGCTGTCTTATTGCTATTGCTAGAACTTCAAGCACTATATTGAAGAGGTATGGTGAGAGTGGACAGCCTTGTCGTGTTCCTGAGTTTAGTGGGATGGTTTTGAGTTTCTCTCAGTTTAATTTGATGTTAGCTGTCGGCTTGCTGTATATAGCTTTTATTATATTTGGTTATGACCCTTGTATCCCTAATCTCTCCAATACTTTAATCATAAAGGGATGTTGAATTTTGTCAAATGCTTTTTCAGCATCTAATGAAATGATCGTGTGGTTTTTTTTTCTTTCAGTTTATTATATGCTGGATTACATTGATAGATTTTTGTATGTTGAACCAGCCCTGCATCTCTGGGATGAAGCCTACATGATCATAATGGATAATTTTTCTAATGTATTCTTGGATTCGGTTTGCCAGTATTTTGTTGAGAATTTTTGCATCAATGTTCATGCGTGAGATTGGCCTGTAATTCTCTTTCCTGGCTGAGTCTTTGTTTGGTTTTGGTATCAGAGTAACTGTAGCTTCATAAAAGGAATTTGGTAATGACTCTACTGTTTCTATATTGTAAAACACCTTAAGGAGTATAGGTATTAGGTCTTCTTGGAAGTTCTGGTAGAATTCCGCATTGAAACCATCTGGTCCTGGGCGCTCTTTGGTAGGGAGGTTTTTGATAACAGCTTCTAATTCTTCGCGACTAACAGGTCTATTTAGATTGTTCACCTGGTCCTGTTTTAACTTTGGTATATGGTATTTATCTAAAAAAGTGTCCGTTTCTTTTACATTTTCCAGTTTTGTGGCATACAGGCTTTTGTAGTAAGATCTAATGATTCTCTGAATTTCCTCTGTGTCTGTGGTTATGTCCCCCTTTTCATTTCTGATCTTATTAATTTGCATATTCTCTCTCTGCCGTTTGATTAGTTTGGATAGGGGTTTATCAATCTTGTTGATTTTCTCCAGGAACCAGCTTTTTGTTTCATTAATTCTTTGGATTGTTTTCTGTGTTTCTATCTTGTTGATTTCTGCCCTCAGTTTGATTATTTCCAGTCTTCTACTCCTCCTAGGTGAGTCTGCTTTTTTTTTCTAGAGCTTTCAGGTGGGCTGTTAAGTCTCCGATGTATGCTTTCTCTGTTTTCTTTAAGTGGGCACTTAGTGCTATGAACTTTCCTCTTAGGACTGATTTCATAGTGTCCCATAAGTTTGAGTATGTTGTTTCTTTATTTTCATTGAATTCAAGGAAGACTTTAATTTCTTCGTGCTTTATTTCTCCCTGCTTGTTTCTTAGGTCAATTTGCTTGATAAGCCTTTTCCCACCCCTTTACTCTGAGTAGGTGCCTGTCTTTGTGGTTGAGGTGTGTTTCTTGTAAACAGCAGAATGTTTGATCCTGTTTTCGTATCCAATCTCTCAGCCTGTGCCTTTTTATAGGTGAGTTGAGCCCATTGATATTAAGTGATATTAATGGCCAGTGGTTTTTAACTCCGGTCACTTTTTTAGTAGTAGAGTTTGTGTGTTTCCCTTCTTTGAGTTGTCCTGGTTAAGGGTCTCTAGATGTTTGAGATATTGTGGTCATTGTTGGACTCCTTGGTTAGTAATTTTCTTTCTATTACTTTCTGTAAGGATGGATTTGTGGCTACGTATTGTGTAAATTTGTTTTTATCCTGGAAAATTTTGTTTTCTCCATTTATAGTGATTGAAAGCTTGGCTGGGTATAGTAGTCTGGGCTTGCATACATGGTCTCTTAGTTTTTGCAGTACATCTATCCAGGACCTTCTGGCTTTCATGGTTTCCATAGAGAAGTCAGGTGTAAGTCTGATAAATTTACCTTTCTAAGTAACTTGGCCTTTTTCCTTTGAGGCTCTTAATATTTTTTCTTTATTCTGTATGCTTTGTGTTTTGATTATTATATGGCGAGGGGATGTTTTTCTGTTTTTTTTTTTTGATCCAGTCTATTCGGTGTTCTGTATGCTTCTTGAACCTTCATAGGTACATCTTTCTTTAGGTTGGGAAAGTTTTCTTCTATAATTTTATTAAATATATTTTCTGGACCATTGAGCTGCACTTCTTCTCCTTCTTCTACTCCAATTATTCTTAGGTTTGGTCTTTTTATTGTGTCCCTTATTTCCTGAATGTTTTGTGATGAGAGTTTGTTGGACTTGCTGTTTTCTTTGATCAGTGTGTTTATTTTCTCTATGTTATCTTCAGAATCTGAGATTCTTTCTTCTATCTCTTGTATTCTGCTGGTTATGCTTGTTTCTGTAGTCTCTATTTGTTTGCCTACATTTTCCATGTCCAGCTGGCCCTCTGTTTGTATTTTCTTCTTTGCCTCCATTTCAGTTTTCAAGTCTTGAACTGCTTCCATTATCTGTTTGATTGTTTTTCCTTGGTTTCCTATGGTATCGTTCACTGATTTACTCAATTCTTCAAACTTTCTGTTATACTTCTCATCCATTTCTATAAGGGCGTTTTTTTTTTTTTTTTTACATGCTGTTTAAGGGCCTCTATCACTTTCATAAAGTCAATTTTTTCTACTTTTTCTTGATTAAGGTGTTCATGCCCTCCTGTTGTGAGGCTGCTGGGTTCTGGTGGTTTCATGTTGTTTTTCAGATTGTTGGGTGAATTCTTGAATTGGTGCCTGCCCATCTCGTCCTCCGAATGCTCCCCTATGGATCTTCTTTTACAGGATCAGGTCTCCTTGCCCACTGATGTACCTTCCCAGTGATGTCACTCCCCAGTGATGACTCTCCTGGTGCCCAGATGGGATCTCCATGCTGCTTGGGTAGCTCGGAAACAAAGGGCCTACCTTGCTTGCTCCAGGCAGGCTATTGAGACAAAGGAACTACCGCCCTCCTGGTTGCCCTTCTGACTCAATTCGGATTCGGTCCCAGTGCCCAAACAGGCTGAGCTGGGAGATGTTATGTGGCCAAAGAAGGGAGGGAGGCAGCCGGGGGGGGGGGGTTCTGGATGCAAGCTGGGTGGGATAGGAACAGAGAGGAGGTATTGGGCAGTATCGCCCCTGCAGGATGACCAGGAAGTGTAGGAGGGATGAGGAATGTCTTAGTTTCCTGTTCCAGGCTGCTGCTGCACTCACTCACCCCAATGATCATTTTATTCTATTCTTATGCATGTGGACATCCAACTTTTCCTGCACCATTTGTTTAATATGATTCCATTTTTCAGCATTCATTTTGGCACCTTTGTGAAATATTAAATATACAAAGTTACCTGTAAAAACAAAACAAAAAAAGGAGATTAGGTTGGTTGGTAGAAACATGAGCATGTCGTTAAAATATCAGAGAGCATTAAAAAAATAAAAGTAAATACAGCATTGAAAAGCTTTACTTATTTATCCAAAGCTGCTCAGGTCATATTAGTCACCTGATTGTTCAACCCAAATAAATCCACAGATGAAATCATTGTTTATTATTCACAATCAATTATCCTTAATCAATGCCTGAAAAGATATTCATTTTCCCTCTCCCACTTGACCATGTGATGGTTTTATTATCCAAAGCATCTTATCTTGCCTTTTGAATAATATTTGAGGCTCTGCCTACTCCAGTGAAGGATCATCAGGTGAGGCACTCTTGTATAACAAATAAAATATTCACTGTAGAAATGGAGAGGCTGTAGAGCATAGAATGATATGATTTTAGAAGAAAAAGAAACAGATAGGTGGAAGATTTTGTTACAAACCAAAATAGGTGTATTATAAAAAAAAATAAGAAAATTTGCTTTGTACATGTACTGGGAAAAACATCACCTCTTACTAATACTTCTAGGTACTAGAGAATAAACAAGAAGAAGTGATGATATTGGTCTCCATCATAAGCAGTAGAATTTCTGATGTTACGTACAAGAACTCTAGATCATCAGATCTGTAATACCTTAAATATAAGAACTCTTACATGTCTGGTCGGTTTGTTCAGATACATTTTAGAATTTTTTCTTTGACAATTATGCTAAACTCTGCTCCCACCATTTATTTTTTTTCATTGGTAGGCTGCTGTGATAACATAATCACTCAGTAAAAGATATTGACTAAGATTTGCTGAAAGAAATATGCCCTTTCCCTTTTTAGCCCAGAAATCAAAGAGAGTTTTCATTTTTTATATCCTATATAGAATCCAAAAATAAAATTTCTAGGTGAGGAGATGTGGAGAAGACAAAAGGGGTTTCAAATCTTATGTGTCTAGTGCAGGGTACGTATACAGAGACCTGGGAGCAAGCCCTGGAGGCAGCAATGATCAATCGGAGTTGGTAGAAGTCAAGATAGGTTAAGGATGAACTCATGTCTTTAAAACTGCAAGGGATCAAAGTTAAGAAGTCAGCCTGCCTGCAAAAATTCAAGGAGAAAACATAACTGGGATTGGACCAGTAGTTCAAAGTTGAAGTGAAAGTAAGATATACAAATAAAACATTCTGAATATCTGTGGTGTTCCTGGTGTCTGCAGGAATCCAAATTGAATAGTTTATAACTTAATGGGAGAAATATACACATATATGGATCATTATAACAAAAAATCATTGTAGAAAATGGGAAATAGCATTATAGAGACAAAGTATGAAGTTGAATTGGGAAAATAGTGTTTTCAGAAATAATAAAACTCAAGCTGAGACTGTAATAATGCATAGCTTTTAGAAAATTAATGAATTTGAGGATACTCTTAGAAGAAAACTTAAAATATCCAAAAGAATTAAGACACAGCAAGATAAGGCATGAAGTAGCTGACAAGAGATGCCACTATATTATGGTACAGAGGACAGATAATAAGACAAGAGTTAAAAGGGCTCAGAATTCTTTGTAACTACAGTTCCAGGGGACCCATTACCCTTTTCTGGTCTCTGTGAGCACCACAAATGCATGTGATACACAGACATGCATGCAGGAAGATTACAAACACACAAAAATAAAAAAGAAAAGGTATAGAAGATTTTATTATAATACATACATATATATATATATATATATCAATTGTTCTTTGCTTTATATTCTTCCTTTGCTCAGCTTTCTCTTTCTTCCTCCCCACTCCTGCTGAGTTTTTGCTTTTTCTTGAATAGTTCTTCTTTCCTGTTTCATAAATGCACATTTAAATATATTTTTTTCATATGACAGAAGGCTGTGTTGTAATTCTTATCCCTTATTGCTTTCCCTTGTTTCACCCCTCACTTTAGATTCCCCCCTCCTTCCACATAGTTAGCCCCCTTCTTTCTGTTACATATGTCTATGTTTAAACTTACATTATTCATATTAGACAAGTATATAAAAGTTGAAGGGGAAGTGATAATTACTTATCAATATTTATCTTTCTGAGTAAGGTGTCGAAGGAGCTGTGGGCAGGCCTGCTTTTCGTCCTGCCTGGCTCCCACACAGCTAGCTTTACACCCGAAATAATAACACCCAAACTGTATTCATTTAAACACTGCTTGGCCCATTTCTATTAATGTGTGTAGCACCACGAGGTGGTGATGTACCAGGAAGATTCTAGCCTATGTCCATCTTGGGTCGGAGCTTCATCGTGTCTGCCCTGGAGAGGAGCTGCCTGGAATCTTCCTATCTTCCTCTCTTCCCAGGATTCTGTTCTGTTTACCCCACCCACCTATGTTCTAACCTATCAGGCCAAGCAGTTTCTTTATTAATTAATCAATGAAATCAACAGATTGATATATGACACTCCCATATCACTAAGGCTTATTTTGCTGAAAATGATTATATTTTATTCATCCATTTTTTTCTGCAAATGACATATCAAATTTTTATGGCTAAATAAATTTCACTTTGCCCATGTACCACATTTCTATTTATTTATTTATTTATTTATTTATTTATTTATTTATTATGTATACAATATTCTTTCTGTGTGTATGCCTGAAGGCCAGAAGAGGGCACCAGACCTCATTTCAGATGGTTGTGAGCCACCATGTGGTTGCTGGGAATTGAACTCAGGACCTTTGGAAGAGCAGGCAATGCTCTTAACCACTGAGACATCTCTCCTGCCCCCTACCACATTTCTTTTATTCACTTGTCTGATGATGGGTGTATAGGCTGTTTCCACATCTTGGTTTCACATTGTCCCTTAAGAATAGTGTTACAATAAATGTATGTGCAGATATATTTGTGGTTGATTAACTTAGATCCCAGAAGTAGTCTAGCTACTGGGTCAATGGTAGTTTTATTTTTAGTTAGTTGAGGAAGTTTCATACTGATTTCTATTATACAGTTTCTAATTGATGAGGTTTAAGGAAGAATAACCTAATTTTAATAGCTAATTCTAGAGTCTAACAGCCTTCCACCAAATAGCCTTTCAGCTCACTCATGTGTTGAGTAGTTAGCTTATAGGAATAGCCTTAATGACCACTGGGGAGACAAGATTGTACAACTGCACTGATGACTGTAGATGGTCGTCTGATTAATTTATGAAGGAGCATTGACTTCTGTATCTTACTCTGTATGTGAAACCACATTCTGTTGTGTAATTTTCTTTGACTAATGTACTTGTTATTCTCTAGTTAATTTGTTCAGATAGATAGGACTGAAAAAATAGTACTCATTGGTGCCATAGAAAAACCAGTGAGATTCCTTTCAATTCCATTTTTGATGACTATGAAGGTACCTTTCTGAATGAAAGTCTGTCAAGAACAATTAATGACTTCCATGTGAGGTGAGGAGAATCAAGGAGGATGATAGTGTATGAGAAAAGCCTAAAACAGTTATATTTAAATGCATAGAAGAAAAAAGTAAGACTCAATCTTACTTTCATAGTAAGCCTATGAAAGCAGAGGTATGAAACCAAGAGATCCCCAAAATATCCTATTTGAGAAGCAGTAAATGAGTACCCAAGAGTGAAATGAAAAAGATTCTGAAATATTTTAGGGAGTGAGAAGAACAGCAGAGTAAGTAAGACATAGGACAAAAACATCTTTTAATTGATATATGCAAAAATGTCATCTCAGTTAGGAGTTGAAGTCTTATGGAATAAGAAAGATGTGCCTTTGAATCTGGGAGGTGAGTATTTTTGAAAAGAAACAATAACCAATGATGTCAAATTTTCAATAAAATTGTTAAACAAGAGAATTTAAGACAGTACTTAAATGCAGTAATTAAATACAGTAGTTCATACCTCACTACTGGAATTATACCTTTAATTCATGATCTGAAAGAGAAATCTCCCCAAACATGGATTACAACTGAAAATAAACTCAACTAAATTAAGATTATGGGGTTTTGTCTATTCCATAGAAGCTTTTGAATCTGAAAAGGTTCTATAAGGCATAGGACATTGTCAATAAGACAAAACAGCAATCTCCAAAATAGGGAAAGATCTTTAACAACCCCACATCTGACAGAAGATTGATATCTAAAATATATAAAGAACTCAAAAAACTAGCCATCAAAATATCAAATAATCTCATTAAAAATTGGTACAGATTTAAACAAAAAAATTTCAACATAAGAATCTCAAATGTCTGATATATTTAAAGAATTGTTCAACATTTTTAGCTATCAGCGAAATGCAACTCAAAACAACTCTGAGATATCATCTTATACCTGTCAAAATGGCTGAGATCAAAAATGCTAATGACAGCCTATGTTAAAGAGGATGTGGCATAAGGGGAACAGTTCTCCATTGCTGGCGGCAGTGTAAACTTTTACAGCTTGCAAATTGATAAGGTTATTTCTCAGAAAACTGGGAATCAATCTACCTCAGGACCCAGAAATACCACTCCTGAGCATATACCCAAAGGATGCACAATCATACCATGAAGTCATTTGTTCAACTATGTTCATAACAGCATTATTTGTAATATCCAGAACCTGGAAACAAACTTGATGCCCCTCAGCTGAAGAAGGAATTAAAAATGTGGTACATTTACATAATGGAGTATTACTCAACTGTAAAAATCAGTAACACTAAAAAAATTTGCAGGCAAATGGATGGAACTAGAAAAAAAAAAAAACTTGAGTGAGGTAATCCAGATTCAGAAAGCCAACTATGGTATGTACTTACTCATAAGTATATATTAGATGCAAATCAAGGCCTAACCAGACTTCCAGAGTAGGTAGGTAACAAGAAGGCCAATTCAAGCACCCTCTCCACTATTGCCAGCAATCTTAACTGGGCTTATGTTGACAGAGGTTTATGCAGCTGTTCTGTCCTAAAGAAGCACACAGAGGCCTACATTAATTATAAACTGGTTGACCTATTAGCTCATGCTTCTTATTACCTAACTCTTACATATTAAACTAACCCCAATTCTTATCTTTGATAAACACATGGATTGGTACCTTTTATCTGTGAGGTATTCTCATCTTGCTTCCTCTGTGTCTGGTTGACAACTGCAGACTGAGACTTTCCTCATCCCAGAATTTTCCTATTCTGGTCACCCTATCTATACTTCCTGCCTGGCTACTGGCCAATAAGTGTATTGTTAAAACAATACAAGTGATAAATCTTTACAGGTTATAAGACCATTGCCCAACAATAGGGTTATACTTGTGGATTCTTGAAAATTTCCTTAGCGCCAAGTTTCTCCCTAACCCCAAAAGTGGTTCTCTCTATCGAGGTATCTCTTGTTCTCCTACTCTACCACTCCCTCCTTGACCACACCATTCCTGAATGTTCTCATGCTCCTTACACTCCCTTTGCCACCCTTTTTACCTAGATCAAACAATAACACAAGATCAACTTGGAAAATTTTATATTATGATTTTTATAATTACATATGTGTATGTAATACACACAAACACACACAAACACACACAAACACACACACACACGAAAGAGAGAGACCTAACACTTTAATCAGGCCTAATGTACTTTAATAAAACAATGATATAACATTATAGAATATATTAAGACTCATGTATCATAGGTATTGGCCCCAGTTTATGGTATTATTGAATGGTAACTAACATATGCTGATTAGACCTTTATCAATATATTTATGGGATGGCACACTCTGAAATATTATGTATTTCCAGCCCCAATGATTACCCTTTATGCCTCCCAGCCACAATGAAATGAGCTCTGCCACACCCATCTGCCCTGAAGGCTTTATCTTTTTGTTTGTTTTTCATTTTGTTTTGTTGTGTTGTGTTGTTTTGAGACAAAGTTTCTCTGTGGCATTGGAGCCTGTCCTGGAACTAGCTCTGTAGACTAGGCTGGCCTCAAATGCACAAAGATCTGCCTGTCTCTGCCTCCCAAGTTCTGGGATTAAAGGCATGTGCCACCACTGCCTAGCTAAAGGCTCTATCTTAACACTGGACCTGAAAGCAATGGAGCCAGCATACTGTGGCCTGTAATTCCTAAACTCATGAGCCAAAATAAGCTTTCCCTTCTCTAATCACAGGGATTTTGGAATCTTGATGAATAGTTGCTAATATCTATCATCTGTAAATCAGGCCTCAAGATATCAGCCTAAAATCAAACACATTGGTGGTCTTAAACAAGACTGACTACAGCAAGACAATACTTGCAGTACTAAAACCCATGCAATACTAAATGGCATACTATTAAGATGCAAATACTGAAGGTAAAATTATAAGATAAATATGAGGAATCAGTGAAGTGGCAACATGAAGAAAGGAAAGGTTTCTACAAGGTAGTAATTGCTGAGAGACATTTCTGTGATACAAGCAACATTTTTATTAAATACAATAATAATACACAGATGCACAGAAATATTTTTATTTTATATAGTTAGAGGTGCTGAGGATGAAGCCTAAGTCCTGACACTTGAGTCAAGATGCCATAGTGTTTTTTGGTTTTCAAAATTGTTTTTATATATTTCATATTCTCTTCATCATTTATTTCATAAGTTTTAGAAAATTGTCAAATAAATATAAATACGATCTAGCAGAGTTACCACTTTGAAACATTCTTGAGATTATTAAAAGAAACTCTTATAAGAGAAGACACAGTACATGATTCTTCTCAGCTTTGCAGTCTAACAAATTAGCTGTTGCTACAAAGCAAAAATATAAATGCAGTATTATTTTCCTAGAAAGCCACATCACAAAGACTCCTTGGGTCCCGAAAACAAATCTGTAACTGAACTGAACTCCAGAGGGTTAAGCACCACAAAGCCAGAACAACTGTGTACCTAGCACCAGAGCAGACTCAAACAATGGCTACAGAGGGCAGGAAACAAATTCTTGCAACTTATAAGAAGGGTCACGGAGCTTAGACACATACAAGCTGCCACCCTGAACACTCAAATAGCACTGTCTCAGTGGAATGAGGATAGGGAAAACAAAATGAAATAGTCTAACCAAAAGAACTCCCTTTTCTCCATTAAGACCATAGTGGGAAAATTATGTAGAAGAATTTTACTTTAAAAGAAAGAGAGATTGGCTCCAAATAAATCAATAAGCACTTAAAAGTCAATGTTGACCTTTCCTTGGCTCAGATACTGGTGGATGGATACTGTAGTCACACGTATAATCTTAGTCTTAAAATCATTTGTTGCAGAAAAACAGGAAAGAAGTGAATGGTATAATATTCACAAATTTCCAGATGGAGAAAACTCAGACAAATTTCACCATTTCCTTTTATTTTTAAACTTTCAATAACTTGAAATCCTCCAGTGCAGAAAATGTGAGTAAGAATTCAAATACTTGGACTGTCGGCTGACAAATCTTTAAAGAATTGGAAAAAAACTGAACAAAGTGTTCATGTCTGTGATCTCAACGAACAGGAGGATAATGCAGGAGGATTACTGTTCAGTTTGAGGCTATTCTTGCCTGTAAAGTGAGTTCCAGGGGACCTTGGGCAAAAGACTGAGACCCTGTTTCCAAAACCAAACCAAAAATTAGAGGCAAACAAAATTGGATTGATGGTCCGCATGTGGAGATATTTTTCTTGAGCCGAAGAAAGGGGGACAAAGAAATAACAGGTAAAAGAATATTGTCTAACATTATTTAAGAGTCTATAATTACCCTGATACCCAAACCATACAAAGACACTACTAAGAAAGAAAATTACAAACCAATCTCTCTTATGAACATTGATGCTCAAATATTCAATAAAATACTGTCAAACCGAATCCAAAAACACTTTAGAAAAATCATCCACAATGATCAAGTAGGCTTCAACATAGACATGCAAGGGTGGTTTAACATATGAAAATCTGTCAATGCAATCCACCATACAAACAAACTGAAAAAAAATTCTACATCATCATCTCCTTAGATGCTGAAAAGGGGATTGACAAAATTCAGCACCCCTTCATGATAAAAGTCTTGGAAAAGCAGGGATTCAAGGAACATACCTAAACATAATATACAGCAAGCCAAATCCAACATCAAATTAAATAGAAACTCAAAGTAATCAAACTGAAGTCAGTAATAAAAGAAGGCTGTTCACTCTGTCCATATCTATTCAATATAGTAGAAGTTCTATAGTAAAAGTTCTAGCTAGAGCAATAAAACAGCAAAACGAGGTCAAGGGGAATACAAATCAGAAAACAAGAAATCAAACTCCTGTAGCGGCTTAAATGAAGGCAGACAGATCAATCGGCAGAGCATGGGACTCTTAATCTCAGGGTCGTGGGTTCGTGCCCCATGTTGGGTGCCACTCTGTTGTAATAGGAGTGGCGGGGCTGCATCCCTGGCACCCAGCTGCCCACATGGAATTACACGGAAACTGTATTCATTTAAACACTGATTGGCCCATTAGTTTTAGCCTCTTATTGACTAGCTCTTACATATTGATCTAACCCATTTCTAATAATCTGTGTAGCCTAAGAAGTAGGGAAGAACTTAACCTGCATCTGTCTGGAGTGGGAGAATCATGGTGACTCCTAACTCAGCTTCTTTCTCCCAGCATTCTGTTCTGTTTACTCCACCCACCTAAGGGTTGGCCTATCAAATGGGTCTAGGCAGTTTCTTTATTAATTAACCAATGAAAGCAACAGATTAGAAAGAAATCACTCCCACATCAAACTCCCACTATTTGCTGATGATATAATAGTATATATAAGTGACCCCAAAAATTCTACCATGGAACTCATACAACTCATAAACACTTCAGTAATGTAGAAGAATATAAGGTTAACTCAAAAAATCAGTAGCCCTCTTTTATACAGATGATAAACTCAAAGATAGAAATTTCTGAGAAAGAAGTCAGAAAAAGAATCACTCTTCACAATAGCCACAAATAACATAAAATATCTTGGCATAATCCTAACCATACAAGTGGAAGACCTATGTGACATAACTTTAAATCTTTGAAGAAATAAATTAAAGAAGACACTAGAAAATGTAAAGATCTACCATGCTCTTGGGTATGTAGAATTAACATAGTAAAAATGGCAAGGGTACCAAAAGCAATGCATAGACTCAATGCAATGCTCGTGACATACCCTGCAAAATTCTTCACAGACCTCAAAAGAACAATGCTCAACTTCATATGGAAAAAGAAAAACCCTGGATAGCACAAACGACCTTGTACAATAAAAGAGCTTCTGGAGGCATCACAATCCCTGAGTACAAGCTCTACAAAAGAACTACAATAGTGAAGACAGCCAGGTGTTGGCATTAAAACATACAGGTGGACCATGGAATTGAAGTGGAGACAGATATATCAATCCACACACCTATGAACTCCTGATTTTTGACAAGGAAGCAAAAAATATAAATTGGGAAAAAGAAGACATTCAACAAATGATGCTATCATAACTGGATACCAACATGTAGAAGAATACAAATAGATCATTATCTATTGCCATGCACAGAATTCAAGTTCAAATGGATCAAAGACCTCAACATAAATTTAACCACACTGAACCTCATAGAACAGAAAGTAGGAAGTGCATTGAATGCAGTGGCACAGGAGAACACTTCCTAAATATAACGCCAGTAGCACAGACACCAAGAATAACAATTAATAACTGGGACTTCCCGATAGAACATCCCCATTGTCTCAGTGTGTGGGTGCACCCCTCGCGGTCCTGAGTTCCTTGCTCGTGCTCTCTCTCCATCTGTTCCTGATTTGGACCTTGAGATTTCAGTCCGGTGCTCCAATGTGGGTCTCTGTCTCCTTTCACCGCCTGATGAAGGTTAATATTTAGGAGGATGCCTATATGTTTTTCTTTGTGTTGACCTGCCTCTTAAAAAAATAATAACTGGGACTTCCTGAAATTGAGAAGATTCTATAAAGTAAAGGACTCAGTCAACAAGATAAAATGACAGCCTACAGAATGGGAAAAGATCTTCAACAGTCTCACATCAGACATAGGACTGATCTCCAAGATATACAAAGAACTCAAGAAACTTGACATCAATTTAGCAAATAATCCAATCAAACATGTGGTACAGAAAATTCTCAACAGTCAAATCTCAAATGGCCAAAGAGACACGTAGGGAAATGTTCAACATTATTAGCCATCAGAGAAATGCAAATCAAAACAATTCTGAGATTTCATCTTACAATTGTCAGAATGACCAAGATAAAAAACACTGATAACAACCTAAGCTGGAGAGGATGTGGGGTTGGGGAACATTCCTCCATTGCTGGTGAGAGTAAAAATTTGAACAGCTTCTTTGTAAATCAATATGGCAATTTCTCAGAAAATTAGGGAACAACCTTCCTCAAGACCCAGCAATACCACCTTTAGGTATATACTCAAAAGATTTTCAATCATACCACAAGAACATGTGCTCAACTATGTTCATAGCAGCATTATTCATAATGGACGGAACCTGGAAACAACTCAGATATTCCTCAACCAAAGCATGGATAAAGAAAATGTGGCATATTTATAAAATGGAATACTACACCATGATAAAAATGAATGATATTTTGAAATTTGCAGGCAAATGGGTAGATTTAGCAAGAAAATTTATTGAGTGAGGTAACCCAGACCCCAAAAGACCAATATAATATGCACTTATTCATGTGTCTTTTAAACAAAAAGCGAATAAAAATCAACCTAACTCATAGCAACAAATAACCTCCTTAAAAATCCCTTTGTTGGGTTAGCAAACTGGATGGGTGGGTAAAGTACTCGCTGTGTAAGCATGAGGACCTGAGTTGGGATCCCCAGAAACATCATAAAAGTCAAGTGCCTATTGCTCCTCATGCACTCCCAGTGCTTAGATGCAGAGACTGAGAGGCCTTGGAGCTGGCTGGCTGCTTAGTCTAGCTGAATGGGCAAACTCCAGAAACAGTGAGATGCTTTTTCTCAAAGGTAAGGTGAAGTGATTGAGCAAGACACCTGATATCAACCTCTGGCTTCTATATATACACAGATTCAGACTGTGCACACACACACACGCAAATATATTCATGACAGCTTATACTTTGCTTCTATAGAATGTCATAAGCAATTGATTGCTCAAATGATGTGTGAATTAATCCTTGCATAGTTACTGTCAAATGTTTTCTGCTATTGCCTGTCCTTGATACCTAATAAATTTTATATTTTTATAGAATACAAGAGGAAGCATATGTCTTTCAGCACCCCGAGGAACACAGGAGATGGTTATTTATTTGTACTAGTACCCCAGAATGACTGTTCTGTTGTAATACTCTGATTTTATATTTTTACTGAAAACATATTTCTATTCATGGTTTTTACAAGTTTGCTAATGTGACTCTGAAACTGTACAGTGCTTTGTGTTCCACTGATTTATAGAAGGCTCTGTGTATTGTAATCTTATTCATTGCACATTAAAATAATTTTTCTTTCAAAATTTAATTTTTAAAATGTTTGACAGTTTCATACATTTAAACAATGAATTGTCATCCTATCCACCCTATTAATTCCTCTTATCTCCCTCTCACTCCTCTTGATCCCTTATTCTCAGATGACTTTGCTCTTGCTTCTGTGCTGTGTGTGTGCTCAAATATATAGGGTGTGAGTTCAGAGTTACAGCAGCTATGTTGTATCTAGAACACTAGATTTCATGTCATTTCTCTGAGCCTTCCAACTCTTATGAATGTTCTGTCCTCTTTTCCACAGTATTCCTTGGGTCTTGGAGAGGAAGATACAGATATATCTTTTAGGGCCATGCTTTTAGCAATATTGATTTAAGACACCATTTTAACATTAAAATTGAAATTTTGTCCTACCAATTTATTTTGTCTTGGCATTTTGGTTTTTGCATTTTATTTCTAAAACCTTCTAGAACATAATTTTCAAAATAATCTGTCAGCATTTTTCACATATTTTATTTTTTCATTTACTTATTTATTTTATTTTTATAAAAAAATATTTTCAGGTAGAATTATAACACTTTGCCCCTTTTCTTCCTTCTTCTAGCTCCTC
Organism: Microtus pennsylvanicus; assembly: GCF_037038515.1. Lineage (NCBI taxonomy): Eukaryota > Metazoa > Chordata > Mammalia > Rodentia > Cricetidae > Microtus > Microtus pennsylvanicus. The sequence goes on along the minus strand of NC_134586.1, from coordinate 69,458,312 downwards.
TCAGCCACCTGTTCTCTAAACTACCCACAACCCATCTTAAATTAATAGCTTCTTATCTTTTATTATATTTGTTACATAATATGTGTATGCATAAATACATGTGCGTATATGATTTCAAGGCTGACCACTCTGCCTTGGACGAAACTAATCCCTGGGACAAGCCAATTCTTATGCCAGTAATCTAGACTTGCCTGTGGTTCACTATGTATGGTATTCTGGCACATAAAAAATTTCTGCCCCATTTTCCACAATATTCTCGGAGCCGTAGATGCAAAGAGCTGTGATGTATATTGTTTTAATGTTTTAAATTTCTAGCCCAATTAACCCCCCAACCATACTAAATTTCTTAAAGACTGTTTTTTTTTCTCAAATTAGTTAATAAATATAAAAGTATTTCCAAAAATCAGACTTGTCAATCATGGATCAGGGAAGAGCTTCTGGAACCTTGAGCATGACAAGTAGGTGTCCATAAAGGCCAGAAAAAGGCGTCAGATCACCAGGAGCTGGAGTAACAAGAGGTGTTGCAGCTGGAGTGATGGTTCTGTGGGTAAGAGCTCCTTCTGATTTCCCAGAGGATCCAGTTAAGTTCCCAGGCTTCATGCCTGGTGTCTCACAACTGCCTGTTATTTCAGCTTGAGGGCATCCAATACCTCTTCTGGACTCCTCTGGGACTTGTACATACCCATATCACACATATCCAAAATCAAAAACAAAAATTAGTCTATAAAATAATAAAAAAACATTAAAAATTTCCTTAGAAAACAGAAAGTAGAATGTTCCTAAGCATTGATATTCTCCAGTACACTCTATTACCAGTTTTTCAAAATACATCCCCTTGCCATCAAGTACTTCCTTGATACTACAGTGATGTAGCTGAGATTGCCAAGAGCTATAGAAAAACTTTAGTCACCTAAGCAAAAGACTGTACATTTATCTCAAAATATATATTATCTGCTTCACATCTGTTCAGTCTTGAAATCCAAATAATCTCCACATAGATAGAGTCAGTTGTACACAGACCACTGTTCTCTTTATCTGCCGCCTTAATCATTTTCAGATCTAGCATAATCTCAGGTGAAAGGAAAAAATTACTCTCGGACAGAGCAAAGTTATACATAAATAGCACAAACATAAATTATAAAACTGTTCTAGAAGGGACCCAGGAATTCAGATAAGAAGCCTTGCCTGGGACCTTGATTCATGTAGATCCCATGTACACTGCAAACATTGTCTATCCCCTTTGCTTAGGTATAGTGTCCTGTATTTACCTAGGGTTGATTTGTTTTTGAACTGTTCATGTCTTATTTTACAAAAGCATAGTATGAGTTTATCAAAACTCATTATCAAAACTGGACTGTCTAAAATCATAAAAATTATTTTATAATTTTAATAGTCTCTCCAATGTTGTCAATGTTTGACTCGTAGGTATTCAATTGCTGCTGTTTATTTGTTCCACATTTAACATTTATATTTCATAATATCTCAACATTTTCATTGATCTTTAATGTAATGCCTTGTTTTGTATTTCTTATCCAACAGAGCCCTTGGTATTCTAAGCAGTTTCTGGTCCAGTAATTTCAAAATCCACTCATTCCTTAAGTCTGTCAGTGATACTTGCTATATTTAAAATTGATGTAAGTGTGTGTATTGGGGGGGTATTTGGGTGTTTGAGTGTGTGAATTCACTATCAGATGGTTGTTGGTTTGTTCTATCTTTTGTTATGCCTTAACTAATTTCGCTTGATAACCAGATATGTTTCCCAATATGATAATAGAATGATCTACTTATTACACAACGATTCCTTCTTCTCTATAGCTATCAGGAATATTATGCTGTATTCTATTGTATTTTGGTTTTTCCTTCCTTCCTTCCTTCCTTCCTTCCTTCCTTCCTTCCTTCCTTCCTTCCTTCCTTCCTTCTTTTCCTTCCTTTCTTTCTCTCTTTTTGTTTTTTTTTTATTTTTCCTGAGTCTTCACTGTTGGATCATCATTAAATTCCCGGAAACAAAGCTCATAGAAGTTCTGAAACTTTTGGTGTATAATTTATTAGATTGATAGATGGAATTAATCAGTTTTCCTCTGGGAGAAGACCCCTGATAGGTTATCCAGTCCTTACGTGATCAACCCTATACGTATATACATATGAACACATAAATGGACTCAGGTCGTGTGTGTGTGTGTGTGTGTGTGTGTGTGTGTGTGTGTCACAGTAATTAAAAAGAAGCAGTGTTAATTTGAGATGATTCGGGGGCTTGGAATGCGTGGGTGGAAATGATGTAAATACAGTATTCGTGCATGAAATTCTAAAAAAAATAGTGGAAAAAAGTAGATAAGAATTTGTCATATTCTTTGTAAGATGCTTAAATGTTTAAAATATCAAGAGACAGGAAATTGTATATAAAATATATTTCTTTTAGAATCTTTTGAATGTTTTCTCAATCTGTTCAAGCACAAACACACACACACACACAAAGAGAATTTTTTGAAACATGTCACTCAGCATTTGACCCTTTCTGCATGTTCTGAGTTACTGGAACATTTCAATGACCCCATCAGTTGTAAGCTAAGAAAACTAATGTGAAATCCTGAGGCTGTGATGACAATGTTATAATAGTCTTTGTGACTTTCAGAGTTGTGTCAAAAAGGCAAAAAGATCAAGTAAAATTCCAATTAAAACACAGTGCAAAAAAAGTTCTGTACAAAAGGCTGACTTCATTAAATACTGGCATTAAATATGTATTTCTTTTAAGAATGAGGCCTTTTGACTCCGTGAAGAGAATACTTTTTATTACTGAATAAACATGGACAAATTTAGGCATGAAATGGATTTAACTCATTCTGAACTGGAACCCCAAGAAGAATGACTAATTTCTCAACATGATCATTTGTTAGTACAAGGAATCCTTTAATCAAGATCCTAATGATATTTCTCACTCATTTGCTTTAAATGGGGTTCCAAGCATCAAGTTCCAAGCTTCACTGACTATTAATATCACTTGAGGACTTCATAGTTCTCAATGTCAACTTGGTAACCCACAGCAATCAGGTAATGATGTGTACACATCGAAATAAGAAAAAAAGCTAATTTAATGGTCCCTGGTGGAACACACACACACACACACACACACACACACACACACACACACAGAGAGAGAGAGAGAGACAGAGAGACAGAGAGACAGAGAGACAGAGAGACAGAGAGACAGAGAGAGACAGAGACAGAGAGAGACAGAGACAGAGAGACAGAGACAAGTTGGGGGGCTTCCCATTTGGGTGCAGCATTATTAAACAATACTGCTGAGAAAAGTCAGAATTTCTCGGACCACTGGTGTGCTTATTAAGAATCTAAATGTTGTTGACTCTTTCCCAAACTACTCATAGGGAGTCTCTCTGTGTTTTATCAGGTGTAAAGGTTCTTCTTGTTGAGCTTGATTATCACTATTGCAAAGTATACAATATAGAGTATAAAAGGGCAGTTCTCAACCTCCTGTAAATAGGCCCATGATTCTATGCACTCTTGCAGTTTATCCCATGAGCTACAGCACTTCACCTGCCATGATGCTCAGATTAAGATGAGTGGGACTGAAAGTGGAGAAGACAGCAGATAAGAGGCAGAAGAGTAATACACGTGGGCTCACCGATTCTAGCTTTGGCTCCTTATGTTACTGATTGACTAAGTAAACTTGGGTAACTGAGACACCCTCCCTTTCTCTTTCAAAGGCCATATATAACAGAAATCGGCTGCTGTAGATGGATAGACTTAAACTGGTAAAATAATTTTTACCATTATTGGTCATCATCATATTTCATTTGCAGTACATTCTTGAGAAAGAAAATGCTACCATGTGTGGCGTAAGCCTTCAGTTCAGTGACAGAGAGAGCTACACATTTCTAATTTCCTAATGAGGATGAGACTAGATAAGCTGGAAATTATTGACTTTTCTTAAAGCCATTATAGAACTGCGGAAAATCAATGAATCCTAAGTGTGGAGAAAGGCCACCACTTTCCAGGAAAGAAAAGACTAGAGAAATGTATGAACATAGATACAACATAAGTCAGTAGTCAGTGGCAGTATATGTGTTTTTTTTAAAAAGTCACAATATGCCAATTGTGAGTTACACTGAGAATATAAAGCCAGTGTACATGAAATAGACTATTAAAATTGTCCTGCCACAAGAAAAGAAATTGAAATTGTAACTTATATATCACCCCCAAAAAGAAAACTTGTGCCCAGAAAACTTCACTGATAAAATTATAATACACAGGTTAAGAATTATACCAACTCATATTTTCAGGCTATTTTCCTGAATGTGTTACCAAAAATGCACATACAAATTTACATTCCCTCATTCACTAAATATCTGAATAAAATTTCTAGTGGATTTGTGCATAGAAATTAAAAACTGGACACAACTCAGATGTTTTTGAAAGATGTAAATGGAAAAATTATGTGACAACCACACTAGGGAATACCATGTAGAAAAGAAAAGGCACAAGCTATTGATGCAGACAGTTTGGACAAATCTGGGAGTAATTACTCACATAAAAGAAGGCTAGTTCCAAATCAATGAGAGGCAGAGAAAATAAAGGTGATCATATAAAGATGAAGATCACCAAACCTGGTGATCTTCATTCCAACTTTGTAATGCTCATAAAAGTAAAAGAGAACTTACTTCTGAAAATTGCCTTCTGATCTCTGCCTGCATGCTGTGGTACATACATGCAGACACACACACACAAACACACAAACCTCTCTCTCTCTCTCTCTCTCTCTCTCACACACACACACACACACACACACACACACACACACATACACAAACACACACACACACACACACACACACATACGTGCAAAATACTTTCTGAAATCAAGACTAAGTTAAGAGCATTATAAACAAGGGAGAAAAGAAAAGGAAGGAAGAAACAACTAGTCTCCGAAAGTGACAAACTGAATGATTTTTATTTGCCTAACGTTCTTAAAATAACAAAATGTTAAAAAGAAGAAATTAGTTGTTGCCATAGGCTACAAAGGAAGTAGGGCAGTGAGAGAAAAGACTTTGCCTGTCAAAAGGGAAACACACAATACCTTTGTGATGATGGAAATATTCTGAGTGTCAATACAACCATATTACACTATAGATTTTAGGATCATCTTACTGAGAGAACCTGGGTAATGACTCCACAAGATCATTTTTCTTCTTTCCTAAAACCGTGTTTGACAGGCTGGTATGGTGGTTCAGTAGGTTCTAGTACATGCTGCCAAGTCTGATGACCTGGCTTTGAGGCCTCGAACGCACATGATGGAAGGAGAGGACTGGCTCCGGAAAGTTGTTCCCTGACTTTCACGTATGTCTGCTATGGCATGCACACAGCCGCATGTATACAAGCACATGTAGGTACACAAATGAATAAATGTAATAAAAATTTAGGATTATGTCAATCTACAACTTCATCAAGATGCTTTTAAACTCATTAAAATAAGGAACTGTCTCATTGGAACTGTGCATCTTAGAAATGAGAGGGGAAAAATCAAAATTCATATCAATTACACAGCCATATAAATCACCAAAAACATAAACAACTCCATAAAAAAGTGTCCAGTGAATTATGGTCCAATTAACTTGTGAAAGATTACCTTTTCTAGTAATCTTGAATTCACGTTTAAAATATGAAATGTATTTTGAATATTTATGTGCTCTGGATCTAGAAGGGAAAGGAATGGACTTATGGCAAATTCGTCCACTTCAATAAAAAGTTTAAGAATGTCATGCATGCACACGGCCCCCAATTCTGAGCCTGTAGTCTAAAACATCACACAAGGGACTTTTCTAAACCAATGTCATTAGCTGCTGTATCTGCCCTATGGCCCTATGGTCCGTTTCTCTGATATCTTTCCCATCCTATTTATTCCCCTGGCTAGGTATATGTCTACACTAGACCTCATTACACTGAGCCCTCACTCCTGTCCCTGCCCTTCTTTTTCTGTTGCCGGAAGAGGGCACCAGACCTCATTACAGATGGTTGTGAGCCATTATGTGGTTGCCTGGAATTGAACTCAGGATGTATGGACACACAGTCAATGCTCTTAACCACTGAGCCATCTCACCAGCCTCTTTTTCCACTTTTTAAACTAAACCAGGTTTACTCGATGTGGTGTGTAGATCACATCTGCATTCCTCTAACATGTGGAGCACAGGGGTCTCCATGGACCTATTGGCCGTTCGTGTACCTCATAGAGGAGGTCTAGATAAATTGTTTCTCTGGCTTTAAATTGAGTTAACCTTTTCCTGGTGTTTGTAGTCCCTTGTATGTCTTGGACGTGAGTTCTTCATCAGGCACATGAACGTGCCAGTATTTTCTTCTTCTAGCCATCTTGCCTTACTCTCCTTGGCGGTGTCTCTGAATCATGTTGGCGCTTTAATGTCCTAACACAAAGTTTTGCCTGATCCAGTCACAACGACGTGTGCCCGTGCTTTTTTCTTAGAATTTGCACATCTCATTTCACACTTTTAATGTTGCATTCTGAGTGAATTTTATTGGTGGTGTTTCATAGTCACCAGCACCTGTTTTTTTTTTTTTTTTTTTTTTTTTGGTTTTATTTTTTTGGTTTTTTGAGACAGGGTTTCTCTGTAGCTTTGGTGCTTGTCCCGGAACTAGCTCTTGTAGACCAGGCTGGCCTAGAACTCCCAGAGATCCGCCTGCCTCTGCCTCCCGAGTGCTGGGATTAAAGGCGTGTGACACCACCGCCCGGCCTCAGCACCTGTTTTTTTTTTTTTTTTTTTTTTTTTCACGTGTGGATACCAAATTGCCCCAGAATCATTTCTTGTTTGAAAAAAAATTGTCCTGGAACTAGCTCTTATAGACCAGGCTAGCCTCGAACTCACTGAGATCTGCCTGCCTCTGAGTGCTGGGATTCAAGGTGTGCACCACCACAGCTAAATATATTGTCTTAAAGAATGATTTTGCAGCATTTTGTTGAGATTCAATTGATCATAAACATGGTAGTTTGCTTTGGGTCCTGTAAGCCAGGACCAAATCAAGTCGATTTCTCAGGTGAGAACTTTGATGAGAACTTTGGTAAAATCTCTAAAATCCCCCTCCAACGTGTCAGTTACATTTTCTGGTCTAAAACCTCCCATGACTGAACTTCCCCACTGGAGCAGAGTGGAACTCTAAGGGGACAAAGACTTGCCCCACCTAGGAGAGAACACAACCACAAAGCTAGAAGAATCCTCTATCTGCAAATAGAATGTAAAGGAAAGGCCCAGAGTTGCAGACTGGGGACTCCTCAGCCACCCTCAGCATAGGCCAGCCTCGTCGTTGGTGCAGCACAGGTGTAAGCAGACTGGCTTTGAAGATATCGGTCCCTAGAGCACCTGGGAGGCCAGACCCAGGCTGTACTGGAGCCCACGAGCCTGAGTCCAAAGATCCACGAAAGCCAATGGGGATCACTGTTTTAGAAATTTCACAGAAGAGGAACTGCCATTTGGCTTTGTGCAGGGGTGAGGACAGAGCCGTGGCCTTGCTCTCCTTGATGTTGCTTTACCATTATGTGGGTGAGGCTGGGCTTCTTATCACCTAACATCAGAGGGAAGCTCTGTGAAAATGGAATTTCCCATCAAGGGGAACAGACTTTAGCAGGTAGAATCGATGCAGCTGGCCCCACAGGAAGCAGGTGGTGTGTGGAAGGAATTGTGGCATGCTGGGTACGGTTGCTTTGTTAATTTGAAATACAGTAGGATCATCTGGGAGAGGGAACCTCAACTGAAAAAAAAGATTGCCTCCATCAGACCGACCTGTAGGCAAGTCAGTGGGAGTATTTTAAAAATTATAATGAGAAGATCAAAGCTCTCTGTATTATAACCTCTTTACAGTCTAAATGAAACCAATGAGAAAAACACAACTTTATTAGGAGAAAACTGGCCTGAAAAGGTAGCACAGAAACAACCTTGGAGAACTCAACACAGGTTACAGAAAATGGAAAAAGTCTGAGTGATGGATGATGGAAATGTGATATGAAGAAGTGAAAGTACAATGAGGGACATCAGAGAGTAAAGAACCTGCTTTTCTGATTGATCAAGCATCAGGTGAACAATCTAAGCTCCATCCCAGTAATTGGCAGCTTCTTTGGATCTGGACTTCAGAAACAGACACATCTCTAGGTAAATCTTTCTCTGGGATGGATAGTACCTTCTAACAGCATGCCAGGAAGAGGCAGTCTAGGGTCAAACAGTTGCTTTTTTGCCTGTCTATCTTTGCACCTTGCAGCTATGTGTATCTAATCTCTACTGCTATTGTCCACCACAGTCAGAACCTACATTTTTCTTCCTTCTAATTTGAATTGAAGACCAGTGGCCCTCCAGAAATCCTTCAGGCCTTCAAACATACTTCTGAACATGCAGAGTTATTGATGGAGCAACAATCTACAAGATTCTCAACCTCCCAGTGTTCAGATAACCATTGTTGGTCTGCAAAGACTATACTTTGAAAACCAATCTATATCCTTTGTTATATATTTTTCTTCTGTTGGTTCCATTTTACCCGAAAACCCTAGTCAGTATACAAAACAACAACAACAACAACAGCAAAAAAAAAAAAAAAACAGCCTCCGTCTTATTCAAAGCTTAAAGCTCAGAGCTGGAAACACAGTTCAGTAGTCAAGAGTACTTATTAGAAAACCCATATTTGGTGCCCAACACCTGTATTAAATTTCTCACAACTACTTTTAAATACAACCTCAGGGATTCTGACTCTCCTGGCTTCTGAGAACACACACACACACAGATACAGAGAGAGACAGACAGAGAGACAGAGAGATAGAGAGACAGAGAGACACACACACAGAGTGCACATACAATTGACTAAACACATATAATGAAAAATGAAATAATATTTTTTTAAATAACGAAAGAGATCTGAAAAGATGAAAGATTACTTGAGGAAAGATGAGCTAAGACATAAGAGGAAGTTCAGTTCTGTATAAAGGTGAACATGCTAAAGCTTAAATCCAGGTAGTCTTAAACAAAATAATAAAAACAATTGTTAATGAAAAGATTATTTCTTAATCTTGTATTGAGTGCATGAATTATTTTCTAGATTTAGTTTCAACACTTCTTTTAGTTAGTAGAAATGGCTAAGATTTCCTGATTTGCATAAATCTCTTTCCCTTTAACCTTGTTTTTAGCAAGAGAAAAGATTCAATGGAAATAATTTAGATTTAAAAGAATTATGAATTGAGACTTCAGGTCTCCAACACCTGTAGCAAATTGTTCATCATTTTCAATCTGGTAGAAGATGAGAGCTTGACTTTATTTTTGAATATGTAATATTTTCACAGGGCTTAATTTTTAAAATTTACTTAAGGGCATTACAATGGCCTTGATTCTGCATTTTTATGTTTGACTCATAAATTATTTTGAGTTCTACCACTTCGTTCACTTTGGCTCCATAGCTAAATAGGCTCATAAGAAAATCTATGTTATCTGGGGCTGGAGGGATGGCTCAATATTTTGGAGCACTTGCTGATCTTGTAGAAATTCTAGGTTTGGTTGCCACCAACCATTCATCTGCAATGTTTGTATCTCCAGTTCCAGAGGATCTGATGCTCTCTTCTTGCCTTCATGACAATGCAGTCACAATATACAAAAACATACATGCAAGCAATCTGCACACACATGAAATCAAAATAAATACACCTTTAAAAAGAAAGAAAATCTACACTTTTTTTGGTAGTGACTGGAAATTCTCACCTCATAAAATACCTGCCCACCAAACTTCTGGACCCTATAAAAGTACAGAACCCTCTCTGCCTCCTAGTTTACCTTTATATGATTAAAAAACTGCTTTGTATAACTAATGTGTTGCTGGCAGAGTAATATAAAATCATGACAGTGGAGAAAAGTGAATCCCTTGAAGGTTTTGAGACAACTGGTCATGATATGCATTGTCCTAAAACTTTTCAGAGAAGGCAAGAAGCTTTTAACACAACTAGTAATAAATTACAAACAAAGTAAGAATTTGGCATGTGAAAATTGACTTAATAAAATGGGATCTTATTAAATACTTAAAATGTCCCATTCTAAATTGCAACAGGGAGACAAAGGTGGAGACCATACTATATTTACTGATGCGATGATAAGCTGTATTGCTTTGTCACTTGACAGTTTACCCCAGCCTGTTCTTAAGCCATAAAGAAGGATGACCCTGTCTTGCAGAATACTTCAACATCAGTGGCATGATCCCACCCAACATATTGAAAGCATTGACTTCATTCAAACAGCAATAGAAGAATGAGCATTCTGTAATTATAGATTTGGCTACAAGTCTCTATTCCATGTCCAGTATGGTCACCCTTGGTCACAGTTATTCTTGCCTTCAAGGTGACACAGCCATCTTTGCCTGTGAGCTACCACAATATCCTGAATATCATAATCAGTCTTTGTATGCACAGTCTTTACTGTGGATGCTTTTCCCCAGGTGCACAGATAAGACACCTTCACACTATTGTCTTCCATTGAGAAGATTTATTTGCTATCTCTTCTGATATAAATACAAAGGAGATCACAAAAAGCTGGAGAAGAGGCAAGCCATTACTCTATCCTTGGTTATTTCACTTAAATACTGGAAAATTAATGGCAAAAGAAAGGCAATTTGAAATAAAAACTACCATTTTCTAGAAACTATTGACCACCTAAAAAATGTACAATGTTATACAAGCTCAACATTTTCCTTGCCTTTTTGGTTAAAAGAACAAATTCTAAATTTTAAGACTCTAATCCTCAACTCCTCCTAAAAATGACTCTAAAATTTTTCTAACTGAAATATATTGCACTTTTGGTTACCCCCTCTCGGAAATTTCTATAGGGACATTTTTGGGGCCTTTGGTAACTCTTGACCACCAATAATAGCCGTACATTTCCCTTCATCCTATGTAGCATGTTGCAAATTTTTAGTTGCCAGTGTGTAATCTATTTTCTAAAGGATAGAAGCTCCCATAGGTCCTGACATAGTAATCTTCCACAATGACCAATCTCATATAACATGGCTGAAGTATGTATTAATATATTCATTTAACTACTGATTTTGATGTCTTGAATTGGACAAACAGTTCTTCCTGGGACTCTGAGTGAGAGAAAAAAAGATGAGAAAAAGAAACAGTTAAAAGCAAGACTCAGGAAGACTGTGAAAGCTGGAAATGCAAAGCATCAAGTTGAACCCCACCACAGATCCTTTTGTACCCCTCCAACAGAGAAACAGAAAGCAAGTCAGTAAAGAGCATCATATGGCTAAATTACAGGGAGCCAGAGCACATCTAAGTTCTTTTTGTACAAAGTACATGCAGATTATAGTAAGCAAAACTTTTCACATCACAGCTGTAGAGGGAAACTGTCAAGCCTCAGGCTCCCTGTCTCCCATGCCTCCCAGAGCCAAAATACTAGTCATTTATTGCCCTTTCCAAACAGAACTCTGGCAGGGAACAAAAGCTTAGAATTTATTTCATCACCAAGACCCCGAGGGACAGTTGGTCATACCTAGCCCCAGCATTGTCCAAATTTTGAGTATTAAATTTCTACATATCTGAATTTGTATTATGCATTTTTTGGTATTTGTCTATATGTATCATATTGTAAAATGTTACTTGGGGAGATGTAAACAAATTTCTGTTCACTCTATTTAGGGCACTGATGGCAAACCAAACTAATGGTTCCACCAAAGTCTGACTTAGTGAATGAGAGAGTCTATTGAGGTTACTTATAGAAGCATAGATACTCAAAGGCAGTTGCATCAATGGACATCACACCCAGAATGGGTAATGGCTCATGAGAGTTGAATCCCTGGAACTGTATGAAGTACTTGCAGGTAGCTAGCCAAATTAGAGAATTTCTTTCCCTGGTTGTTGTTACTCCTTCTAAAAATTAATGCAGGGCTTTACAAATACTTTAAGTTGGTGAAATTTTCTGTAACTTGTTAATTGTATACTTCCTGAGCCTTTTAAGTTTTCTCTTTTTTTCCTTTAACCTTCTGAATCTTAATTCTTTCTGTTTTAATCCAGAGAAAATTGATTCACAAACTAGTACCATTTTGATATTAATTAATAACTTCTATTGCATGCATATTGCAGAATAATAGGATGGCATTTTCATTCTTATTTATAGCTTACAGTTAATGATGGAAACTTGAAAATTCTTAGATAAACCATCTTTTTCCAAAGGCTAGAACAACCTCTCTGTCACGTATATGATTACCCCTGTGATGAAGGTGTAAATCACAAACAATCCCATACCAGTTTGGAATTATGATTAATAGGGTGGTATTTATTTAAAGGGGAAAAAACTTACAGATCACTGTCCCAGACAACAGCCCTCTGCGCAATCAGGAAGGAGTCTATTCGCCGGAAGCAGAGCAGGAAGCAAAAAGAGTACGAGGAGGGAAATGGCCGTTTTTTAAAGAGAGAGACCATGCCCCAATGTGCTGGTATCTCCATGGCTATTGGCTGGAGGAGCGGAAAGACCTCCCATAACACCCATGCACTAAATCTCTACAGTATTCAGGGTCCATCAGCTTGTGCTTCCCAATTTTGACAGAGTTTTAGAATATCACAAAAGTTTTACAAAAATGGCTTAAACTTTTCTTGATGCAATGCCAATGACTTTATTATTGATTAAAGTGGGAACCAGGTGGCAAGAATTTTTTAAAGTTTCCCAGTGAATAAAATAAATACTAAAATTCAGGAACCACAACATGAGGTATACTCAACTAATGCAAGAATCAAATTTATTTCTCAACATTTCACTATGTTAGTACTGATTAAATTAGTGAAATCATTAAGTAAAAGTTCTTGAATCAAGCCTCTTCATCTTGTGAAATAGATTCTCCAGTACAGTTAATCATCTCTCATCTATCTATCTATCTATCTATCTATCTATCTATCTATCTATCATCTACCTATCTTGTCCATATTGCTATATTGCTACTTTCAATCCATTGATAAACTTGATAATCTGTACTTACACATTTCTGACCAGAACCATTTTCCTTAGTCACTTGAGTCATCTCACTAATATTCCCACCATACTAAATAAATTTCCCATTGTTGAGTAGTTCTGCAATGTGTTTCAATTTTTTTATTATTCTTAATCCTGCCTAGATTGTGAAGACTATGCCCCCCTACCTTTTTTCTGAAGGATTAAACTAAAATACCAATATGATTTAGATTGTGCAAATCTGTCATGTCATATCACATAAAAGGACAATTTTAAACAAAAACAATGTATATCTAATGAAGAGAAACATTAAAAAGCTAAAAGGAAACGTCAGAATGATTTCTCTGGAGACTTCTTAAGTTCTCAGCTCTTCTTGGGATATAAAACATTTATATTTCACAATAAAGTTTCATAGTCTCATTTTAATTGCATCTTATCTCATACTTCGGGCTTGGATGAGCTTCAAAGTTTACTAATTTGTGTTTGGTGTCCTAATTATCCATGCACTGTGCTGACATGCTGCAGACTGCAGCCAACCCTTCACATTTGGTCAGCTTCCCTTATAAGATAAATATGTGAGGCATAACTGAATGAGCAAACCCCAAATATTTTTTTAATTGCAGCCAAGTAATCTCAACAGATGTTTATTTTTTATTTGTTTGTTTTTAATTAGAACAAGGATATAAAATCCCATTTGTTCAAAGTTAGTCTTAATTGCACTTCCTCAAATTTATTTTTCCTGATTTTATTTTTCTGCACTTAAGTAGTTTTGTGATAATACACAGTGGTATTGTTGGCTTTTATCTGCTTCCTAAAGTTTAATTTTATACATGACTTACACTTTAAGGGATCTGCATTTTTTTCTTATGGGTATTTATTAGTTCCCCACTCTTTTCGCTGATGAAGAATCTTCCCACATTTATTATAGAAGGTAAAATATAGCAATCAATATCCAATTTAATAAGATGTAGCTAATTATATTTCCCCTCTCTTTCTGCACATTTCTGATGAATAAGCCTGTATAACCTGTAACAATTGGGACATCTCTAGCCGAAGGTCATGGATAATCTACTCTCAGTCACTTCTACAGATATAGATAATAAACAATGGCTTATCCATATCATAGTTTCAAGAAAGGGACGCATGTTCCTATTGGTCAGTCTGCCCATATCGCCAGACTTTAGCAGGTGCTGTGTATTACTCAGATATTCACTAATGCATATCCAATGTCTTTCTACTAAAAATGAAAATTTACCCATAGCTTTCCAAGGATTCTCAAAAAATAATTAGATCATCCTTTTATTGGCATAATTTACTCTTGGTACTGTGTCACCACCTTCAAATTCATTGTCGTTCCCTTCAATATCATGATGACTTAAACACACTGTGATAACTGGGAGGGTGATGTACTTTTCAGGGAGGCAGAAATGACTCCCATTTGAGCCATAGCATTTACGATCTGTGTGACTTTGGACAAATTATTTAAACTTTCTGGGGTCTACTGACATCATCCATAAACATGAGGACAGTGCAGTGCAATCCTACTACTACTTTTGGGAGGATTATATATGAGAAGAGTTTCAAATTTTTTCTTCTCAGCAGAACTCTTCCAGAAATGAAATTATGTAAAAAATTTATGCACAGAAATCTAACTTTGGAAGCAAATTAAAAATCAAGCCTCTTGACAAAAAAATCATATGGTTGAATTATTGACCTAAAGTTTTATGAAAAACATAAGTATAGAAATATTTATTTCCAAGTTCTGAACTTTTAAAAATTACCTTAGTTTAGTCATTCAACATTTATTTATTTATTCATTCATTCATTCATTTTTATTCATGTGTATATGTGAATTCGGGTATCCAGGAAACTGAGCGGTGATCAGTATTTCTTCTTGTGGATCTGGAATTACAGGAAGTTGTCAGCCATCCAATGCTCTATATAATGACCTCCTAAGAGCGAAGAAGAGCCACCTTACCAGCCCCAACTTCAGTTCCTTTGTGAACACAGTACCATGTACTTGATATGGTTGTATATATTGGACAAGCAGCTGAGAACAGGCCAGAACAAATCCATCCCTTGGCATTTTGTAGACTAGAGGGGTAAAATAATAATAGACAAATAAGCAAATGTGTTTATGAGATCTAAGAGCAATGTAGATTTTTAATAAAAAAGGAATAAGTTATGGGATGAAAATGAAAATATTAATTAGAAAAGATGAAAAGTAAGGCTTCAGAAAGAATCAGATTTGAGCAGAACCTCTTCAAGGTAGAAGTATGGTAGTAGGTGACATCATTCATGATATTGCATACTCTTCCTGTCTTGCTTCGGTGCAATGGTATTCAAAAGTTTGTGAGAGGAACAGAATATTAAAGGAAGTGGAGATGTTGGGTGTAATAGTAATTACAGAATTCTTTTTAAAATTTAATTTTAATTTAATTAGATGTGTAAGCACATATCTTTGTCAGGATATATGCATATATAAGTAGGTGTCCACGGAAACCACAGGTGTTGGGTCTCCCTAGAGCTAGTGTTAAGTTAGTTGTAATCCACAAATGTGAACCTTCTACCCACTCTGACTATTACATTAAGTTTCTCAAATGATAATTGAACAAGGAAGGTACTGATCTAGGAGTATAATGTCATTAAGAGATTTTTATTACTCTTCTTGTTGCTTTTATTTGTTTGTTTTTGAGGCGAGTAGCATTCGGTTTTACTGTAGGCCCATAAGATACCTATTGTCATGTTTTTGGTCCCTCAAGAAGTGTCAGGTATGGGTCCATCCACTGGCCTAAGTCAAATCAGCTTTTAGTAGGTTACTTCCACAAGTATTATGTCACAATTGCCCTGGCATATCTTGGAGATGAGACACGGTTGTAGATCAAAGGATTTGTGGTCTTCTTTGTGTTTATGTCTCTATTTTTGTAGTATACAGTACATTCCTGTATCAAAGATGCCAAAGAGTAGAGGTAGGATCTCTATAGGGACCGGATAGAATGTTCCATGTTCACTGCATTGTGCAGGTGCTGTTATCAACAATGGGGTCTTACTGTCAGTTTATGGATAGTCACCACTTATCTTGGCATAAAGTTATTTGGTGATTCCCATGGAAGCCCTTTAGTCAAGAACTCAATCAAATCTAACCAATTCTCAGATTTGGAAGCCTTTTGCGGGGGAGGGGGAAAGAGATGGTAAGTTGGGACTCTATCTCCACATTATTTAAAGGTTTCATTTAGATTGCCTTCATAAATGTATATATTTTAAGAATTTTCTACTGCATTTGATTTCTGGAATGTCTCTTAATTTTTGCCTGTCTTTCACCTATCCCCTCCCTTAACCCCCCTTCTCTCCCCCTCTCTACTTGATACTCCTTTTCCAGTCCCCATCCATCCATAACTACTTATTCTATTTCCCTTTCCTAACAATAGCTATTGCTACCCTCTAGACCCTCATTCTATGCCTTCCCACTGTGGTTCTATAGGTTGAAGCTAGGTTATCCTTGACTTAACAGATAAATTATGCCTATGTACAATTTAGATACCTGTTTTCAGTATTCCATCATTTTCTTATTTGATATAGTTTTTCATTTCAGCACCTTATCTATAAAATCTTATTTTTTTATTCTATACATTAGACATTTGAAGTTGAATCTTGGCAAAATTCCTATACTTTTAAATTTTGTCATTTATCCTGTTTCTTATTGAAGTTTTAATGTAAAAACAAAGATTTTTAGTTACTTTTTTACTTATTGACCTGAAAACTTGATAATAATAAAACATAATTTATACTTTTCATGGAGATAACTACCTGACAGAATATAGTTTATTATCTTCAGGTAGTTTCATGATTGTCTAGGGACATTTCAGGCTTACATGTTGATTGTAACTGCAGTATGCTGTAGTTCTTGACTTTTCTGAATGTACTTCTGAAACTGTAGCTCACAGAGAATAAAGATAATCAATAAAAATGAGGGCAGTGGCCCATGTCAGGAGCTTCATTCTGCAAGCTCACCCATTGTTTATGTGAAGCTTTATTATCAATCACTATTGAAGTCCAACAAGCAGACTTTCTTCCCACACACAGTTTTTCTTACGAACAAGTTGAAGGTGTATATCTTATTTTTCTTACTCAAGTAAAATTTCTATTTTCAAGTTTTGTGGGCAGAGCAGGTTTGTGGGAGTTTATGCAGAACATACAAAAATATTTATACATGAGCTAGATCTAATATTTTTTACTTATTTCTGTGTCTACCTGTGGTGAGTGAATATATGTGTTTGTGTACACATATATTCATGTGTTGAAAGAGCTGCAGGCAGGCCTGCTTTTTGTCCCACCCAGCTCCCACATGGCTAGCTTAGCACCGGAAATAATAATGCACAAACTGTATTCTTTTAAACACTGCCTAGCCCATTATTTCTAGCCTCTTCTTGGCTAACTTTCATATATTAACTAGGCCATTTCTAAAAATCTGTGTAGCACCAGAAGGTGGTAACTTACCGGGAAAGATTCAGCATGTCTGACCTGGAGGTTGGATCCATGGCATCTGCCCTGGAGAGGAGAGGTACGGCGTCTGAGTTCACTTCCCTTCTTCCCAGCATTCTGTTCTGTCTACTCCACCCACCTAATTTTCTGCCCTATCAAAAGCCAAGGCAGTTTCTTTATTAACCAATGAAATCAACACAAAACAGAAGACCCTCCCACATCATTCATGTACTGGGTATGTTTACATATGTGTAATTTGTTCAGATTTGTGTGAAGGTCAAAGGTCAGCATTAGATATCCTTCTGGCACTGTCTATCTAGCCTTTGGGACAGGTTCTCTCACTGATTTAATGCTTTCTAAATGAGATATCCTGTCTAGCCTGTGCCTGTTTTTACGCCTCACCCCAAATGCTGACATTACAAGCATGTACCACAATGAATTGTATTGTTTTTTTTTAAAATGTGATTTGTGGGGATAGGACACAGGTTCTCATGTTTGCAATACAAACATTTCACCAACCAGGCTCTCTCCAACCCTTAAAACATCTTTTTCAGAATGAAGTGGCAGAATTTGGATCTCTTTAATAAATTCATCCCAATAGAATATGCTTGAAAGTACTTATCATAGGAAAGTATTTTTGGTTTGTTTTTTTGAATATAACCCTACTTTAAACTCAACAACTCTTCAGTATATTTTCCCCAAATAATCAATGAACCTCATGTTTGGAACAAAAGGCATTTTAGGTTAAATAGTCTTTTTGAACATGTAGCCTTGTTGGACTGCTTCAGAAATAGTTGTTTGGGTTTTGTTCCATGCTTGTTTATCTAATTGCAGGCTTCTTTTAACATCTTCCTAAGAAACTTTCACTTTCCACAGAGGAAACAAGTGCCTCTTCTTCACTGTGCATTCATTTTCAGAACACATTGTCTAGACATTCTCTCTTCTTCAGTTAGCAGTACAAACACTGGACAGAAAACAGCCACATTTACCTCTCGTTACAGATCAAATGTCCTCTTTTGACCCATGTAGGTACTGCATACATAATGCATATGCAGATAAGTTGACACCCAGTACACACACACACTTCTCAAATTAGTAAAAGTTGAACTGATTCTCAATATTCCAAACTCTGAAACCACACAGGCTGTACATCACAGTTGTGAAATTGACTGTATGGGTCTCCAAGCAGTTTTCATCTGGTCATAGTGGCTGGTAACATTGCTCATCTATTCTATCATTTAAGATGATTCTGAAAGTTTGAGGTCTCAAAGACCAACAATATGTGTTTTGTTTGTTTGTCTTGAGAAGCATTTATAATAGTTGATCAATCTCAAAAGCAGTGGGGGACTCTGTGCCTAGCCATGACACTTCTCCCAATTTATCAATGGTTTGTCCAGATTAATAGAATAATAACTATCCATAAACATGGGTAACTATTATCATTAAATAAATAAAATCTGACACCATATGACACAGGGGAAAGAACTACAAGTTAAAGTGCAGCTCAGCTTGTAGCACCTAGTGATTGAGAATGATTGATGAACAAATGCAATTATGATTGCTTTCATTCCATAAGCCAAAAAGATAGCTCAGTCAGGAAAGACCTTGTCATGCTAATGTGAAGATAGCAATTTGGACACCCTGTACCCACATAAATATGTAGTGGGCAAGATGATCCAACTCATGTGATCTTAAAACATGGGAGTCAGAAACAGAGGGTCCCCTGAGCAAGCTGGCTGCATAAAGATCAGCCTCTCCCTTCTCCAAATAGGCAAATGCACCTATACACACATGGTCTCACACACATGCAGATAGACCATTTATACAGACATATGAAAAAAAGTGTATCTAGAAGTCTGACAAACAAAACCTAAGTGTTTTTCTCTTCACAGTACTAGTGGTGTGAAACATTGAATCATACAGTGGATTTGTTTTGTAAGGAAATGTTTATGAACATGCAAACCAGTGTTTGTTCCTACCAGCAATTTCCATCACAGGAAAAGTCGCTATGAGAATGGGAGTTGTGTGGTAATAGCCCTGACCTTTAACTTTCATAAACATTGTATTCATTAGAAGATAATTTAATCCCAAGACATTGCACATGGTGTGGGAATCATACAGTGCTATGAAGTTTAGGTTGGGAATCGTAAATTATTGAGGACCGTATTAGAGATTGCCTACAGGGCCTCTAACAGTTGACTCATTAGAGGAGAGGCTCAATGGTCCAGTATTGTATGTATCACCTGGTTCTATTGGTCATCAAATGCTTAAGCAGAAAACTTTCAATTGGTGCAGTTAGGAAAGATTGCAAATACACATTTTGCTTTATGTCATTTCTTTTTTTGTTATTATGAGGATAGTAAGAGGGTATATCTTGTTGTATGTGGTGTGGGATGTCCTTCTGTATATGTGTTGCTTTTATTGGTTAATGAATAAAGCTGTTTTGGCCAGTGGCTTAGCAGAATAGAGCTAGGTGGGAAAACTAAAGTGAATGCTAGGAGAAAGAAGGTGGAGTCAAGGAGAAGCTATGTAGCTGCTACTGGAGACAGACGCCTGTGCTGGAGCATGCCAAAACTTTACTGGTAGGCCACAAACTCATGATACACAGATTAATGGAGATGGGCAAATTTAAGATATAAGAGCTAGCTAGAAATATGCATAAGCCAATAGACCAAGTAGTGTTGCAATTGATACAGTTTCTGTGTGATTATTTTGGGTCTGCACACCCGGAAATGAATGAGCAGCCTCCATCGACATGTATGGAAACCCAGGGGGTTTTCTTTTTTTATCCAAACTATCAAGTTGTTCAATTGACATATTGCCAATCGAAGAAATGGTCAAATGAAAGTTAGAACTGAGTGTGCCTGGAACAGCAGACCATAGCTTGAGAAGACATTACCAGAATCATACATAGCTGAGGCTAGCAAGCTAAAGAACTTCATGAATGATAATCTTTGTTTCAGGTCCAAGAGGACCCTAACACATATAAACTAGATACATTCTCATAACAATAATGAATAGAAATTTTGGATAAGACATCAGACTAAAGCTTCTTCTGTGTGGGCCAATGCAAAATTATCAGACTAAGAGAAAAACTGACTATTTCAAGAAAGGAACAACAGCACAAAATGGGTGATGGGACAGCAAGGCAGAAAAGTGGGAGCACAAACAAGAAAGCAGAAAGCCAATGTTAGCATAGACACCTCCTTATAAAAGCAAAGCAGAAGCTTAGAGTACAAGAAGATTCTGATAAACATAGAAACTCTACAACTGTAATTCTAAAATTTGGTCCTATTATCTCTGACTTTTCTGTTTATACAGCGGAGCAAGCTACTGCATTACTATATAAAGTAACTTCTCTTAATACAATGAAGCTTTCCACACCCAAATTGGCATTTACTCTGAGACCTCAGTTCCAGAGTCCTGGCTTCTAAACACATATGCAGATGTCTTCCCTACAATGCATTGGTAACAGTAACCATCCCACCCATGGTCCCATGTGCACAAAATAAGAAGTGTATGACAAAGATCCGTTGGTGGCAATAAAGGTTATTCCAATAGGCCCAAAGTAGAGACATTTTCTTTATCAAAATCCCTAAAATTGACAAAGCATTTAGGGCATTTATTGTATCACACCTTTGGGATGTACGAAAGTGTGTGTTATCACTCTCTTCCTATTGAGTGAATCAAGTGATTCTTGAGTGAACCATTCACAGTAATTATCAAGATATTATTGATGAAAGTCTGTGTGATATTTTAACAACTACCTGGACGTTCTTTGAAAACATGTTGTTTATAGTGGGAAAAAAATTGATCCACATTTCAATCAAGGTCATGACCCTTAGAGGTTACATATAAGATATTTTCATTATTATTCATAATAGTAGAAAAAATATGGTTATGAAGTAGCAACAAAATACTTTTATGACAAGGGGCCACTAAAACATGAGGAACTGTATTAAAGGGCCTCGGTATTAGGAAAGTTGAAATATTACTGTGTGAATGTGAGACGAGCATGGGGTTTACAAAGAAAAGACAATGACCTGGATAAGGATGCCAAATCTGACTCTGAAAAGCAGGGCAAAATGCAAGCATGATGTCAATTGAACCCAAGATACCAAAAGGGTGTTGGAGAGTTGTGATATTTATTTGAGTAGAGGATTTCTGTGAATACAGAATAAAAATTAAAAGCTTGCCAGATTAAAGCTGGCAGCACAGAGTACAGATCTGACCCAGGTGGCAAGAATTGAAGAATTATACAGGAAACAGTTTTGAGGACATCTCAACCAGTCCATCTATTGCCCTGGGGCATAGTTCCCCTGGTAAAAGAGGATCTGTTCAGGCAAAAATGGCCTGTTAACTTCCTGGGCTATGGACTGGAACATCTGGTTTAGTATAGCCTGGACATGGATGCTAATAGAGATCAGAAGGGATCAGCCTCTGAGGCTTTCACTATAGTATATTGCACATAAGTTCTCTTCTAGGAGGGCAGAAGCCTTCATGGCTGCCTCCATCTGGCTTGAGAGAGGTATCACAAATGTTGAAGAGGTATCAATGATGTTGTTCCTAGGGTCTGGGGAAATAGCTCTGCTTACAGCCACCAGCTGCTCTGGCAGAGAACACAAGTTTGATTTACAGCAACTTAACGGTAGCTAATAACCTGAAACTCCAATCCCATGGGGTCTAATGCCCTTTGCTAGTTGTGTGACTCTCACACTTTTTCCCCTGAACTGTACATCCATCTCCACACCAAAATGCCCACACACATATTTAAGACCATCCTACTTGATTTTTAAATGTACTGACAGACTATATGTGTATATGTATATATATATATATATACATATATATGTATTTAAACTCATCTACTGTAAGAAATGTATATAAGTTTACTTTTTCATCGATTATTGCAGCCTGCACACCAACACAATTACATTAAACGGGCTTTCTAAATAAATTGAACAATAATAATTATAGTTGATTTATCGACAGTGATCAATGGCTAGAAAAGATATTAATATGTTGATGACTACCAGAAAAATAATATGGAATTGATTTTTCTTAGGAAGAGAGGTAGCATAGAAGATTGATGATTTGGTTAAACCCATTCTTTCCAACACCTGTGTTTTCATAATATCTGAAAAAAATCCTGCCAGGTGTGTGGCCATTAAAAAACAAAGGAAATACCAGGGATTACATCTATAAACTATATTTATAAATTTACTCTGTGTTTGTAGACATGTGATGTACACCTGACAAACTCATGCCATGGTGTACATGTGAAGGTGATGTGGGATTTCCCTCTGTATGCGGTGATTACCATTAATGAATAAAGAAACTACTTTGTACCTATACCAGAGCAGGGCAGGAAGGAGCAGAGCTAGGCAGGGAGGACTGGACTGAATGCTGGGAGAAAGAAGGGTGGAGACAGAGAGATGCCATGGAGTTGCTACCAGAGTCAGACATGCTGAAACTTTGTCAGTAAGTCACAGCCATGTGGCGATACACAGAATAATAGAAATGGGTTAAATTAATATGAAAGAGTTAGCTAATAAGAAGCTAGAGCTAATGGGCCAAGAAGTGATTTAATTGATACAGTGTCTGTATGATTATTTTGGGTCTAAGCTTGC
This sequence comes from Microtus pennsylvanicus, assembly GCF_037038515.1. Taxonomy (NCBI): domain Eukaryota; kingdom Metazoa; phylum Chordata; class Mammalia; order Rodentia; family Cricetidae; genus Microtus; species Microtus pennsylvanicus. The sequence continues at coordinate 69,435,214 of NC_134586.1, read as the reverse complement.
CAGGTGGCTGGGAACCAACAAGCAGCCCCTTTTCAACATGAAGGTCAGAGTACAACTTGCAGGAATTGGTGTTCTGCTTTTACCATTTGGGTTCCCAGGATATAACTTTGGTCACCAGGCTTGATGGCAGGCATCATCTTTACCTGTTGGTCCATGTTGTTGACCGTTTTTGACCATCTTTGGATGGTACTTCACTCACAAACAGGAAGTGGAGTAAGATTTTAGTAATTCTGAGTCTGGTCCTTTGAGTGGTGGGGTCAGTATTTCGATTTAGGCATTTCTATTTTTCATCATTTTTATGTGTTCCATGACTTTAATGAAATCTCAGCCATTTTCTCTGCTTGATAAAATAGTAAGTGAGTTTGTTATACACAGAGATTTTCCAAGAAAGAACACACTGGGCAGCCTTGAGTTTTGATCATAATAAACACTGTGGGAGACCCCATGTAGAGGGAAAACTGTAGGATGAATGGTAAAATTTCACAAGCTTATTTGCCTATAGATTTGCTTTCATTCTTACTAAATCTAAGAAATGCTTACAGTAAATATAATGTTATGTCGTTTACCCAGTTTTCATGAGACCTACAGTGTGGGTTTCAAATTGTTTTTGCAATAATTGATATTCAGGATTATAAAAATACAAGCCTGAGTTTTTGACTGAGCAAGTTCCCTGAGTTCATTGCAGGATTATAACTGCTCAAATCAAGAGAAGCAGACTAGACATTCAAAGAACTTTCTGGGGGAAAGAAATCATACACTGTTGAGCCCTTGAAGACAGAATACTACCAATGGTTTTGTCAGATCCAATTCTGAGGCTTATTTAGCAATCTCCTACCCCCACACAGAATCAAAGTTCCCAGGGCATGTCCTAAATTGAAGGATATTTGTAATAAAAAGATATAAGCCTCCAACTCTTATTTTTACCAAACATTAATAAAAATCGAATTAGAAGTAAGAGCCTTGAAAGGCTACAGGCAAGAGGTTTAGTATTGTAAAAGTGTGGATTGAAGAAGACAAGCAAATGTTCCCTTGCTCTCCCCCTTTCCTTGTTATGTTATTAAGAACAACAGCAACTGAAGACTTTTCCAGAAAGATTTAAAAGGCCTAATTTTTTCCCTATATCATAATACATCTAGAAAGAACCAATTTTATTTCTTTTTCATACTGCAGAGATAATGAAGGAAAGTTACTACGATTAAATGCTGCTCAGCTACCTCAAACCACAATGGAGACTCTGACTCCAATGCCCTTTTCATTATTCTTAATGAAATGCGACTTCATTTTCCCACACATTCAAAACTGTGTTCCAGAGAGTTCAAACATGTAAATGGGGCCAGTCAAAAGAATCCGTCCATTCTCTGACTCCAAAGGCCATGTGAGGACATTGGCTTGTGCCAAATGAACACATGGGAAGATGGAAAGGGGGGGTGGCTGAGCTATTAACTTTCTACTTCTTAATCTCTTTTGGACCTAGTAAAGTCCCCATTCCATTACTGATTTTATTTTCCTACACTCTCATGAGTACAGTTGAAACTGGTGCTGGGTTGTATTTAAGCAGCTGTCATTTCGGTATAACTGCCATTTCCGAATGACACTCCCCTAGGACTGAAGCCAAGGTTTTCACATTTCTCTTTGTGTTCAATGTTTTGTTCAATATAGACACACATACCTCATGCTATTCCCAGGGGTAGCAGAACAGTCATTGGACTGGGCATTAGATTGAGACCAGGATGATGGGTCCAATGTAAAATTTCTCTGAAATTTTACATTTTCATTACCAAGAAGGATATAAAATACACATCTATGTACTTGTGTATATCATTTCTCTTCTATAGGAAAGGCCACTGTTCATATCACTTTTACTCTGCTAACCCCCATGCTTCCTTGCTGCATCGTCCAATGTAAAGAATGTTTGCAGTGATAAGTAGAATGTATAAAAGATACAGGGCACACAGCCTGCAAGCAAGATATCTGATCATGTCAGGCTTCCCTCAACCCTAAAAAGCCTATAAGTCCACTCTGACCTAGCTTCCCGACTCCCCTCTCAACTCATCCCCTGCTTTGACATTTCCCAATGTCAGAGCAACTTGTTTGTGTTGATACTGTCTAGTCCATTCCAACCACAGCTCTTCTGACAAGAGTTCTGTACCTAGAAGGTTCTTTTTTCTGAATCTTTTTATTGCTGCCTAATCCCTCCTCCAAGTCTGGGCCTTTCCCTTCACATTCCGTATTTTCATTTTAATTAATTAATTTTTAAGAAATGATATTTTCTCATTTTACATAACAATCCCACTGCCTTCCCTCCTCCTGCCCTCCCCCCCTCTGCCTCCATCCACTCCTCAAAGAGAGTAAGGTTTCCCAAGGGGAGTCAACAAAGTATGACATATCCCTTAGAGGCAGGACTAAGGCTTTTCCCCTAAATTTAGGTTGAGCAAGGTATCCCTACAAGAAGAATGGGCTCCAAAAAGCCGATTCAAGCACCAGGAATAAATTCTGGTCCTACTGCCAGGGATCCACAGACTGCCCCAGGCATATAACTATCACCAGCATTCAGATGGCCCAGTTTGGTCGTATGCAGGTTCCCCTGCTATCAGTCTGTATCCAGTGAACTCCCACTAGCTCAGGTTAGCTCTTTCTCAGGGTAACACCATGATGGTCTTGAACCCTTTGCTTAAATTATTGTTCCTTTCACTCTTCGTCTGGTCTCTAGAAGTTCAGCCCAGTGCTTAACTGTGAATCCTTACATCTGCTTCCATCAGTTGCTAGATGAAGGTTCTATGATAGCAATTAAGGTAGTCATCAGTTTGATTACAGGGGAAGGCCAGATCAGGCACCCTCTCCACTTAGACAAGACTATCTAGTCTACTTATCTAAAATAACTCCTCTACACAACACACACACACACACACGCACAAAAAAATCTGTATTTCTTTCCCTCTCAATCTCCCTTTTTACCACCCTTCTTTTTCTCCCCTTCCCTCCCTTCCTCTCTGGACCCTCTTCCCATCCCAGGGTCTCACTGTGTAGGCCTAGCTAACCTGAAACACCTTTGTAGAAAAGTCTGGCCTTGATGTAAAAGAGGTTCACACGTCTGCCTCTCAAGCACTCAGATTGAAAGTGTGTGTCACCATGAGCAGCTCCTAATGTCACTTTTATGTCCTCCTACAGTATCTACAACTGTCTAATTTTGCAGTGTTTTATTTCTTTATTCTTTGTTCTTTTTTTTTTTTGCTAGTTGTCTAACTCTTCCTAGCCACACTAAAATAGATGATGATGGGAAAAGAGATTTTATTTTTATTTGCAAGTGTATCTGCAGATCCTAGAATTTCTAGCTCACCATTGAACGGTATACACTGTTTTCCACTTAGTTGCTCAAGATCACAAGTGAAAAACAGGATGTTAAAAACATGCAATATGATCTTTTCTCTGGTTTCCTTATGATCCAGTTGAGAAGAGTAACATTAAACACACAGAAAACCTAATCACAAAAGACAGCCAGATTTTAAAGAGAAAGAAACCAGAGCACTGAATCAGTGCCTGATATGGGAGGTGAACAATTGTGTCCCTTTGATTCCAGAATGAAAAGGAAATTTGTTCCTTGTTTTGGTTTTAAATGCTAGTGCCAAATCTATTTTTGAAATAATTTTCCCAAAGATAGATTTCTTCATCTGTCTTTGAACTTTTATTTCTGTTTCTCCAGCATCTCTCCGTTTATTATTCCCATTAAAGCCAATGCACTAATTAGGGTTGGCATTCTTAGTGCTATTTTAAAGATATCTGATGTTACAGAATTGAAGTTTTTCTGCCACTATCTTCTTGCTACATGGACCATTTATTTAAGTTTATTCCCTTGTTTTGGCATTTGAAATGAAATGAAATTAAAAAGTAAATCAACAGTTGAAAGCTTGTGTCAAGTAGCCTAAGACTTGTGGAAAGGGAAAAGGGAAACTTTTTTCATGTTTAGCTTCGAGACTGAGACTCCCTTCAGATTTGTGTCCTTTCAAAAGATCCCCAGCCAAACAGTAATACTTTCTCAATGCATCTCTAACCAGGGAGATGCACCACACTCAACTTCTATCCCCACAAAGGTTCCACGTGGTTCTTTATGGTAGACAGAACAGTAACCTTTTGTTAATTTCCTTTATTTAGTTTAGATAGTGATAAACTCCCTGAAACCACAGTGGTCTGCATTCCCAGAACTAAACTAACTCACATTTCCCAGAATTCTGCTTCCAACTTCCCATCTTATCCTTTGCCAAAACCCATCCACGGCTGACTACAGAGGGTGAATAACTGACTGTATTTTCCTCGGTGTTCAACACTTCTAGTTTTGATAACAAGAATAGTAACACATTTTAGTTGAGAATAATTATGCTTTAATATGAATACAAATATGATTTTGCTCCCCAGAGGTAAGCTCTAGTTGGAGGAAGACTAAGGAAGAGTTTTTAAAAGGTTTGCTTAATGCTCTATAAATACAAAATATCATCTTCACCAGTTAAAGTGTGACCCGTTAACAATTTTTTTCAGTGGAACCTAGTGGGAAGAGTGTTACATTTTCTCTTCCTTCAATTTGAAGTTTAAAATAGAAGATATCAAAGCAGAAACTAACAAAATTAGACAGAAAACAAGCTAGAAAGCCCTCGGGGAGAAAAGTGGCCTTAGTGAGACCCTATAAAGGTAGATCGCTACATAATTTTAGAAGGATCACTATTTGGTACTGTTCTTGTTGTTGTTAATTTGTGTTATTTATCTTTTGCTATGAATTCATCTTTACTGCTGATGTTCCAGAAAACTCATAACATAAAGAAAACTTTTCTGTTAATAGTACCACCTTAGAGGTGAATGATGCTAGAGAGACCACAGCAATGTGCAGAAGCCTGAGGCCACTAGGATAGAACTAATTTCAGCTAAAAGTAGCCACGTAGAATCTTAGAACCCTGAGATGGCTCTAAACAGTATAGGAGAGAGAAGCTTAGCCAGAGAGGAAACGATTCTCTACCTAGGAGCACAAAGATTTACTACTTGCTATTAGCGAAAAGTGTAATCCCAGAACATGGCTTGTCTTAGCTACTTTCCCTGTTGCTGGGATAACACACCCTGACAAAAGTAACTTTAGGAAGAAATATTTTTTTTTTCTGGCTCATGCTTGAGGGTACAATCTATCATAGTGGGAATATACTGGTGGTAGGAGCTCCCTGGACCTGGTCAAGTTGCATTTGCAGCTGAAAAGTAGTGAGTGGTGGATGCTTTCATGCTTGGCTAGTATATTAGTTGCTTTTCTATTACTGAAATAAAACTACGACCAAGGAAACTTATATAAGAGTTTATTTGGATTTATGATTCCAGAGAGTCTTTGACGGAGGAGTGGAGGCAGCAGGCAGTAGGCAGACATAGCAGATGAAGTGGAAGCCTAGATGATTAAGATGCAATAAAGTGAACAGTCAATATTAACTACTACATGGGAAAGGTTGGAGAAATATGGTTTTCAACAGTGGAAATGTTTCAGTGTCTTTATTACAAGAGTGTTTAGGATTGTTATTCATTTAATGGTGGGTTTAAGGATAATGTCCCATAAGTTTCATAACATAACATCTTGGCAGTGTATTCCTCTACTATGATATCACAACCCTTCCTTCTCACTCTCTTGTAGAATAACATGCACATCAGCTGGACACCTTTGAGATATCACTAAAAGCAATAAAAGTCTGCATTATTTTAATATGCAGAAATAATATAAAAATATTTAACAGGGAAAAGAGGAGTTTAAAATTGCCATAAAAATATGGTAGTTGGTGTTCAATCCTTTCACCCATGTCTCTCAGGCCTCGAAGTATTACCTAAGTGCTATCGTTCCACTTTCTTGAGACTTTTTTCCTAGTAGCTGAAAACACCAACAACTTCCACTTATGCAAAAATAATCAGGAGTTGGACCTGATGTGCCATTTGTCTAACACCACTTCTTGGGAGATTGAGATTGGAAGATAACTCTCAAATTCTATGCCAGCTTGAACTACATAATAAGATACTGTCTCAACTATATTTAAAAATAAAATTATATAATGTCAAATGTAACTGAAAATGTTGACAGAACCATGCTCTAATTTCAGAATCTCTTATAACTCAGGTTAGATACATCTGAGGTAACTGCATTAGCTTCTTGGGGCCTCAGTATCTTAATCTGAGTTACTTAAATTGGTTGGTAGGTTGGTAATATTCTCCTTTTTCTTAATTTGTGCTCTTCTGATGCACTTCCACACTCATGGCTAATGTTTCTAGCAAATGTTTCCAAAAATGCAAATTTCACTCAAATCATTGTTATGGGCAGGTATTTTGAGGGAATCCAAACTGAAATAGCACTTTCTAACAATGTCTTCATACATGTTTGTGTAATCGAAAACTATTTATATAAAAGAAACAGTAAGAGACAACATCCAAGTTGTAAGGAACATCAATCAAATAAAAGAATTATTCTGATATAGAAAATTAAATTGAACAAAACAGTTTTTAGATCAGAGTCAAAACAAAATTTCTTAAAGAAATATTATATTTGAATAAGAACAGTATAGCCTTTTGAGTTTCTAGTAATAATGATAATTTAATGCTTTGAGCACAATAGAAAATGTAACTTTTGTTAATTTAACAAAGATCACATGCTTAAGAATAAGTATAACTCACTTCAAGCACTTTGTGGGCATGCAGGTTAATGAGCATTATCAATTTGCATATGTTTGAGATGAACTATTGCAAGAGATGATTTGAAATACCCAGAAATTGTTCCATTCCTTGATGAAAGTATCAAGGGGTGATGGACCCTGAGCATTCGTGAATGTTCTTACTGTGTACACAAAAACACAAGGCTTTGACAATCCCTCATGAATATTTCTCAGGACTGTGTTTGCAGACAGCAGACTTGTGGAATGAGGTAATGTCTCCCTTTGTCCAAATATTCAGCTTGCTTCCCTTGTCTGCCAAGTGGTGAATCCTGCAAGCTTAAGGCCCAACTCCTGCAGCAAAGCCCATAGTGTGCGCAAACACCATGACAAAAACTCTTATGTGACCTCCATCCAGGATACTATGAACTTACCCAAACTTGGGAAAGCTGAAATTAATCTCCATCTGCCATTTTTACTATGAATAGCAAAGTCTTTTGCCCTTTGTCTCTGACCATAAATCTTATGTCTTCGAGTTATATGTATAAAACATAAATTCTATAACTGCTTAGTATATAAACATGGAGATATCTCAAACCAACTCAGTTTTCAGACCTTTCATATCAAGTAATAGATAGAGCTGTTCTCACTCATACATGTTAACAGTTTTAAAAACTGCTATGAGATTCTCAAGGAGGTGTGATTTGGAAACTGCTCTAATATAGCAACATGAAAAAATTCAGACTTAAATTAATTGTGCTTGTAGAAGGACTAATTAAGTCTCTTCTCTACATATTATATGATTGAGTAAAATTTTTGCTTTCTAGGAAGATGATCAGAGAATGCAAAGAGAGCAAATATGAATTTTATTAAGATGTGTTTTAAACATGTTCATTATAAAATGAACATTGTAAATACCAGCTTATTGATGAAATGCAAATTCTCTAGATTTGTGGAAAACTGGAAATGAACAGCCTTTAAAAAGTACCTATTTTAAGTATCTTTCACTCTATTCACCGCTTAGGTTTTTTAATACGGGACTACAAAAGGCCATTCACATTTTTAAAAGATTTATTTATTTCATGTGAATGCACGCTTTCTCTGCATATATGTTGTTGAACCCTATGCAAGCCTAGTGTATACAGAAATCAGAAAAGCATGTTGGATCCCCTGTTACAATATTTGTTACAATATTTGTTAGTTAATATGTGGGTACTGGGTGTTGGGAACTGAACCCAAGTCCTCTGCTAAAGCAATGTTAACTGCTGAGCCATGTCTTTAGTCTACCAGTTCTTACTATTTATTTAAGTAACTTAAACTTTTTATCATTTTATTTGTTACCATTGTGTATATTTGTGTGTATACAGGATGTGCATAAGTGATAGCACATATGTGCCATGGTACACACGAGAAAGTTCTAGGATGATTCTCGGGGTTCAATTCTCTCCACCATGGTTCTGCACACTTAATTCTGGTCTTCGGGCTGTGCAGCAAGCACTTCTATCCACTGAGTCATCTTTTCCCTACAGTCTAATCTTATCAACATTATAGACTTGTTTTTTTCCTAAGCGTGCTTCATAGTATATATAAGTGTCCACGGCTATGACTGTGCTCATTCTTGCTTTTTGTTCTTGCTCTCAGTCTTTCAGTTTTACTTCTCAGAAATTCTTCTTCATGGCCATAGCACTTTTACTTTCCCATTCAATGCTAACCTTGTTTAAAGTAAAACACTCATTACAAGATATGTAATTACATTTTTTCTTCAAGGCCAGCATACCAGGTACCCTCAGGTAAGAATGTTTGTTAGTTTCCTTGAACCAGAGCATCTCTTGACACTTCTCAGGACTTAGAGATCTTCTGGCTCAGACAAGGGTACTTCCTTCAGTAACACAAAGGACCAAATTAGTCCCACATTAGATTAATAAGGTAGAAAGATAGCCAGCATGGAAATGGTGACCTAGAAAAGAAGTCAATAAGCTACAGCCTAGGCTTTTCAATGGATCTTAAACTAAGAATGGATTTTGTAATTTCAAAGGTTTATTAAAGAAAAACATGATGGAGAAGTAAAACAAAAAGAGAAATGCAAAATGTTTATATTATATGATTTCTCTCTCTCTCTCTCTCTCTCTCTCTCTCTCTCTCTCGTGTGTGTGTGTGTGTGTGTGTGTGACTTAATTGTCAAAGGCTAACATACACTATTTGGCTTTTTAAAATATATATTTTTTTTTTACCAATCTCTGGTCAAAAGTAGCCACACAATGGCTTTTCAATATCACACATACATTCGTTCATTTATACACTTGAATTCAACATATATGATAAATTATTTCTGTACACTGTTGGCTGAGTCTGGTGCCAGCCATGTCCACGAGTTGCCCATATCTCACCATGACAGATAATCATTAGAGCTCTACTCTCTCTGCCTCCTAACACTGGTCATCTAAATTTGTTAAAGTGAACTGAGGCCCAGAAAACCCAATTCATTTCATAAAGTGCTAACATATGATTAAACCCCAAATCATTCTTAATTCAAGAAAGAATTGAAAGTTTTTGCCAAATAATTCATGTGACTCTGATGTGCTAAATGGTATTGTAATAAAAATAAAAGAAAGGAGATTATTCTCCCTTTCATCTAGCTATCAATAAATATATTTCTTTCATTTGAGAGCAAATATTGCAAAGAACAGTTTCTTATTATACTATAGAAAATAGAACTTTTTAATAAAAAATTATAGAAATGGAGGAAATGCAACAGAAAAAGAAAGAGATGTGGAAGGAAAGGGGAATAAAGAAGAAAGAAAAAAGAAATTTTGTTGGGTTTTCTTTTCATTGAGCTGTGCATAAAGGAAGGAAAAACAAGATATGATGCGGGATTTCCCTCTGTATGCTGTGAAAATGATTGGTTAATAAATAAAGAAAACTGCCCTGGCCTGTTGTTAGGGCAGAAATTAGCTAGGCAGGGAAAACTAAACTGAATGCTGAGAGAGAAAGAAGGCAAAGTCGGGGAGAAGCCATGTAGCCCCACCAGAGACAGACACTGAAAAAACACAGCTACATGATGACACACTGATTAATAGAAATGGGTTAAATTAAGATGTAAGAGTTAGCCAATAAGAAGCTAAGGGTTTTTCAGACCCAGTCCAGCTGGCTTTGGTGAGTTCCTGAAAAAATATCCTCATTGTCTCAGTGTGTGTGTGCACCCCTCACGGCCCAAAGTTGGGACAAAACCAGACTCACTGAACATAGCAGACAATGAGGACTGCTAAGAAGTCAAGAACAATGGCACTGGGTTTTGATCCTACTGCACTTATGGCTTTGTGGGAGTTTAGGCTGTTTGGATGTTCACCTTAATAGACCTGGAAGGAGGTGGGAGGTCCTTGGACTTCCCACAGGGCAGGGAACATAGTCTGCTCTTCAGGCTGATGAGAGAGGGGGAGTTGATTGGGGAGGGGGAGGGATATGGGAGGTGGTGGCAGGGAAGAGACAGAAATCTTTAATAAATAAATAAATAATAAAAAATTAAAAAAAGAAATAACACTCAATATTACACTTCATTTTTTCCCATACTCTTTTGATTATTACTGCATGAAAGGTTATTTTCTTCATATGTGTATAATGTGATACTGAAGTATTTGGTAAAAATGCTTCTGGTGTGTAATTATGGCATAAATAAAAAAGCTGAGAACTAGAAAAAAAGCTAGAGCTAATGGGTCAAACAATGTTTTAAATAATATATTTTCTGTGTGATTATTTTTGGGCCTTAGCAGCCAGGAACCAACAAGCAGTCTTATCACAATAGAGATATACAATTTTTTCACTATGTTTGGCTAATGCCTACTCAGCATCATATAAATTACTTCAGTACCTTAACTCTCACCACACAGCACTCAGGGAAATAAAGTTCACCATCATTATTAGAGAGATCTGCTCAAATTAAATTTTACTCTGCAGCATTACCCCCTAGAATGATGAGAGCATACTCTGTTAGTATTTGAATCCTGAAGATGGCAAACGTTGCTATGGCAGCCTTGGGAAATAAATATGGTCATGCACAGGCATGCTACGGCCTTGTAGCATGCCCAGTAAGGCACAGAAGCCAAACCCTCACCATTGCTTTGAAATCAGTATCTTCCAAATTAAAACACTTCCAGTCTGGAGGGAGGCTCTTTTAGACTCAGTAGTTAGACAGCTTCCAAGGCTCAGGCCCCTCTCCTATCCAGTATATAGACAGTATGACTGCTCTTGACATCATATCCCGCTACCTCCAAGTCAGAGACAGCTTCAGGATTGCAGCTTTCATGCCGATGTGGGACTCTGATGACACAGACATTACTGAATTGTCAAGTTTCTTATAAGTAACTCTCGTTGGCTCCTAGATGATCTGCAATAAAATTGACTTTTGCTGATTTTGTTGGTACAACCTGGAGGGGTAAATGTTCATTGTATCCTAGGAAAAGTCTCACCAATGTGGCCACCTGTAGTATCTTTTACTGAATAATCTCTGCTTTGCCAAAGAGTCTCTTGAATGAGCACCTTGTCATGATTCCATTAAAGAATGTCCTGAAATGTCTGTCACTGTTTCACCGGCCTGGATGTTTAGTCTCCATCTGGAAGAATTTTTTCAGCAAGTTCCAATAAGTTCGGTTGGTTAAACATAGCAGCAGAAAATAGGTGGGCCTATTAGCTTATCATGTTCTCTCTCTCTCTCTCTCTCTCTCTCTCTCTCTCTCTCTCTCTCTCTCTCTCTTTCTCTCTCTCTCTTTCTCCCTCCCCCTTCACTCTGTCTCTTTCCCAAGGTACTAGGCACCATGGTTTCAGCAGCACTGCACTGTCATTATGCAGAGGTCTCCATTATGATGGACTAACAACTCTGAAACTGTGACCGAAAAAAATCTTTTTCTTTTCCTTATTTCTGCCAGGAATCTTGGTCACTTCCATGAAAAGCTAACCATTATATACCCCAATATTTGCTAGCTGAATTCTTCAGAGAGAGGTAGACTGTTTCCCTGTCAGAAAGACGTGTCTGTTAAAAAGCAACATAAAAGTATAAAATAATGAAGAACAATTGAGAATTCCTCTAGTGACAATGACCTTCACAAGAATGTAACATGAGTGATTCTGTTCTGCTCACATTGTCATTCTCATAAGAACATGTAACTTACAGATACTTAAAAGGAAAACAGATAACAGCAGAATAATGACAAAAGGATAGAGGTGAAAAAATACGCAACCGGCGATTCTGTGAAAAAGTTCCTTCCCTATTCTTTCTTATAGAGTCAAATTCTCATCATATTTTGGGTTACTCAAACAAAAGGCTTAAAGGAATCACTGCCATCATAATATAAATGAGGTAAAATTCAATACAAAAATAAAAGGGGAATCCCTAGTCTAATAAAAGTAGTCATGGAAGGCTGGGAAGACAGCTCAGTTAGTAAAGTGCTTCCCACAAGAAGATTAGGACATGCTCATGTTAAAAAATATAACAAAAAGGGAGGAATTACATATTAAGTATTTGGGAAACTGGTATAAGCCTAGTGCTAAGGAGGCAGAGATGAAAAGATTCAGAGATTTTCTGGCCAGCTAACCTATATCACTAGGCAAGTGTTAGGCCTATGAGAAGTAGTCTCAAAAGACAAAGGTAGATGTTTCCTGAGAAACAGCACCAATTCATGTCCTCTGGTCTCTGCACAAATTTGCACACATATACATCCTCACCTGGATGCATGTACATACACACACATGCACACAATTATAGAAAAATAATTAGAATTTTATAATATTTTAATACATCATTAAATATTAATTTTCTTTTTATTTCTTTATTGTATAAAAGTGAAAATCTATTCTTAATTTTCAGGCCATAGTTTGTTAACCTCTGCAACAGACAATGAAAACAAAACAAATAAACTAAATGAACAGATACAGCTCAAGGTTCCAGAACACTGGAAAATTATAGTGACTCAGGAGAACACGGGTTATAAGAAGAAAGAAGACAAAGTACAGGTGTTGTATTCCACATATGCATGAGTTCAAGCATGAACGTGCAGAAATTTTCATGCAATGCACCTGTTGTTTCTCCTCTTCTCTGGAATAATACAATGAGAATGTCAGGTTCTCTAAAAAATTCACATTGCCAAAATGTACCCTCTTCTGCTGAACTCACAAGTATGACAAGGTGCATTCCTTTGATCGCATTGTGGCCAATAAATGATTAATATAGCTGTTGAAGTAACATATTTTCTTATCTGTCTCTTGTTGCCACCAAAGAGGTTTGAGACTGTCTAGAAGTAGGAAGAAGAAAGGGATTTTTATATTACATAGCTGTCAAAAGTACTCCTGAAATAACAAAAAGTGGAAGAAAGCATGGCATTGAGCTTAGGCTGATATAGCCCATCCCTATTAAGTAGTAGTTGCACAGTTCACTATGAGCAAATGTCTTTATCTTTATTTTCCAGTGCAACCTAGGGGAATATTAGTAATAGTTACTTGGCTAGTGTGTTGATTAATTATACAGCCTATGCAAACACATCTTAACTCCCTAGCCACTACGTAAAGAGTTAGTAAATGGCACCTGCACATTTTTTAATGTTCAGTCTTTGTCCATAGAAGTTTGCTGAGTGTTTCAGATATGGGTTCTCATTCCTGACCACCTCCCCAACTTTTTCAGTGTTCAGCCAACTCTGTTCAGTGCATTGTGCTGGCTGTGAGAATGACACAGATGTAAAACCCTGTCCTTGCTCTCAAAAAGCCTATTAGCAGAAGCTGGATGCTGTAAGAGATGGAAATGAAGTAGTAGACAGCTGCATATAACAAACTTGCTGGGAGGGTGTCAATGCTATAATCAATACATCTGGAAAGACAGCATTATGAGATGCCAATACATAAATTATATGGAACGAACGAAATGAGCTAAGTAAAGTTTCATAAGGCTTTTTAAGATGCCAAACATTCTAGCAAGAATTTCATAAGTTAGCTCATTCACATTGTAGATAGATGATGGCTGTGAACTATCTTGAATTACCATAAAGAATATAAAGCTTAATCTGAATTTCCAGGCATCTGCCAGATAGAAAAAAAAGAGTGGACAAGCTTTGAAATAACTCCAGATTGAGATTACAATTTGGCTTGGTGTGTATGCTTGTGAATGCATCACACACCCATGCACACACAGGAGAGCATTTTGTAAAGTGTATAATATTTAAAGCACAGAAAATTAGTTCAAGATAATAATAGGAAGAGCTATTTTTTCCTGTACTCAATTTAAGAAATGAAACTCTGCCCACAGAGCTAAACCCTGTGGGCTGCGGAATAGATCTTTGAGCTGGCTCTTCAGCCCGCACCAGCTCTCAGAAGGCATTTGGATTGCTGAGATGGTAGGTGGTAGATCAATAGTGCACAACTCAAGATTTTTCACTGTAATTTCAGCATTATCTTTCTAGATATGTTTTCAAGTTCTGCAGCTATAAGACTCCTTAAGAAGATCCTTTAGCCCAAAACTGTGGAAAGCCGCTTTACACAGGTGACAAAATCTCCTTCTCTAAAGGTCATTAAAGGAACTCTTGTTCCCTGAAACAGTTTGCAGTGGAGCTGCCTGTAGATGGGGCCTTGCTCTGAAAGATCCTTCTATTCATTTCCTCTTATTTTAATCTTATTACTAAGTCCCCAGGAGTTAATGCCTGTCTATTCCTTGTGAGATCAGCCAAACTAAAGTGTCAAGTAATAATTGAAATTCTTGGTCTTATGGTTTTTATTAAACATAAAAAAATTAAATGGGATTTCATTTATTATAATAAGAAAACTTATATAGCGGATTCATGTCTCCAAAAGAAAAGAGGGATGAAAAATCAAAGTTGTTAACTAGATCATTCAAGTATCTTCCAGAACCTTTTGCAACTTTCCTGTATGCAGTAATCTCACATGAGCACACTTTGGAGCCACACTTACCTGGATGGTTGCCTCCCGTTTTTGTTTGGATGAGGCTGGACCTCCTTTATGTCTGTGTTTTAGATTTAATGGCTAGAAAATATGCTTCACATGGCCTTAAACCCACAGTAATGGATAGAATCATAGAAATGGTGTTTCTCTAGCACTTAACTTTCTTTTTTTGTTGTTGTTTTATTTTTTTTCTTGTAAAGTGATTTTTTAAAATTTTTACTTAAAAGTATCCACCTCCTCCCCTTCTCCCATTTCCCTCCCCTTCCCCCCTCCCCCTCCCTCTCCAGTCCAAAGACCAATCAGGGTTCCCTGCCCTGTGGGAAGTCCAAGGTCCTCCCTGCTCCATCCAGGTCTAGGAAGGTAAACATCCAAAGAGACTAAGCTCCCACAAAGCCAGTACATGAAGTAGGATCAAAACCCAGTGCCATTGTCCTTGGCTTCTCAGTCAGCCCTTGTAGTAGGAGCTGTGGGCTGCATTCCTGCCACCCAGCTCCCAGACACCTGGCTAGCTTATGCCACGAAATAACAATACACAAACTGTATCCATTTAAACATTGCTTGGCTCATTTCTATTAATGTGTGTTGCACCACAAGGTGTGCTTACCAGGAAGATTCTAGCCTATGTCCATCCTGGGTCGGAGCTTCATCGCATCTGCCCCAGAAAGGAGAGCTATCAAGTCTGAGCTCACTTCCTCTTCTTCCCAGCATTCTGCTCTGTTTTCTCCACTCACCTTTGTTCTAACCTACGAGGGCCAAGCACTTTCTTTATTAATTAACCCATGACCTTCTTCCATCATTTCCCCTTTTTCTGTTTAAACAAAAAAAAAGGAAGGCTTTAACATAGCAAAATTACATATAACAATACAGTTATCAAATAGAAATTACAATATTTACATCTATTTTATCTTTATCATAACTAAGGAAAACTATAACTAACTATTCTTCAACTCCATCAAAGACTCCAGAAAGATACATTATTACCGAAGCAAACAAGAAATAAGCAATTTCCAAACTCGAGAAATGACAGAGACATCTCGCTGCCTGGACAGTCACCCAAAGTTCTTTTGTACTGTTGGGGCATCCATCTTCGGCCTACAGGCTCATAGCACCCAGAGACATTTCCATGAAGCAGGAAATTTCAAAGGCAGTTCAGTTACTATCTGCTGTGCCCTACAGAATGTCTTGCAGACTCTTTCATGAATCAGGAACCCCAATAGATCTTCTCACCATTAGGCATGTTCAGCAGTCCTCTTTTTGTGGGTTCTTTGTGTCTGGTTCATGCAACAGTCCAGGCAAGAGTAGTTTTCTTGCCCAAATGGCTATCAAACTCCACTCCATAAGGTGCCTCTTCGATGTCCATCTTCTTCTTGAAGTAGATTGCCAGGAGCAGATGTGTCTCATTGCCATGAAAAGTCCTAAGTTATTAAAACATTAAATGTCATATTCTGTAGTCTTTGAAAGATATGAAGAATGTCTATCTAAGATATTTCGATGTACATCTAGAAAATCTAACATTACTGCAAACTTAACTATTATAGATGACTATCCATTAACAACCTATATATGTTACATTTTTAAATGAACTACACAATCACAATACCTTAATCAATATCAGAAATACATATATATATATAACAAGATTGACCTTCAAATCCATACCAAAGCAAATTATTCATATTATATCGTATCCCCCCTTTAAATGTAAAGGAACATTTATAAACAATATTTGGGAATATGGGCACAGTTATTTCTCTCCAAACTGTTTCATGCTGAATGGGGGCATTGTAATTTAGGTATTTCATGGTATAACCTGTGAGCTAGATTCATCTCAGTCAGCAGTTGAGTGAAGTAATTTTTTTGAAGGTGTTCACAGCAACCCTTCAGGAGGGGCGTGGTCCATCATACCATATTAGAATAGAAACAATCCACAGGGTCTTGTCCTCTGTGAAAACAAAAGAAGAATCTCTTTTCCAAAGTATCATATCCTTAGATCCAAATTCTGAAGTCAAAGTATTTTCAAAATATCTATCTTGCATTAGTTCAGCAGCATTTATAAATAAATATCGTTTAGCAGATATTGCTCCTTCCTCACAATTAAAACAATTCAAAGAGAGCATAATAGCATACAGTATCAAAATTCTCTGTGTATTTTCCATCTTTGTGCATTTTATTTTAACTCTATTTTGTTTATTTTTACTTTTTGAGACAGGTTTTCTGTATCTCTTTGTCCTGGAATAACTCTGAAGACCAGGCTGTCCTTGAACTCTAAGAAATCCATCTGTCTCTGCCTCCCAGGCATTGGGATTAAAGGTGTGTGCTACCACACCTTGAAGTCACAGAGGTCAATCTCCCTCTGCCTTCCAAGTCTTGGGATTAAAGGAGAGTCCTACCACACCCAACTACTCTCTTTCTTCCTTTTTTTTGTTTTTTACGTTAAGAACTTTAACTTTTAGTCTGCATATATTTTCAACACACTGTAAATCGTTTAGAGATTTTCTTTGTTTTTGAATCTCTCTTTACTGTATCTCTTTCTTTTTCTGACCACATGAGGCTTTAAATTACTGAGCAATATGGGTAGGATTAAAGCCTTGGCTTTGCCAGCTATATCCAGCCCATTCCTTAGCTTTCCAGCCTCATAGCAGAGGTACCGATTGTAGCCATGTTTACCGCCACAACTCTGTGGCGTTTTAAGGTCCCTGCCAGCAAGCAAACTGCAGCATTCTGCTCACAGACCACATTCAGTCAGACTTCTTGCTTGAGTCTGAGTCAGAGTTTGCCCTGGCAGGACGGCCCAGAAAACCGGCATTTTAAAACAGCACAACTTTTTTTCCTGATATGGCTGAAAACAAACAAGCATTCAGTCAGCTTTTATCAACACCATTTAAGTGTTTCTTGACCAGACCTCTTAAAAAGCTGCAGGGTTTTGCAGCTAAAGCTGAGTCAGGAAGCTGCTCTTAGATGAGAGTGCTTGCTTGCCTCTAGCAAGCAGAGCAGACCCAAGAAATTGCTGCTGCAAAGAAAACATGCTTTACTCTATTCTTTCCCAAGATTTCTCTGGCGTTCTGTGGATACAGTTCTCCACACATTGGACAGCCATTCTGTAGTAGGAGCTGTGGGCTGCATTCCTGCCACCCAGCTCCAGGCTTCCTGGTTAGCTTATGCCACGAAATAACAACACACAAACTGTATTCATTTAAACACTGCTTGACCCATTTCTATTAATGTGTGTTGCACCACAAGGTGTGCTTACCAGGAATATTCTAGCCTATGTCCATCCTGGGTCGGAGTTTCATCGCATCTGCCCCAGAGAGGAGAGCTATCAAGTCTGAGCTCACTTCCTCTTCCTCCCAGCATTCTGTTCTGGTTACTCCACCCACCTATGTTCTAACCTATGAGGGCCAAGCAGTTTCTTTATTAATTAACCAATTACCTTCCTCCATCAAGCCCTCCTTATCCAACACATTCAGAGTCTAGTTTGATCACATGCTCCATCAGTCCCAGTCCAGCTTGCTTTGGTGAGCTCCCATTAGATCAGTCCCACTGTCTCAGTAGGTGGGCTCAATCCTTGTGGTCCTGTCTTCCTTGCTCATGTTCTCCTTCCTTCTGCTTCTCATTTGGACCTTGGGAGCTCAGTCCAGTGCTCCAATGTGGGTCTCTGTTTCTAGCTTCATACATCGCCAGATGAAGGTTCTAAGGTGATAGGCAAGATATTCATCAGTATGGCTATAGGATAGACCCATTTCAGGCGCCCTCTCCTCAGCTGCCCTAGGATCACTGACCATGTTTTAAATAAATAGTGGTGTGCTTACTGTGACATGGCTCCTTTTAATCAAGAGTGAGCACTCTATACTTTAAAATCCTAAGTGAGAAGAATAGGAGCTCAGGAAGGAGGGAGCCACTTTCAGGAAGGGAACTGTGAAATCTATTTTAAGACATTAATTAGAAGTGACATTTGGACTTTTGGAAAGCCAAGCACTGAATGTCTTCAATGCCAGAGCTGAGAAGATAGGATAAGTGAATACACCATATACTGGATAGTTTTCTGTCAACTGAACACAGGTTGGGTCTTCTAAAAGAAGGGAACCTCAATTTAAAAGAAAATGTCTCCATAAGATCAGGTTGTAGGCAAGCCTGTAAGGCACTTTTTAAGTTAGTGATTGGTGAGAGAGCGCCCAGCTCATTGTAAGTGGTGTTATCCATGAACTGGTGGTCCTAGGTTCGATAAGAAAGAAGACTGAGCAAGCCATGGGGAATAAGTCAATAAGCAGGACCCTTCCATGGCCTCTTCATCAGGTGCTAGCTCCAGGTTGCTGTCCTTTTTGAGTTCCTTTAATGAGGTCAAATAAACCCTTTCCTCCCCA
This sequence comes from Microtus pennsylvanicus, assembly GCF_037038515.1. Taxonomy (NCBI): domain Eukaryota; kingdom Metazoa; phylum Chordata; class Mammalia; order Rodentia; family Cricetidae; genus Microtus; species Microtus pennsylvanicus. Next base: position 69,416,265 of record NC_134586.1, on the reverse strand, counting down.
ATTTGCTTTTTGGTTATGGTGTTTCATTATAGCAACAGAAACTCTAACTGAGACACACCACACCAATACCATCAGCTCTGCACAAGCATACATGCAATTTTTCAGCTCATTTCAGCTCTGAGACTCTTTCCATGTCCAAAGGAACTCATTACTAGGAGTGACAGGTACATTAGAGAGATGTTATTAGGTTGAGATAATACTTTTGATAATATGCAATCACCTCTGATCAAATAATTTAAATGTGTTGATAAAAACATACCAGTCAAGGATTCACATCTGGATTCACATCTGGATTCCAAGCTGATGCAGTAACCTCAAATAGCCAATTGAGTCTTATTTGTTTTTGACTACACATCTGCAAGGAGATTTAAATTTGTTCCTTGTTAATTTTTAATAATCAAATTATATAGGACATGGATCACTTACATCTCTCAGTAATGCCTTGGTAATTTAGATGGCATTCTGCTCAATTTCTTCATCTGCAAAATGGGTGATGCTAGTGTTCACCTCAGAAGGACATCGTGAAAGTTATGCATGTGCACACATGTGCGCACACATGCGTGTGTGTATGCATGGGTATGTTTTAGAACTTCATGAAAGCATCTGTTGTTTAGTGAGATTGTTAGAATAGACCGAGAGATCTTGTCCCAAGCCTTTAAAAGAAAAAAAAAAAAGAAAGAAAAGAAAACAAAAAGGAATAGACTATGAGGCAGGACAATAGCGCAAACGCAAGTAAGAGCAAGCAAACTCACAGTGAATAAACAAAATGGTCAAAATACCTGCCAGTGGACCAAAAGCATGGTAACTAATGACATGCACTCCTAGCCAAAGACAATATGCCAGCAGCAATCACCAGTTTTAAAAAGACCAATAAAAAACATTCCAGCAGCAGCTTAATGTCCCTAAACAGGTTAAAAAAAAATTCCCAGGCTTTTAACAATAGAGAGCTATATTGGGATCTCTTGGAGTCTGTGTTGCTACTATTGCCCCTCTCCCTCTCCCCTCCCTCAAACAGGATCGCGCAACAGGAAACAGCAACAAGCCCATAACAAATGCAAGATAATACATACAGAAATTGTAATCAACCTTTATTTCTCTGGGTTTTACAAGAAGGATTCAAAAAAATGCAGACCCAAATTATTAACTTTAAAAATTATTTCTGAATTGGAAATACACAAGCTCTTGTTTATCATATTCCAGAAACAACAAGATATAAGACAAATTGATGTGGTCCTTATCTTTACAGTTTTCTACATTTCCTTCTAGACATGAGAGCTCTAGCACATGATCATGTAGAACTTATATACACATATTATATAATTCTTATATGAGACCATAGCATTCATGAACTATGATATCTCTGAAAGTCCTTGGAATCAATTCTCACAGTTTCCAAAGAACATCTAAACTTTATTAAGATAGTCTTTATCCAAATAATAGAATATGGAGAGCTGGGGAGATGGCTGAGAGGGTAAGAGCTCTTGATATGCAAACATAAGGACCACAGTTTAAATTCTGGACATAATCTTCAAAAGTAAAACTGCATGGCCAACTATGCCTATAGGCCCAGTTTTGTCAGGGACAGCACAGGAGAATCCCTGGTGTTTACTGACTTCCAGTCTGCTTCCAGATTCAATGAGAGACTCTAACTCAAAGGAATAAAGTAGAGGGATTATGCAGAACACATGCCTTCCTAAGGCTTCCATATATTAACACACACACACACACACACGGGGGGGGGATTTTTTTTTATTCCCTTTAATATGAGAACTATAGTTTTTCTTCAACAGAAGGAAACTCAGGCTATAAGAGCAATCCTGGCTGGTGCTCCAACCGACTGTGCCCTGAGTTCCTCCCTTCCCAGCAGAAATGTGGGACACAAATCAGAGTAGCAGGGTTAGTATGTTTATTAAGTAGGTACAAGGAAGAGGGCGTATGCTAGATAGAGTTGGAATGTTTGAAGAGAGGGCCACCTTATACGGTGTCTTCTCATTATTATAATACTAAACACAATCCTGTGGCTCTTAGGTTACATTGCTCAAAAGATGACACACACAACAAGGTTAAGCTAAATTTCCAAATTAGTCAAACCTTAAGATTTAATAAGCGCTGGTTGACTAAGATTTTTATTTGTTTGTTTGTTTAAATAATTTTCTTTTGTAAGTGTTCTGCAGGTGGTTTTATTAGGTATATTCTTCAGATTTATTTTGTGATGAGAGAGAAGGAGCTACTATAAAGAAACTCAAGGCCCTGAGCAGGCATAGTTTGCTATTGCCAATATCCTTGTTTGAGATGCCATTAGAAACACAAGTATTATCTCTATAGGTAATACCAATTTTTAAAGACAACTGGGAAGTAGGAGGCTTCTTTCATTAAAAAAATAAAAAGCATGTTATTAAAAAATATTACTTCTCAATTCAATATAAAAGCCTCTAATCAAATATAACATACTTATATCTACCCTAACACCTTTCTGAATTATTTTAGCCACACCTAATCACCACTGAGGAATCACTTTGCTAAAGAAATATATTAGAAATATTAAATTGAACTGCCTAATAACTGCAAACTTTGCTGAGTGACTAAGATGTGTGAGCCCTTAGCTGGAAAGTTGGAAGAGCAAGGGCTTCTCCTCAGAGCAGGAGAATGGCTAATAAAAAGCAGGAATCCAGGGGACCTATTCACTTTCTATCTGCATTAGAACAAGAGGAAGCCTCTTTTCATTTGCATAAAGAATGACACCTCTAAGGTCAATCACTCCCTAGGTGCTCAGAACTAGAGAAAAAAGGAAGCCAGTGAATGGTCCCTTTGAGGGCACAGAACTTGAGTGCCTGAGAACAAGTCGTTCACAAATGAAGTGCACCTGGCATGTGGAACTGCAGACAGGGGTAATAAATAGCTCTGCCCTCCTCTATGCAAGGAGAGTATTGAACAAGGTAATTTCTAATTTTCCTTTCAACTCAACTGCAGTAGCTGTGGCAGGCATGATAAGCCTGAAATGGTTGTAGATGCCAGCCTGTGTGAGTTGGGGATACAGTTATGCTATGCAAATGTTATTCTAAAAGTTTTCATGGGTAAAGATGGGAATGAATTGAGTGAGTATTGAGATGGTCAATGGTACAGTTTTATGTAGGAATGTATGTTATATGTGCACACATTCATGTGGATATATGCACATGTGGGTGGGGCACACACACACACACACATACACACATAACACACACGCATACAGGAGCCAGAAGGCTATTTCAGAGTCCTGATTACTTTCTACCTTACTTTTTTCAGACATCATCACTCCCTGGATCTGGAGCTCACCAATAATATGGCTACTGTTATTGGTCAGTGAACTCCAGGAATCGGCCTTTCTTCTCATGTGGAGTTATGGACACATGCAATTGTTCCTGACCTTTTTTGACATCTCTTCTCTCTCTCTCTCTCTCTCTCTCTCTCTCTCTCTCTCTCTCTCTCTCTCTCTCTCTGTCTGTCTGTCTCTGTCTCTCTCGCTCTCTTTCTCTCTCTTTGTGGTTTTTCGAGACAGGGTTTCTCTGTGGCTTTGGAGTTTGTCCTGGAACTAGCTCTGTAGACCAGGCTGGTCTCAACTCAAAGAGATCCGCCTGCCTCTGCCTCCCAAGTGCTGGGATTAAAGGCGTGCACCACCATCGCCCAGCTTTGACATCTCTTTTTTAAACAATAGGACTAGTTAATAGAATAGGACAGTAGCAGAAACACTAGCCATGTTTTTGTGAATTATGAGGCCCTGTGTTAAGGCTTGAAAGGACACTGGTGCTAGGTCCCTATTGTGGTCTCTCTTTCACAGCTGTCTAGAGATAAGGACAAAGAGAATGTATTACTAATGTTAATAAATGGGGGAGGAGGGTGCCCAGGAAGTCTTGCTTATTCTGGTCCTTCTTTGCTCTACAATAGTCCCTTCTTCTGGAATGGGACAGAAGTCTTTCTGCAATGATGGTCTCATGAACCATCAGCAAGGAAAGACAATGTATTTATTAATGGCCAACTTTCACATGGAAAGGTGATAAAAAATAGAATAACATTTTGGATTTGATGACTGGCTATGAACAAAAGAGGTTTTAGATTCCATTTGCCACCTTACAAAAGGAATTCTAGGTTTGACAGCTTGCCTACAGGAAGAATGTTGAGTTGCTATGGAAAAACAGTAAGAATTCAGTCATGCACTCCCAAGACAAAAGAAACATTTTTATTGGCATGTGGGCTGAAAACACAAGCTCATGCTTTGAAAGGGTCCTGCAGCTCCTGTGAGTTCTTACAGCTTTTATAGGTCAGATAACAGGTGGTCTTTGAGTTCTCTGCTAAAGGAATTTCCTTCATAGTGAAGCATGTTTACGGGAATTGAAATTGTAGGAACAAACATTTTCTTTGCAGGTGGCAATATTTGGCAAGCGGCAATAAAAAGAAGAATTCCTTTCTCAGGATCCACAACAGAGCTTTTGTGCAGATAGTTGTGAGAATCTCCCCTTTATGCAGTTTCCGCTACATGTTTGTCTTCTCATGATAAGGACTATGGGCTTCATCAGACAGGCAGAGAGCAGCACACTTTAGGTAAAAGTTTACCTCATTCTATGTCTACACAATCTCATGTTTCTGTGTTAGACTTTCTGTTTGGCTAGTGTAACATACAGTAGTGGTTTCATTTTGTTAGGGGCAAACAGAGGAGTACAACCCATAGATCAGGATCACTTTTCCACCACAGTTAGAGATACAGGATGACAGGACAAAGTCAGAGAGAAGCTTTGACTCTACTTTGGCAATCCTGGCTTTTGATCTTTGAGAAGAGGCATCTTTTAGATCAGAAAATATAAATGGATGTCCAGAAGCAAAGAGACTTCCATAGAAGACTACATAGAGACGTGACAGAGCAGACATATTTGTAAATGAGAATGATTTTGTATTACTATGAGTCACAGTTCACCAGATTCTACACAAGCTCAAAGACCATGAGCTGGGGGACTCAGAGTCAGGTAGTTTGTAAAGTTATTTCCTTTGAGGAACATGCTGTTTCCTCTGTGAAGCCCTGTCGTCTCTATTTGCTTGAGCTCTCAGACTATGCTGGAGTTGCCAAAAACCTTTATTTCAAGTTCCATTCCGTGACCTGGTCTCAAGGGCAGAGTGATTGACAGTTTGTAATCACCCAATAAGTTCTTTACTTTTGTAATATGAATAAATGCTAAAGCTTGTCAGTCCATCAAAATAAATAGGAAAATATAAGGAATGGTCGATGTCATCAAAACAGAAGAGCTGGAAATAATCAGGAAATTAAAAGATGGGCACCTATGATGGACTTGTGAGAGAAGAATGGCTAATGTGGAACCAGAAGATTTAGTCTTTAGATGGGAAGGCAGGAAGATGGCAGAGTCTTGGAAGAGGGTGTGAGCTTTTCATGAATCTGGGTGTTGGAACAGGAAAGATGACACAGCAGCTCACAAGTGCCTGTGACTACAGCTTCAGAGAAGGCATTCCCTGTACTCAGACCCACACATAAACACACACACACAAACACACTCACACACACACACACACACACACACACATATAATCAAGAAAAAGAGAAAAGAACATGCATGCTACCAGTTAAAAGTGAAATAACCCCCCATAGCCTCATGGGTTTGAAAACTTGACCCTAAACTCATGATGCTGCCTGGGGAGGTTACGAAAACTTCAACAGGATGTGGCTCTTTGAAGATGAGAGCCTGGTCCTGCTTCTGTTCTGTTCTCTGATCCCCAATATGCCACTATTCAAGATGCCTCTCCTACATTCCAAGGCTGCCATGGAGCCTATCAAACCAAACCCATGACAGGCAAAATCAGAAACCAACATACGTAAGTCCTTTCCCCCTTATCTCCTTCCTGTCAGGTGTTTAGTCTCAGCAAAGCAAAGAAAATAATTTATTAGGCAAAGAAAAGTGTAAACATGTTTGGGAAGAGTAGAAATAGCCAAGTGGTCAAAGCAAATTGTATAAAATAAGGCTAAACCCTTTAAAGAAAAGAGCTATGTTTAGACTAGAGCTATGCCTGCTATATGTGCATGAGAATTCCCTCTAAAGCACAAGGCTCACTCATGTTGAGACATATTTTTCACAGAGGACAGAGTTCTAGAAAGGCTGAAGGAATCAATGAATATCTAAGTATTTTAGGTAGCAATACCAACAATTCAATGATATAACTGAAAACACAGTGTAAAAAAAATCAATGAATAGAATTTTCCTCCCATGCCTGCTAATAAGATGAAAGTATTAACCATTTGCCTAAAAATTAGATAAAGTCAGAAAGGTACCATAGAGATTTATATTTTCCACATTTAATTTTTTTCAAAAAGGAAAAAAAGCTAGATTCCTTTTTTCATAAAGAAGAACGCTAAAGGCCCAATGGAAAATAACCCACATTCATATATGAAGTAGAGAACAACTGCCCCTAATGTCACACATCCACTGCCAAATGAATCTGCTGCCACCAGAAAATGTGGTGAGAAAGTTTATACTTTAGAGGTGACTTCTCCAAGTCTTTAATACAGTAATGTTACTGCATAATTTTAAGTCAAGAAATTCTCTAGAGTATTTCCTACTTGTTTTAGCAATTAAACTGAAGGGCCCGCGTTTCTAAAATACACTTCGGAAAATATTGTGCTGTGCTCTGATGCCTTCTTCAAGCAATCATATTTTTCTTCTGAGCATTAATAGTTGTGTTTTCAAACAGATCATCTTAATAAAAATGATTGTGAGTTGGAAAATTCAACTGAATATACAAAATAGTAACCATGTGTAAAATAGCACTGCTGACCCCACCATCATGTTTCTGTCATGAGGTACCTTCAAATTAAACAAACAAGCACCTTCGAACTTGAATCTATCCACTTTGTCACAGTAAGGTAGTCAGAGAAGCAAGAAATTGATTGAGCTAACTACTGCACATTCAAATTTAAGGACAAAGAGAACCCAATGTCTCCTTTTTGGCTGAATGCCTGTCTCTACTATCATTCTCCTCCTTCATATAGTTTCAAAACCCATGTCTGAAGCATGATGCAGTCCACAATGGGGTGAATCAATTCACAATGAAGATAATCCCCCAAAGATATGTCACAGGCCAACCTGATCAGATAATTTCTCAATTGAGGTCCTCCCACGTGATTATAGTCAACTGGCATTAACACTAAACAGCACATTAACTAAAATGATCAAGAGTTCATTATCTGACCACTTGAACAGTTTCTCTTCTGTGTGGTCTAGATAAGGAACCTGTGGCTGGAGGAAGTTTCCAACTGTGTATCAGAGGTTTACCTACAGACACCTCAGTCTTTATTTAACATCCATGTTCACAACTGAGTCACCATCACTCATGGTTTCCTTCTGAAACTTTTGAAAGGAAAGTTTATTCTCATTGAAATGAGTAAAGAGTTAATCAGTTGGCATGTAGCACTGGGTGTCAAGCCTTAAGACTGTAATGAAGTGAGAAGGCAGACCCTCAGTTGGCATGAATCACAAAAAAGGGTAACAGGCAGAGGTGGATGGAGAACAATGACCAGAGATGCCTATTCTCTTTATCTTAAATGCTTACTAGAATGTCCTCTCATTTTTATGTTAATAAGGAAAGCACAGAGAGTTTCAATCTCACTTGCTGTCTGTAACAGAGGCCTATACATTGCCTTATCCTTCAACCCAGTAGGACACAGCCTTTGTGCTTTCTTCACCTCTTCACAGTGCTGAGAGAAGTAACTGGTGCTGCCAATTCTGATCAGAGCCACCAAAACCTGAGGACATCAAATGAGGCCCCTAACACTGACCAAACCTGGGATAGCAGTTGCCTTACATCTCAACTGCAGGGACATGTTTGTAGAAATAGGAGCGGCAGTGGGCTGCGTTCCTGCCCAGCTCCGCACGGCTAGCTTTACCCTAAATAATTACACAGAAACTGTATTCTTTTAAACACTTCCTGGCCCATTAGTTCTAGCCTCTTATTGGCTAGCTCTTACATATTGATCTAACCCATTTCTAATATTCTGTGTAGCCCAAGAGGTGGCTTACCAGGGAAGATCTTAACCTGTGTCTGTCTGGAGTGGGAGAATCATGGCGACTGCCCACTCGGCTTCTTTCTCCCAGCATTCTGTTCTGTCTACTCCGCCCACCTAAGGGTTGGCCTATCAAATAGACCAAGGCAGTTTCTTTATTAATTAACCAATGAAAGCAACAGATTAGAAAGAAATCACTCCCACATCACATGGTTATGATGCCCAGCTCAGTCATGCTTCCTTGGTTCAAGGCAGATTCTACACTGTCCACATTGAAGCCCTGGTGTGGGACAATTCTGTATTCTATCAATTATGTTTTAAACAAACACTGATTGGTCATTAGCCAGGCAGGACGTATAGGCGGGTAAAACAGAAAGAAAGTAGAGGTGGGCCAAAGAGAACAGGAGAATTCTGGGAAGGAGGAAGTCCATTTCTCCGCAATCCTGTCCAGACACTGAAGAAGCAGGATGTGACCTGCCCTGCTGAAAAAGGTACTGAGCCATGTGGCTAACATAGATAAGAATAATGGGTAAATATAAGTTTCAAGAATTAATTAGAAGCCTGAGCTAATGGAACAATCAGTTTATAGCTTATGGAGACCTCTATGTAATTTTCTTTGGGACTTGCCTGCTGTGGGAACTGGGCATGACAGAAACCCCAACAAACAGGCCCTCATGTTACAAAACTCTTTCCATTTATCATGTTTGTCATGATAAAATTTTGGGCTGATTTTATATTGCTTCAACCTATTTCAGAAATGCTGACCTTGTTAAGGCAGAACCTCTTAATTTTTTTTTAGACATATATTTTTTTAACCAGTCAAAAGAGCTAAGACATAGGTACAGATTTAATACATATTCAAATAGTTGTTTCCAAAATAATTTCTTACTAATTGGACAATTATTTTATTTTTTATTCATGGGAGGTTACTATAAATGCATTGAAATTCTAGAGTGGAAGGATAAAAAAATCAAGTCAATTAATATTCGAATTCAATATTTATTAAAAAGTAAGCAAGGCCATGTGTCCCTTATTTGCCCATATATACAAAGGGGGGTTGGGAAATAAGAGAACAGGAGTTTGTTCAGATTCTGTCAAGAATTCACAGTGAGGTTGGGGTGAAGTGGGGACTAACTTGGAAATTAAGGAATCTGAAAGACTATGTCTGCCATGAAGGGAATAAGTAAGTCCTCACTCAATTAACATGCATTTTCCTAAAATTGCAAACAATGCTTTTCTTTTGTTTTTGATTTCTAAGATTTCTACGTTTGGTGGTAGAATGTTGTCTAGTATGCAATAGGCCTTGAGTTGCAGTTCAGTCCCTAGCATTGCAAACAAATAAACACCAAACCCCACTGCTGTGAAACATAATTGCATGTTTTGCAGAGTAATATTTAAAAGTGAATGGGTTATTTTAGTTGGTGGATCTTTATTAACACAGATACTCCCTCACATACTGTTCTTAGAGTAGAGATCTGAGTGTGTCTTCTGCATATCAGCAGAGTCAGGTCTGATGACTCACATCTTTATTGCAAAGACCAAAAAGGCTGAGTTGGAAGGTTCATTAATATCTAGGCATTCCGAAACTCAAGACTAGTTTAGACAACAGAGTGACACCCCAATTTTATACAACCAGACATGAAAACAAACAGAAGAACAACATTACAGGCAAACAATGCAAAATAAACCTGTTTTCAGCGCCCTGTGAAATTTGAGATTCCCCTGCCAGAAGCTGTAAACCTGCCGGAAGCTGTCATGTGTCATGTGCACTGTAGAAGTTAGTCTACACCTCACCTAAAGAATGAAGCTGAATATGACAAATGTGTTGCATCTCATAGATAACAATATGAATTGTGAGCCCTAGAAACCTAATGCTTATACTCGAAGAGAAAAGATGGTAAAACTTCTCAGCATGGACAGTTGCCTGATGCCAAGCCTGCACACCTGAGCTCATTTCTGGAGACCCACAGTGTGGAGGGATAGAACAATTCCTGAAAGCTGTTGTCTGATGACCACATGTGCAGTGTGGTATGGGTTCCATACACACACATAAGCAATCTTAGTGAAAACATGTTTTTCATAAAGGGGAAAAAAGAGTAAGGAGTAATTTTAGTTGGTGGATTTTAGTCAACAAAGTCACAAGTAAAAAAAAAATGTATCTTGCAGGGACTTCACACTGCTTTTTGTGTTTCTCTTCCATGATACTAATATGAACTCTTATAGCAAAGTGACTAAAAAGACATGGTTCAGTTGTTACAAGTACTCACTGCTCTGGCAGAGGACCTGATCAGTTTCCAGCATCCACATTTGTGGCTCAAAACTCCCTGCAACTCCAGCTCCAAGGGATCTGTTGTCTTCTAGCTTTCATGGGTACAAGGTTGCAGTGCATAATCCCATACAGAATCACAGAGAGTTAAATATGATTAAAATTGAAATCTTGAGAAAGAGTAAAATAGAGGTGATTTTTTTTCTCTGAAATTTCATCTCTTATTTGAATATTGGTCATAAATTTAATTATTATGAAATTTATATTTAATTTAAGTATTAAATATATGAATTTGTTTTACAGACTAAAAATTAAGAGAGCATACTATACATATTATCTTTGTTGAAGAACTTTATATATAGATGTTGTAGTAGCAATGTTGGTAAAGAGTTCTTTTTCAGCACTTCTGTATCATAAACATGGCCCCCAGGCTCAACATGGTGCTGTGTTCCTGTTGAAGTAAGTGAAAGGGAAGATGAGGCCTGAAAATCCCGAGTTCACAAAGTGAGTCAAGTTGGATAAGCAATCTTAGCCTTACTTGTTTTGTAAATATAAATGAACAACTTGAGCTGTGTCTTATATGTGCCTACATTAAGGATACAGATTGACCTAGGCATGATGTACATGGGAGAGGAGACAAGGGAATCAGGAGTTCAAGCTCAGCCGTTGCTAAAATGCAAGTTTGGAAAGAAAAACAAAAAGTGAAAGCAGTTATAACCAACCTTGGTTGGTTCTATTTTGCACAAGGATGGACCCAACAAAGTATATATAAAAAGTTAAATATTTGCACACATTTCACATGTCTGTACCATGAATGCCTTTTACTGGGCTTCCTCGGCCAAGACTCCAGTCACTCAGCTCTATAGTGACCTCTTTATACTATTCCCTGAAAGAAACTGTACCATTAGGTGGTGTTATGCCTCAGTTTCTTTAACACTACTCAGTATAGCTTTTGTATCTTGAAGAGAAATGGGACACACACGGCCTCTAAGTGACTTCTTTCACTGTGTCAAGCCACAGTGTGAAGGTTTCAACTGTCACACAAGGAAACTGGAGACACTTCCTTCAGCTAGTTTTGCTTCAGATAGAATATCTGGAGTTATGTGTGTCGGAGAGACACAAAAGCAGTCCATGTCTTCTGTAGATTTGGGACGAAGTAACTTCCTTCCTCCTAGTCACAGCAATGAACTTTCGTCACCATCACATTTGGCCAATTATGCATTAGCATCACAACACTGAACGGAACAGTGCTAAGGAAACCTGAGTTCAGTATATTTCCTATAAAATGTGGTTTAGAGAGAGCTAAAACTATGATGTACAGTTGGAATTAAAGGGAAGGAGTTCTTGTTCAAAGTTCTGCATCACGCACTGTAACTCTGTCAGCACATTATGTTTCAAATGAGAATCACATGTGAACTGCAGGAGATATTGATGTATGTCAAGTAAAGAAGCCATTAGGTATCAGAGGAACTAAGGAATTACATGCTAATTTACATTATAATTTTATGACATTTTGTTAGAATTACTCTTAGGTTATTTTATTTCTTCTGTTCCTATCCTCTTAATTTTTGCCATTTGGACCAAAATTATAGTTACAGGATAAACATAAAAATAAGAGTAAAATTTGAGCTTGGCAGTGCACACTTGCAACCTAAGTACATGGGGTGTAAAGCCAGGAAAATGAGAACTTCAAAGTTATCTTTGGTTGCATTTTGAGTTCAAGGTCAGACAAATGCACACACATGCATATCCACATGTACACACAATCATATGTAAAGAAAATTGTCTTATAAAATTAGTATCTATAAATAATTATCCTTCAAAATTATGTTATTTTCTGATAAAAACAATTTTTATTTTTCAAAATACATGTTTTCTACACAATATGATGCTGTGAACTAAAAACAACACATGCACATACATTTGAATTTTTTACTGAAAACTCCTTAAAAGAACCTAAACCTTTTACGTAATTCTTCTTCTTCAAAAGTTTCTGACAATTCTTATTTGTTTTAATATACAGAGAGTATAATTTTGACAACTAGCAAAAAACTATCAGAATGCAGTTCACAATTTTAGTTAATTTACATATTAATTTCAAGATATTTGCATTTTACCCAGTAAAATTATTCCTAGAGACATGTTGTAGAAACACAAGAGGAATATTATGAAAACAAATGGAATAGTCATTAGCTGGTCAAAATTTTCTATCTCTTTCTGTCCCTATTTCTGTCTCTCTCTCACACACACATACACTTAATAGTTAGCATGTGTTTGTTACTACTAATTTTCTCTATATATGTACATATATTTATGTTTTGCAATAAGAGAAATATAATCTAACAAATGCATTATGTATAATTTCATGATTTTGAGAATTTCAGAGTAATCCCAAAGATAGATGGGATAGGACACATGCATGCATACATATGCATAATAGTTAGCCTACTGCTCCTAAAACTATGGTGAACAAAGTAACAAAACACTTAATTTAGCACAGAAGAAATTGATGAATTCAAAAGAGGAAAAATTCAATAAGCATGTTACTAACTTTCAAAATATGTATATGCATGTATATAAGTATATACACATGATGCACCTACAAACATATAAATAGGTAGATAGATAAACAAATAAATGCATATGCATAGGTACATATATGTAAGGCTGTACTATATGACTATGATAAAAACATACAGTATAGTAAATTCATACTGTGTTTAAATAGAAGTTGCCATCAACAAGTACAGTGTACCACGAGCAATTGTGTGCACTACAGGTTTATATTGGAGGCAGACCAGTAAGTAGGCTTGTTGACTTCCCCCGTTCTTGTCAGTTATGTGAGTAACACTGCAATTATTATGGCAGGTATAATGGCAATAAGCAATGGGAGATCTTCAGTTCTGTTATAAACTTTTGATGCCACCATCAGCAATGCAGTGTGCTACTGATCAAACTATGAGTTTGAGGGCTGTGTCTGAAAATTCAAACGATGCATGGTTCACAAATTTTTGTGCTCATGGGTTTGCCTGAAACCAAACCAGTACACATTCAGTAGAAAGTGTATTGGGAAGGTTAAATTTTGAGTTTTCCCCAAGTTCTGTTGTGACATGGGATTCTTTGTTTTGATGTTGCTACAGGTGGAACTGAGCCGCTGTTTCCAGGCACCAGAAGATCCTTAGGTAAACAACAGACAGCAGGGACTGTTTCACAATGCAGCTTTATGTTGTAGGTAAGGCATATTAAATTCACTTAGGCTTGTAATATTTACCACTTATGATAGGTTTACAGAGCTGTAACCAGTGAAAGTCAGGCATCATGTCTCTTGGGACTTTCTGTTTCTAAGCAAACCTGCCATCAAATAACCACAAAGTTTGCCTAGTTGAGTGCATACTGAAAAAACAATAAAAAATGACTGTCAGGTTTGCTCCCATGCACAGATCAAAAGTCACAGTTACATAGCAATTACAGCTTGATTGGTTTTGTCACTCTGTGAACTGGGGATTCTATTTCATTCATTAATAATAAATACTCATTTAAAGTATCAGGAGCCTCAACCACCATGCAAGACTCAGCACCTCATATTTTAGTTTGTAATATTCAATGGCATGTTTTCCAGAAGTAGAATATAAACCTCACACCCAAATTTTTTTCTCAACAGTATTCTCAATCTATCTGTTTCTCATTTTGCCCTCAGAGCCTGGCCACTGAACAGCCTAGTTTATAAAATTTTATCAATTTTTCAGGACTAGAGAGATGTCTCAGTCATTAAGAGGACAAAAGAACTTACAAGTCTTTTAAAACTCCTGAGTTTGATTCCCACCCAACATCAGGTGGCTCATAATTTCTATAACTCCATTTCAAATGGGGTTTAATACTTTCTGCTTACCACTGTCGGCATCTGCAATCAGATGTATACACACACAAATGCACACACAAACATACACACACATGCACACACCACACACACAGATACCCTCTTAAAAAGAAATTTAAAAATACTTTATCAGTTTCTTGACTTTAAAACATGCAACTTCATTCCTTCTATTAGATGATTTTTGCAAACAAATACAATCTTAGCCTGTTTATAAAGTCAAATAAAAGAAAATGTATTATTCATAACTAAAAAGAGGGAACATTCGCTATCTTTGGCTTTTGACTGCCTGTGAAAGTATGAATGAGAATGACCTCCATAGACTCCTATATTTGAATGTTTGGTCCCAGTTGATGCACTGTTTGGGTAGTATTAGGAGCTGTGGCTTTGTTAGAGTACTTATATCCTTGCTGGGTAAAGTATTTAACAGGGTTTGGCTTTGAGGTTTCAAAAGCTTCTGCCAGGCCCAGTATCTCTCTTTCTACCTGCTACTTACGGATCAGTATGTAAAACTCTCAGCTGCTTCTCTATCACCATGCCTGCCTGCCATCATTTTCCCTATCATAATTATAATGATCTAATCCTCTAAAACTGTAAGCAAGCTCCTAATTTAATGCCTTCTTTGTAAGAGTTGTCTTGTGCATGATGTCTCTTCACAGCAACAGAATAGTAACACTGTTCTCCACTTAGTACCTTTCTGATGGAGGAGGGTCATCAGTCTATGTGTTACTCTCATTGGTTAATTCATAAAGAAAACTGCTTGGCCTGATAGGTAGAATATAGGTAGGTAGGGAAGACAGAACAGAATGCTGGGAAGAAGGCAATGAGGCAGACACTATAGCTCTCCTCTCCAAGATGGATGCAGGTTAAGATCCTTCCAGGTAAGCCACCACTTCGTGGTGCTACACACATTAATAGAAATGGGTTAATCAAGATATGAGAGTAAGCCAAGAAGAGGCTAGATATAATGGGCCAGGCAGTGTTTGAAAGAATACAATTTGTGTGTTGTCATTTTCGGGTGTAAAGCTAGGCATGCAAGAGGCCGGGCACCAGGAACGCATCCCACCGTTCCATCTATACCTTTCTCCTGTCATTTGCCTTTACACACACAATTCTTTCTTCAGGGTACTCCAAGTATATGCATTACAATATGATACTCTTAAACCAGTGGTCTGGTAACAGTAAAGCATCTGAGTCTGTATTCCTTGACTGATGGGTCTAGCCCTTTGTTCAGTTAAGTTACATAAGGAGCTGGCAGACAGTCACCTGAAAAGAATCTGAGTATTTTAATCAATAAAATAATAGAATTTCTTCTCTAGTTACATAAAAAACAAGCAAATTCTGCTGTTGGTTGACATTTAAGCTTCAGGGGAAGTCTGAAGTTGGCTGCTGCCTTTTCAACCTGATGGGCATCCAAAACAAATATCTCATTTTGAGTTAAACTTATCAACGGATATCAAAGTTTTCACATAAAAATACATCTACTTCTTTCATTCTGAAGCATTTTTAATATACTTTTGTTGGCTTAAGAACCAACCAGGCTATTTTTCTAAATCATAATCAGAATAGAAATGAGGATAACAGAGAATATCCAGTTCTCTTAAGAGATTCCAAGAGATTATTCCTAAGTATTCTTTGCATGTACTTACCCACCGTTGAGGTGGGTGGAACATTTGCTTTTTGTGGATATACATAAGCAAGTGACTTAGCTTGTCCCTTCTTAAATGTGGGTTTCTCAACGAACAAGAATATTGCTTGCCTACTTCTCAGACAACAAGCTCTTGATGCAGCTTTAGGAGTCTCTCTCTTTTGGTAAATCTGACAGTTCGTAACTTTCTTTGAATTGAACTATCCCTCCTGCATGGTGGAAGAATGCTTAGAAGACTCAAGTGGAAACAACTCACAAGTACCAGGAAGCTCAGAAAACTTACAGGATTGTAAAAGGCCCTTCCCTAAGGTTACACAAGCAGTTGCAATCACTAAGGAGAAGACACTTTCTAAATGGCAATGCCACCTGCCTGTGTAACAGGGAGATCCAGGGACAAAGGTTTTATAAGTTGTTAACCATTCTAAAGTGTGTTTTTTGTTCTGTTTTGTTTTTTAGTAATAAAGGGGTATTTGGTTGCTCACCATTGCACTCTAAGTAAGCTCAATAAATTCTTTGGTATTTCAAGTAACACTTTGATGGAATTATTCTTTGGCTTGTGTGTATTTGTTCACATTTCCCCATAAAAGCCAGTTTACTATTGCTGCTGTTTTCATAGATGTATTATTAATCTGTCACACAAAAATGAGACTTCCAAACTTGGGAATGTTCCTACTATTGAAGAAATATTTTGTTAACTAAGAAAAGCCATTAATGATCTTACCTAGTCATTGGCCTAGTATGCTACATTACTGATCTGTCAAGCAAGATGAATCTCTATTGGTGCAGTAGTATTACTGAGATAACCTATAAATTTCTGCTTGTATTTGAGGCCCACGGTACAGGAGGAAATTTATGTATGGAACTGAAATCCTGGCTAAAAACCAATTCATAGGAGGTCATAGGTCTAAGGAAGAACCTACTACTGTTTTGTTCAACTTGTATGATTTCAAACTATGTTCTAAATATTTACTTTAGTACCATATACAAGTGCTGAATTTAGTGTTGATCACTGAAGCTATTTCTTTTGCAGAGAACAACAGTAAGTGTAGAGACTCATTGCTACTGTTGAGACTATGTCATTGTATAGTGCTCAGGCCTAAAATAGCCATCTATGTTAGCCACTATTGTCAGATAGCATCCCAAAGAAGGGCTAGGAAAGTACAAGAGTCAGAAGATGGTGAGGAGAGCTCAGAAATGCCATCTATTGCTCAGGATAAATACATTACCATCATGACCTCAGCAGTCAGAACTGCCTGCACTTTTTTCACACTCAGTCATATAAACATTCAGTCATGAGTGTGGCAGGTGTTCATGGGACCCAATTCCTTCCGGGGGAGCTACTGGCAGTCAGTAGATGCTGCATGAGGGTAAGACATTGTCTTCAGATTTTTGGCCACTGGTGATTCCCATATACTCCAGTGCATAGGTCCCCATCTTGTACATATTGATGGTCCTGGTTAAACTCAGGGGTCACAAAGCCATAAGCAAACCAAACAAGAAGACATGAAGACTACAGGTAGACTTGCAAGAAGCTGCTGAGGTTGTTGAGAATGAGAGCTAATACATAGGGTTGGAGTAAGTGTGATCAGAGAGAATTGTCTCAAAAAGAAATTTAATGAAAACAAAGCATCAAATTGTCAAAATCTATTTTACAAACAAAAACTGCATTAAAAACTCAAAGGGGTTTAAGAAATTACTATCAAACAATAACTTTTAATGCAATAATACTTTTAGCATTATTAATAAAGTTATTCTGAAAAATAAGTAATAACATTTGAAAATTAATACTTTAATATATTGAAAGAAAGTCAAGTAGCACATTGAAACAAATCAATGGGATTAGAATACTCATATATACTTGCTTGATGAAGATGATAAAGTTGTTTTTTTATTTGACAGTATTATATATCTGAGCCAATTTTGTAGCTATATAGGAAACTAGGTCATTAGTTAACATCAACGAACAAAATACATTTTAAAAGCTAGAGAAGAGCTCAGCAATTAAGAGCACTGTATGTTTTCACAGAGAACCAAAGTTTTGTTCATAACATCCACATGGTGGCTGGCAGACACTGTAAACCCGGTGCTAGGGGACCCAAACCCTCTTCTGGCCACAGTAGACATTGACTGCATATGCACTGTAAACATACATGAATGAGGGCAAACATTCATGTATTTAAAAGAAAAATAAATAAAACTTTAAAAACATAAATTAATTCTAGAGAAATTTTAATCTTTATAAATAAAAGCAGCAATTCATAAGCTTTTAGAAGAGAAAAAAACAGAAAATTTATATACTACTTTTAGCAAACAGACTAATTGAGTAAATGTTTAATCTCCTAGAAATAACAATATTTATGAGTTATTAATATATTATTACAATTTATATCATTTATAATTTTTTTTGGTTTTTTGGAGACAGGGTTTCTCTGTGGTTTTGGAGCCTGTCGTGCAACTAGCTCTTGTAGACCAGGCTGGTCTCGAACTCACAGAGATCCGCCTGCCTCTGCCTCCCGAGTGCTGGGATTAAAGGCGTGTGCCACCACCGCCGGGCTCATTTATAATTTTTTAAAAAATAATATTGATGAAGTTTAAATGCAGTCTTGTTGTACTTGAAGAAAATCGGCACTAACCATTTGCAAAATACTACATGGAAATATAACTGGGTAATATTAAAATGTGCATAACGTTTAATGGATATGCCCTTACCTTCTGTTCTGTGGTGAAGATGGAGCAAGCATACAACAAACACAGTAACACCAAGAGCCTTTATAGAAGTCAGAACTTGGACTTTAAGCTATTTTTAATGCTGTAACTAAGTTTTTTAAACCTGCCTGGGCAAAGAGTACATGGAATATATTCTTTATCTGTGAATTAGTAAATGAGGAAATGTGTTCAATGTTCTAGATATTTACCTTAATGGAGAAATTTTACTTAGTCTTTTCATGTAGCATGTAGAAACCCAGAACCTTTTCATGCTTCACAAGTGGGTTTCCCCCTACCCACAAGAACTACTATTTTACATGAAGAATAGTCAGAACTTGTCCATTATGATCTAAAATGAGCTAATTTCTGCATTTAAGTGTTCTTGCCCTGGTGTGAGTGTGAACACACACTCTCATCAAAAGGAAATTTTTTGGGGGGGTGGGGTTTCAAGGCAGGATTTCTCCTGGAAATAGCTCTTGTAGACCAGGCTGGCCTTGAACTCAGAGATTCACCTGCCCCCTGAGTAAACGGCGAACATTCTTAATTCATTTTTCATTTGATTGTGTGAAGTAGTTTGGATTTTGATGTTGGAAAGCCCATTTTTCTCTTGACCTCTAGTACTGGACAATGAAATAAAGAGTTTTCCAGAATAAAGTAAAATGAGAGACCAACTGGACCAATCGACTGTTGATTCCTTGAACACATTCACATACCAAATGCTCTGAGAAGGTTTTACAAAAAAGAAGTGAATGCAAATCTATCTTGTTTAGACTTATTTCAAGTTATCTGGCTACAGAACTTTTTTCTTTAAATAACAAATGTAACAATCTGTGTAACATACTCTAGGAAACCTGTTAAGTCTGCCAGCTTTGTTTTCAGAGTCTAGAGAAAATAATAAATGAAATGAAGTGTGGACGGATACAGTGGCACTGGTACTTAAAGTTTACAGAATTGAAAAACTGAAACACACAGGGCAACAACAGTGAGCCCAAGCCTGTAGGTTTGGGGTAGAGTAAAGCGAGTAGAATAGAAAGTAAGAAAAGTGTACTAAGGGATATTCAGAGAGAAAAAAAATTGCAAGAAAGGGGGGGATCCCACTTTCTAGCAATATATTTTGCTTACATAGATTAGTGCAAAAAAAAATAGAAATGTTATGGACCGTGAGAGTCTTAACCTGTGTCTCAAGTCAAATTTATCCACAAGTCCTCAATAAACCAAGTGAAATTAGCAAATTAAAAGGTTCTTTCTGAAGGCAGAAAAAAGCACAGCTAATTAATGTGGTCAAAAAGAGACCCAGCAAACCCGTCAAGTCCATGCTTGTCTTTGAGATCCTGAAAAATGACCAAAGTGTAAATTGAGTCAATACATGATAGGATGTTCTCCCACTCACCATTGAGCCATCATTATCTGGCTCCAGTCTCATTCTCTTAGGTGGTCTTATATGTTTGCTGTTAGACTGAAATCTTTTCTGAAAGACAACTTCTCCTTCTGGCTAATGCCTGTTCCTTCTCCCAGGATGAGATTCCTGGGAATATTTCCATTCCTGGAGTCTATTACTTTAATAGTCAGATTGTGAGACACTAGTGTTTCTTTAGAATGTCTCCATTTCTCTTTAGGCCAGTTACAGACTCATAACCATTCGGCAACTGCAGTAAAATGTCTTTAAGTTAAGCATGCCTTAACTTCTCTAAGAGTATTTTTTAACATAGTCATCCAGCTGTAAGCTTTAAACAAAGACAGACTTGTGCTTAACAAGTAAGTTATTTTTACCATGACTGTCATTTTACATTTTTGCTAAGGAAGATGTAAGCATAGATTGTCTACAATAGAAAGGACACGAAAGATCCTCACAGTCAGGTCCTCACATTTGCAAAAGTAACAAAGAAAAAATACATGGCTTAATGATGATGCCCAACTAGATGAGAGTGAAACTTTTAAATTTGAAAATGATGGACTTTTTCTTTACTTGCTTTTTATTAAGTCACGTCATATTGCACAAATTATTCACTCAGTTTCAGAGCTTTTTTTTCAAACTCAAAGCACAAGATGAAATGGGCGGAATGTACAATTCATGGTGGTCAGAGAGAAGAAAATGAATAGCAGCGGCAGGAAGAGGTTGTTGGTAGTGTAGTCACACCAAGAAAGAAAGAAAGCATAAAAATTATAATTGAAAGATCCATATGGTTCTCTTTTTTGTCTCTGTCCTTCACTTGTTTGTCATTACCTGTATAAAGCAAAATACTCTAGAAATAGCTGCACCAGGATGAAGGAAACAGACAGATAGTTAGATAATAAATAGATTATCAGTAATAAACAATAATGAGAAGAGAGTGAGATAATAGAAAGACAATAAATAGAAAAGTTGATAGATATATAGACAGATAATAGAAAGATTATGGAAGATAGATGGATTACAATAGTAGATAGAAAATAGATGGTTGATAGATAGATAATAGGCAGATAAAGAATGATAGTTAATACAATGCAGATGATAAATAGATAAATATCTGGATATAAAGATATCTCTGTATATAATATACTTTTTATAAGAAATTGGCTCATATAATTATGGAGGTTGACTAGTTTTGAGATCTACAGAATGAATCTATAGAGTAAATAGTGCAGCCTCTAAAGACCTAAAACAGTGCATGGTATTGTCCTAGTCCAAGTACAAAATCCAAAGGATGAAAACCCCAGAAAGAATAGTTATTCCTATTTAATTGAAAGCATATAAATATCAGCATCCGAGATTGAAGGCAGGCAGAAAAATGATTTTCTACACAAAGTAAAGTCAGACATTTTTCTTATCTGAAGTCCTTTCCCGTAGTGGGCCTCAACACATAAACATTGAGAAGATAATCTTCTCTACCAAGTTGTAATGTTTAAATGAGAATGTCCCCATAGACTTGTGTATTTGAATGCTTGGTTCCCAGTTGTTCCTAAACTATTTAGGAAGGATTAAGATATATGTCCTTGTTAGAGGAGGTGTGACACTGGGGGTGAGCTTTGAGGTTTCCAAATACTATGCTAGGCCTTTTTTTCATATTCTCCCTCTCTTGAGGACCAGATGTGTGCTCTCGGGCACTGCTCCAGCACCGTGCTTGCCTATATGTTGTTCTACACCATGATGATCATGGACTCTCACCCTCTGAAACTGTAAGCAAGTCCCTAATGAAATGATTCCTTTTATAAAGCGCCTTGCTCATAATGTCTCTTCACAGCAAGAGAATAGTAACTAAGACACAAACTTCGCCTAAAAGTGATACTGTATAAGAGTCCAGAATATCATTTGATCAAATGTATGGGTACAAGGTAACCCACTCAAGTTGACATAGAAAATGAACTATCACTCCATCTCTCAGCTGGTAAGTAAGGATTTTATGTACATCACACAGAACATAGAACTGTGTCTTTTTATTAATTCTTTTACCCATTTGTCAGTCGGTTTCTTCTCACATCCATCTATTCTAGTCACATATCAACTGCCTAAATTGTGTGTGTGTTGTTGTTGTTGTTGTTTTGATGCTTCAGAAACAGAAAAGGTGAAATATGTGTTTTTCAAGGGTTTGGCAGTAACTTGAGGTCTTCAGAACAGCGAAAAATGCTAGACATTTCCTCACTTTACCGAACAGCATAGAAAATAACCATTGAATTTGATGAGAGGCTGAAAGGGCATTTCTTTTCCAGTCTTTCTCTGGCAGGTGCTCCAGAGAACAAGGCAAGTTCATTCTCCACGGAATGCCATGCATAAAAACAAATCTACTGCATGTAATTCCACAGAAATGAACCTTGCCTTCCAGAACAGAAGATTGAACCTGGAGTGTTCATTCTCCTAAGAAGTGAATGACCTTTGCAATTGCTCACTCATAGTTCTGTAAACTCCTCTGCTTAGTCTGCAGGAGGTCTGTGAAACTCTACCAGTAGGGGGTGATAGAGAGAGGCCTTGAGTTGGACACCAAAGACCTTACACCTGCTGGCTTACTCTGTCTCTGCCAGTGAAGACTGTCCATCACAGCAACAGTCCCTTCAGCACAACTTTAACTCAGTTTGTGCTTTTCCCAACTGTGACAAAACAGATATCCGAAAACCAGAACGCTAGGACAGACTTCTTCCCAGAAATCCTGGCCCCTGTTGAACCACAGCCATGCTGTGTTGCTTCTCCAAGATCTGGGAAGGCCTCTCTTCTAAGATCAAAGACTCCAGCATCAGCTTGGATGCAACCTAGCTCATCAGCCAGTCTTTCAACTTCTTTTAAGCATCTAAGTTTAATGGATTCTTGCTGTTTCCTCCAGCAGTCAACTCTTTCGTATACTGTATGGCTTTTTGAATAACCTAATTAACAACAGTCCACTCCATTAACAATTCTTTATGTTTAAAATTCTCTCTGTTAAAATGGCGTTCAGTTTCTGTCTCCTGACATTCAACAAGCAGAACTAATCTGATATTAGCGATCAGAAATATCAGTCTGAGCTAATAAGTGGAAAAAGTCAGGTACATATATCACACCATCATGACACTGTCCATAAAACAGGGTGGAAAAAGACAGGAGAATGAAGACAGTTTGGCTCATTGATGTATGGTAATGAATTATTTCTTCATCTCTGAATTGTGTCTTAGCATGTTAACTTTCAAAGAGATGTCATGTTGGCATTTTTCATGGGAACTTCAGGATTACTTTCTAAGTATTAAATTTTTTGAGGGGGCTGGAGATATGGCTCATCAGTTAAGAGCATTGGTTGCTCTTGTAGGGAATTCAGGTTTCATTTCCAGCATACACATGGTGGCTCACAGCTGCCTGTAACTCCAGTTCCAATGATCTCATGCCTTCCAATGTCCTCCACAAATACCAGGAATGCATGCAGTGCACAAACATATACTTAGGCACACATCCATACACATAAAATGATAAAACATTTAAAAATTATCTTAACATCTATGTTCCAATGACACAAAGTTTTACAGTAACCTAAAAATGATTTATGTATTTTAAAGAACAAATACTTTATCGAAGGATATAATTTTTCATAAATTAAATGTTGTGACCTCTTACACATTAAAATATACAGAAAGACTCAAAAAGGACTAACAAATTATGATTAATCAATAACTCTTCATTTAATACTAACATCTTTAAAATAAATATTTGCTGATTATTTCTTTTGGTCAGGCTTACCATATGAATCAGCCTAAGATATAAAGTGAGTTTAATGTTGGTAGTCCTTTATTGGCCCATTGTGAATATTACCATTTTCCCTTCGATCATACAGGAACTTGGACCCTGATGAGGTGATAAGCTTTACCTTTAGCTTTCCCCTATTCCTTTCTGCCATGTATACATCTCTACTCTCACACAATTACCCTAGATTCCCTATTTCTTGTACCTCTGATCTTTACTTGCTTGCATCTCTTTGTCAAATTGGATCTCACAGGAACAATTCACACAGAAAAAAAAAAGACTTGCAAATGGTATGAAGAGCCAGGGTGATATGTTATCTGAAGGCCAAGAGCCATTAGTAGAGGCAATAGATTTCAAGAATGCATCTGGCATGTAAAATTGGGTATGAGATCAGGTGGAGTGCGGTGGATATTTCAGCTTGGACTCAAGACAGATAGGTTGCCAGATGTTTGTAACCACAAAATTTTTCTGCCTATAGCTAATTTTGTCTAAAATTTCTCCTAATCTTCACCTAGAACTGCTGAGATGACTCAGTGGGTAAACCTGAATTTGATCTCCAAATCCAAGTGGTGGAAATAGGAAATGATTCTACACATTGTGTTCTGTCTGACCACCATATGTGCTTAATGATGTATGCACACACACACACACACACACACACACACACACACACACACACAATGTTTTAGAGTTTCTCAGGCTCCTTAACAACTCAAAAGGATGTTTCCATGCCTGGTGTTTGTTTGACAATCTATGGCTTTGGGGAGGAACACTGTGTGAGCAAGTCAAATAACTTCTTTTAAATTATGTGTGTATACCTATAGACATATATGTATTGTATGTGAATTTTGGTAAAATAATAATAGATTATTGTGACTTTTATAGATATCCCTAGTGTTATTTACCCTCTTACTCCCCCCCCCCCACTTCTCTATTGATCTTCCTGCTTTCTCCCCAGTTAAAGCCTCATGTTTTATTACTTTTATTATCTCTATGTGTGTGTGCCAGATGAGGCATCATTTTCCCTAGAACTGGGGATAGATAATGTTGTGAGCTGCTTAACATGGGTGCTGGTAATCAAATCTCAGTAAGAGCAGCAAGCACTCTGAACTTCTAAAGCATCTATTCAGCCTCTTAAGATACTTTTCTAAATAACCACATCTACATTATGTTTTGGCTATTTGGAGGATGTACAGTTACCTGAAGAGTTCAGTTTCTTCTACTTTAATCTGAGATGGAGGTATCATCTTACCTGCAGGGAAAGACTGAAATGGCACAAATCAATCGCATAAAAACAGAAGGAGAACCATAAACTCATGTGACCCTATTGTGTATTTATTTTGGAAATGTGCCTAACTGAGAGTGGCTTGGTCACCATTTGTTCTCCACTGGTGATAATGGGATAATCCACTGGTGATCACCAAACATTGACTATTACCAAGTATTTATGTAATGTGTTTTCCTGGTCTCATGGTGAATTTTCTCCCAGCAAACTGCATCACATGCTGCTGTAGATATTTTAAGACACATTCTCACAGTTACGCTTAAGATGCTTTTTCTCCTTGAAATATACAGTCGTCACCCACCTTCCCAGCAGGCAGAAATTTTTCATTCGTCAATATGTGCTGAGAATCGCCTCAGAAATGACAACATCAACATCCTGTCCCTTTGTCTTGCAGCAGGATGAGTAATACCTCCCAGTGTTTGTCACCCATTGAGTACACTGAGATGAGGTTGTCTCTCTCACATGCACAGACACCTTTCTATTTGTAAGGCTTTCCTTACATCTACTTATTTTATATAAAGCAAAAATGCCTCACCGATAGCTATTAACTATTTTCTGTTGATTTCTCCCGTAGAATACTGATGACCAATTTGGAAAAGAGGCAACATCGCTGATAGCTTCCTGGCTTTCTGTCATCTCTTTGTGGAAGGCCCCGGAGGCACTTCTCAACCTGCTCCTGAGAGCACACAGGATCAATAAGCTGAGAATTTAGAAATGATCATATTTGAGTGTCCAGGAATCACAATACAAATGAATTAGAAAGGACCTATTTTACACAAATATAGGTATTTACAGGAATAGTTTTCAATTTACTCATTTATTGTTACTGTTTCTCTGTATGTTTATGTACATGTTTGTGGGAGGATGTGATAACTGTTTATATAATGGATTTATGGCAAAATAACTTGCACTCTTAACTTTTTGTTCATGTCTTCTACATAAGCCTGTCCAATTTTCATAAACTGCCTTATATTGCCATTTATGTAAATCTTCTATCAAAGAAATGAGTAAACCAATATATTTTCTCTCATTCTTAACTTTTGTTGTAAATTACCTCTTTTAAACCATTTAATTCCAAAACCTCAAGATCAGTGCCTTGGCTGTTTCTGTAGCATTTAGTTGTGTTCTTGTCCTTATACCAACGTGAGACTTGCTGTAAGTTTGTCTGTCCTTTCCCTTAACCAAGGAACTCACTAACTTTGCTTCACTCCACCTTTTAGGGAATTCTTGTTGCGTGAGGGTATCAAATAACAAGACTAGTCTGCACCTGAGTAAGTGACCTGTCATGGCAGGAGCCTCTGGATTAGGAGAGTGATAGCAAGATTCATGTATGACAAAAGCAAATTGACAGCAAACAGACTGTATGTACTTCCTATCCAGACTGTGTGCAGTAGGTAGAGCACACACTGTTAAGCCTGAGAGGTAGGTGCTGTGTCAATGACGTAGGAAATGCCATCAGTCTTATGGCAGGTGCTTTTGCACAATGGCCTTTCTGTAGAGCACTAATCCACATCATTCTCAGGAGTGTTTTATCTTCTTAATAAAAGTGTCTCCATTTCCATTTCTATCATTATGTTCAAGAGGCAACTCTTTATCTTGGGAACACAGGCTTGTAAAATCTGCTGGATACCCTCAGAACAGACATCCATGTCTATGAGAGTAGAGCTTTGAATGAGTCATTCTTGGGTTGCACGGACCACAATGTTGAGCTGTATTCACTGCTTCAGATTCTACAGTGGTCGAGAGAAGTACAGGGAAGCTATAGAGGTACAGGTAGAACCATAGAAATGGAAAGATGAATCTGATATGTAAACAGATCCAAGGCAAAGAGCTGGAGAGAAAGAACATTTGAAAAGCAGGTAACATTTTTACTCAATCAAGACATCCAGAACATTATTATCCCACTAGATGCTATTTAAAATCTTACTGTAAAGTCCATGGCCATGATACAGTTTAAAGCCATCTTGCCATATAATACTAGGGATAAGTCTAATCAGAGGGAGCCAGCATGCTGTTACTAAAGTCTTACGTGAATATGCAGAGAGAATCATTATAGATAATTAAGACACATTGATACAAGAAGAAAAGACAAAAGGACTCAGAAGCTGTGTGATATTATCTTTTAATAAGAAAACAATTATATATTAACCAGGATGGCACCATTTGCAAAGCTCCTCCATTTTGGATAAAGTGTGATGATTATAAATACAAGAATTTCATATCTATACAGAAAGCAACTTGTTTTTCTAGATTCTCATCCTCCCCTTCCTCATAACTAATGCAGACCAGACACATACTATAGGGACTCATCAATCATGTGGCTTAGAACCTGTACAAGAAGGTACTCCCTCTACCATGTGAGCATCAGCCCTCTTTCAAGCCCCTGCTAGACTACTGTCTCCTTGTCTATGGAGTCAACGATTCTTCTAATAAAACTCTTATCCCAAAAGAGTTTTCTACTAGTGTCCCCTTTGTACTTAAGCCTAAACCTTTCATATCTGAAACCAGAGAAGACAGACAGCTCCTTTAATGGGTTGTTCTTTGGAGCTCCATTTACCCTTACAGCCCTCTTCTCCATGCCCAACACTGGCCATTGTTTCCCACCTGGAAAGTTACTGGGGCTCTGTGAGAGTGTCAATCATCTGTTGCCACTTTCTGCTTAAAACCTTTCATTAGCAGCATTGAAATAAAACTTCTTGATCAAGAAAGTTGCCATTCTTTAGAGAAAATGATGAACCACTATTTAGAAGATACACAAGTATGGGAATAGCATGTGTTTTTGCTCTCTGATACTCAAGATCTGCAGGACATAATAAATCTACTTATGTATATTTATATATAATTGTAATCCACTAAGAAAGAATAAAATTAATGTCAGGTAGGTAGTCAGAGGATAAATCACTCACTTATAGGTGGCTTTCAATCCCACCTCTCATTTTCTTGGTAGCTTAGAAAGGAAAACATCATAACTGACTCTCTTTAGGCAATTGTGATGTATCTAAATGGGCAACTATTTCTTCTATGGATAGCTAAGATTAACTGGAAACTGAAAAGCCTTGAAAAAATGCCCTGTAATTTATATTGTAAAGTATTCACTTTCTACTTACAAGGCGCTAAATTCCGGTAATGTTAACTGAAGAGTTTATCAAATTCTACATTTATATTGCTGAGCACATGAAAGTGTGTTGGAAGCATGACTATCTTGCTTTGGAGGTTTTCTAGACACTTGGCCAATTCACACTGCAAATGTATTACTGCCAGAGTTATCGTGGAAAACACAGAACATGAAAAAAGTTCTCTGTCTTCCTGCACCTGACTTTTAAAGGCCACTGTCTGAGCTTTTAAATGTAACTGCTTAGAGATGCAATGGAGTCAAGAATTTTTTTTTCCATTCAAATATTTACACTTCCTTCCGTCCCCCCAATGCCCTCCTGCTCCCACACACCATCTCCTCCCTCTCCTTCTCTCCTTAAGAGAGGGCAGGGAACTCTGCCCTGGGGGAAGTTCAAGGCCCTTCCCCCTACATCCAGGCCTAGGGAGCTGTGCATCCATATAGACTAGGGTCCCCCAAAGCCAGAACATTTCATAAAAACAAGTCTCAGTGCCTTTATCGATGGCTTCTCAGTCAGCCCTCATTGTCAGCCACAATCAGAGAGTCTAGATTGATCACATGCTCATTCAGACCCAATCCAGCTGGGTTTGGCCAGCTCCCATTAGAACAGGCACACTGCCTCAGTTGGTGCACCAACCCCTCACGGTCTTGATTTCCTTGTTTGTCTTCTCCCTCCTTCTGTCTTTCAACTGGATTGGGAGCTCTGTCTGCTGCTCTGATGAGGGTCTCTGTCTCTATCTCCATCTGTCACCAAATGAAGATTCTAAGTGTGGCGGTTTCTCAGGAAATTGGGAATCAACCTACCTCAGGATCCAGCAATACCACTCTTGGGAATATACCCAAAAGATAGATGCCCAATCATACTACAAAAGCATTTGTTCAACTATGTTCATAGCAGCATTATTTGTAATAGCCAGAACCTGGAAACAACCTAGATGCCCCTCAATGGAAGAATGGATAAAGAAAGTGTGGAATATATATACATCAGAGCACTACTCAGTGGTGAAAAACAATGACATCTTCTGGTGCCCTCTTCAATTTCTTTCTTCAAAGACTTGAAAGTTCTTGTCAAATAGATCTTTCATTTCCTTGGTCAGAGTTACCCCAAGATATTTTATGCTATTTGTGGCTATCGTGAAAGATGATGCTTCTCTGATTTCCCTCTCTGCTTCCTTATCCTTAATGTATAGGAAGGCAACTGATTTTTTGGAGTTGATCTTGTATCCTGCCAAATTACTAAAGGTGTTTATCAGCTGTAAAAGTTCTTTGGTAGAGTTTTTGGGGTCGCTTATGTATACTATCGTATCATCTGCAAATAACGAAAGCTTCACTTCTGTCTTTCCAGTACAAATTCCCTTGATCCCCTTATGTTGTCTTATTGCTATTGCTAGAACTTCAAGCACTATATTGAAGAGGTATGGAGAGAGTGGACAGCCTTGTCGTGTTCCTGATTTTAGTGGGATGGCTTTGAATATATACATATTAGAGTACTACTCAGCAGTAAAAAACAATGACTTCTTGAATTTTGCATGCAAATGGACAGAAATAGAAAATACTATCCTGAGTGATATAACCCAGACCCAAAAAGATGAACATGGGATGTACTCACTCATAATTGGTTTCCAGCCATAAATAAAAGACATTGAGCCTATAATTCGTGATCCTAGAGAAGCTAAATAAGAAGGTGAACCCAAAGAAAAACATATAGGCATCCTCCTGGATGTTAACTTTCATCAGGCGATGAAAGGAGACAGAGACAGAAATCCACATTGGAGCACTGGACTGATATCCCAAGGTCCAAATCAGGAGCAGAAGGGGAGAGAGCATGAGCAAGGAACTCAGGACTGCGAGGGGTGCACCCACACACTGAGACAATGGGGATGTTCTGTCGGGAACTTACCAAGGCCAGCAGGACTGGGTCTGAAAAAGCATGGGATAAAACCAGACTCGCTGAGCATAGCAGACAATGAGGACTACTGAGAATTCAAGAACAATGGCACTGGGTTTTGATCCTACTGCACATACTGGCTTTGTGGGAGCCTAGGCAGTTTGGATGCTCACCTAACTAGACCTGGATGGAGGTGGGAGGTCCTTAGACTTCCCACAGGGCAGGGAACCCTGACTGCTCTTTGGGCTGATGAGGGAGGGGGAGTTGATTGGGGGAGGGGGAGGGAAATGAGAGGCGGTGGCGGGGAGGAGGCAGAAATCTTAAATAAATAATAAAAAAAACATCATGGCCTCATTCAGTAAAAAAAAAAATGACATCTTGAATTTTGCATGCAAATGGATGGAAATAGAAAATACTATCCTGAGATAACCCAGACCCAAAAAGATGAATATGGTATGTACTTACTCATTTGTTGACTCTAGCCATAAACCAAAGACATTAGGCCTATAGTTCATAAGCCCAGAGAAGCCAAATAACAAGGTGGACCCAAAGAAAAACATATATAGATCCTCCTGGAAATTGGAACCAAACAAGATTGCTGGGCAAAAGTTACTAGCATGGGGGTGAGGCAGGGGTGGGAGTGAGGTTGGGGGAAAGGGGAGAGGGGGAGAGAGAAGGGAAGGACTGGCAAGAGCTTGGGGGAGTGGGATGGTGGAGATGAAGGAAGGGTGGATATAGGAACAGGGAAGAAGATACCTACATTAAGAGATCCATTTTAGGGTTGGCAAGAGACTTGGCTCTAGAGGGGATCCCAGGTGTCCACGGGGATGTCCCCAGCTAGGTCCTTGGACAGCAGAGTAGAGGGTACCTGAACTGTCCTTGCCCCACTATCACACTGATGATTATCTCAAATATCACCATGGAGTCAAGAATTTTAAGTTGAAACTTTACCTCCAGATCACCCTGGTGTTACGTCTTAATAAATGCATTTATTCTATCCAGCATTGACCTCTCTTATTGTGAAAGAAATCAGTTGAGTTCTTATGATTCTTAGTAATTTCTTAGTTTTGGCTACCATGTCCATAGTCAAGCTTAAGTACAGAAAAGAGATATTATCTCTAAGCATTCATTATAAAAGAATACATATTTTATTTGTTGAAAATTATACTTTTCTAATAATTATACCAAGGGTTTAAAATTAAATTTAAATTCTAACACTTCCCTCAGCTATGATATCTTAGAGACCTTTTATGCATACATCTATAGCACTCACAAAGGATACATTGCCTGCTACTCTTCTGAGTTGTCTTTTTTATTGGACAACTCTATCCAGTTTTACAAGGGCATGTTGTAATATAATAATCACCACAGTTAAATTCTGCTGCACACAGAAATATCTTAGTTCTTTTGGTTAGCAACATCAACCTTCACCTTAGGCTTGAAAACAAACCATATATTTTTGGTAGTTTTGCATAGTTTCAGGAAGCCATATTAAGGGAAATATATAGAATGTCATCATTTCAGTTTTTTAAATACAAAATTTATTTCGGATTCGTTCTTGTTAGAGGATGCATTCATTATTCAAGTTGACTTTTTCTCTCTGCCTTGAGTGTTTAGGCTTTTTTTCTCTTGAATTCTTCACTTATTTAAATGTTAAATAGCCACTCTGAGATATTTTTCTGAGGGCAGATTCATTTGGAGAGCTAATTGTTCTCAGATCTTCTAAGATTTGTAGTTTTGAGTCTCCCTTTAGCTCTTAAAAAACAACTATTATTGACTCAAATGTTTATCTTACTGGGAAAATTGTGGCTCTGTTCTTGTTGTTAGATTCCTCAATAGAAGAATTTGAAAACAAACTTGGAAAGAAGCTCAAAGACAGTTTGAGTCTGAGAAAAACAAAACAAACAAACACCAGAGTAAGCAAATTGCAATCTTTGCAGCTGCCAAGTAAAGAGAGATAGAGAAAAACAAGAACATCATTAAGGAATAATTATTCCTCCCATCTCTGTTTTCAAGTGAATGAGCTTTCCTTGACCTGAGGATTGCTAGTCAGGTGATTGACAGGTCCCACTGGATTACCTCATAAGGTAATAGATGGTAGTATATACCATGATAACTTTGGAATAGATAAAAAATATGTCTTCAGCAGGAGGCCAAAAGAGGAAAAGTTGTAATATTTTCTTTTCTAAATTACCAGGGAAATGATAGGTGAGGTCTAATGCCACACAAACGGGAGAGGTTCATTCTCAATGGCCTTCAAGGCCACTAGTCCCTGACTAGCTATCTACCTGACATTAATTCTATCCCCTTTTCTCTCTCTTAGTGGATTCCAACTACTATGTTTTAAGTAGTTTTGTTCGTCGTACAACTCTTGGGTATCTTATATTTTACATCTCTCAATATTTTTCCTCTTTGAGTTGCAGTTTTAAAGAATTTTTATTGATATAACTTCAAATTCATTTATTTCCTCCGTTAGGTGGATTGAGTCTATCTGTGAACAACAAAAAAATATTACGCACCATAATATATTTTTCTTCTGATATTCCAATTTATTTTACCCTACTTAACTTAAAGATTCCATCTTGCTTTTGAACTCAATTATCCATATATATTACCACTGTTTCAATAAGATTTCTTAAAAGTTTAACGATAGTTACTTCAACTTTCTTGGATATCTCTAATGTCTATATTCTATCTAAATTTTGGCATATTAATTATTTACTTTCCGACAGATGACATATTGAGTTAACTTCATGCCTACCGCCTTCATTGAAGATATGTTTTCTCTCCTCCTCTTCCATTAATGTGACAAATTATCAAAGATCAAAATTTAAGCATCTTTTATGGTCCATTAGCATTTTTGAATGATGAAATTACCAAGCAAGTATGGAGAGGCCTTTCTCTTTCTTCTGGTGAAAAGGTTCCATAAGAGTATTGTTTGTTGCTTATTTATTTGTTTATTACTGCCTTCAGTTCACATTGATTAAAATTATAAAAGATAAGAAAATTGTCTAATCAAGAGTTTCTAAAAAGTTACTATTGTGATAGACTGCCCTACCCAAACTTTCTTGACTTCATACAACTTGACGTGCTGTGAATAGAAGGACATGAGCAAGGATGTCAGGACCGCGATTGACGCACCCACCCACTGAGACAGTGGGGCTGATCTATTGTGAGCTCAACAAGGCCAGCGTGACTGAGACTGAAAAAGCATGGGATAAAACCGGACTCTCTGAACTTGGCAGACAATGAGGGCTGATGAGAAGCCAAGGACAATGGCACTGGGTTTTGATCCTACTGCATGCACTGGCTTTGTGGGAGCCTAGCCTGTTTGGATACTCACCTTCCTAGACCTGGATGGAGTGGAGAGGACCTTGGACTTCCCACAGGGCAGGGAACCCTGACTGCTCCTTGGACTGGAGAGGGAAGGAGAGAGAAATGGGGCAGGGGGAGGGAAATGGGAGACGGGTAGGAGGTGGAAATTTTTTCAAAAGTAAATAAATAAAATAAAATAAAATAAAAAAAGAATAGAAGGATAATAACAGGAGAAATCCTGGATGCATCATGCAAGGCACAGGATAAGAAGTGTTCCTCTGTCTCGCATGACTGACTACAGTATGGATTTCTATTAGAGTAATGCTTTGCAGCCCCATTTCTTCATGAAGATAACATGCATGTGATCTTTGCCAATATCATGCTCAAGGTTTTCTGCTTATCTACCTTATGACACATTTTTGTAAGGTAAAAGATTAAAATTTATGGGGAAATGTTATGCATATTATAAATGGCATGATGGAATATTCATCTATTTCCCCATTTCCAATTAGAAAAATCAAAGTCTGAGCTGGTAGTTTGACTATAACTAAATCTTCTTGTTTCCACAAAACAAGATGAATAATACACCAAGATCTGAAAAAGCAAAAACAAATTAACAATGGACTGCAAAAGAGAGAGTCTTTGTCTAATAAAAGTATTGAGAGGAAATAAATTTAGGATACTAAATAATATGCATATGCAGAAATTTAATGCTATGAAAAATTTTTAAAAATTATTCCTTGACACTGAAAAGTGGGAGTTATTAAAACCATTACCTTGTGAGTACCAATGATACTTTTATAATATTCAACATTTGAGTGTTAAAATCCATAGTTTTGTTTATTTTGGTTTTCGGTTTTTGAATACAGGGTTTCTTTGTGTAGCCTTGGCTAGTAAGACTGGTTTGAACTCACAGAGATTCTCTTGCCTCTGCCTCCCGTGTGCCAGGTTTAAAGGTGTGCGCTATTATTGTCTAGTCTTAAGCCCTTAAGTTTGATGAATATATTTGATTTTTTCTTTCTTCCTTTACCTTTATTCCGTTATTCAGGTTAACATTAGTGTAAAGAAGCACTAACAACATTTGTATCCCTGAGATTTTTGTTCTGTATCATACCGTCTGAGAGCCCTTGAAGAAATGGCATCAAGTAAATTGACTGTGGTTTGGAAACTTTTCTTTTCTCTCCAGGATTTTATGTTCTTGTCAGAGCCACCAGACAATTTAAAATAATAAATTAGAATATTAAAAATGAGAGTAAATAGTTTTTAGGAAAGGGAATGAGCACAGGCCATAAACAGTAAATGTCAACTTTGACCATTGACGGAGAGAAAATCATCTAAATCTCAATTCACTTTCAATGTGTCTCCTCATTAGCAGAGCTCAGTCTTCTATTAGGAATTGTGCTCATGTTATATGAGGCAAATAACATTTGGAGACCACCAGAAAACATCATCAATTCACTGGACAGAATTTATGGAACAGGAAAGGCAATCTCAATTAGTTAAAATGTTGGATTATATAATATAAAATATTCATTTAAAAAATAATTTATTTTAATCAAGTGAGAGAGGTGATATCAAAGTGTTTGAATTGCTTATTATGAACAATGTTGAATTTTGTCTTTTATTTTGTGCATAGTATGTCTATAAATTATGATTCTGTACTTAACTACAGTGCTCTATATTGTTTAGGCTTATTGATCAACGCTTGAATACTACAGTGGGAAAAATATAAACAGATGCTCTGGCTTTTAACTAGTTCTCCCTGTATTTATGATGCTAAGTTCAGATTGAGTATTTTCACTTGTATTTCTCACCCCTTCAGAAAGAGTATTCAGAATGCCATAAGCATGTATAACGGGGAACTAGTTTTTCTGTCTTAACTATTTTCAATAGTTTATAGAACAGCCCTGTCCTGTGATGCTCAAGCTGTTCATTAGACTGAAATGTTCATATAATGCCCACTTGAAAATTTCACATATTCACCAATTCTGCCAAACTCCCTTCCTTATCACAGAACACAGGACTATTTCCCCTGATGTTGTTTCTATGTCCAATTTGCTATGCTAAGGACATGGTCCTACCCTACACCATCAGCCTCTTCCTTACCCTTTTCTAAGCTACAAGTGAGATGATGGAAATGACTAGCCAGAATCTCAATGCAGACAAAAGAGAACAATGCCCAGAGAGAGTCTGGAAATTCCTTAGGTTATACAGTTAAACAAACAGAAACAGATACTGTGGCCGGCCAGGTTTCCTCACTCCAAATCCCACTGGACCTTCTGTATTATTTGGTATTAATTGACAGTAGTGAAACACTCAGTGAATACAATAGTCATCCCTGGCTCTCTGTGGAATATAAACCATAATCTCTGTATATAACAAAATCCATACATTATCAAGACTTTTACCTAAAATGTCATAATATTTTATACAATGTATAGATATTCTCTTATGTAGGTTTAAACTACTCTTGATTACTTATAATGCCTCAATGTAATGCTACTGTAAAACCTTTTATACTTCATTATTCAGAAAATAACTGCAACATAGGTATAATTTTCATTTTAAATATCTTGAGATTTGTTGGTTGAATTTTGAATGGAGAGGTGCATGTGCTATGCATGTGTTATCACTAGTGCATATTTTAGATTAATTTATTAGTAGTTTTTAAAAAATTGTCACTCAGGTAACTATGCCATCAAAATCTATATAATAAAATGGTGGCATAGGCTCCATGTTGGTAAGTAATAGAAGCAGTATTTGAATTTGCACTTGCCCTGGTAACCTTTGTCAGCTTGATGCAGTCTAGAGTCACTAAGAGGAAGGCTGGGAGTGAGGAGTGGCCTAGATTAGATTTGTGTGTAGACATGGCTGTGGTGAGGGGTGTCTATGAATTGTTAACTGATGGAGCAGGACCCAACCCACTGGTGGCAGCGTTTCTAGTCTGAGCCATAATGGAAAGAAAACTGCACGTGGATAAGGGAGTCAACCAACCAGCAACTTCAGTTCCTGCTTGATTTCTTGCCCTGTCTTCCCTAAGTGGCAAACTACAATCTGGAAGTATAATCCAAATAAATCCTTTTCTGCCATAAGCTGCATTTGTCAGAGTGTTTTGTCGCAGAAACAGAACAGAAGTAGGATTGTGACAAAATGGTTTTATGTTTTTCTCTTCCTGATTGGCTTTTTCTGTTTTTTTTTTATAGAGCTCATTGTTTCTTAATAAATATAATACATGATTAAAATTTGACTGCGGTTGAAGGACAGGACTTTGGTACAAACATAATGAACTCATAAATTCCTACATAGAACGTAGTACAATATTAGACAGACTCAGGGAGCAAAAGTACTGTGAATTTATGAATATGTTAGAATTGTGATGAACCTATGCCATATGAGGATTATAACATTTAACATCCTTCAGCACACATGACTCACTGCTGAAAATTGTTACTGTATGTTCATCTTGAAAATGATTCTTTTCTACTTGGCTGGCGAAAATGTGCAAAAAGTGACTCCGAACCCACTTTGCCAAGAGAGCACAAGAAGATTGTGTAAGTGTAGAGATTCAAGTCTTCATATTTACTTTTTGAGTGTGAGAGAAATGCCCAGGACATTGGGAGGAAGCACATGAGAAATCAAAAGTATATAAAAAAAATTCCATTCTGGTGTTCATAGGCCAGACAGTGGGGGTGAACCAAAGCTTGGTGAGACCCAAAATAATACTGGTTGTTTGCTTCTTTCTATAGCTGCTTAAAATTTGATAGTATTGTTGGACACCAGTGGTTAGATTTGGATTCTTCGGTCACTGAACATATGCAGTGGAACAAATCACCAAAGGTGCACTATGATTTTTACAGAGTTCATAATGCAACAGCCATACAGGATCTGTCAGTCACTGAGAGGTTACTTACCCAAGGTGCACCATCATGCTGATAGAGCTCATAGTGTTAAGAGCCATCCAGGATCTGTCAGTAACTGAGGTGGGTATTATCAAACAGAAACAAACTGCTCCTGAATGAGAAAAAGAAGATATGGAAAAGAAAATCATCACGGGAAAAAACTGAAGCATCAGAAACAAATGGTATAAACCTAAACTGGCATAAAATAAATGTAATGAAAATGAACAGGAAGGAGGAGAGAGAAAGAGAGGCAAGAATGTAGAAAGGGCAGAGTGGGGGAGAAAGAAAAAAGGAGAAATAAAGAAAAAAGGAAGGGAAGAGGAAAGATGAAGTTGTCTCTGAAGACATTAAATAGCTCTTTAAAAAGGTATTAAATTTAAGGATAAGTTAGGCATAAGGGCTTACACCTTTAATTCCAGCAAATAGAAGCTAAGGCAGACAGATTTCCACAAGTCCAAGGCCAGCCTGATTGATATAAGGAACTCCAGATAACCCAAGATTACATTGTGAGACTCTTAAAAATATCAGGACTTAGTATAGTTGTTTTTCAGTAGTAAATCCTGAATAAGGAATATGTAAATATTATGTCTGTTCTGCTACTCAGGTCTTCACTTACTTAGTTTTGAAATGTGTATTATATATTTTAATGTCGTATGAAAGGTTTATCAATAGTAACAAGTTACTTTGACTTATATATTATCTTGAAAATGAGAAAATTCAGTCACAAAGATAACATCAAATTCAGCCCCTGACTTTCATAAGAAAGGGAAAAGTGAGCTTTGGACCTGTACCTTGGGCATGTATTTGAGAATGGCATATATCAAATCTTGCCATTAGTCATGTGTGACAAAAAGGAACACAGATTTGAACCCATTGTTCTAAGATAAAAAGTCAGGGATAGTATTGCCATCTTTCTTATTATTCACAGGGTACCAGGTAAATGAGAAGTAAATGAAGCTTTTTTATTTCATGCCTCCTAAGATATTCCAGCATTTTTCACTACAGAAAGGTACATGCCAATTCTTATAACTTCAAAAGGAGCAATAACTAAGCAGGACAATTACCTCTTGAGAAACTCTTGTGTCACTAAGACTGAGCTTCAGGAATCAAGTAAAATAGAGGGAAGAGGGAACATATGAGCAAGGCAGGTTAAGATCATGATGGAGAAATCTACAGAGTCAGCTGTACCAAGCTCATGGAAACTCATCAACTCTAGACCAACAGCTACTGAGCCACCATGGGACTGAACTAGACACTCTGTATATGGGAGACAGTGATGAATCTTGGACTATTTGTGGGTCCGCTACAGTAGGACCAGAATCTATCCCTGGTGCATGATTTAGCTTGTTGGAGCCAATTCCCTATGGCGGGGTGTCATGCTCAGGCCTAATGTAGGGAGAAGGGCTTAGTCCTACCCTAACTTAATGGGCCAGACTTTGTGGACTCACCATGGGAGCCATTACCCATTGGGAGGAGTGGATGTGAGATGGGCTGGGAGGGGGAAGCTAGGGAACACAGGAGGAGGGGTGGGAGGGAGAACTGTGGTTGGAATGTAAAATGAAATTTTAAAAGATTAAATAAGTTTAAAAGAAGACTGAAACTTACTACATAGGTGTATTGCAACTCAATAAACCTAATAGTATTTGCACATTATTGTGTAAAATAATCTCCCCATCAGTTGTAACTTTAATTCATGCAAACATAGGCTTTTAATAAGCAAGCACCAAACCTATGTATCTTTTCTGACACTTCCTTCTAGTTTTGTGGAAGAGAGTAGCTGTCCTTAATTAATATGTTTTCTCTGGATTTGATTACAGATAAATCTCTGCACTCATAGACTGAAATGGGTCTGGTTATTTTATTGTTGTTTAAGGCTCTTTTATAAAAATAACTTAGATAATAAAATTCTCCCTTTCAGAGTAAAGGGATAACATAAGGTTAGAAAACTGAAACATTTTCATTGTGACAAATACTTTAAAATTTCCATTGTAAATGTTAATACAAGCTTTGTAAGAACATTATACCTGAGTCTGTAAGAAAATTACTTTTTAGGGAGAAAAGTTAAAGGACAAATCACTTTACAGTGTATTAAATATTCGCCCCCAAATTCTAATCCTGACAACAAAGGCCTACCGTACTCTTAAAGAGATGACGTTAAGTTAATATTCCCTGATAATGCAAAAACTACGTTGTGTGTCTGGTAGCACCATTTATCAAGTCTTGAGGTGCCCTCAAATTCATATACCATCACTTTAGTGAATCTTAATAACAATCAAATTATTTGTTTGCATTATAATTTTGTGACGGACAATACATTTTGGATGTGAAGGCAAAATTCTGTTAGTGAAGGTACTTCTTGGATGATATACATTTGTTTTAAAGATTTGTTTCATTATTTATTTATTTATTTATTTATTTATTTGTGTGTGTGTACATATGTGTGTACACATGTGAAGGTGCCTATAGAGGAGAGAAGAGGGCACTAGATTCTGTGGGCTGATGTTACAGGTAGTTGTTAGATATTTGATATGGGTGCTGAGAACCAAATTCAGCTTCTCTGAAAAAGCATCAAGAACTCTTAACCACTGAACCATCTCTTCATTCCCTTGATGAACAATTAAACAAAAATCAAACATTTAAAGAAAAACAGAAATATATGACATGAACGAAGTACTGACACCTCAGGTTTTCTTACTTTTATGAGTTTTAAGACTTCATTTGTATGTGTAGCATCTTAAAAGTACAGGCTGATGACCAGACTTCTGCAAGGTAGCAGACTAGCAAACGCATAATGGGGTGGGACGTTGAATTGCAGGATAGAAACTGCAAAGAGTTCTTTTGCCATATTCACCTCATATTGTGGTTTATATGGTCAAAAAATATCATTTTCAGTCCTATGACTATTTCATAGGCTACCCTCAGAAATAAAACAAGACAAAAACAAATAAAGAAACAAAAAAGGCATCTTGTAGTGTAGGTTTTACCCTGGGCAGAGCATTGTTTATCAGCATCATAACTATAAATGGTCACTTGGACATTTTTATGAAAGTCTCTATGCCTGTAATGTTCTCTGAAGTTGGTCGTGCAGCCGTTAAGTCCAAAAGAATCACACAGAGGTCTACATTAATTATAAACTGATTTTTCCATTAGCTCAGGCTTCTTATTAACAAATTCTTATAACTTACATAGCCCAAAATACTTCTCTGTGTTAGCCATGTGGCTTGGTACCTCTTTTGATGAGACAGATACATCTTGCTTGCTCTGTGACTGGCTTCCTCTCTGTCTGGGTGACAATTTCAGACTGAAACCATCCTCTTCCCAGAATTCTCATTGCTGTGCCTCTACTTTCTGCCTGGTTGCCTGCCTACTACTGCCTGCTACTGGCCAATCAGTGTTGATTTCAAATACAAGTGACAGGGTACTTACCCTCAGCACTTCCTTTTTTTTTTTTTTTTAAGAAAAAGAAGAACTCTGAATCAAATCTCCATTGTGTCGGTTTTCTACTGACCATTATCCATAACAACTTGTAGCCAACATTCAAAACAAAGGCAAACATCCATAATCCATTTTTGGGGATCGTGGGCAAAGTTTTCTAGGATACTTCCTGCAATGATACTAGGGCACTGATAATCTTATGGGGACCTAAAGAAAGTTTTGAATTATGGTAAAGTCCTGAATAGAATATTTGTGAGGTTTGATCATCTCAGCCAGCAGTCTTGAGGCTCCAAGTAGCATTTATAACCAAATGTTTTTTTTAGCAGCCTTTTATGGATATTTTGCTTTGTTTAGAATGTTGACTACAAGTTGTTATGGATAATAGTAAGTACACAAAGGGTATTAGATTCAGAGTTCCTGCTTTTTTAGAAAAAATGGGGAAAGTGCTGTGGGACAATGGTATTTTATCCTGCCATCTGTATTATTTTTAAGAAAATGCTGACTGACTAGTAGCCAGGCCAGAAGATTAAGTGGGATGACAGCAACCAAGCAGAAAGTAGAGGCATGGCAATGAGAATTCTGGGAAGAGGAAAGTTTCAGTCTGTAGTCATCTCCCAGAGATAGAGAGGAAGCCAAACATGGAGTAAGCAAAATGTGACTGCCTCACCGAAAAAGGTATCAAGCCACATGACTAACACAAACAAGAATTATGAGCTAATATAAGTTATAAGAGTTATTAGGAAGCCATCAGTTTATTATAAATGTAGACCTCTGTGTAATTTTTTTCTGACTTAACGACTGCAGGAACTGGGCAGGACAGAAACTTTGCTCAAGACTGTAACATAAAAACATAATGACTAAAATAGACACTCTGGAAAGAGAAGACTTTATGATGCAGAATTAATTAGGTATATTAGAACTTTCAATGGTGTGGAGAAACTTCATATTTAATAGCAAGTATTGAGATGATTTGTGTTGTAGATAGTGATGACCAACCTACCACTTCTGTTTATTTACTGCTAAATTATTTGAGAATTTCATATATACACACAATGTATGGGACATCTACAAGAGCACAGTTAACCTACAAGGGATGATATCCCAAAAGAAAACTGAATTTTACTTCTCAAGTAATAAAAACAGAGATCAGAAAAGAAGAAAATCAATACATAAAAATTCTCTCTTAAGTGTGGGCTTCACTCCTCCTTATTAAGAGCAAATGGAGTTGTGAGTCTTCAGAAAGCAAATCTAGAAGCGCATAGTTAAACCAATAATTATCCATCCACCTTGGATGCTCATTCAAAATAAAAAGCATCAATCAAACCTAGAACATACTGAAAAAGCTTTATGCCCTGTGTTATGGGAATATTTAGGCAATATTAAAATCTGAATATAAAAACAAGCACTATGTACTTTGCAAATTTTCTTTTGTCTTTCATAAATGGTAACATTATATGTGTCCAAAAAAAGCAGTAAAAATTTAAAAATCTGGCAGAACGCAGAAATGGTTTTAATCCTTTCTACTTCTGTGATGTCTATTTTGACACCTCCTATAATCAATTTACTCTTTGAAAAAATTAAACATTTCAATGATGTTCAGTTATATTAAAAACCTGGTGACAATGAACGAGGCTATGCATTGTCAGATATGGGACACATGGAAGAATTTGCTGCTGGACTTGTTAAAAGAGGCTTTAGACTTTATTAGAGAGCAGTCATGGGGAAATTTTTAAAAGGAAAAGAAATAGGCATATTTCAACAGCTTCTGTGCCTTTATCCTGTGAGAAGGATGAATTTGAAGTGAATAACCCTTGAGACTAGAAACTCAACTGATAGTGGTTTTTATCATCCGTGTGTGAAACTGTGGTGGGGGTGAGGCTGGGTGATAATGGAAGTGAAGAGACAGACAGGGCAAGCACTTGTTTCTCCACTGTGGTTTCATATTAGAATACATAAGGAGCTTTTCAATATCCTGCCTTCCCGGCCCCACTTCTCTTTCTCGGGCCAAATAAACATTAAACCGAAGCGTTAGCAGCTTTTTCTGTTTCCACGTGACTCTGCTGTGCAACTTGATATGGTGAGCTGCTAAACTAGAGATGATTTTAGGGGCAAAATTAGCTGACTTTGGTGTTGGGTTGATGGAGGGGATGGGGAAGGGGATAGCCAAGATGAAACAGGATTTCTGTTTCTAGGTGGAGAAATGTCAGAAAAATTACCCGATCAGCTTACATAAGTGTCTCTGAGGAGACTGCAGAACATCTCTGAGCAAGGACACTAAGCTTTGCAGAAAGTGCAGAGAGCACGGTTTATCTTGGAAATGCCTAAGAATTATGGGATGAAAGGAAAAGAAAGGCAGGAGGGACAGAGGGAAGAGGAGGAGGGAAGAAGAGAGAAAAGGGAAGGTAAGGAGGAAGAAGAGGGAGGAAGGGAAGAGGAGGCAGAAGAAAGGAAGGAAACAACTAAAACTTGAGTACCTGCAGAAACTGTGTTGGTTCTATTCTTGACAAGCAAGCCAGAAAATGTTTACACAGGGCTGAGGCAGGCACAGGGATCAAAGAGCTAATAGCATCTTCTCATCGGTTACTAGATGCTGCCTGTGGAACTATGCTCAGCACAGAGCATCTGTGGCTGGCCAAA
Source organism: Microtus pennsylvanicus (assembly GCF_037038515.1). NCBI lineage: Eukaryota > Metazoa > Chordata > Mammalia > Rodentia > Cricetidae > Microtus > Microtus pennsylvanicus. The sequence goes on along the minus strand of NC_134586.1, from coordinate 69,372,986 downwards.
TGACTCTCAGAAGTGTGTTCAGTGAAGCAGCTGTCATTCCTTGACTGACTATCAAACCTATTCCAGTAATAACTTGCTCCTAAGGCTACTGAATAATTATCATCCTCAGAGGGACAACTTTTGATTCTTGTTGGCACTTGTTCCTGAATATTTGTTTCCAATTCTATTCAATTAAATATTTATTTTTCTAATCTCTTTAGATCTCTTTGTTCTGTCTGTATCCAATTGTGTAAAGTTGATCTTCTACTTGTCCTTTATGTGTCTGTTTCTTAGAACTGCAGACATTAAAATCTATAAATGTCCCACTAATTATCACCTCATATAGTAATTCTTTCACTAAGTCGAATTTATTGAAGTCCAATTTATAAACAGCCTATTCACTCTTTATAGCTCTGTCATTTGAGAAGTTTTGAGTAATATGCTCAATTATACATCTACACCAAAATGATGTAATGATGTTATAGGATATTTTTATCAAGCATTTATACAGTTTCTTATTATATATTCTTTAATATTTATTTTCCATTATATACATTAAATAAATAATATAGTTATTGTGTAATTTTTTTCTTTGACCTTTAACTCAAATATTCTTGCTTCTTTCTGTGTTGTGACTTATTAAAGACTCTGAGTTTACATTACTTGAACATTATGGAATTTTCAGTTTACCTATTAGAATTTTGTTCTTTCTGGGAATAATTTTATCTATTTCTGTTGGTTCCCAGGATCATCACTAGCCTTGGATCACTTGAGATAATTGTGTTCTTGACCATTTTAAAATAATTTAGTACCATGAAGTGAGGCTATGAACAAAGGCACTGAAAGGGAAACTTCAGTCGCCCCTCCCCCAGAAGAGCCTTGTTGAGCTCATTATTAAGTAAACTCGTATTCTAACCAGACCTTGCCAAGCATAAATAGATACCCAAATGAAGTAGCAGAAAGCAGCAAGAGTATCTCTGGGCTTTGATGGCAACAAGACAACCTCCAAGTTTACCGACAGACCTGGAGTTTATAGATAAAACAGAGAGAAACAGAGCAGGCTAAATGACATATTCCGCTGGTCTCTGCCCACAAATGCCCACAGGCAGTTGTAAACCTGTATGCATAACACCCACACACACAGGCACAGAGAGAGAGAGAGAGAGAGAGAGAGAGAGAGAGAGAGAGAGAGAGAGAAAGAGAGAGAGAGAGAGAGAAGCAAAGTTAAAGAAAGAGGAGTGAAGCAAGAAGTTGGTTTCTTGTATTGCACTTACTATTTGCCAGTTGTTAATCTTTGACCTTTTAAAAACCTTTTGCAATGGTCTCAACTTTTACTTTATCATGACTTGTTACCTCCAAGTTCTTGTCTTCCATAACACTATCAGAATAAATGTTATTTGATAAAGTATTTGCTTAGTATGTATGAATCGCAATGCTTTCATTACCAAAGTATGTGTGTGCATGCTCTCTCTCTCTCTCTCTCTCTCTCTCTCTCTCTCTCTCTCTCTCTCACACAACACACACACACACACACACACAGGGGCTAGGGGGAGAAGAAGAGGCTGTTTGTAACTGCCCTTAGAACTTACCTGTTTGTCCTTTTTTTTTTTTTTTTTGGCTTCATCTTCAGCATGCCTAAATTCTTTGTTAGCTTATCAGTGAATTTACAATTATGGCTTTAGTGTGTCTTCACCTGTCACAGGTGGTGTCAAATCAAGAGGGCCATTCAGAATGTCTATTATTCTATGCTAAGGGTATTAGAACCGGTTTGTGTAGATTGAAATGGTTGCAGGAACGTCTGTGTGTACACCTGTATCTTCAAAACAGTAAACCAAATTGAATAATGTTTGTCAATAAATGTCTTTATGTAGAGTAGCAAGAATCAGAACAGAAAGATGAAAAACTAATTTAAAAACATTTTAGAATGTCAAAATCAAAACAAAACAACCTAAGCAGTCATTTAGGCAAATTCATCCCAAATCAATTTAATATGAATATATAGACCAGTAACTCCTCAGTATTTAACCGTGCTTGAGGAAGTTAAAGAACATCATTCATGATTCTTGAGTTCCATTAGCAGTCACAAAACTCTTATAATTAAATACATATGTTAAAGTTGCATATTAAATGAAAGATCCCCTAAGACTCTAAAGGAAAAGATTATGTCTAGTAAGTGACTAATCCCTTCCCACACAACTATTTTTTAGGAAACTCTGTAACTGAACTCTCAAAGACTGAGCATGTTGAGGTGGTAGAATTCTGGGTAGGGGTAAATGATCAAATTTCTCAGGGGTGACAAATAATGTGGAAAATATAGGTTGCATTAGAGACACCACCTGGGCTACTGCAAGACACAATATGGTATATAGATGTGGAGTCAAAAAAACAGGAGGCCACCTGGTTAGACATACTTTTTAAAGATTTATTTCATCTCTCTCTCTCTCTCTCTCTCTCTCTCTCTCTCTCTCTCTCTGTATGTATGTCTCTGTGCATGTGTATGTATGTGTATGTACACATGCACATGAGGAAACCCCCACGGGTGGAAAAGAGCACCTGATATTTTGAGCTGGAGTTAAGGTATTGTAAGCTGCCCAACTTGGTGCTAAGATCAGAATTTACGTCTCTTGCAAGCATGCCCTAACATTGAGTCATTTCTCCAGGCCATAAACTAACATTCTCATAGACAGACTAGAGTATGCATATAGCTTGATTTGGAATAACATTGAACAACTGGCTAAATAGTTTACTCTTTATTCTTGAGCCATGTTACAGTTGATTTTAACGATAACTTGACACAAATTAGAACCACCTGAAAAGGAAGCTTCTCCTGAAGAATTGTTCTGGTTACATTAACAGGTGTGGGAGACCAACTTCCAACTGTGGGCAGTGCCTTCTGCAGCAGTTTCTTTACTTAATTGTCCTTCCCACAGAACTGATTTACCCCATTGCTGCTACTCATCCTATTGTTGATATTAGAACCATTGTTTCTAGGTTTCCATCTTGGGCCAAGAACTGTTATCTTTCCTGGAAATTTCAGGTTTTCTATGTTGTGACAGATAGGGACTGTTGAGGCCCCCTGCCTGCTGAAGGAGGGTTTATTATTGGGTTCTAAGTTTCTCAGGTGTGATGTAGCTGCTCTTGCTATCTTTAAATAAAATGATCTATTAAATTACACACACACACACACACACACACACACACACCGATCATCCTATTGGTTCTGGCCCTCCAAATCAGCAGTTCTTCGGGAGTCACATATCCTGCATAGCAGATATTCACATCATGATTCATGGCAACAGCAAAATTATAGTTCTGAAGTAGCAATGTAAATAATTTTATGATAGGGGTCCTCACAATATGAATAACTGTTTGAAAGGGTCGCAGCATTAGGAAGCTTGAGAAGTATAGCTCTAGAGACTCTAGATAAACATGAGTATTAACAAACATTAACTCTTCAAGCATGACTATAATATGAAATACATAACTCTGTAAGATCAACTCAACAGGAGTTTGGAGGTCTGCTGAGGTATCATGTAAGAGATGCCTATATAATCACTGGCTCTAGAATAGTTTCTAAGTTTTAATTATATTTAGTTTTATTTATTTATTTGTTGTGAGGGTGCACACATGACACAGGGCTCCTGTGTGGAAACGAAAGAATAACTTGCGCATTTTCTTCTTCCATCATGTGTATCTCCAGGATAAAAGTCAGGTTATTGAAGCCAATAGCTCCACCCACTGAGCCATTATGACAGTCCTAGAATATTTTCAAACTGAGAAGCAATTTCTACTGCTTATATGAATTTTGAACTGAAATTTAAATGCCATTTTTATATAACTCATAATATCATAAACTACGATATTTGAAAGAAAATATTTTTTGGTCATGTGCTCTCGTGTGTTTGTTTAATGAGATAGGCTTTATGTGAGAAGGAAAATATATGAATAGAATACTTTATTTAAATAGTGAGCACAACATTTTTCACTAGTGTTAGTACTATAAGAGATCAACTGATAAACCTGCATGCAAGTAACTAAATGACATATTACAAATATTTTTTCTTTTACATGTTATCAGAATGCTAAAACACAGATGCACATACTTTCATACTTTCATTCTGTTGAGAGCACATAGTATTTTTGCTACCCTTTGATTATTGGTGCCCTTCATTTGTCAACAAAGAAGAAAAGATATGTTGGTGGTGAGGATGCTGCAATTATTACCAACTTATTAAATAATCATCCTGCTAGGCTCTTTGCATACATTGATTAATGTTAATATTCATATAAATATCAAATAAGCACACTCACCATTTTGAAGATGGTTTAGGGTGAGTAGTTTGAGCAAAATGTCAGATTCTTTAGGCTCCTGCAGCCCAAGAACTAATAATGATGTTTTCAGTGTTGAACATTTAAAGCAGGAATTCAGTAGGAGTGTTTTGTATGAGCATAATTGTGACTATGCAGTTTGAGGAGCTAGAAATTTTTCTGTGTGTGTACTTAAAATATGTGTAAAATTTATATGAAAATAGCTATATAATATATAATATAATAAATATGTATCACTTGCTGCATGGCATAATTGGGATCTGAGTATCATATAGAGTATATGGTTCTTTGTCTATATGGAATATTTTAAGCTGTAGGAATTTGAGAACACTGTAGAGGTTGGAGGTCATTGTCGTGCCTGGAGTGAACTGTCCCTCACAGGCGCAAATGTCTCAAGACTACTTAGTACAGATCTAGCACTGCCTTTTATAGGGCATTGTGAGATTTCAGCAATGTGAGTACCTATCCTATGGAGGTAGGTCTCTAGGAGCAGGACTTTGAGATTTAGGCACCTAAGTGAGGTCTTCCACATGCTCCTGCCCCCATGCCTTCTGCACCATCTGGAACCTGAGCCACTTTAAAACTTCCCTCCCTTGAGCTGCTCCTGGTTGGTACTTTGAACATCTTCTTCAGTCCACTGAAGACTTTTGAGACAGTTATATATAAGTATGAACACAAAAAAGTAAAGAGGAATCACAACAAACTAAACTTGCCAACTTCCTGACACCTTGTAATATGCCAGGCTCTTTCCCCTCCGAACATAATTTGAATGATTCTCATACAAATACAGGATTTGGGTGGACTGTAAATCTAGTTTAATCCATAAAATAACTGCCCTAGATGCATCAGAACCTGGGTTTAGATTCATAGTACTCATATGAAAAGCCAAGTATAATGGTCCATACTTGACACCCCAGCACTGAGCAGATAAAGTCAGGGTACATTTGTTGAAGGAGAGAGTCATTTGTTGGTTTCTGGCCACCCAGCTATCTTACACCTAAAATAATCACACAGACACTGTATTATTTAAATAATGGCTTGTCCCATTAGCTCTAACTTCTTATTGGCTAACTCTTACATCTTAATTTAACCCATTTCTAATAATCTATGCATCATCATGAGGTCGTGGCCTATCAGCAAAGTTTCAGCACCTCTCTTTCTCACAACTTTATGGCTTCTTTCTCTCTCCCTTCCTTCTCCCAGAATTCAGTCCAGTTTTCATGCCTACCTAAGTTCGGCCCTATCAACAGGCCAAGGCAGTTTCTTTATTCATTAACGAATAAAAGCAACACATAGACAGAAGGACCTCCCACATCATACACTGGCCAGTCAATCTTGCTGAATCAATGAGCTCCAGGTTCAATGAGTGATCCTTTCTCAAAATGGAAGGTAGAAAGGGAAGAAGGAAGACTTTCAATATCAGCCTCTGGCATCTGTATGCATACATACTGGTACATAACTCACAGAAACACACACACACACACACACACACACACACACAGAGAGAGAGAGAGAGAGAGAGAGAGAGAGAGAGAGAGAGAGAAGAGAGAGAGAGAGAGAGAGAGAGAGAGAGAGAGAGAGAGAGAGAGAGAGAGAGAAAGACTGTGTTCCTAAGTCTTTTTTCTATATTTTCATTTCTGAAAGTTGCTGGGCTATATAAGACTCTTTTTTTTTCTTAGAAAGGAAATGGTTTTATTTAGGCAGTGCATCCACAATTTTCCATATCAGGTGTCTGAACTTTATCATATACATATTTTTGTGCTTGCCTCCTCTGTATTCTTAGCAACTAAGGTAGCAAATATTTATTTTCAGTGCTAAAATAGTACAACAGAATTCACAATATAATTACTTTGCAGATATAATTACTATAACTAACAATAAGAGCAGGCCAAATGACCATGTTTTCAGCAACTATATTAAAAATAACATCTTAGTCTCAGGAGATGGCTTAATAGGTAACCTGTTTCACTTTATTACTTCAGGAAAGACCATGACAAAAAGTAAGTTGGAGAGGAAACATTTTATTACATTTTACAGGTTACAGTCTGTCCTGGTTGGAGGCCTGGGCAGAAATTTAGATGGGGCAGCTGAGGCAGAGGGGATGGAAGGATACTCTTTGTGAGTTGCTCAGCTTATTTTTTGTAGAGCATAGGACCACCTGACAGGGTAAAACACAGTAGTGAGCTGGGCCCTCCCACTTCAATCAATCAAGAAATATTGCCATACCGACAAATTGATAGAGAGGTTTTCTCAATTGTAGTTCTCGCTCCTCAAGAGACTCTAGCTTCTCTCTAGTTGGCCAAAAACTAACCAGTCCCCCAAAGTCCAACCAGGAGCAGAAGGAGAGAGAGCACGAGCAAGGAACTCAGGACCACTAGGGGTGCACCCACACACTGAGACAATGGGGATGTTCTATTGGGAACTCACCAAGGCCAGCTGGACTGGGTCTAAAAAAGCATGGGATAAAACCGTACTTGCTGAACATAGTGGACAATGAGGACTACTGAGAACTCAAGAACAATTGCACTGGGTTTTGATCCTACTGCACGTACTGGCTTTGTGGGAGCCTAGGCAGTTTGGATGCTTACCTTACTAGACCTGGATGGAGGTGGGAGGTGTGGTAATATGGAGCGGCGGCGGGGCTGCGTCCCCAGTACCCCAGCCGCCTGCCCGGCTAGCTTTTGCCCCGAAATAATTACACAGACACTGTATTCATTTAATCACTGCTTGGCCCTTAGCTCTAGCCCTTACTGGCTAATTCTGATATCCCAATCAACCCATCTCTAACAATCTGTGAGCACCGGTCTTACTGGGAAGATTCTAGTTCAGAGCTTCATCGCGTGTGTCTGCCCAGGAGCCTGGAGCATGGCGTCTGCTCCGGAGAGGAGAGCTGTCGAGTCTGACCTCACTTCCTCTTCCTCCCAGCGTTCTGTTCTGTTTACTCCTCCCACCTAAGGGTGGGCCTATCAAATGGGCCTAGCAGTTTCTTTATTGCTTAACCAATGAAATCAACAGATTGATATATGACACTCCCCCATCAGGGAGGTCCTTGGACTTCCCACAAGGCAGGGAACCATGACTGCTCTTTGGGCTGATGAGGGAGGGGGAGTTAATTGGGGGAGGGGGAGGGAAATGGGAGGCGGTGGTGGGGAGGAGGCAGAAATCTTTAATAAATAAATAAATAAATATAAATAAATAAATAAAATATTTAAAAAGTATATTAATTATAACACTGTTAGACCAATGATTTAGGCATATTTTTAGCTAGCTCTTATATCTCAAATTAACCCATTTCTATTAATCTGTGTATCACCACGAGGCTGTGGCTTAACCAGTAAGGTAGGTTCTAGCTGGCATCTTTCCTTCAGCAGCTGCATGGTATCTCCCTGACTCCACCTACTCTCTCCCCGTATCTCTGTTCGGATTTCCCAGCTGGCTTTATTCTGCCCTCCTATAAGTCAAAACAGCTTTATTCATCAATCAATAAAGCAACACATATACAGAAGGACATCCCACATCAATCTCATACATAATTGGTGAAGCAAGCAGCAGTTACACTAGTATACTCTTAATTAGCTGAGGTTTAGTCTTGTTATTTTTGGACATACTTGCACGAGCCAGGGCAAGTCCAGATGTGACTCAGAAGGGGACTGCTGGATTTGTCCTTGAGGCACGGTGAGGTTGGTGTAACTTAGGCCTCTGTTTGTTCTCTCCCTCAACCCTGAACGTAAGGGCAATGTGGGTAAATGATCCTTTGTGGGTAAGACACCTGCTTTGCCGTTTTCAGAGCACTGAAACCCAAATTCAGTTGTGAGAGTGGAATAGTTTAACCCCTTCATGTGTATATTGTGACATGACATGTGGAGATCAGAGGACAGCCTCAGTTGTTGGTCCTTGGCATCAGCTTTGTTTGAGAAGGAGTTTCAATGCCAAGCAATGCAGCCCACATACTTCCATAGAAGCTCCAGTCCTGGACTCCCAACTCCACATGAGCATTGGAATTATAGATCTGAGCTTCCATGTTTTTTGAATTCTGGAGATTTGACTAAGAGCCATGTACTTGTCTAGTAAGCACTTGACCCACTGAGCTGGTTAGTTTTTGGCCAACTATATAAGACTCTTTAAATAAATTATTTACATTTTTCTGTGTGGTCTTTATTATAAAGGTCCCAGGCATTAATCCTGCAAGAGGTCATAGAAAAATTACTAAATAACTTATTCTCCTCTTTACACATATATGAAACATATATGTATATAATGCATATATATGCACATGGATGAAGGAGATAAGAAGCTATATAGAAATATTTGAGTGGTCTTATTTGTAGAATTAAATGAAACATCTATACTATATAGAGATGCAGAGCACATAGGATGAGGAATAGTGGACCCATACAGCTGATGGGTAGAAAACCAAGCTGCCACCTAGAGGGAGGACAACTGGATTTCTTGAAGATGCCCACCCTACATCACAGCTACATATTAAGTTATTAGCCATTGTGTCAGGTGCCTCAAGATGAAAACATCTCCTCTTAACCCTCTAAAACACTAGAGACTTCTTACCACTTGTCACTGCCACTGGCAAACCTCAGAAGGATTACTCTCCAGCCACTTGTTAGAGAATCATTTTTTTACTAATGCCAAACCATATATCTTGTTTAACTTTTACTTTATCCTCCCCCATATGTTTCAAGCCATACTCAATACGTCCAGAGAGACTGCACTGCTTATAGGAAAGCTTAAAAATGGAATGTCACACAGATACCCTAGTGAGTCTCTGCCACCTTTCCTTCAAGCTGAACATCTTCTATTTATTTACATAGATACTTAAGTGCTGTAGTATATTTTATATAAAAGAAAAACTGCCTCTAAAATTAGTCTGAAAACAGCTGTGCTTGTAGACAGTGAGTTGAAATGGATTAATCAGATATGGTCAACACAATTGATTTTAGTGCTTTGGCTTTCAGAGATTACAGAAATGATTTTCAAATTGCCAAGGCAGACTGCATCACACCCTGGAGACAATCATATATGTTGCCTAAAATAAGCCTGGCTGGTGCTGGGGCAGACAGTTGGTGTTCCTGGATTTAGCTCTCAAACTTCCTTTGTGTGCAGTCTTCTGGCTCCATTCCTGATTGTGGCTACCTCTAGCTACCTTCTTTCTTTAATCTTCAAATATGGCTTCTTTCCCATGATGCCCTGTTTCTATAAAATATAACCTGGTGAACTTCCAGACATTCTTCAGTAAAACATTATCTCACACTCTCTCTGTGTATCTTTGTCTCCTCTGTCTCTCTCTCTCTGTCTCTCTCTCTCTTCTCTCTCTGTCTCTGTCTCTGTCTCTCTCTTTCTCTCTCTCCCTCTCTCCCTCTCTCTCCCTCTGTGTGTGTGTGTGTGTGTGTGTGTTTGCATAACACCATATAGGTGTGGAGGTAAGAAAACAACCTGGAGTGATCCATTGTCTTCTTTCACCATATGGGTTCCAGGAATTGAACTTAGGTCATCATCCTTGCCAGTAAGCAACTCTAACCTTCAAGCCATATCATTAATTCCCCCATACATTTGTTGTAGATGTTTATAGTAAGTCACGTTGTTTTTAGGTAATACATGCAGGTAATATAATATCAAATTGTAGAAGAAAGTAAGAACACATAGTAAACTTTCCTTTCCACTAGATCAGCGAGGAATGGGATTTTCTTTTCTGGGAGGCTTATCTCAGATCATGAATCTATGGGGAATCAAGATGTATAGCATGTGGTCATGCATGTGACCTGTTCTCTTTCAGCATATACTTTGAGTTATGACATATAATATTTATTGTGATAGTTGTTCTGTGCAAGCATGTGGTGATCTTCATTTCTTTATATAGAAAAATAATTTATTGTGTGGATGATATGTGACCCATTTAACAATATATGGCTTAGAATTTGTTAATGCTGTGCTTTTACAAACAACACTAAAATGAATAACTGTACCTCTTTATATAAGCATATCCTTAGAATTAATCTTTTGAAGTAGAATTAACTGCCAAATTGTCCCCATGAACGTTATATATTTTGTAGCCACATAAAAACAAAACTCTTCATTTACTAAACCTTCACCTACAAGATGCATTTCAAATATCTTAGATTTTGCTAATCTATAACTATTTCCTATATTATTAACTTTCTTATGTAATGAAGACCTAATTTGAGCATTTTTCCTACATGGTTTTAGGACCTTTTTATTTGTATATCTCTGAGCTAAATCCTTTGTCTTTTAAGAACATTTTATTATTTGCTATTGTTTCTTTACCAAAATTTATCATAAGACTGTGTAAAACACACACACACATATGCATGTGGAGTAGATTGGAGGACAACTTAAGGGAGTTCATTATTGCCTTCTACTATGTGGGCCCTGAGCATTGAACGTAGAATTCCTAGTAGACTACTGTCCCTTCTCAAAGGAACTTGTCTCATGTTGAATAGATGAAGTGGCTCTAGATCAACAGGTCAGCATGTGAAGGTTATTGATTTTTGTGTTTTTTTAAAATTTCATGATCTTACAGAATTCTTGAATTGTTTATAAATATTTTACTTTTTGTCGTCTCTATGATGAACTGAAATGACACTAGAATCCTATTGAACAAAATCTTTAAATAATTTTGAATAAAATTATTCATATGTAATCAATTATTAGTATTTTTGGTAGTTGTACTCCATTAAGTTGAGAGTAAAGATTGAACATTCGTTCCTAGGTGAAAAAAATTAAAATTCTTTTTACATATGGCAGTCTAAATACTATATTACTTGCATGCAGCATTAACCAAACAAAATTCTTAAAGATAATTGCACATTTGGGCAAAGATGGGAATCTCACATAGATACAGTCACAAACCTCAAAATTTGCTCATTCTGTTGGATTGTATTTTACTCTAAAGAAGAGAGAGTCAGGTTACTGGTGTTTGGGGATTTTATCCGGATGCTATCCAACTACAGTTGCCCATGTTGGAACTCAGCTCCAACTTGCACAACTCTGCACGGCCACTATCCCTGCTCCCTTCTCAACACTGGAATAAAACACGGGAAGGACTATATGAGTGACACAAAATTTTCTGATTTCAAGCAACACACCACTCCATCATATGCAGCTCAGATAAAGGCTATGAGAAGAATGTGCTGAATTCTGGAGGTAGATGTTCTTTGATATTGTTTCTGGAAAATTAGGAGTCAGTTGTCCAGCTGGTAATCTGAAGTCTAAGAAGAAAACAAATCATAACATTAATTTATCAGTTTTATTTAGCAGATGTGTCCAATCTGCGGCCCAAGGGCTACCCAAGGCTGAGCATAACTATGAATGAGAAACTCACTAAGCACCTTGAGATTTTGGAAATGTTTTTCATAATTCAATTGTGTGGCTCTTGATGGTGAACTCTGTAGATGAACAATGTTAGTGCTATTTTGCAACTGCAAGGTTGGACACACCTAAAAAAGGAGAAGAAAGATTCTTAGTGGTTCATACATAAAAGAGGGGTGAAAAGATGCTTAGTACTCCACTATAGTTATCACTGATTTTGAAGTCATCTTAATTTTTCATCTGCATCTACTACTCATATACAGGAATAATGTAGAGATGGGGTGAATAGTTAGAGTACTTTTCGGGATGTTAGTTTTTTTACTAATAGTTTATGCTGTGTACCACTGAAGAATGGTAGCTCCTCAACAAGCAATACAATGAGTTTATTAATCACCTTATTACATATTTTAGAGGCTAGAATCTGAAGCTGTCAGAATGTAGTTAGTAGGAGTAGTTTTAATTTCTAATTTTTATAATACTTGTATTAATTTTTTGAGAATTTCATAGAATGAATTTTGGACATGTTCATCCCCTTCAAACTCTGCCAAGATCCACCCAACCCCCTGCCATCTCAACCTTAATATATTTTATCTTTGTTTTACATTCATTTTCACCCCATAAAGTCCAATTTATTCTGTCCAAATACTCTTGTTGTAGGGCCTGACATGGAATATGTAATGGACTGTGTATTCATATCCTTAAAAAAGACTGACTCTTCCTTCTCCAGTAACTCTTAAATGCCAAATGCAATCTAGGAAGTGGTGATATATAGTGAAATTTATGAAAGACTACAGACTGCAAGATTTAATGACCCCCAAATACCACATGACAACACTTTAACATCATGATGGCAATTCCGGGAGTTTGCTATTTCTTTACTCTACCTTATTCCTTGAAAAAGATATCAATAAATGGTGACTACTTGTGTTTGGCCTGTGCTCACAGACTGCTTACCTCCAGCCATCATTCTCAGTTCAACAATTAAGGGAAACTTTCTTCTCATGCAATTTATGTTTAGAAATAAGTACACATGAATGTGATAATGCTTTCAACAATGTGCAATTCAGTAGTAGAACACTTACCTGACCTACAGGGATGCTGAGTTCCACCCCACACCACAAAATGTAATCACAGAAAAAGGTAATAGTGTCACTAAACTGAAGACTAGACCTTGTTTAGAAAAGATGTATGCTTAGAATATAAACGACCCTCTAGTAATGAAGAAAAATTCTTATTAAAGTAGATATTTAAAAATTACATCATATGCTATCTTTTTATATAATCATTGTCATGGTTATATATCAAATAAATATATAACTGTATCTATTTAGTGTGGCTTGTATGTTTTAAGGAATATCTACTTAGTATTATATTTCCAAGATATGAATTCCACTGCTGCATTCTTGGGGTTATATTACTGTGCTGGTGATTGTTGTGATTTTAGGCATTACAGGTTGATAAGACAATTGATTGGGGTTTTTTCTTGGCAGTTTGCACAGCACCTTTCAGTAACACAAAGTTAGTCCTAAGAGATGAGGTTTCTAGGTCATACACAGCTCAAATTTTTTCAGTAGTTGTTGTGTGACAAGACTTTTCTAGGAAAGACACATTATACCAATTTACTCACCACAGATACACAACCCACAACAGAACAAGGTATGGATACCACAAAAGTCTGATTTGGTGAACCAATGAGTTCTCTTGCAGTTACATAAAGGAATATAGGTTTGAGGTTACTGATGGGCAGAAATGATGCAATGACAGCTGCATCACCAAATCCCACTCCAGTATGTGCCACAGCTCATGAAAACTGGGTACACGAAGATAAGGCATAGTCTTGTAAGGAGTACAACAGGTTGGAGAGTGTCCTTTCCAAGTGACTCAGTTGGTTTAAACTTTTTCCAGGAAGTTTAGCTGGTTTCTGTTGCCTTTAAGCAGCTATTCTGGTATCAAAGTCTTCATTGTAGCTTGATCTTATTGCATACTCTAGTACGGAAAACCTGGTGAATTTGGACAGTTTCAGGGACTTCCTGAAATTATTTTGTGTTGCCTAACTTCTGACTTAAGGATCTTCCCTGTAGGATAGACTCTCTCACTCTAGAAGGAAACTTCTATGCAACAGAAGTGCATGGTATAAAGACAGACTTTTTATTGTTTTCATTGAGTTATACATTTTTGTCAGCTCTCCTCCTTTACTCCCCTCTCCTCTTCTATACTCTCCTATGACCTCCATGATCCCAATTTACACAGGAGATCTTGTCTTTTTCTTCTTCCTATGTAGATCCATGTATGTCTCTTTTAATGTCCTCTTTTTTTGTCTAGGTTCTCTAGAATTTGGACTGTAGGCTGGTTTTTCTTTGCTTTATATCTAAAAACCACTTATTTCTATTATATTATATTTGTCTTTCTGAGTCTGAATTATCTCACTCGTAGGTGTTTTTTTTTTTCTGGATCCATCCATTTGTCTGCAAATTTCAAGATGTCATTAGTTTTTAACCACTGAGTAGTACTCCATTGTGAAAATGTGCCATATTTTCTCTATCCATGCTTCTTTATTTATGATCGCTTGTCCAGAGTCTGGGACTGTGAGCAGAAATTCTCACTTTCTGTGTCAAATCCATAAAATCAGAACTACAGTGACTGCAATAGTCATGCTATCAGTGGCGGGGAATTTCTCTGCCCAAATGAAAAATTAAACTAACACACCTCTCTATGCAGAACTCACATCAATTAAACTACTCTAGACTATGCTGTAGCAGAAAAACAACAAGAAAAGAGAGAGTACAGAAAATCCAAACAGAAGTACTAGCTAGTCCATGAAATGTCTCCAGAAGGATAATAACCTCTCTGCTTCATGTGAGGTCAAAAGAATCAGAGGGTAAATTGGAGACAGTACTGGAGAGATACTTCAATGCAGAAGATCACTAGCTGTGCAAATATGCAGACCTAAGTTTGGATTTAAGCATCAGTTTTTAAAAGCTGCTTTCATCACTAGTGTGTAGTATTGGGAAGCAGGTGGTCAGAAGCAAAAGAATCTCTGTCACTTTCTGACTACCACTCTAACTACATGTTCAGTGAGAAACCCTGTTTCAAGGGAAGAGAGTGGAGAGTGAAGGAACAGGACACACTGTGTTTTCCTGTGGCTTCTGTGATTATACACACAGGCATACACACCTGGACACACTCAATAGTACAACCACTGCCCACAGTAATCTCTCCAAAGCGAAATAAACCATTAAATATATAAATCAAGTCTATTCTATTTTCCCTTCCCAGGGAGATCCATTTGTCTACACTTGAGACCTTGTTACTTAGACTCTCTGAGTCTATGGACTGTAGCATGATATCTTATACATTACAGCTAATAACAACTTATATATGAGTAGATGTGGTGTTTGTCTTTTTGTGTGTGGATTATCTCACTCGAGATGATTTCTTTTTAGTTTCATTTCCCTGCACATTTCATGAAGTTATTGTTTATAAAAGTTCAGTAATATTCCATTGTGTAAATGTACCACATTTCTTTATCCATTCTTTGTTGAGGGACATGTAGGTTGTTTACATTTTCTGGCTATTATGAATAAAGTTGTTATGAACATAGTTGAGTAAGTGTCTTTGTTATAAGATGTATTGTCCTTTGGGTATATATCCAGAGTCTTGAGGTAGATTGATCCCTCCCCCCCCCCCGCTTTTTTTTTTTTTTGAGAAACTGCCATATTGATTTCCAAAGTGGCTGTATGATGGAGGAAGGTCATTGGCTAATAAAGGAACTGCCTTGGCCCATGTTATTGGTTAGGACATAGGTAGGTGGAGTAAACAGAACAGAATGCCGGGAGGAAGAGGAAGTGAGGTCAGACTCGACAGCTCTCCTCTCCAGAGCAGACACCTCAGAGAGAGACGCCATGCCCCGCTCCTGGGCAGACACACGCAATGAAGCTCTGACCTAGAATCTTCCCAGTAAGACCGGTGCTCACAGATTATTAGAGATGGGTTGATCAGTATATCAGAATTAGCCAGTAAGGGCAAGAGCTAAAAGGCCAAGCAGTGTTTAAATGAATACAGTGTCTGTGTAATTATTTCGGGTAAAGCTAGCCTAGCAGGTGGCTGGGGTGTTGGGGACGCAGCCCCGCCGCTCCTATTACTACAGCTGTACAAATTTGCACTCCCACCAGCAATGGAGGAGTATTCCCTGTGCTCAACATCCTCACCAGCATGAGCTGTCACTTGTGTTTTTGATCTTAGCTAGTCTGACAGCAGTAAGATGGAATCTCAAAGTAGTTTTTATTTGCATTTTCCTGATGCCTGAGGATGTTGAGCATTTCTTTAAGGGTTTGCCAGCCTTTGAGATTCCTCTGTTGAGAATAATGTTTAGCTCTGTTCCCTTTCGGTTTGTTTATGTCCAATTTCTTTAGTTCTTTATGTATTTTGAATATTAACCCTCTCTTGGATGTGGAATTGATGAAGGTGTTTTTCCATTCTGTAGGCTGCCATTTTGTCCTATTATGAAGTCCTTTACCTTACAAATGATTTTCAGTTTCATGATTTCCCATTTATTAATTGTTGATCTTAGTGTTTGTGCTACTAGCATTCTCTTCAGGAAGTTGTATCTAGGAGCAGGTAGAGATGGGAATACGAGGAAACACATAGGGTATATGGAGGGAGGGAGTATTAGGAAAGACAATGAAAATTGGGAAGCATTTTGGGGACCAGGTAAAAACCTAATGCAATGGAAATTCCCAAAAATCTATAAGGACGAACCTAGTTAAAAAAAAAATCCATAGGGGATATGGAGCTTGAACTGGCCATATTTGTAAGCCAGGCAGAGTCTCCAAAGGAGGGATTGGGACACCAAATGAGCCATAAAACTTTGGTCTACAATTTGTCCTGCCTTAGGGATACACTGGGGCAAAAGTTGCACAGAACTTGTGGGAGTTACTCATCAATGATGGTTACGACTTGATGCACAGGCACAAGAGGAAGTCTATGCTGGACAGTGCCTGGAGGTCCAGGAATCAAAGTCTAGATAGTTCAGAAACCCAGGATAGGGCCAAATATATCCAGGAAAAGAAGAGAAAAGAAAAGAAAAATAAACCAAAAAGTGAAAGAAATGTTTTCTAAGGATACTCTGTTATACTTGTATACTGTAGCCTAGCATAAGCATTATCAGAAAGGCTCCATCTAGCAACTGATTGGAGCAGATGCAGAGACCTAGAGCCAAACATTAGATAGAAGGAAGAGATTGGAGGAGTCAAAGGAGTCAAGAACCCCACAAGACAATGGCCCATAGTATCAACTAATCAAGGCTTACAGGGACTCATAGAGACTGAATTAACAACCAGGGAGCCTGCATGTGTCTGACATAGGTCCTCTGTGTATATGTTGTGGATATGAAGCTTGGTGTTCTTAGGGGACACAGTGAGAGTAGGGGTGTCTCTGATTTTTTTTTCTGCTTTGTGGACTTGTTTCCTCCTACTGGATTGGCCTGAATAGATTTAATTTGAGAAAGTGCCTTATCTTATTGCAACACAATTTGCTCTGCTGGGTTGATATTTCCAGAAGACCTGCCCTTTTCTGAAGGAAGAGGAGAGATGATGAGAGGAGAGACTAGGAAGAGAGAATGGAGGAAGGGAGGGGAAACTGTGGTCAGGATATAATATATTAGAGAAGAACAAATAAAAATAAAAATCAAGTCTAATACCATGGTAAGGTCATTTTTAGTATCTAAACAATGGATTGAATGTTCCTGAATTTCTCTTTCCCTAGTTGTAGGAAAAAACACATCAATCTCTTCAACAAAAGTAAACAAAACACAACTCAAGTTAAAGTTTGAAGTGTTTTACAATAACAAAAAGCACTTCATGAAAAAAGATATGTTACAAATTTTCTCCTGCTGCTTTCCTTCCCCTAGAAAGTAATCAGAATTTATATGTTGTTCTGACTGAGAATTTGACTCTCCTAAAAGGTTTTCCAAAAGTATATAAGTTGTAGAAAAATGATTATTGGGATCTTAAGTAAGGTCCAAGGTCCAGAAAATATTTGAAACATGGGCATCAGCACTGGATGGTGCTGGCAGATGATCTTTGAGAACAAGCTAGATTCTTCTCTTATTTCTTATTTAAAATGTTTGGAAGTATGAGATTAACTTATAGTTAGGTTTAACACCAATGCTGCAAATGTCTTTTACCTAGTGGAAATCAACAGCTCAAATGTTGCAGTTTATTATTCTAGAACTTTACATCACTTCATATCAAATCAAATTGTCTTTTCCTAACATTCCTTTATTAAATTATCCATGAATACTAGGTGCTTCAAATTTTCATTTTAACTGGCATCAGCACCGTACAGTTTACCTCATTAAGTTCGTATGTTCATTTTATATTGGCATGAGAGTCCTGATTTTATGTCTTTGCAAATAATTCTGAAACAAGGTACTTTCAGGCATTTATGGATTTGATGGATACTTGAAAGCAGTATCTGCAGGTAACAAAGCTTCTAAAGAATACTTTGTGCTATCTTGTCTCCAAATAAGGCTGACAGGGAGGCAATAACCAATGTGGTCAATGATTTTTATTTTCATTATATGGGTGTATGCCTGTGTATATTTCACAAATATGCAGATGAGTGGGTTAGATTCCCAAGAGCTGGAGTTGCAGAGATTGTGAGAGTTCTGTCTGTTGAACATAGGACTGAACTCTGTAAAAGTAGGAAGCACTCATAACTATTGAAATATCACTCCAGCCTCATTAACAGTTTCATTTTGTTTTGCTTTGGTTTTTATAACAGCAGTTGTACTGGTGTTGAAATGCTTCCATTGGATGACTAGATGTCTTTATTAAGAAATAAAGAAACCAAGTAATTCATCAGAGTATACCTTCAATGTGAGAGAAAGGCAGAGGGATGAACTGAAGGTATGCTGATGACATCATGTCAATAGGCAATATCAAGGGGTAATATCGACTATCTTTTATAATAAAATAACACTAACACTCCATCGGTAAGAAAACTTGAGATAATTAGGAATATTTTCAAGAAATGTCACTTCATCTTTGGTAAGCAGTAAATTATTCTGCTCATTGCATTTGTGGGTATTAATCACAACTCATCATTGGCCTTCTCTCCTTCTCGTTACACAGATCATTCTGTGCACGAGAGGGCTGGTTCCTTTGAATTATATAATCACCTTCAAATAATAATTCAGTGGCAGGAACCATCAGGAGTCTAGAGACAAGACTGAAAGAAAACTTGCATCATCATTATTTCCCCTGCTTCGAGTCCCCCTTCATGGTCTCTTCTCTTCTTCTCATTTCTATGACTCTCCATCAGGATCCAGAGATAATTGAGTTTAGGACATCTGAAGAAGTCTAAACTAATGTATGTGCAGATATATTTCATAAAAAAGTGCAACATTTTACTGTAGCCTAAGTATTTCCTGTAGTTTACCATCACTAGGTTAATTCATAGGATTTAACACAATGTAGGTGTTATATAAATTGTTGCTATACTGTGTATCCTTAGAAGTGATAAACAGAAACATAAACCTCCACACTTGCTTGGTACATCTGAAATTCTAAAATCTGTCTATTCTGAGATTAATAGAACCCTTAAATACATTGAACCTTGAATAAAATGGTATTTCCTTCTCTTTACAGATTCTATAGATGCTAATGTTTAGCCACGACTGAACTTTTGTTAAGTCCTTTAACCTAGAAGTGGCGCTAAACCCCTTATGTAAATATTGGCTAATTTAACTGTTTTTATGTAAAACCACTTCTTTCCTTAACCAGTTCCAAATGAAACATAAAAATCATTTTTTTCTTCATCATCTGTGCCTGTAGCAACTTTTATAATCCACTTGATTTTTTCTGTCTTAGGTTCACAAACTGTCTCTCAATCTCACCAAACTAAGTATTAGTTCCTGCTACAAAGCATATTCTCATTAGGTATCTTGTAAACATCCCAGAAATTCCAAGTTCAGGATATTTCCTGAAAAATACTTTTTCCATTTTTTGCTACTAAAAGAGGACTCATCGTTTCAAGACAACAGTGTGATGAAGTTAAAAGGAGATGTATATTAATGTTTTATATATTGTTCTTTTCAAAGAATACCCAAATTTCAAATTAATGTCAAATTCAATAGCACTTTATATGATGCACAGCAGAGTATAACCCACATGCATTGCTTCTGCCAAAATATTACATTACTATCTCTTTCTTAATCAATAATATTTCCAGTATAGATGTTATCTTTCTTTTACACTGTTCAAATGTTGTACCTTTAGTGTGTGAAGATCTTCTCCCAACCCACTAAGGCCAGCTGGCCTGAGTCTGAAAAAGCATGGGATAAAACCGGACTTGCTGAACATAGCGGACAATGAGGACTACTGAGAACTCAAGAACAATGGCAATGGGTTTTTGATCCTACTGCACGTACTGGCTTTGGGGGATCCTAGGCAGTTTGGATGCTCACCTTACTAGACCTGGATGGAGGTGGGTGGTCCTTGGACTTCCCACAGGTCAAGGAACCTGATTGCTCTTCGAGCTGATGAGGGAGGGGGACTTGATCGGGGGAGGGGGAGGGAAATGGGAGGTGGTGGCAGGGAAGAGGCAGAAATCTTTAATAAATAAATAAATAAAACAAACAAACAAAACAAATGTTGCACCTTCAGATTCAAATAAAACAATTTTGCAAAGGTAACCTTTATGCTATTGTGCTCTATAATAAAAAATACCATGTCAAATGATTTGGTACACTCAATAACCTCTCAGTACCCAAAATGGGCTCATCTTTTTCATCAGATACAGACCCACTCTTGTAATCCCAACTATCCAAGAAGCTGAAGAGGAGTTCTTCCATAAAGTTGAAATCAGCCTCAGATATGTCCAGTCAGTGAGGAAACTAGAAAAAAAAATCAGAGCTCACCCTCACTTTTTTTGTGCTCTCTTTGGAGTCTTTGTACTTTTTCCATTTGCTGGCCTCTCCAGTCTGATGATTTTGCATTCTTGAGATGAATCAGAAAGGAGTGGTGTTCAGCAATTAGCTATTAATATTAGGTGTTTCCAGTAGCTTACCTACTATGTGACTCCAGCTAGAGATCACTGCCACACTGTGTCTTGAAGAAATAGGTCAAAATGCAGTCCTTTGACTTCTCAGGACACTAGAAGCTGTTTGCTGCCTTCTCTATGTTGCATCGATCTTGAACAGGTCTCTATAACATTTTCCTCATAGCACTGTCTTTAAATGTTTATAGTATATCATGGTTTATTGTTCAAAATTGTGAATAATATGTGATTCCTGAGCTCTCTCTGAACCTACAGCCTTTAACAGTATAATACCTGCTGCATTTACATGTGATTAACAAAAATTTGAATAAGTGAAAGAAATCATAATATTTTAAACATTTTAGAAAATTTTATGTATATAAGTGATTTGCCTACATGTATGCCTATTAATCATATACATGCATGCACCTGCAGAAGCATCAGATTCTCTGGAACTTGGGTTACAGATACTTGTGAGCTATCATGTGGGTACTAAGAACACATTTTGGGTCCTATGTCTCCAAGATCAACACAGTATTGTTGGGGTTACCTCCACTCCAATAATATTATGCTTGTATTCAAGTCCCAGCCACATTAGTTGGATTTAGACATGTTCAGCATCTCTCAGCCCAGACTATGTTTTTACCAGATTGAGTTCTGTTTATGTTCTAAGCTTATATTGGATCACTGGAGCTTCTAGGGAACACATGTAACATTTTGATTGGAAGTATAACTTAGAACTATAATATGGCTCATCACAGGGAGCTAGGCATGCTGATGGTTAAATATTGTGAGGTGAATCAACCCTAGTTTACAATCACGAATTCCCCCAAGCCAGCTGAATTCTTTTCTTGCCTCATAAGTTTATGAATGTAGAGGAAAAATTAGTCTAGAAAAAGCCTGCCTTATTCTGCCCTCGGTGGGAGAGTTCATGCAGAGAAATCCCCAGAGCTAGTCTCTAAGGGGATGGTTCAGTGGGTGAGTAAAGGTAGTATGACACAAAGTCAGGAACTGAATTTGGATCTTAAAGGTACATAGAAAATCAGGGGTACAGTAGCTCATGACTCTAATCCTAGCATCCATATGGGGAAATATGAGGCAGAAAAAAATCTCAAGAAACTCATGACATGTGAAGCATGGAATAAGAGATCTTGCCTCAAACAAGGTGGAAGGAAAATACTAAAACCTGAGGTTGCTATCTGACCTTCACACATGTGCTGTGTTGTGTATGTACCGCCCCCACATGCACATACTCCATGGACATGGCACATAGAGGTGGTTTTTGTCACAATGACCTTTATTTAACAAGGAACACAGTCTTTTTAAGCTACGAAATACCACATCAAGAATCTATGTTGCAAATGATATGCCTGTCTCTTGAGTTAATTTAAAAGTTCATGTTTTAAAAGGCAGTTCAATGTGAGACTCTTCAGACTATGTAACTTCTGGGCTCCTTTTCTCTTGTTAGTTTCTACAGATCCCATTGTCAGTACAATATGAGCTAATGTCAATATGAGCTTGTCCCCCAGGGAAATGACTAAGGAAAGCAAGAAAATATCAGGAACAATAAATTTCTGGACATTGTCAAATACTAATGGAATGGTTTCTAATTTCCTCCAGAAAAAGGAAAAGCTTACTTCCCTAATCTTAGGCCTCACACATTATTGCCTGTACACATGCATGC
The DNA here is from genome assembly GCF_037038515.1 of Microtus pennsylvanicus. Taxonomy (NCBI): domain Eukaryota; kingdom Metazoa; phylum Chordata; class Mammalia; order Rodentia; family Cricetidae; genus Microtus; species Microtus pennsylvanicus. The sequence continues at coordinate 69,350,617 of NC_134586.1, read as the reverse complement.
ACATGCACACACACACACACACACACACACACACACACACACACACACACGTGTAGTTGTACCCCCTCTTCCATGATTTGCATCCACAGGGTCCTTCCATCCCTGGGGAGCCAGACCCAGGAAGCTGCATTCCTCTTTTCCACAGCTGGCTTCCATAGGACAGGACAGGCCCTGGGTGCATGCTCACACACATGTGTGTGCACATACATATCTATGTAATTATTTTATATTCTTTGCGAACATGTGGGTCTCTTTCTTCTTTTGGTTCTTCAGCTCCTAATTGATGCTATAACACAGGATTAGCACAGAGTCTCCTTTATTCTTGAAATGCTGAAGAGCTTTGGACTCCCTTTAATCAGAAACCCAAGATACCAGCTAGGCTCTCCTAAAAGAAAGACAGATTCTAATCCAAGCTCATTTTCCTTTTCCAAATATTTTTAGTACTGTTATGCCACCAAATCATTAAAGTTTTACAGAATATTAACAATTAGGGGTTACTTACAATCATAAGCTATTTTTTTAGATCTGTGTAAGTATACTAAAGCAAAACACTTGAGTATAAGCATTTATTATAAATCTAAGCACTTAAATTTTCACTTATTATTTTCCCTTTTAAAACTTGTATTTATTTATTTTTGTTTACCATCACACACAATTCTCTATATGAGCTAATTGACTAAGAGTCACTAGTTTTAACTTGAGGATAATAGTTAATTTTGATGCAAGAGGAACTGCGAGTAAGACTTCAATACCATATAATTTCACCATGAAGGAAGACCGTAATTGTTATTTGACCATCTGTATTCCCAGTACAATTAGAAGTAGGTATTGATCAAGCATCGTGATTTTTTTCCAAGAAGTATACAGAGACACGAAAAATAAGTGAGAATGTTATTAGCTCAATTCCCTTTGGCTGAAAAGGGCAACAAAGACACAATAGAATAAAGCAGAGACAGCGGTTGCTCCAGGCAGCCCTTCATTATGGCTGAAGTCAGGACTGTTTGTGCCATTCTCAAGTTGAGGTTCCCTTTGTTTCCCTTGTGATTATAAGCAACACTTGATTTGTATCCGTCCTTGCTCTTGGACAGTAGTGTGCCATTCAAAGTCTGCCAGAAACATAAACAGACATGCTAGTATTGTCCACAATACTAGAATGTATAACAATAAATTCACAAATTATGTGGGTTTCACTGGGTGTAATTTATCAAACAGTCTCAATTTCCCTTGATAGAAAGTCCTTGGCAAACATGGGGTCTTTTAGTCCAACCTCAATATTAATATTACCTGTGAGATTACACATACACATTGCAGAGTAATATATATATGTGTGTGTATACATATTAATACATAATATATATATATATACACATATATATATATATATATAGTATATATATTAGAAGTGTCCCCCATAGACAATGGGTGCTGCTGCTTGTACAGGTTATGGAGCCTTTAAGAAGTAGAACCCTGTTGGGGGAAAATGTCTTTGGGGATAGACTTTTAGGCTTTATAATCTAGCTTCATTTATGATTTCTGTCTACATTTCCTAAACTCCTCACCAGCTTCACTTCAACACTTATTCCTGTTTATAATGACAGACTCTAACCCTCTAGAAATATAAGGTAAAATAAACCCATTCCTATTAAAGTGTTTTTTGCTATGTTATTCTATCATAACAAGAGAAAATTAACACATAGTCATACCCAACATATCACAAATTGACTGCAGAAAATGTAAGAGACTACAGTAGAGTTCACTGGGTTCAGGAACCTCGTTGGAGGCAGAAGCAATCAGATGATCATGATGTAAGAAAAGTCACTGTAATGTTTAGATATTAGTGAACCCAGAAGAGAACTGTTGGGGTATGCTGAGCTATGCATGAGTTACAGGTTCCTGCACTGTAACTGTGTACAGGGACACAATGTTGAGTCAAGCTGCAGGGACAAGGTGCAAAACCAGGTCTGGATGGACAGATGGGCACATGACAATTCAAGCACGCTATATCAATCATGGGGTCTGAGTCAAACTAATTCCTGAAAGAAAGACTTTTTTTTTGTTAGTCCCTTGACTTTTCTGAGTAGTCAGATGACAGGTTGTCAGAAGCCACTGCCACCACAGTACTAAGTGTTCTTTATTTTAAAAATATCATTTAATACATCCTTGTGCTAGCAATGCCACACTCTACACTAGTAAATTTCTAGAGTGAGCTTCAGCAGTGGTTCAAGACAGGTGAGTGTCCAAATGCAAATCAAGGTACAGAATGGTCTTGCCTCTGCATTTGTACTGAAGAGAGGAAGGAAACAACTGCTGCTTGTAAAACAGAGTCACCCAGGGCAGAACAACCTGATCTCTGCAATTGGGCAGGGTAAATTCCAATCAGCATGTCTGTTGCCACTCACCCTGATCAGCAGTCTCAGCTCACCTGATTGTGAGCCTGCTGAGTCAGGAAGGAGAATGTGGAAATTGTTTTTCTAAAGTTCTGTCTTTAACCGCAGTAGAGAGAGGAAGAAAGATGTGGATGTGGAGAAGTCATGCATATGATAGATCAGTCTCTGATTATAGCAGTACCTTCAGTGACTGCAGAGATGGTTCAATGATTAAGAGAGCCCAGCTTTCCAAAGGGTTACAGTTCAGTTTCTGCACCATCATGGAGGCTAATAGCTTCCTGTTACTTCAGCTCTGAGGATGAAGTTACCTGGCCTTCTATACACATGCACATGTGTGTGCACACATGTGCATACACACACACACACACTAAATATTTTAAAAACTAACAGTTATCCTTTTGGTTTAAATACTTCTGATGATTTTTATCTATGTGTATACATGAGAGACTTCTCAATTTCAAATTTCACAGGGTTGTAAATATAACTGCATTATCCATTCCTCATTTGTATGTTACTTAGGCATTCTTCTTTCTTCTGGAGTGTGTCTGCTCACTAAACAAGACCATAAATATCACAGCATCAAACACACCTTTGTATGCTTATTAAATCCATGGCATGGGTCTGTGTTGTTGGAGGCCGCTTGTTTATTTCCTGGCCAGCAAGACTCCCAAAATAATCACACAGAAACTGTATTATTTGCAATACTGTTTGGACAATAGCTTAAGCATATTTCTGGATAACTCTTTCATCTTAAATTAATCCATTTCTGTTGTTTTGTATTTTACCAGGAGGCTCATGGCCTACTGGCAAGGTTCCAGCTGGCAATTCATGCCTTTTCCCTCTGGTGTCTCCCTAAATCCACCTTCCTTCTCACAGCATTTAGTTTTTCCCCCGACTAGCTCTGATCTACCCTATTACAGGCCTGAAACAGTTTCTTTGTTAACCAATGGTATTCACAGCATACAGAGGGGAATCCCACATCAGGTCTGGGTTCACAACTCTGTGCAAATTGGAATAAAATGCTATCAAGCAGATCATTTCCATCTATCAGGAGGTGGTATATCTTTCTCATATTATTCTTTTCATACCAAGCAGAGATATCTGCAGTGATTTAGAGCCTGTGCTAAATGTCTGGCTTTGAATTTACTACTTGCTTTCGGGTTCTGCTTCTTTTGATGGGAAAAGAAAAATCACATTTGGAACACATTCTTTGTTCTGCAAAAATAATATCTTAAAGCATAGTCATTCTCATGAAGGTTTTGTGAACAGAATTAGAATATTAATTTATGTGACTTTGCATTTGTAGACGTAGTGCTGATTTAATTTTTAGGTAGAGTAAGACTCACTTAGCTATGTTAAGCTAGAATAATAACAATAATAATAATACAAATTATACAAGTTTGGGAAAATGCGCTAGACTTCATTAGAGCACGTGTCTTTGAATTTTTACTTTTGAAACCCTATTCTCTTCCTTTTTAATCACACCATCTGTTTTTGAATGCAAGAACACACATAACAAAACAAACAAACAAACAAACAAAAACCCCAAAGATTCTCTTTGAGGTTTTTATATGTTACCAGCCACAATCTAATATTCTTTCTGGCTAACACTTGATAGAACTGGCTTTAAGTATCTCAATAAAATGGAGAAAAATCGCTGTCAGCTTGTCACTCCCCAAACACTGCTGCCCAGCCACAGCCACAGTGATCATCTATGCCTGATATATGTCTCAGCGACACATCATGCACTTGCTTCTGCTTGTATTGTGCTTACCCCATGTGTTTTTCCACATGGCTCCCTTAAGTTTATATTATAACTCTAAAGACCAACACCTATTGTTCTGATGCTGTTTCTAATCTATTACTTATTTAACTATTGAACTATAACTTTGTTGTTTTCCTTCATAACTTTCTCATGCTTTAATATAATGTTTATCTGCATAATTATTGAGTTGATATCTGTTTTCCATACTACTGTGCAGCATAAAAGAGTATCTGGTCTTTTCAAAACTATACTCACATAGTATAAAACAGTTCTTGAATACAGCAGACACCAGTAATTATTTAGTTGGAAAACACCATCTATAATCTCTTGCTGAGTGAACACAATTGCCATCTAAGGAGCTCTGTCATGTAGCTTCCTAAGGTAATTATTATTAATCACTTTCCTATCTGTGTGTGTTTACTTCTGTCCCTAGTACAAATGGAATCTGGGATGAGAGAGATGACTCAGTAGTGAAGAACACTTTAGTAAACAAGCATGAAGATGTAAGCTGAGATCCCAATATTAATGTAAAAAGATAGATATGGCCATCTACATGCATATAGTCTTATTGCTATGGGACACAGAGACAGGATTGCTCAGGCAAGTAGCCACTTGCCTAGTTCCTTGTTCAATGAGAGGATATATGTCAAAAGGACTAAGACTCAGAACATAGAACAGGACATGCAGTCTTCTCCTCTGGCCTCTGCATACACCACATGCACATAGCGCACACACATACACACACACACACACACACACAGAGAGAGAGAGAGAGAGAGAGAGAGAGAGAGAGAGAGAGAGAGAGTGAAACCTATATAGGGACACACACACACACACACTGAAAGGCATGTGTATAAACATAATCTATTATACCTATACTAGATTTTAAGTTTGGTTTGCTTAGTAGAAGACTGAGTTGCTACCGTTCAATGTAGTTCAATGTGTAAGAGATTTCACAACTCAGCTGTGGGACAATGGTCTTGTACTCTGTAAAGATTTGTACTTGTGCTGCTTTAATAAAATGCTAATTGCCTTGTAGCAAGGCAGGAAGTATAGGCGGGGACACCAGAACAGGAAAATTCTGGGAAGAAAAAAGGCTCAGTCTGAGGCTATCACCCAGACACAGGGAAGAAAGATGAGAATGCTTCACTGATAAAGGTACCAAGCTACAAGGCTCATACCAACAAGAATTAAGGGCTAATGTAAAATGTAAGAGTCAGTTAAAAAGAAAGCCTGAGCTAAGAGGCCAACCAGTTTATAATTAATGTAAGCCTCTGTGTGTTTCTTTGGGACTGAATTGCTGTGGAACTGTGTCAACAAACAGTGCCAACAGGGACAATTATATCCACAAAAAACCTGAGAGACCTTGAGAAGTAATTTAAGACACAAAAGAACGGCTTCATAGTAGCAGCATTTTTTTGCTAGAAGGATATGTTTGCTAGAGGGAAGTGCTTCCCATTTAAGAGAGGCTTCCTGACACAGCTTTAGCTGCAAAAAACCTTGTAGCCCTTTTTCTAAGAGGCCCTGCCAGAAAGCACTTAAAAGGTATTCATGAGTAGTTGACAGTATGCTTCTTGGTAGTGGAAGGGACCTTGAAGCTCCATAGAGTTGTGGCAATAAACATGGCTACTGCAAGTACCTCTACCATGAAACTAGACTCTCAGAAAGCTAAGGAATGCAGTGGATCCAGTCATCAAAGTCATTGCTTTAATCCTAGCCATATCATTTAGCAAATTAAAGACTCATGTAGTCAGAAAAAGGGAGATATACAGTAAAGATAGATTCAGAAAAAAACCTATAAACAGTTTATAATGTGTTTAAGAATATATGTAGGCTTGGGAAAGAAAAGAAAAATGATAATGTCAAAAAATAAAGAAAGAGTTGTTGGGTATGGTGGCACACACCTTTAATATCAGCACTTGGGAGGCAGAGGCAGGCAGATCTCTGTGCGCTCAGGAGCAACCTGGTCTACAGAGTGAGTTATAGGACAGCCAAAGATACACTGAAAAAACATGTCTCAAAAAAACCCAAAAATTAAAAATAAAAGAAATAGAGTTTAAAATAAAGTCACATAAAAATGGAACATACACAGAGAATCTGGATATTGTGTTATTGTATTGTCTTTGAATTGTTTGACTGCTGAGGAAGGAGCAACAGCTACTAAATGACATTTGATTATAAATGCTGCTGGATTAAACATATATATATATATATATTGAAAATGCCTTGACTTCAAAATTTAAATCAAAAGATATGTTACTTTGGACAAAAGGTTTTGCTTTTGTTTCCACAGGAAATGAGAGGCTGTGGGTCCATTCTCAGTTAAGAAAAATCAGGTTTGACTAAGGAAGACCCCCTGAAAAATCTCTGATAGGAATGGATGACCAGATGATGCATCATTTCAGAGGACCTCTTTTGGAGTTTCCTCTGAGTTCCATATCCAGAACAGCCTCAAAACTGCTCTTTGAGATGATCACGTCTCACAGAATATTCCCGTCAGGACTTGACCATAATTCTAAATTTTCTTTAAGTCCCCATATGTTTATCAGCACCCCCAATCAACAGGAAGTATGATAGAAAACTTTGCCCACATTCCCAAAAGATGGATTATGGATGTCTGTCTTTGTTTAGAGTGTTGGTTACAAGTCGTTATGGACAATGGTCAAGAAGAAAGCTAAACAAAGGAGATTAGAACAGAGTTCTTATTTTGAAAAGGAATAAGGGAAGTGCTGTGGGACAATGATCTTTTACTTTGTAGTAATGATATGTCACTTGTGATAGTTTAATAAAATGCTGATTAGCCTTTAGCCAAGCAGGAAAATTGGCAGGGACACTAGAATTGGAGAATTCTGGAAAGAGGAAAGGCTCAGTCTTCAGTTATCACCCAGAATAGAGGAAGAAAGATGAGAATAAATATACCAAGCCACATTTCTGACAGACAAGAGTTATGGGTTAATGTAAGATGTAAGAGTTAGTTAATAAGAAAACCTGAGCAAATAGACCAAGTAGTTTATAATTAATGTAGGCCTCTTGTTTTTCTTTGAGACAGAATGGCTGCAGGACCAAATGGAACAGAAACCTCTGTCAATACATCTCTGTTGCGGGATGTCCTTCCGCTCCTCCAGCCAATAGCCTCTGAGATACTAGCCCATTGGGGCGTGGTCTCTCTCCTTTTAAAAAAGCGGATACTTCCCTTCTCGCTCTCTTTGCTTCCTGCTCCGGTTCTGGCGACTGGACTTCTTCCTGATTGCGCAGAGGGCTGTTGTCTGGGATGGTTATCTGTAAGTTTTTTTCCCCTTTAAATAATTACCACCCTATTAATCATAATTCCAAACTGGTGTGGCATTGTTTGTGACTTACGCCTTCACATCTCATTGCCCTTTCTCTTGGAATCCAGTTATATATTGAAAAGAAGACAAGGATAGAATATTGAATAATGAGGAACTAAGAAACTTAGATTTTTCAGAGTACTTAAATGTTGGGGCAATTTTCTTGAATGTTCTAGTATAGTCCAGTACCTGTAGCTAAATGAACTTGAGTTGCTTACTTCATCTGGGCAATAACAGCAGAAGGAACTCTCTGCATAATTCTGTCTGGATTCTACCATGGATTCTAAATCCAAAGAAACCATAAATATCTTTCTTTTGAATTTGGGATGTTTTATTTCAAAATGATAAAAACCTGAATCCGAGAACCACTAGGAATCTTCAAAACCTCTTTGTGCAGATTAAATAAGTGAATTTTAGTAAACTTTAGGTCATTTTCCCGTGCCACGCAATTAATAACAGGTAGAATCCAATTAGACTTGAAGGTTTTGTTTCATTCATTGCCTTAGTCAATGTCAATGTGCCTGGTACTTCACAAGGAAATATGTATTTCAAGTCCATATATAACTATAATGATGGAAAATTTTACAGGTCTTCACAGAAGGATGTTGGAGTCAATGAACTAACAACTGATGTAAGGATTCCCTTAACTCTGAGCACAACTACTTTTACACAATAAAGATGGCAAAAATTCATTTTCAATACCTGAAAAGAAAATGTTCTAAAGCTCAATGTAAGCTGTGAGAACAATAGCCACACTAATGAATAATCATCCTAAAATATTAGAATGTGATTCAGAACACTGAGTTATCTAATGATGTGCTATTTACAATTGCCATTAACTTTCAGGGTATTGGATTTATACTAACTCAAAATAATTGTAATAAGAAGTATTTCTTTTAAGAAAAGAGAGCTTTATATTTTGTCTAGGCTTTCCTTAACTTACTTTGATTTCTCCAAATCTTATTGCTAACTGATCCTGTCTGTTTCCATTTAAATAACCATACAAAAGACAGTGAACAGAGTTTAACCAATGAAGTGCAAACTTGAGGACCCACATTTGATCCCTAGAAAGTCTTAAAGAAACCTGGATATAATGCCAGGTATCTGTTATCCCTGCATTGAGAATGGGGGAGTAGGGGCGTCCCTGGGGCCTGCTTGTCATCTAATCTAGGTGACTTGGCAAGCTGTAGGTTCAGTGAGAAATCCCATCTCAGAAAATAAGTTGGATGTTCTGGGAAAGATGACACAGTAGTCAAGAGCACTTGTATTTCCAGAGGATCCATGTTGAGTTCCCAGCACACATGTCAGGCAGCTCACTCCAGAAACAATGGGCTCTGGCCTTTATAGAACCTGCATTTATGTCCAAAGACCTGTACAGAGACATAGTCATTCACATAAGTAAGATAAATCTTCAATATTAATTTGGAGAAAAATTGAGGAAGATACCTGATGTCAAACACTGGCTCACACTTGTTTACGCACACATGGACACATGCATGGACACAATCACACTTACATACACATGCATAAATGCTATGTACATTAGAATACTTGGCTAATCGATTTTACTGATAGCAAAAACAGAGAATTTGAAAACAGTCATAGCTGACCTTGACATTTAGCCTGCCGATTTCCGCACTGAAAAATAATGGCAGCAGCTGTGATAGACTAACTACTCTTCCGGCATATGAATCTCTGTAGATTTTATGCCCTACAGCCATATTTCACTTCTGAAACCAAACTAATCCTACTCCTCTTACTCCTGTCAGCTCAATGAGTAGTTCATCTTCCTCCATAACATTAAGGGCGAGAAATCTTTTGGATGGGCAGAAAACAATTTAAGCTCAGTGACACCTAAGAGAAGAAAAACAAATTGACTCTCAGCCACCTAGACTGCAGCCCAGAGATGAGGATGGACTTGAAATTAATACAGAAACTTCAGGCCATCATTTATTTTATAGATATAAGTTTCATATATAAGAAATAAGGGCTATAGAAAGGAAGAACAATTCTGCCTGCTAAAGGAGAAAGTCCAAACCTAAGGTTTATTTATTCTACTCTGGTATGAATGAGGATGTAACTAAATACTGACTTTCTTCCAACTAGGTCATCTGCGTGTCTTAAAGTAAGACCAGTTTTACAGTGTCCAAAATGCTCTGGTCAAAAGGACAAAAGAAGTTTGTAAAATGAAAATGTAGGGTCGCTGGTATTGATATTCTTATGTGTGGCCTTATGAGCCACTGAGTTAGAGAATCTTCAAGTGTCATTAAAAGCCACAAATGAATTAGAAGCTGCAATCAATTTCACTCATTATATCTGCAGCCCATTAGTTCTGTACTATTATATAGAAAACCATAATTCTATACAGCCTAGAGGGTGAAATCAGAATGAATAAAAAATCATCATCTTCTTTTCATTTATAGCCTCCATTTACTTTGGAAGAAAGGCAGCACTTCAGAATCGTAAAGGAGATTTGAAATTCTGTATTTACTTAGAAAGTATGACAAATGGTGTGTGCTAGAAGGCTCTGCGACAAATTGTTACTGTAATATCTGCCAAGCCCATCACCCTCCACAGACACCCTACTTTATCCAGAAGCACTTTCATAGAAAGGAGCTGCTTCGGAAGTAGAGAACAGTAATAAAATGAGAATTCTTTGATTTCCAAATGCCATTGATATTGTAAGACAAAATCCCCCTAGTTCCTACTATGCTGTCAGGATTCCAGAGATCACTGCTTCTACTTCAACAACTGCTGCACCTGCTGACTTGTGATCTACTTTGGGAAAGAAGGTGAAGAAATATTTTTCATTTTCTACTTAAAAATTATGAGGACTGAGACAAAAAGAAAGGTGGGGATGGAGGGAGAAAGAACCAATATTGTACTAGTGACCTAGAGAGTGTTTATTGTTCTTGTTCATACATAGGTTTTCTAAACAGAACACTGTGTGTTTATGTTCCCTTACATTCCTTCTATTGCCTTTCTGCAGAGATGTTTACTCATAAGACCCAGCACTTTTATGTTTAACTTTCTGTCCTAGAAAGATGGCTCAGTGCTGAAAAGTGTGCATTGCACTTATAAAGGACATCGGTTTAGTTCATATCACTGCATTAGATAGGTCGCACCCCATAGCACCAGTTGCAGGAGTTACAATTACCTTTTTTCTGGCCCTTATGGATTCCTAACCATGCATGTGTGTGCACACACACATACATGCTTGCACACACAGGCATAGGCACAGGCACGTATACAAAGAGACAGAAATGGGGGAATTTAAAAAAATGAATAAATCTTTTTACTTTAAAGTGAATTTTCTTGAGTGAGACAAATTCATCCTAACCTGAAGCATTGCAGAATCTTCTGTAGGCATTTTATGTTCCATTGGTATTAGAAAATACCTGGAAGAAACAAAGCAAAAAATATTTTTTGGATCATGGTCTCAGAGATTTCAAGTCACAGTGGCCGGGAGAATATTGCACGGCATAGCAGTAAGCACCATGCACCCACAGCAGGAGGTTTAGAGAGAGAGCTTATGATGTGCTTCTCTCTTTCTCTTTTACTCCTCCTGGGACTCTGGCCATGATATGACACCATACATATTCAAATCAAGTTTTCCTACAAGTAGTTAATCCTCCCTGAACACACGCTCACAGACACCCAGAGGCGTGCTTTACTAATCATTTGTACACTCAATTCAATCAGGTAACATAATTAACCACCATAGGATCTTAGCCAAACAATTTTTAATTTAAAATTATAAAGCATGTGAAATTCTTAAACCAAAAGAAACCCCATCTGGCAAAATGTAGATCTTAGTAAATGACATATGTAGGGAAGGTTTCTATAGCATATAAGTATAATATTATTCCTACACACCATTCAAACATCCATAGCTAATATCAGATTGTCATTTCAATACAGATTATAAATTTTAGTTTTAGAATGTCAGTCTCATACTCAGTTTTTGTGGAGCGTAAATTGAAATCCTCTTGATTGAAACCATCAATGGGAAAAGCAAAACTTTTTGAGTTGTCTAACAATATAAAAATAAATTACATATTATAAGAAAGAAATAGGAAGACTGCTTGAGTCTCGAGGAACATTATTCAAGATGAGACATAAAGTATCTAATGGTTAGAACATAGGGAAAAGGGCTGTGAACACTATCTTCTGGAAAATACACAATCCACATAATGCCATCGTAATCTCAGAGCATCTGCTGCTGTACAAGACTGGACCTGTCTATGATCAGTCATGAATTATGGGGGACGGGGGTGGGACCTCAAAGGAGTCTAATCCCTTCGTGCTAATCTGTTGGCTACTGATGGATTCTGCAGAAGTGTAAACAGAGACTGCTTGTTAGTTTCCCGGTCACCCAGATCCAAATAATCACACAGAAACGATATTAATTAAAACGCTGTTTAGCCAATAGCTTTGGAGTATTCTTGGCTAGTTCTTACTCCTTAACCCATTTCTATTAATCTCTCTATCACCATGAGACTGTGGCCTACTGATAAGGTTCCAGCATCCTCCTTTGACAATTACATGACACCACCCTAACTTGGCCTACTCCCTTGATATATCTCTGTTCAGATTTCCCATGTGACTTTAATCTGCTAAGTCATTCACCAAAACTTTATTCATTAACCAATAAAAAGAATACAGAAGGACATCCCACATCATAGAAGGAGCAATCATTGTCTTTCACTTATTTGTCTCCAATATATAGTTTTAAATTCATAGGTACATAGATTGTGCTGGTGAAACTCAAAAGAAGACAAAAGGAAATGAATAATGCGGGATTTCCCTCTGTATGCTGTGATGACCATTCATGAATAAAGAAACTTTTTTGGAGCTATAGCAGGGCATAACTTAGGTAGGCGGGGAAAAGCAAAGTGAATGCTGGGAGAAAGAAAGGCAGAGTCAGAGAGAAGCCATGCAGGCCTGCTGGAGCTGAACTGAAGGAATGTTACCTGCTAAGCCACAGCCACATGGCAATATACAGATTAATAGAAATGGGTTAAAATAAAGATATAAGAGTTAGTCAATAAGAAGATAGTGCTAATGAGTAAAGCAGTGTTTTAAATAATATAGTTTCTGTGTGATTATGTGGGGGCTGAGCAGCCAGCAACCAACAAGTGGCCTTCTCCTCCAACAAATTCGGGTGTCAATGTGATGGACTAAATCCATTTAAAACCCAAGAAAGCATAAAAAGGAATCCTAGACACAAAAGAACAGAGTTAAGCATGGTTTGGTAGTGTCATTTTCTTGTGTGGGTTCTATTTGCTAGAACCAAGCAGAGGCATGGCTCCTTTAAGAGAGGTTTTCCTAATTCAGTGATAGTAGGAAGAAGGCCATGCTGCTTTGAAATTCTGGCTTTCTAAGCCTGGGCCGTGCTGACAGCACAACCTCTGGCTCCTTTGGGAGACCAAAGCATTTGGATGGGGTTTGTGAGAAGTGTGCTGAGGCTGGCTTGATGGCAATGTGGACTGGCTGTGTGCCTGAAAGTGGGGTGGTGTATGTGGCTCTTGGAATCTGTGAGCAGTTCTGCCATGTTGGAATGGGCAAGGCAAGCAGGAAGTACTATATATACCTAGCAACGTTTCAGCTTAGATTCTTAAGTGCTTAGCCTTTTAAGAAGTGCTTCTGGTCAGAAAATAATTACAGATATGCAATAAAGACAAATCCATATTTAAAAAGACCTATAGATGGGTGACAGTGTTGGATAAATGTATGTAGGCTTGGGTGAGAGAAGAGAAAGAATATAGACAGTTATAAAAAGAAGTAAAGGCTTTTTTAAAAAGATAAAGTCTTTAAAGAGATAGTACAGACAGTCATAGATTAAAAAGGAATAAAGAAAAATAAGCCACATAAAAATGGAAAATTCACAGAGAGTCTGGATTATGTATATTACTGTGATTTCTTTGAATTTTTTGACTGTGAAGGAGCTAAGTACAGAGATTTATTTCATTGTATAGGCTGCTAAGCTATATATATGTTGTTTTGGAAACGAGATTCCTCTTTTGTTTCCATAGAGAATGAACACCTGTGGAATCTTTCCAGACTAGTTTAGTTTGATAGACTAAGACCCCCTGAATGATTGCTTTGAACACCCCTCAAAAATTACTTCATACAATAAACAGCAAGATAAAGATTGGACAGAACTATGCCCATATTCACAAATATTGTCCATAAATGTTTTTTATACTTAATGGAGAATATGATATAGAGATTTTTATGGGTATGGATCTTGGTTTATCAATACCAATTTAAGGTCAATTTTGTTATGCTGTGTATATATATTTTGCTCTTGATTAAGGTATTATGTTTGTGCAGCTCATTTAAAAATGTAATATAATAGACAGTCACCTACAATAGTCAATTTTGTAGTAATATTAGTTAGATTTTCTAGATGTACAGATATGTATTTCATATGAATAGGCATTCTTCAAATCTTTCAAAGACTACATAATATGGCATTTAAAATGTTTAGAAACTTAGGACTTTTCATGACAATGAGACACATTTGGTTCTGGCATTGCCAATAACTTCAAGAGGAAGATGGCATCAAAGAGGCTCTTTATGGAGTTTGTTAGCCATTTGAGCAAGAAACTGCTCTTGCCTGGACTGTTTAATGAACTAGACATGAAGTACCCATAGAGAAATGACTGGTGAACTTGCCTAAAGGTGAGGTTGTCCTTCAGTGTTCCTGATTCATGAAAAACTCTGCCAAACATTGTACAGGATATAGAAGAAAGTGACTGAAAAACTGCCAATATAGGCAGACCTGTCTTTGAAATTTCATGCTTCATAGAAAAGTCTGCTGGATACTATGGGCCTTTAGGCTGAAGATGGTACAGAAGAAATTTGGGAGACTGTCCATGTATCAAGATGTCTTTATCAATTCTAGAGTTTTGAAAGTTGCTTACAAAGAACTTATTGTTAACTTAGGTAGTATTTTTCTTCTGGAGTCTTTTATGGAGCTGAAGAATTGATAGTTATAGTTTTCCTTAGTTATGAAAGAAGATAAAATAGGTATAAATATTATAGCTGTAATTCATGCTTGATAACTGTTTATTATATGTAATTTTACGATGTTAAAGTTAAAACCTTCTTTTTATTCAAACAGAAAAAGGGAGGTGATGTGGGAATCCCTTCTGTATGCTGTATATATGATTGATTAATTAATAAAGAAACTGTTTAGGGCATATAGCAGAACTATAAGGGAACAGAACTAGGTGGGGAAAACTAAGTTGAATGTTGGGAGAAAGGAGGTGGAATTGGAGAAAAGCCATGGAGTTGCCACCAGAGACAGATGTGTTGAAACCTTTCTGGTAGGCCATGACCTCATGGTGATGCACAGATTAATGAAGATGGGTTAAATTAAAATGTAAGAGTTAGCCAGTATGAAGCTAGAGTTAATGGACCATGCAGTGATTTAAATAATACAATTTCTGTGTGATTATTTCCAGATTAACTAGAAATGGTGTCACTGATGACTGATTATCAGAACAGGAACTTGAAATGGTTAAACAACCTTGGATGTGACTAAGGGCAGAGAAATCTTCAATCCCTAATCCATGTGCAAGCAGATCCAAGAAGATTGGAGATGTCATTTTGAAAATCTTTCCTAAAGGGATTCTATGTGTCCTGCCATCAGACATGCAACAAAGTTGTAGAGGAGTTGGGACTTGCTATCTAAGGAGGTTCTAAAATATAAACCCTTAGTCACTATACTAGCACTAAAGCTTTGTTTGCCTATATACTTTCAATCTGGATTGCTTCTTCATTAATAGAAGGGAATCTATTCTATCTGTGAAGATAGACACCTTCTGGATAGAGTAAATCTAGACTATGTGAAACTTCACCATTATAAGGTTCATTCTCTTCTTGTCTCAGGTCTATTTAGCACTCAAGAACTATATATCAGTTCATGCCATCCTATCCAGTTTGAGAACACAAAACACTGTATTTGAGTCTCCAAGCAGGTAGATTTTTTTCAGTAATAGTACCAGGCCTTCGGAAGGTCTTCAAAAAACCTGACCATTGCTCTAGCTTCTAAACAACAGTTTTTGATGAGATAAATGTCAAAGAATTTTGAGGTAAGTTGTAAAACTGTCACTATATTCTTATATTTCTATTGTTATTTCTATTAAATTAGATTTGAGAGAAAATGAATTTTAAAAGTTGTCATTAAAATGCAGCTGTTGATTTGGCAGATGTCCATTCTTTAGGAGACAATGACCTTTTGTAGGAATTTGCATCCTATCTTTCTATATTTATTCTGAAGACACTTCATACACTGCTTAATTTCCTGAAGTAGAAATAGCATTTTTAGCTAGCTTCTTATAGGTTTTCTCTCCCAGTGCTTGCTGCATTGGTGCCACCATCCACACCCCTTTACTACACAATTTTATCATGTAGAAAGTCACTGTGATAGGTGATATAGCCGGGCTCTGTAGTGCTTAGTTTAACACTGGAAACAAATGTCTCTTTGACCAGAAGACCTGATGCTTGCATAACACTGTCTGCTTCTTCCCTATCCTTACCATGACAAGCAGATCCACCCAGCTTCTCTCCTTTAGAAGTCCCTTACTGAGAAGTGCATACTGGTTTCTTTGTTCAGATTTGTCCAAAATCCTCCCGTGTTTCCTGTAAGTTTTCCCCAACTCTTCTTTACCACACTTCACAGTCTTATGGATGTATTTGGGTGGGAGACAGAGAGGGAAGCCAAGTAGATCTATATTTATAAAAATTCATTGCAATCTTCTTTAAAATTCCTAGTCTTTTACAAGAGTTGGAGGTAGGTGATGGTGATAGTGATGGAATTGAGGCAGGAACTGTCTGATAGATTTTTTTAAAGTTCTGTATGTGTGTGTCTAGCACTTACTTTTAAAATATATAAAAATATCTCAGTTATTATCCTGAGTTTTATGGCATAAGTTGATGGCTGGGACATAGTCCTAAAATTTCCTATTATAATAATGATGATGTATCCCAAACTGTATTCTGTATACACTAAAGTTTTTAGAGGTATGCATTAATATTTTGCTAATTATATTATTTTAAATAGGCTTAATGGTAGTATTAATTGTCAACTTGACACAGCTTAGAATAATTTGGATGGAAGCCTGTTTGTGGGTTTTTGAGATCAGATTGGCCTGTGGTTGTGTCTACAATGGATCATCTCAATCTTTGTGGAAATATTTAGTCGAAAAGTCAGTAGCATTCTTCACTGGTTTGTGCCCCAGAATGTGTAAGAGTAGGGAAAGCCAGCTGAATACTATGTATGTGTACATTCATAACTCTGCTCTTGACTGTGATGTGATGCGTCTTGCTGCTTCACATTCCTGCCACCTCGATTTTTCCTTGAGAATGGGCTAAAACTTTGAACCATGAGCTAAAACAAACCCTCTCTCCCTTAAGTTGTTCAATGTCAGGATATTTTCTCTCTCTCTCTCTCTCTCTCTCTCTCTCTCTCTCTCTCTCTCTCTCTCTCTCTTTTGAAAATTACAAAAGTCATGGCTTTAATTCAAAATAAAGGAATAATCAGGTTTCTATAAGCTGTCAACCAAAAGTAAAAGTTGAAAACCAAACAGGAATGAGTCTCTCCACAATTTCATGGCACACACACACACACACACACACACACACACACACACACACATATATATATATATATATATATATATATATATATTGTACATACATGTGCTAAGGAGTTATTGAATGGAGAGATTTGTGAAGTTCTTACTTTTCTTTCAAAAAGAACAAGTCTCTGAAGTTCCAAAAATTCTGCATTTTAAAAATGTGTTGATAAAACACACCAATAGAAAACCCTGTTTTATGGGCTTCTTGGGAGGAAATTGCTGAACAGGAAATAATGAACAGGCAAATACAAGAATATATAGTGGCTATTTTTTGGTTCCATTGTTTTTAATTTTGATGTATACACGTTCAGTAATTTTGCCAATAGGTGATCTATGGATAACAATCAGAATCTTAATTTATACAAAATAGCTCGCATTACTAACTTCTTTCAATATCATGTAAAATCTGCTTCTATATAGCTGTTTCTCCTTTTATTGTCATTAGTATCATAAATTATATTTTTACATATTTTGAGACTATTGTTCTCTTTATAGTATTCTCTATTTTTATTTAAGTATCATTTCCTTTTTTATTGCTTTATAAATAATACCATTCAAAATCCCCACCTCCTGCCCTCCTCCCAGTTCCCCCCTGCTCCCCCACTCCTCCAGTCCTAAGAGAGGGCACACGACACGCTGCCTTGTGGGAAGTCCGAGGCGCCCCCCACTCCATCCAGGCCTAGGATATTTTCACCCCAGCAACAGAAGTGAAAGTAGAAAAGCAGTAAAAGCCAGAAAATATAGTCAGAGGGAGACTTGCCAATTTGAGAATAGCTGGAGCATACTCCCAGGAATGATGCACCTGCAAGCAAACAGGAGGTCAAAAGTTGAAGCAAAAGCAATTGTGGGACCTCACCTCAGAGCTGAAATTTACATTAGATTTTTCTAAAGCTTACCCAAAGAGGCCAGGGCTTTATATCTGCTCCCTGCCCCCTCGTTGGCCATGATGTCCTTATGGATGTGTCAAAGCCTATAAAAGGACTAATGGGCAATAATATCTGAACTCAGTCATGAATATTGTCTCTGTGCCTACTCTGAAAATGCATTGCATTTGCTTACAATGGAAACTGGGATGCAAGTAAGTACAAAACAAGAACCTTCTGCCTAGACTAGAAAAAAATACACCATGGCCATTGAGGGAAACAAGATGGTGGCTAAAGTACACAAATGGCTAGAGAGATGGTTCAGCATTTTAAAGCATTTGCTGCTCTTTTAGAGGACCAAGCTTTAGTTTCTAGCACTCATGCAGAGAAACGCACAGCTAGCTATAACTTCTGCTACAGTGGCTCCAACTTTATCTTCTGACCTTCACTGGCATCCACACATATGTGACATGCATACACACATAGACACACAAGCATAAATTAAAATAAAATCTTTTTCAAATCATCTATATACAATGACTAGATGGGATTATATGAGTGTCATCTAAACTGTAAACCTTGTAAAATATAAAATTTTTATAATTCCAAATGCTGATGAGAATGTAGAAAGACTCACTCATGTACATAATCTTTTTATGAATGTAAAACAGCATAACTGTTCTGGAAGAATACTATGGAAATGTCCTATAAAGTAAAACAGTAGTCACCATATAGCTCAGCAATCTAACTGATAGGTGAAACTAAGGTTCACACTGATGCTTACAAACATAAAGAAATGTTTGTAAAGCTCTATTTATAAAAGTCTCAAAACTTGGAAATAATCCAAGGGTTTTCTATGGGAGAACATTTAAATAAACTGGACAAACTATATAGCAGAGTACTCCTACTAAGCAGGAGATTTACTATAGATAAATTGTGAATGCTATAACTGAACTCAAAGACATTTTACTAAAAGAAAAAAATGCCATCTTAAAATATTGTGGTTCATTTTTTAAATGAAAATAGACTCAAACTGCTTTTAAATATCTACCTTTAATATCTATAGATAATAGCAGTTCAAAGCCCTCATCATAGAATCTGTTTTTTGCACTGGGTGTAAATTAATACAGAGACCCAAAGCTGATCAGAGTGCAAAGAATAAGTGACCAGGAGTGTTCAGTCCTAAATGCAACAGCTATCTCACTCAATCCCTGTGGGTCCTGAGGAACAAGGAGGAGAGGGTAGACAGATGGTAAGAGCCATAGATTGGGATTTCTGTGAATCAATGTCTCTTAGAAATTAGAGGGCCATTACCTTCACATGAACTCACATCACATGTAAGGCTTATGCACAAATTCTGAACCAAAGCAAGTCAATGAACATTCTATCATGAATTAACAAATGGCTCACAAAGTCCCACACCTAGATGATGAATTATTGGCTGCTGGGGAAGAAACAATAATTTTTCTTCATGGATGTGATCTCTCATAGATTTCCCGTGTTCCAATGGATGGCCTCACACCCATGTGTAGATGTTAGTTCAGAGAGTTAAAAAGAGAAGAATGAAAGTTGGGAAAGGGACATGTGGAAGGGGCCTGGGAGGAGTTAGAAAGGGATAATATGGGGTAAATATGGTCAGAATATGTAACATACAGATATGAGATTATTAAAAAGTAAATAAAAATATTACTACATAAGCTCATGATAATAGACTTTAAGTCATATAAAATATACATAGACATATTGGAAATATTAGGGGTTGGGGATGTATCTAAATATTAATGGGATGTTTGAGGATAAAGTAAGATTTTGGTACTAGGATATTTCTGTTTTTTAATTGTAGTAGTTATTTCATAAACATACTGTTTAACTAAATTATCTAGACTAATACACATCAACACATACATGCATTCAAAACATACATACTGCTGCTAGGTACCCAAGGGCCATCTTGTAAATTCTACAGTCATTTCTAAGGAAACTCCTAGAAAATATCAATTACCTAACATATTATCTGAAAACACTGAAATAATAACAGGAACAAATTTAATCAAAATCACTGAGTTGTCTAAAATATTAATAGTGATTGGTCAATGAATATTTTTTAAATTTATTTTTATTGAGATAATATATTTTGCTATGTACCAGCAAACTGACTTAACAGAATGATGAGTTAGCAGACAAAATGAAATATAGGGAGAGATGGCACAATGTTTAAAAGTGCCGGCTGTTCGTGAGGAAGGCCCGGGTTTGTTTCTTAATACCCAGAGCAAGCTGCTTACAACTGCCTGTAACTCCAGCTCCAGGGGTTGTGATCCCTTTTTCTGGTCTCCACAGGCAGCAGCTTAAAGATGGTGGCATGCACACACATGCACAACACACACACATTAATACACATAAAAAATAAGTCTTTTAAAATGATGAAGTAAATGAGGCATTGAAAAGCAATAGTAGTCTTAATAAAAATTGGGGGTTCTTTTTTTCTCTTTATTTTTGGCTTTTCAAAACAGTGTTTCTCTGTGTAACCCTGGCTATCCTAGAACTACCACTGTAGACTCTACCTACTGAATACTGAGATTAAGGGTGCGTGTCACTACTACCTGACAAAAAAAAAATATTGTAACTGCTTGTCCGCCATGATAGCAATCCAGATAGGTAAGTAAGTACCAAATGAAATAAAAATATGCACATCTCTTTCTCTATAAATCTAAATTAAAGCTTAGGGAAACAATGTCACCATCTTGTAAATATAATTTATTTAAATTTAACAGCATTGTAATTTTGTTTTACATCTTATCTTTTGTTTTCATTTTATAGTCATGGACAAGCACTTTTAAAACTCTATGGGATTAAACATTTAAATAAAATTACCATGAATAATTTGATTCAACATTAGTATCCATGTTGATAAATTTGCTAAAACACTTTCTCCATCCAAGTTTGATGACAGTTGTGCAAGCCTATCATGCTGGGAACATTTTACCACACAAACAGAAAAGGTTGAGTGCTTTTAATAGGATTATAATATAATAAATCACCAGAGGTCCAATTTTGCATCATAAAATTATAACAAATATTTAATGATAATTTGATAAGCATGCCATAAATGTACTACAAAATAATTATATATCAAATGACTACAGGCAAGAAATAAAATATGTGACCAATATATTTACAAAAGAAAGGAGATACATAATAAGTACAATATATTGTAAAAAAGTGAAACTTCATATTTATAAGACTCTAAGGGAAGAAAAAATTCAAAGGATGTTTTGTAACTATAACATGAAGTTTCTGAGGCTGGAGAGGTAGATCAGATGTTAGGAATGATTGTGTTCTTCCAGAGAATGCCCATTCACTTCTCAGCATCCATGTCAGACAACTCACAGCCACTTTTGACTCCAGTTCCATTGATTATCATAACATTTTTCTGGCTGGCATGTAAATCTGCATGAATGTGGTGCATATACCCACAAATGGAAACACAGGTGTACATATAAAATGAAACAAATGGAAAGCATACAGTTTTATAAATCTAATCCCCCTCTACCTTCTAGTACAATGAGTAACACTAAAACCAAATTAATTTTATTAAATATATATTTATTTATTATGTATATAGTGTTTGCTTGCATGCATGCCTACACACCAGAAGAGGGTACCATATTTCATTACAGATGTTTGTGAAACACCATGTGGTCTTTGGGAATTGACCTCAGGACTTCATAAAGAACAATCTGTTCTCTTAACTACTGATCCATCTCTCTAGCCCTAATACGAATTTTAGTGAGCACACTCAAAAATATTACTATATACACACAAAAATAGATGGATAATGTTTAGCTTTATGTTTTTAAGTTAAGACTTGCCTACATACACACAGGAGGCTTGATGTGCTGAATACATGGTAAGATGAAAGGAAGGAATAATTTACCAGTTTTCATTTAATTTAGATCTCCAAATTAAAAAAAAATTCCTGCTTTTTCATGGAAGAAAACTGGAGTCTTAAAGTAATTACTAAAATTAAAATTATTCTTTATTACATTTAATATATTGCTGTGGCAATTCCTTCAGCCAATGGTCTTTGAGATGCTGGCACACTTTGGACATTGTCTTGGGTACTATATATGCAGATATAGAGGCATACATGAGTACCTTGGATGCTGAATTCAGAACCAGTTCCAAGAGCACACAAGATTGATCACTTGTTTACTAATGAACAAATACTCAAGTTTACACAATTCAAACATTCATTCTCCTTATGTAATGCCTGTATTTTGCCAACTATTGACATCTCTTTCCCTTAGTAGGCCACCTGAATCCATTATGTTCAAAGCATAATTGCTATTTCCTTATTTCCAGAACATATTGTTATTTGGTATTATTATGATTTGATAAATATCCCAAACAAGCTACATATTTATTAAATAAATCACAATCACACATTATTTTACCTGAGCTAAATAGATTTACATCAACTTGACATAAACTAGAGTTATCTGAAAAGAGGGAACCTGGATAGAGAAAAATGCCTCCATGTGACCCAGAAATAGGGTACTTTCTTCATTATTGATTAATAAGGGAGGACCCAACCCATTATGAATCAAGTCACCATTGGCTGGTGGATCTCAATTCTGTAAGAAAAGAGGTTGGTTGAACCATCCGTGATGAGCAAGCTGTTTAGCAGCACTCTTGCATGACCTTTGAGTTAGTGCCTGCCTCCAGGTTCCTGCTCTGTTTAAGTTCCTGTCCTGACTTCCTTCTATGAAGAACAGTGATATGGAAGTATAAACCAACTAAAACCTTATTCCCCAAGTTTCTTTAATCATATGATATTTTACCATAGCAATACTAACCCTAAGAAATCATCCCTGCTGTCACTGTCAATATTTGTTTAACTGTCAGTGGCTAAGTATTGTCAGTAAAAACACAAACACACACACAACACACACACACACAAACCACAGTGAATGCATGCAACATTAGACTACATCCCCTCAAAATATATTATTACATTTTCAGAAATTATTCAGGATACTTGTAGATATCCAAACAATTACTTATAGTAAAATATAAATGTTCGTACAGTTAGACAGTATGCAAGCACTGGGCATTCTACCATTATATAATGACCCTGTAATCTCGAGTAACTAATTACAGTTTTGTACTTTTCACTTAATGCATTGACAAGAAAGCCTACAAGTAGTATTTGTGTCCTCTAGTTAAAGATTAAAATCTTGAGCCCAAATTACATTTGGAGAAGTGGGATGTCCTACTCAGGTCTTTATTGCTGTGGAGAAGACCATGACCAAATGAAACTTGTGCGGTTTATCTCAGCTTATATATTATAATGCATCATGAAGTGAAGTTAGGAAAGGAACTTAAAGGAACGACTAAAGGGAGATGGTGAAAGCACGTTTCTTATTGCATTGCTCTTCATGATTTCTCAGCTTGCCTTTTTTTTTATATATCCCATGACAACCTTTCGAGGGACCACATCACCCACATTGACTTGGGACCTTCCAAATCAATCATCAATCAAGAATACCCTCACAGGATTGCCTACAGGCCAGTCTATTGGAAGTATTTTTTCTCAGATGGTGACTCTAGCTTGTGTGAATTTGGCCAAAAGTCCATACATAGGGAGTAACACTCTTCTGTATAGATATGAATATGGGCTTGAACTATATCCATGTCAATTCTTCCCTTTAATAAATCTTTTGTCCCATTTTATGTCCAATGTTTTAAAGAAATGATGAGTAGTGGTTAATTTCATGTAGGTTCTAATGTGGGATGTTCATATATATATATATATATATATATATATATATATATGCTGCTTTTATTGGTTGATGAATAAAGCTGTGTCAGCCAATGGGTTAGCTGAGAAAAACCAGGCAGGAAATCCAAGTAGAGCTATTTAGAGAGAGTATGTGAAGTTGAGAAGATGCTATGTGGCCATGAAGGAGTAACATGCCATGCCAGTAAGCCACAACCTCATAACAATACACGGAGTAATAGAAATGGGTGAATTTAAGATGTTAATTTAAAAACTAACTAGAAATACACCTGAGCCTTTGGTCAAACAATGTTTTAGCTATAATATTTATTCTGGTGTGATTTTTTGGGTCTAGGTGGCTGGAAAATAAAGGTGCAGTCTCCATTTATGAGGCTCAGAGCCATTTTCCAAATCTCAGTAACTATGAGAAATATGTGATTCTCCTTGGTGTTCCTACACTGCCCCATCTATTGTGATAGGAGCAGAGGGGCAGCGTCCCCGGCACCCGGCCTCCCACATAGCTAGCTCTAGCTTATGCCCCGAAATAATTACACAGAAACTGAATTCTTTTAAACACCACTTGGCCCATTACATCTAGCCTTTTCTCGGCTAACTCTCACATCTGGACTAGCCCATTTCTAATATCCGTGTAGCTCACGAGCTGGCTTACCAGGAATGATCTTAACCTGCGTCTGCCTGGAGTGGGAGAATCATGGCGACTCCTTGACTCAGCTTCTTTCTCCCAGCATTCTGTTCTGTTTACTCCACCCACCTATGTTTTAACCTATGAGGGCCAAGCAGTTTCTTTATTGCTTAACCAATGAAATCAACAGATAGAAAGATGACCCACCTCCACAATTTAGAAATTTCATCATTTAGTAATTTTTTGTACCTTAACACTTATATTTTGCTTTCTTTGCCACATAAATTTTATTTGCAGACTTATAAGATGTTTTGTAGAAAAATTTATTTAAAGGTAGCTTATGAGAAAATATGCATAACTAATTTGATGTAGTATGACTTTATGCTTCAGTGTAAACACAAAATCTTGTTAGGTTGTCTGTTCATGCATAAAAAAACACACCCAAAATCCATTGTTATCTTTGCTATGTCTTGTTTCATATTCATTTCTAGAAAAACAACTTGAGCTAAAGGCTCTATCTGATCTCACAGACCACAAGATGAACTTGCTGATTTTTATCTAATACTTACTTAAGAAGTTAAGATTGTAGCACTCCTTTCTCATAATAGCATATATAATGGTGGAATTTCAGGCTTTAGGGTGTCCTTTCAACATACATCAAAGTAACACTTAAGACATATATCTTAATGTATGATTTTTTTTCTTATAAGATATTTCCAAATTTTTGAAAGTATGTGTTTTGTTGAATTATAATACCAAATTCTATTTGCTTATTATTCTAGCTGGATAAATGATAAACAGACAAACAGACAGTCAGATAGAAAGGGAGATAATAGATAAAAAAGACAGATAAATAGAAAGGTAAATAGTCGAGAGGTATTTTGACATAGATAAAGAGATAGTAAGATAGACAATGATGATGGTAAACAGAAAACAGACAGAGACTGATGATCAATAGATAGGTGGTATATGGATAGATAGATAGATAGATAGATAGATAGATAGATAGATAGATAGATAGATAGATTTTTCCTATAATGCTTAGACTTTGAGACCTGTAGAGCTCTACCACAGTCTGTATGACTGAAGCATGGACCAAGTTTTATCCTGAGTTGAGAAACCTTGTGACTTTTTTATCTTTTTAATTATATTTTTCTCCTCTCTGGTGTTTGAGATTAATGAGCTCAACAGGATGAGTGTTCATCCAACAGTTTCTTATTTTTTAGTCACGTAATAGCTGTGATCTATACAGTCAAAACATTTACTATACTTGAAATAAGTTGTTTCTATGAAACCAAGTACTATATACAACTAATAGACACCAACCCAAAAGGGAAACTTTTCACATATGCTTCATGAAAAATACTCTCATATTTTACATTTACTCTACAGTCATCATTAGTGTCAATTTATGATACACCTAACACAAATATTATGACTGAGAGGCCACTGTCAGTGGCACTAGGATTTATCCCTACTGCTTGTACTGACTTTTTGAGAATCTATTCACTTTTGATGGATATCTTTCTCAGCCTAGATATAGTAGTATTGTTTTGGACCTTCCCCAAAGCAATGTGCCTTACCCTCTCTGAGGAGTAGATGCAGGGGGAGTGGGTTGGGGGTGGTAGGCAGAGGGAATGGGAGGAGGAGAGGGAGTGGAAACTGGGATTGGTATGTGAAAGGTACAAGAGTGTTTGTTTTCATTTTAAAGAAAATAATAAATACAGTTGATGCATTTGTTGCATAATAGCAAATAAAAAATAATACAAGACTGAAAAAAACCTACATAGGCTATGGATAATGGAAATGTCAAGAGGAAAGAGCAGAGATCTTAGTGGTACTAGGACATAATAATATATTATAGACAAACTGTGCTATCCCTTGTTTTATGGGGAACTGTCATAAGTGATTTATACATACACACTGAACTCATTTAAACCTTACATTTATTATTAGGATAGTCTTAGGAAATACTATTTGTTCTTAGATTTTGTTCTCCAATAGACCAGGTTTATAGATGTACTTTTCTAAAAACACTCAAAATAAATGAATAAAATACAAACAATTTTCATATGTTGTTATTGAGACACAAAGTTAAAAAAGAGATGTACAATATTATCTGATTAGTGATTCCAGCCAGAATACATGAGACAAAGTTAGCATTTTAATCAGCACACTACATTTGAGTTTAGTCTTGAGGGTAGTGGAAATGAGAATAAACTAAAACATGACTTAAATTCTATGCCTCTTTATGTTTTCTCATTATAAGTCCCATAAAAGATTGATGGCCAGCACCTAAGCAATTATATTGTCTGTGTTATTATTATCATTAAATAATAAATGTTATGAGATCCAGATAGAATTAATCATCATAGTAAAAGCATGTCTCAAGAGCAGACTTTGTGGTATTTACTGTGACAAAATTGCAACTAAACTCCCCAAAGATAATAAATATAATTAATTTCTAACATCACTTAGTATAGGACTCACTTGAGAATGAAAAATTTGAAGTTGAAAAATAAGCTTATAGCCATACAATTATTGTACAGTGTTCATTCTGTTTATTTTCAAGTGGATTTAGTCAAATGTTTCTTTATATCAAATTCCTCTGCCAATAGGCAAGTTGGGAATGAAAATAATGTTTGGAGTAAGAGTTCAGTCCAGGGCTATGAATTTACGTTAGTTGGTAGACTATTTGCCTAGCATGAACAGAGTGTGGAGTAAACGGAGATTTTAATACTTTTGAACAGTTTCTTCATAGGAATGATGACATTGGTAGCACCTTCTTATTTTATCTGAGTCTCAACATAAATAAATTACCTGGACAATGTAAAATTAACGTATAATGAAAATAGCAAGTAAGATATGGTAGTGTAAGCCATTGTAATTGCTATGTTGTTGCTACTTCATACCCTAACAGAAGTAGAATGATTAAAAATTATCTCTATACAAGTCCTTATGGATGAGTATTTCATTTACAGAAGTACTGACTTAATTATGTATCTTGAAACAGGGTATTATTTAATTAACAATTGTAAAAAAGCCCTCAAACAATACTAATTTAGGATATCTCTAAAGTCCTTTCAGTAATGTGATTAAAATGGAGACATAAGGGCTCAGTGCCTCATGGTTAGAATAATTATCTAATGTGTGTGAGGCTCTGGATATAATCCACGGATAACAGAAAGATACCCATACAGGTAGAAAGGAGAGAGAAAAGTAGGAAAAAGAGGGGATGGATGGGATGGGGAGGAGAAAAGTCAGAAAAGAGAAATAAATTATGTAATTTTGATTATTGATAAGGTTATCAACTCAATTCAAATATTGGCTATTAGTGTATGAAAATGTTAAGGATTAGTATACAAAACAGTGTATCAGTAATGACTGCAGCAATTATGGACCTACACTGTTTCCTTCCGTGTATGGCTGGTGTTGGTGAGCTCCCATTAGCTCAGGTAAACCGTTTTAGTGGGTGTACCCATCAGGTTCCCCATCATGGTCTTGACCCTTTTACTTATATTCACTCCTCCCTCTCTTCAATTTTACTTTAAGAGCTCAGTCCGGTGCTCCAATGCAGGTCTATGCCTCTGTTTCCCTCAGTTGCTCCGTGATCATCATGGATTTCTAATTCATCAAATGTAACCATGCTTCATCATCACAGTTAGGAACTGAACAATAACTTTGGAGTATGACCTGATGAGGACCTGGTGCTTGCCTTTCTTCTCAGTTTCATTGATTCTGTTGAAATCATCAGGACATTTATGCACAGCACGATGGCAGCATGAAAAGAGTTCTTGTTATTTCCTGTCATCAGTTACACTAAGTAATTGAGAAAAGAGTTACAAACTTATGTGAACATACAAAATGTTGGAATTTTCTTTCTTGGAGATTGAGAGAAGAGATACAAACTTCTGTGAACATACAAAATGCTGGAATTTTTTCTATTTATTTATTTATTTATTAGGCAGAGTGCAGGGGTAGAACCAACGTTGGGCAAAAGAGGCATTCGGATTCTCTATAGTGGAGTTACAGGTAGTTGTGAGCCCTCTGATGTGGACAGAGGGAGTCATACTCAAGTTTTCTGGAAAACAACAAGCTCTCCTAACTACAGATTTTTCCCTAAACCACATTTTCCATTTGGACTCTCTTTTTCAGTCTTCTTATTTTGCTATTGGGGAATTCCTATTACTCACATAGTTCTGTTAGGTCAAATTCCAATTCATTCATTTAATACTTCTAGATCCTTTAAGACTTCTTATGAAAAAGGAGTTCTTGGTTTCCCAGGTTTGAGAAATATTAAACATTGTATGTACATTTTAAAATCTTGTGTGCTGTGTGTTCATGTGAGTATGAGTTCATGCATGCCATGTTATACATGTGGAAGTTATAGGAACTTTGACATTGGCTATTACCTCTCATATCCTTTAAGATATAGTGTCTTTTTGCTCTCCACTGCTGGGTTAGCCTGGGTAACTAAGTAATGTGCTTCTGGGAATTTTCTCTCCACCTCTCATTTTCAATAAGAAACAAACATGTATTACTATAGCTAGATTTATGTGTGTTTTAAGGATTTGAACTCTTCTTACTTGGGCAGGCAAGTATATGTCTCACAGAGGCATCTCCATATGTTCTAGCTTTATTTCTAGTGTTTTGATGAGACATTCTGACAAAAATGAAACAAGCAAACAAAACAACAATGGGAGATTAGTGTTATTGTGGTAGTGGTGGTTTTGTTATTTATCTTGCAGTTCCATATTATAGTTCATCACTGTGGCTAAGTCAAGACAGAAATATCAAACAGCTTGATACACCACATCCACAATCAAGAGCAGGGAGAACTGGATACATATATGCTCTATTGCCTGATTGTACTAAGGTGAATTTTTCAGCTCTTATGTAATTCAGGATTCAACTCATGAAATATTACCACCCACATTTAGAGAGGCCTATTCCACTTCAGTTAACCTAGTCAAAAAAAATTTCTCCTAGGCACGACTTCAGAGAACACAATCTAGGTAATTCCTTGTTGAGATTTTCTCAGGCTAAGTGATTCTAGCTTGCATCAGGTTGACAGTTAAAGCTGACCACCACACCAACTCTATACTATTGCAAAATAATATAGTAATTCTGTATTACTTATAGACTTACCTTTAAGATCTTTCATATATATCTAACCAATGATATCACTAGTATAAAATGTTTCAATATTTTCATATACCTTAAACCATTAAATATTAGATACTTAATACAATATATTAAGTATTACTGATATAGTCTATTGTTTAGATAATCATGGTAAGGGAGAATGATCTGTTCTTGTTCAGTGAAAAATAGTTTTTAAAATATTTTTAATCCATGCCTGGTTGAATCATAAAACACAGAACCAGTGAAGTTCTAAGAAACATTAAATATTAAAATTGTTTGAAATTTTGCCAAAGTAATATGTAACAGATATAAATTCAGACAATAAATTTCCATTTGAATTAAGGAAATTTTATATATATATAACTAATGTTAGTATTCTATGGTTCTGAGAATCACAATTTATATATGCCAATCGTGATGATCTATGCTGATTATTTTTGTGGTGGGATCTTGATTTACCCAGGAAACCAACTTTTAAACATATATTTGAAGTAGTTTCTAGACTTACCTAAGTTGGAAAGAGCCACCTAAATTTGAGTAGCATTTTCCATGGGCTGGAGTCCTTTACCGAATGAGAAAGAGAAAGCTAGCTAAGTGTCAGCACACATCCCTGTGTCCCATCACTATGGAAGAAATATGACCAGCTACTCAATTCTCCTGTCACCAAGCCTTCCCTGCCCAGAAAAACTGTGTCCTCAAACTGTGAGCCAAATAAACCTCCTTGAGTTGCTTCTGTGAAGAATTCTGCAATAGCAGCAAGAAATTGATTAATATACTTGTTCCTTCAACTTGCTCCTCGAAGTCTGGGGCATACATTAAAGGGCACATGAGCCAAGGAGACTCAAGGAGACAGAAAATGTCACTCATTGCCCAGGAGAAATGACACAAGAGAAATTCTTGTTTTAAGGTATAAAAATATGCAAAATGTCTTAGCGAATATGATAAACGGGCTAGTGTATTTTAGTCTGTAATTGAAGGACATTGCCTTGGTCAAAATAATTGAACCTCTGGGAATTTAATCCTTGTTCCTTCACACCTTTCCAAACTACTTTTCTGGTTTATATGAAAAGATTCTTTTTCTCTGTTCTGACTAGAATGGAAATGTTTGCAGGAGGCCAATTTATGCAGCAAAATTCAACCAGATCAGACAGATTAAGTTTAAATATAAAGCTGAGATTTCCTGAAGCATTCAGGCCTTGAGGCACAGGAACGCAGGCAGAGGGAAATAATGGCCTAAGAGTGCCTGAGGTTTTGGGTGTTGCTCTTCTCAGGTCCATTGCCTACTGTTATCATGAGAAAGGAGGTCGAGAAAATGAACTGGACACATCTTTTGAGGTAGAAATTATTAAAGTCATAAGAATCCTCCCAGGAATGCGGAGTGGATAGTGGCATTTATTATTTCAAAAGCATTGGTTTTTAATTATGTGCTTCTATGGTTCTGTGCAAATGAGTGTAGGTGCCTGCAGAGGTCAGAGATGCCAGATCCCCTTGGAGATAGTGTTACACTCAGTTGTGACCTAGCAGACTTGGGTTCTGGGAACTGAACTCCAATAGTAATATGTGCTTTTAACTGCTGAGCCATCTCTCTAGAACAAAACACTTGGATTTAAGTTTGTTGCACCAAACAGACAGGAAAGAAGCATCTGACGGCAAGACTGAATAGAACTACATGGCTCCACCTCAAGCCATTTGCTTATAGTAGTAAACAGAGCAGTAGAATCTGAAACCAAGATCATAATTGATTATCAAGCAAAAAATCATCCTGGTCCTCAAAAAACAATGAGAACAACAACAGTAAAATGATATACCTATTTTGGAAACCAGGATCCACCAGGTAAGGGAACACTTAGCAGCAATGCCGACTAATTATTCATATCTCTCTAGGGCTACCCCTGACAAATGTTATTGAATCAGAATTAAAATGATACTTAGGAACAGTGTAGATCAGCAGCCTCTGAACCATAAATATCTTCATGAGATCTCCCCATTGCTACACTATAGAGATATGAATCCTCTCTGGAGGAAAACATCATCTAGAGACACCATACATTCCCACGAGTCATACCTCACAGAGATCAGGTAAAACTCACTATAAAGAACAGATCAAGATCGTGAGGTGAACACTTGGAAACAAATGATGAAAAATGGAAACAGAAACAGAGCACTAGGTGACACAAACAAGTATTTCTAGACTCAGACACTGACAGTGACACATATAGCTAAAGGTTTGCATTGAGCACATTCGTCTGCAAAAAGAACTGAAAACAAATCTGAAAAACAGCAAGTTTTAAATAAAAAAATGATAATTTAATTTTTATTACATTGGTTATTTCACTTTGCGTGTTGGGTGTGTGTTGTTAAGTACAACTTGACAGATTCAGTTCTCTCCTTCCACCACATGGGACCTGGGAATCTAACTCAGGCTTAGCAAAAAGTGAACTTACTTAATAAACCAAAAAGGATTTAAATATACAACTGAAATAATAGGATGAATGTATTAGATATAGCAGAAGAGAAGATCACTGAAAAGATAAGCTATCAATAAAACACTCAGAAACATAAAGAGCAAAAAGCACAAGGTAAAGGTTTGCATGGAAGAAACTCCTAAGTTCCTATGTCTTTGAAAACGCAGATGTTAAAGTTGAGTTATGTTGGAAGTACTTAAAGACAAATTGAGCATGTACAATTTCTGGACACCATCCTATTAAGTCTCTCCATTACATTAATGTAAAAATGAATATATAAAACTCCCCCTAAATTACGATAAGTTTTCCGGGGTTATTTTCATATACTGGAGATATGAGATAAACACATTTGTTAAAAAATAAAGGTGATTACAAATAATCTGTATTGTTAAAATTTAACTTGGAAAAACATCTTGTACAGCCATTCTCAATCTGTGGGTTGTGATTGCTTTGAAAAACCTCTGTATCCAAAAATATTTACATTACAGTTTATAATGGTAGCAAAATTAATTATAAAGTGCTAACAAAAATAATTTTATAATTGGGGATTACCACAACGTGAGGACTAATATTAAAGAGTCAAAACATTAGGTACTTTGAGAACAGCTGGTCTAGTAGGATGTGAGGCTAACCACTTATGATTTGTAGTTTTAATGTTCTTTATCAAATATAAAAAAGAACTGGAACAATGACACCTCACATTTTCAAATGTATTTTTTTTTTTGCTTAGTTAAATCAACCTCCAGGTTTACAACACCCATTGGAAGTCAGTAGAAATTATTTTCAATTATTTACTACTTTTCTATAGCAGAAATGTCACTAATTCAATGGTATTACATATAATTTCATTCAATTCCCCAGATGGATTCTCTTTTCCCTTCCCTGTCTATCTTCTGATGGAGGTGAATTGGGTTAATACAGATGAAATTGCATGACTAAATAATATGATTTATTCTAGTTCTCAGATGCTTTCGAAGCTGGTATTTAAGATGGCCTGGTAATCACTGCATATTTCTTTTTAATTAAGGTTCTTTCACAGAGTTCAGTTTCAGAATAGAAGAGAAACAAGACCAAGTAAGCAACTTTATATTAATTAATTACCTAATCCCCAGGTAGAGATAGTTGGTAGTCTTCATTCCCTGAAGAACAAAATGGGTGACCTGTGATTAATTACTGAGACTGTAAATGTAAGACTAATTAGTGTAATGTCACATGTACCTAAGCAATAAGGTATTTGTATCAAATAAATAATGACTGAGAGTAGGATATTTGCAACTCCCATATTGTGAATAAAACTCCTAAGCCTGTGTGTTGTGGTCATCTTGTGTATTTACACTGACATCAAGTCCTAGATGCTTCTCTTGACCACACAATTGGAAAATGGGGTGAGGTAACAGCCAGGAACCTGGAGAGAAGCCTGGAGCCAAAACTTCTAAAATAGCAATGAGCAGTGATGGACCAAGAAGGTAACTGGGCATTTACTCACCCAGTGAACTGAAAAGAACAAAAATTACTTTTCTTATATATGATGGAGCCAGTGCACTAGGAATATGATTAAATGGCTCACAACCAAAAGAATGTAATCGGCCCGTGCTATAGAAGTCATTCGCAATTTAAAAAGAAATATGAACTCCTTGTTTAAGACTCAAGACTGAAGACAGAATTGAAGCATCTGAGACAAGAGTCCTGTGGCTGTTCCTCTAAAACAAGCTCTGAACAGTGTCAACATGGTTGTCTAAGAAATTCACAAAGGTGCATTCACTTGTGTACACAAAAAGCCACTGGAGAACCTGGTTATGTGCTGAAAGTTTGCAGTAGGAAAGCGTCAAGTTCATTCTTCATTCTACGCAAATATTCCCCTACCCCACAAATATCAAGCAATGTATAGGCTCTTTAGATATAATTAAGCAGCTTTTAGCATATCCAGGTCATGTTGAAGTTCATGTTGACAGTCTTGGTACTATTCAAAAGTAACTTAAGAGACATTTCTTTAGAAATCTCAACACCAACTATCCTTGTGAGACACTCCTGAATGCTATGGCTACAGAAATGTCCTACAATCTCTTTCCAGGGCCAGTACTATTACAATGATCAGAGCCTGGGGCCTGGAAACTAATTAAGTAAAGTTCAACCATATATACTTGATAAACTAAGTAACAGTAAAAAGAAGCTGATGTAGACTACACTGGGGAGAAGGATTAGAAGATGCAGGGACTCACCTCTTCTCCAACTGGCCCTGTCCATCTCTAGGTTCCAGGTATAGTGTTAGGTTTAAGTAGAAGGTCAAAGTCATTCATAGCTAAGCATCCCAAGTTCATTAACCCATTGTTGTCTGGAATTTCAGTTCTATAAGGTGGTCTGACAAGCTACAAATCTCTTCTATGGAGATAAATTACTCATTTCTTCTTTTATTTATTTATTTTTTAAATTTTCTCCCAATATGAGATTACTGGGACAGGAAATTCACGTTTTTAGGGTCCTCAGTGTTCTTGCTGCCAAAGAATGGCACAAATGTGTCCTCAGAATTGTTATGTCACCATAAGCCCAGGTCAGGCCAAATTCTTAAGGACTGTTAGAAGATAAAAGCCTAGAGTCAGCATTCCACAGGAACCCGTGAGATACGTTTCTGCCAGCAAGAAAGGGTCATTTCCCTTGACACATACCTGTGGTTAGCTCAGGATAACCTGCAGGCTCCTTGAATTCTTACTAACACATACTTCTTCTGAACATCAAAGGCCCCACACTAGCCTTCTGGCTCCCTACCACTCCTCCACCATGCTAGTTTCCAGACTGTTACAAACTCCCTTACCTCACTTTAAGGCTTCTCTTTATAACTCATGAGGTTTTTCTTTGCCTCACATTTTCTCTTTGCTCTTGAGAGATAACCCTGGATGAGGTCTGTCTGCTTCCCACCATGCTCTCTCCTCAGAGGTAGCCATCACTTCTCTAGACTCTTCAGGATGCCTCTAGCAATTCTGTCACATATCTCCAATAAAAGCATTCTTCCCATCCATAGAAGGGTCATCTCAGTGGTTTCCCCGTCCCTTCACTTATAAGAATATCTTCCTTCCTGGTAGGTTGGCCAGAAAATTATATTTATGAAAACATTCACCCATGTAGAAATTCTGTCTTGACACATGATAAACCAATCTTCCTCCAAAATTCACAATCACAGCTTTCCCTCTATGGAGGATAAGTGCGAAGGGTTTCCGAGGAGGAAGCAATAAACATTCTGTTGTATATCTCCAGGGTTAGAGTGTTGTTGTCTGTGAATGTGCATGTTGCTCTGGCCTATGGTTCCTTCTCTGAGGGTTGGAAGCAGTTTGCAGCTAAACTTTAATCTTTTACAGATCAGTTTGATTGGAAATTTAGGTAACTAGGTCATTAGGAAAGAGGATATGAATATACATAGAGTTTATTCTGTGATTACACTAAGATTACTACCCCGGGGAAAGACAAGCCTGTTCCAGCATTCTGGGGTAAATTTAGAGTACACAGAGTATGAAAGGCAATTCATGTGTCTACTCTTGACAAATTATTCCCAGTACTTTTCAGGGAATGCAAAGTCTGAAAAGAATCCATGCTGTCAAATGGAGAAGGGCCGAGAACATTCTCATGAAATCTCCCTCAGTCCTGGAGATTTCAGTTTGGAAATGCTGCTGTTCCCATCAGAGATATTGACAGTGTTTTTGTGTGTACCCACTATTCCATCTTTGTCTTACGTTTTACACCATGCAGCTCGGCGTACACCTACATGAGTTAATAGATAGAATTGTTCAGAAAGATAGGCAGAAAAAAATAGATACTGAGGTTAAACCTAGCATGTTGCACTTACTGTCTTATTTGTTTCAAAAACATACTCAACTATCTTTCTCTGTGTCTCTGTCTCTCTGTATCTCTCTGCCTCTGTCTCTCTCTGTCTATGTGTCTCTCTCTCACACACACACATACAGACAGACACACACCACATAAAATATATCCCACATTCCATGTTTAACAGAATTGGAGAAAAGTGGAAAGTGTGCTTTCCCATTGGGAGGGGCTGGATGCTAGAACATATGAAAACTTTGATTAGCATATAATTTTTACCACTGCTCTGCCTAATAGGTAATATAAAATGTGGCGACTTTTGGAGAGACAGACAACAAGCAGCTACCCACTACCCCGTTTTGCAAAAGAATTAGGAGGGGGAGGAGGGAGTCCAAGTGAATCATGAAAATCCCAGTTCCTGAATCATTTTGAAATTATGTTCAAGGCCTCTAACCTTCATTGATTGAATGAAACTATAGAATGAGATGTGTTTTTTTTTTATTTCTCTTCCTCCTCCTCCTCTTTCCAAATATTACTTTAGACTTTAGGAGTAATAGAATGAGCAGAAACCAGATACGTTAAAGTACTTATACAAAATAATTGATGAGTTCAGTCGTGGGTTTAGTTAGATAATTACCAGATGAAATAGAGAATGTTTTTGAGAGATGGAATGGATCTGAAGAAAAGTTTGGCCAGGAGTGGGGAATATTCTAAAAAAGCACATAAGGACTTTGACAAAAACCTTCCGTGGGTACAGCAGAGCTCCTAGATGATACTGTTGTCTGAGGGAAAAACCAGAAGAATACAAGTTGTACAAGTGAATTTATTGACACTCTTTGGAAGACAGCATCAGTTTCCTGGCTCAAATGAAGTAAACCAAACAAAAGAGATGTGAGCTCACATAATTGAAAAGAACAGGGGTCCTGTTGTACATCATCTCTTGAAAACTAAAGCCATGGCAGGGAGATTGCTGTGAGTTTGAAGCCAGTCTGGCGTACATACTGAGTTCTCAAGCAGCCTAGACAAGTGTGAGATTTAAATGAGCATGAGAAAGACAGCAATGCTTATTCTTGGCTTCAATCTAGTGAATCCAGACTGCCCAGTATTAGCTCCCAATGACCGCTTGCTTTGAAACCTCCAAAAAACAGGTTAACCTTTGGTGAATGACTCAGTTTCATTTTTTTTTTCTGAAATGAAGAAGATAACTTCTACAAATAACATGAAAAGATTAAGCTCTTAGAACAGTGAATGTCACCTTTGCTGTGATGCCCTTCAACACTCACCTTGAGTTCTTTTGCTATGCTTCCTTCTAATTCATTCTGGAAGGTTTTTCTTACTCAGAGACCTGCCTCTCTGCTTCACCTTTCTACTCTCTGCAATGTCAGAAGAAAGTAAGATTGTTTTTCTCAAAATTGTTGGTGCTTGGATTATGATGATTCAGCTTAATATTTTTAACCTAATCTTGTGAAAGTGTTAAGCATTCAGTAGAAAGATAATTCTAGTTTTGAGTGGCATACTGAAAGATTGCCAATCATGATTCAAGAGAATTGTAGCCAGCACAACTCCCAACAGACTGGAGAACACTGGGGATCAGTATGATGACATTCTAAGCTTATTGAAGGTAATTGTGGTATATCAATGCATTTCCAACCAAAGATTTGGCAGAAGTATAACAGACATAACTCCACTGCCAATTGAAGAGCATCCCTTACAAGATATTCAAATTATGTTCATGGGACTGACTTATACATTAAAATCCAAGATAGCAAAAAAGATGGATAGAAGAGCAGGCCCTTCTGGCTCCTTAGGCCTGTGTGGAATGACTGCTCTAAAACTGGGACTTAAGAGCCTGTTCACTCAAAGCATGGAAGAGAGTAGATGCATTCTTTTAGGGATAAAATAGCTGGAGATAGTTTCTAGGAAAAAAGCAAAAGTAATTTCTAGGTGAGGTAGGAACAAAAGCAGTGGGACTAGAGGGATGGCTCAGTGGTTTAGCTGCTCCCTCTCACACCTGATGGTCTGAGTTCAATCTCCAGGATAAATGAGGGAGGAGGAGAGAAGAAATTCTTAGAAATTATTTTTGAACTTCACACATGCATATGCACATGTATTCACCCAAAAATGCACACTTTAATTAATTAATTAATTAAAAATAAATTAATAGAAATATTATTTACCCTGACAATGATGACTGGATGAGACTCTTTTCGTAATTGTTGGGAAATGCTGAATGAAAACGAAGGAGAGACATTTAATAATTCTCAGTGAGGCTTGAGGCCTTCTTTTATTAGAAATAAGGTTTTCATTAAACTAGAAATTTTTGTTTATGTTTTGTCATGAGAACCTCGTAAATAATATTTTACAAGATTGTTGTGAAATAATCTTTTTGTACACTGTGAAGATGTGTCATTCTGATTGGTTTAATAAAAAGTTGAATGGCCAATAGTGAGGTAGGATTTTGGGGACAGAGAGAACACTGTAAGAAAGAAGAAGAAGCACAGAGACCACAAGAGACACCAGGGATACAGAGCAAGCAGCCTAGACTTTACAAGGTAAAGGTAACTGAGCCATGTAAAAGAACATAGATTTAAAGATATGAGTTAATTTAAGGTATAAGAATTAGTTAGAAACAAGCTTACGCTATCAACCAAGCTTTAATAACTAATAAGAAGTCTCTGTCTCATTACTATGGAGCCAGTGGTTCCGACAAAAAGGTCTGACTACAATGGTGCCTAATGTCTGG
The DNA here is from genome assembly GCF_037038515.1 of Microtus pennsylvanicus. NCBI lineage: Eukaryota > Metazoa > Chordata > Mammalia > Rodentia > Cricetidae > Microtus > Microtus pennsylvanicus. The sequence continues at coordinate 69,312,038 of NC_134586.1, read as the reverse complement.
CCAGGTATATCCACATAAAACCTAAGAAAACTTTTTAAAATGCTGGGTGGTGGGGGTGCACACCTTTAATCCCAGCACTTGGGATCTCTGTGAATTAGAGGCCAACCTGGTCTATAAGAGCTAGTTCAAGGATGGCTCTAAAGCTATAATGAAAATGCCTTCTTGAAGATCCCCGCAAAATGTTCTAAACACTCAAAAATGGAGCCAAACACTGCTTCCTAGTCCCTTATCTCTTTACCAGCAGAGGTACAGATATATGCCTTCTGGCAGCTGCCTACATGCTTCAGACACCAGTGTGCCATGAGGTATGCTGCAGGGTGGCTTTTAGGTTTTGCTCATGTAGACAGAAAAGGTTACAGATACACAGCAAAGCAGGTTCAGAATAGGGGAAAAGCTAAACAGGTTGCAGCATATTTTACAATGTGTGTAGGCTTAAGAAAAATGTCTATATACAGAGACAAAAGATTTTAAAAATAATAAAGTATTTAGAGAGAGGATAATAAAAATAATAAGCCACCTAAGGGTGGAAATTACACAGGGAGTCTGGATCTTATATGGTGTCTTCTTAATTCTGAATTTTTTCAAAGGCTAATATAACTAAAACAGTAGCTGCTGAGAGACAGTGGATTATGAAAACAGCTAAATTAAACCAACCTATATATTTAAAAATTTTCTTAACTTCAAAATGAAGTCAGACAATGTGTTGCATTGAAGGAGATGTTATGCTTCTGTTTTCATGGGAAACAAAAGGCTGTGGATTCTTTCCAGATTAACAGAGATTAGATTTGACTGGGGGGAGACCTCCTCAGTATCATGACTACAGATATAGACAAGGGGAACCAATAAAGTCTACAGGACAGGTGACCTGTAAGATGATCCTTGACTGCTCTGCGATGAAATGAGACATGACAAATCTTGTTGGCTACTGAGTCCTTATGACATATTATTACATGCCATCCTTTCATATGGCATGGATAGAGATTTATATTTGGTTTGATTATACAATCCAAACAGACTTATAAAGTTGACAGATGCCTTTTACCTTCTCAAACATAAGGCACAAAATCATCTTTAACTGACTTGTGCACACCACCCATTTCATACATGTGTTAATGCAGATATGTATGATAATTTGAAAGTTTATGTTTTTATGTTTTCAGAGGAAGGGGACCAGACACCAATGAAAACAGGTGGCCCAAGTCGTCTGGCATCTCAAATTGCCTCTGTTGGAGTTTTACCAGAGTTCTGCTTCCAGAAAAGCTTCCAGACTTAATGGCTGAGATGGGTCACCCTCCAGACTACTCTAGTTGGGACTTCAGAGAAGCCTTGCACTTTCTCCTTGTACAGAGAGTGGATATCAAATAATGCAGCTAACTATCCCAGTACTTTACCATTATCCCAATTTTCCCGGGGTCTCTTAAAGTTACAAGCACCCCCACTGACAGGAAACAGTTGAGAGAACATAATGCCTGCATTCCCAAAATGTGGAATGGATAGCTTTTGGTCATTCAATGGGTTATAGATGTGTGCCTCATTTAGGGGGGTTGGCTACAAGTTGTTATTGGTCATGGTCAAGAATAATGCTAAGAAAAGGAGTTAGATTCAAGGATCTATTTGTCGGGCTGCGTGGTGGTGGCGCATGCCTTTAATCCCAGCACTCAGGAGGCAGAGGCAGGCGGATCTCTGTGAGTTCGAGGCCAGCCTGGTCTACAAGAGCTAGTTCCAGGACAGGAACGAAAAGCTACGGAGAAACCCTGTCTCGAAAAATCCAAAAAAAAAAAAAAAAAGATTTATTTGTCGGGGGAGGAGGGGAAGGTGGATATAGTATAGAAATGATGAGATAAATGCTAGAATGTTGGATCTACTTTTAAACAACCCCTCATCTCAAATATTTTATATTGATACGGATTTCTTTTATTGATACAAATTTAAGGCTATATTTGATATATTGTGTATATATGTTTCAATTTTTGTTTAAGGTATTGTACATAGGTGGATTTAGCCTTCAAAAGCTATTGAGGATAATAAATACAGGTTAATAGTTATTTATAAGTATCAAATTGATAGTCATGTTAGATATGCTTTCAAGGTCATACAGACGTATAATTTAGACAGATAGGTGACCTCAAAATACTTCAAGGACATACAGAATATTGCATTTAAAATGTTCTAATGACATGAGGCTTTTCATGACAGTGAGACACGTCTGCTCCTAGCGGCATCAATTTAATACCATATGGCGTTTGCTTTCTTTATGGCAAAATCTAGTCTTTTGTCCAAGAAACTGCTCTTCCCTGTATTGCTGACAGTATGCTGTCCAAACTGAACCATGAGGACACAAGACAGTGTAGGACAGTCACTGGAAAATTTCTGCTTCACAGAAAATTCTGTCAGATATTCTAGGCCTGTAGGCTGATGATGTATGCCCCAATGTTGCCAAGGAAACTTGAATGACTGTCCAGGCAGTCAGCTGTTTCTGTCATTTCTTTTAGTTTTGGAAGTTGCCTGCTGTGCACGTCCTGCTTAATTAGGCAATAATAAATTCTTCTGGGGTCTTTGATGGAGTTGAAGACTAGATAGTCATTGTTACAGTTTTTCTTAGGTATAACAGAAGATAAATTGGTACAGAACTTTAAACTCACCACGATAAGATAAATAATGAAGTATTTTCTCCAAAATAACCAAATATAAATGGACTAAACGTTGTGAATGTTACTCTTACCCGATAATTGTTTTTATTATATATAGCTTTACTGTGTTAGAGTTAAACATTTTCCTTTTAGACAAAAGGGGGCATGCTGTGGAATAATCTTTTTATACACTATGAATATGTGTTATTCTAATTGGCTTAATCAAAAGCTTAACAACAATAGATAGACAGGGTTTCCAGGCACAGAGGACCTTGGAAAGAAGGGGGGAGTCACCAGCGAGATGGAGAGGAAACAGCATACACAGTATAGAGTACGAGTAGTAAAACCACAAGGCAGAAAGTAAATTGATAGAAATATAACTTATAAGAGCTCAAGGGACAAACCTAAACTATCAGATGAGCTCTTATAATTAATAAGTCTCTGTTGCAATTTATGAACTGACAGGCAGGAGAGAAAAATCTGATTTCACTAGATTCCATGTTTTTGTTTGTTTGTTTGTTTGTTTGTAGGGAAATCACAACCACTTCACTTAACCCAATCTTTGATCCTAAGCATTTTTCTAATTTACAATAATTTTTTAGAATTTTTTTATAGAACTGTAAATAATTATAATATGAAAAACTATGCATAATACTCCTAAAATTGTTATGAAATACAAACATGCTTTTCATTTTCTCTCATTCAAAAAACAAACTTAAACTTTTTATTTTATAATGTGTGTGTTTATATGTTCACAAGCACACAAGTGTAGGCATACATACCCCACTGTGCATGTGGAGGAGGGAAAACATCTTCCAGGAGTTGATTCTCTCCTCCCACTGTGAGGATCCTGTGGATATGTCTAAAGGTTTGGCAACTGCATCTTTAAAACCTGAGCCATCTCTCTGATCCCCCTGCATTTCTATTTAATTCCTTCAAGCATCTATCTTGAAGAAGGGCACATGGCAAATAGTGCATTAAAAGCTGTTGATTTTCCTAACATAGAAAATGTGACTTTCTTCTGTTTTGTTTTGCAAAGCCTGCCTGAGCTGGCTGGGTCTGTTACACTGCCTTTCTATTCCTCCTCTCTGCTTTGCTGCTGCTCTTCACTAACATAAAATCAATTAAGGCTCAGTACTGAGTCTTATCTAAAATATTCTGGTGTCATAAAGCAAGGGCTTCTTTTATTGCCTTGTCATTTTTCTACAGAGAAAAAAAAAACTAAAGCACTATTAGAAAATGCAATCTGCTCTAGAAGTTTTCTCACTATATATATTAAAAAAACCATAAATTCTCAGTTTTCAGAGTTACAGTACAATAGCAGTGGGCCTGAATTTATGTCTCTGAACAAAAGTACAATTCCCTTTTCCATCGCCTCTTGTCTTCTCTGTTGCCTTGCTTAATTTACTGTTATTCAATAGCAATTAAAACAATAGTCACATCCTCGTCAGTTGCAACTAAAAATCATTACAAGCCGACAGCCACAATGGGAGGGTGTTGGGGAATGAAACCAGAATCTGTCTTCTGTGCCAGAGTTGCTTGAAGTCACAAAGGCTAAGGAGGTGGGAAGGGATCCTGTGTGGCAGAAGAGGCCAGGGCAAAGGAATTAGCACCAAAATCAGAAGACAGTACATGAGTGGCTGACTTTGCCGATGCTCTTAGTCAATGGAGCTCAATTAGCAATGGATTTTGGAGGTAGCAGACTAAGGGCATGAAACTTCTGAAGCTGGTCTAAGGCTGACCTCAACCTCTTGCTCAGCTAGGAAATGGAATGAAGGGGCAGAAGGGGTTAGAGACACCAAGTGACCAGGAGACTGAACTTGAGTTCCACGGTGTTCTGACCCTGACACGTTGAATAATCCAAGAGAATTATTCAGGAGTCAGTTATCCCAAAGAATGCTAGGAGCCCTGGCACATGCACACACGTGTGTGTGTGTGTGTGTGTGTGTGTGTGTGTGTGTGTGTGTGTGTTGGGAGAGGAGCAGAGAGACTTGGTTCTAGTTGCTTCAACTCAGGTTCTACTCCTGCTTAGCAGTGAAGAAAATAAGGAAATCCTCAGACTCCTCAAGTCCACTTTCTCTCTCCTGAAAAGAAGTTGCTGTGGGGTTTGGAAGCACAGACAAGCTCTTCAGGGAACTCAGTAGTTGAAAAACATAAGGGCTAAGAGTTCAGATAACTAGACTATTCACAAGGAGTTTGTGTTTTAAGTTTGTTACAGTTTATGTTCTAATTCAGCTTTTAGAAACAAACACTCTACCTCTTGAAGTCTCCTGGTTTGGCTTCTGAACTAAGCAAACTCTAAACCGTTCGCTGTTAAAATTCTCTTCATATATGAATCCTTTCTGAACAGCATAGGATCTCCTTGCCATGATGGTAGATAGTCAAATATTAGCAGGCTTGAGGATGGATCCCATGCTTTACGATCAGCCACTGGTCAAATGCACCAGATCTGTGGGAATCCCTGGCCCAGAGTGAAGTCATGATATTCTAAACTACTCGGAATATCATAAAGATGTCATATCTAGCTACAGGCTTACTTGGTAAAGAACAAAGACATACTACTGTTATTAGTATTCAAGCATCTGTACTAGCCTGCCCATTGGGATCATGACAAGATACGTCCTCAATGGCAGCCACTAAAAGCACCCCTATACCCCTTTGTTAGGTTTCCTATTAAAATATTAAAATGCAGGCCTTCTCCATCTCTTCTCTCTCTCTCTCTCTCTCTCTCTCTCTCTCTCTCTCTCTCTCTCTCTCTCTCTCTCTCTCTTTCTCTCTCTCGTTCTCTGTCACCACTTTTGATAACTTTTGTACCCAGGGACCAGTCTCTGTCCCGCTCTCTGTCCCCCTTCTTAGAGTCCTCTCTGCTTCCTTCTTTGCCTGTTCTCTCTCCTCTCCCAATAAACCCAGTGAGCCCTGTTGTATGGCATGACTTCTCTTTGTGGCATTTTAAAATAAATTACAATTGTTTCACCCTTAATCCAGTTGGACCTCTCAATCACCTAGAACAAGAAAATGTTCCAGTAATTTGTGTGTTACATAAACTTTAAGCAACAGAACAAAGTCTGCCTAAAGACTGATTTGACCATCTTTATGATTAGCCACTCTCACCTCTGAAAATGATTTTTTTCAATGATTCCTTTGCTCATTGCTTATTTTCACCCTCTATAATACCTTTTGTTATTCTAGAATGTTCTCCATCTATCTTCTATACTGACCTGGACATCTCTTGTCTGAATTCATTCCAAAGAGATCACACGGCCTACAGAACACATGGGAGGACAGATCAAGACCTAGTGATACTGTTAGCCTCAGGCCTGACAGAGTGTCTGGGACGCAGGGTTTGAACCCTAGTTTGCTAATTATTCTTTCCACTCTCTTTCAGTTGTTAGCCTCACATAGCAGAGTCTTTGTCTTGCCAATTTTTAGGATGCTCCTTCATTTGACAGTTTTTATCTGCATCTGTTGAACCACTTTCTTTATATGGAATATAGTTGGCCTTCTGGTAATCCTTCTGTGAGAAGCACAGTTGCCAGTGGTGTCACTGGAAATGTGGGAGACACCAGAAGCAACACTCCTTTTCTAAGCAAAGTCGGCTTCAAGTAAACACCATGCTTATCTGGACCTGGCAGAGAGCAGGGGCATCTTTAGCTCCACTGTAGTCCACCCCTCTTCTGGTCTTACTTCTCATCTCTGTGCTTCTCTGTTTGGATTTTCAGTCCGATAACCCACTGAGCTCAAGGGATAGTTTCTCTGCCTGTGCTCCCTGAGGAGCTGACATAAAGTCAGAACATCTTCCCAGCTATTTCAAGAATTCCCTCTAGATCAGCTCCCTGGAGACACTGCAGAGCAGGAGCTGATTCATGTGCTGAACAGCTCCAGGGAAACTTCCCTATGTGCTTGACAACTACAGAGTGCTTGCTCACACCTTTAACACTATGAGGTGCTTACAAGACTATTGCAAGCATTGTGTGTGTGTGTGTGTGCGCGCGCACGCGCATGAGTGCGTGTATGTGTGTGCGTGTGTTGTATTGTTTGAAATTGAACCCAGAACCTTATGCATGCTTGGCAAGCACTCTACTGTTAAGCTAAAATGTCAACCCAACATTCTTCCTTTATTTTTATAAATCTTCAAACATCTTCCATACAATGCACTCCAGTGAAACAACAGAAAGCTCAGTAAAATACAAAATACAGGACTATCTTCCAATGTAGGCAAACAATGAGTGTCCAGTACTTTTGAGGTCAATTCTCAAGTAATCCTTCCATGAAACAAACAAACAAACAGTGCAATATCATTGAATCTGAAGTCTTCTGGGAATTTTTTTAAGCACTTGCCTTCATGTCGATCCCATAATAATAAACAGAGCTGTCTCTGTTCTCCTATAGGAGTAAGCAGAGTCTTATCTTGTCATCCAGGCAGGAGGATAAAAAGAATATTTCTCCATCTTAATAGAGTAGTTATTACACAATGCCTTTTGCCCTCAATCTTTTTTAAAGTGAGCTCCTTGGCAGGAGAGGGTGCCTTTATGTAAATCTAGTTGTCTATGGTTCTACCAAAGGCAGACCTTTCCCACCTGTAAATAATAATTCTCTCTGCCTTTATGTCTTTTTCTGTCTGTAAATAACTGAGGTGTGTTTTGCACCATTCTATTGCATTCTCAGGAAACCTGAGAATATCATGACCTGTTTCCTTCCTTAAAATTAAGTGAAGACAAATGCTAACATTATTGAGGTAGCTGTGACAAATACCATATAGGATGGCAACTTAAGTAAAAATACTTGGAGTCTTAAAGTTCTAAGACTAAGATCAAGATGCAGAAAGAGCTGGTGTCTGGTGAAATTCTGTTTCCTGTTTTGCATGTGGTCATGCTCTCTTGTAAACCACATGGTAAATATGAGAGTGGGAAAGCAAGCTGTTATGTCTATTCTTCTCCAGGCACTAATCCCAATGTTAGAACCACACCCTCATAGCTTTACCTATTTTTAATACCTTAAATCCTTACCTTCTAATACCACCAACACTATTGCTTTAGAATTTGGGACTCAAGACATGAAAATGGGGGTGAAGGCATACAAAAATTTAGCTTACAGTACACAGGAGCCATCTGAAAGCAGAGGACTGGGTGTAGAGGTCACATGCTGCATAGCATTCTTAGAAAGGTGACATTATGTGAATACACTTATACAAGCCTTGATGGCATAGGCCCAATGCTTAACACACCCCCTCTCTGTAATCAAGAGGCACGGGTAAATATGAGATGTCATGTGGCGACTGCGATCATTACAGAACATGCTGTCTTACAGGACATTTTTCTTTATTCTACAGAGAACGTTCTATAATTATAAAATATAGCATAGTAAATCCATAAACCAGTGAGTCGTTTATTATCGTTATCCAATATTATGCACCATATATAATTGGATATGCTCTAATTTTCCTTGACTGGTAGCATGTTAGGCTTGTTTACCTCAGCACTACCACAAACGTGAGTTATGTGTTGCAATAAAACATGATGACAGCTGCGACATAGCTAGGGGACAGGAAGTTTTCTGTTCCATTATAATTGTATGGGGATACTGTCTTACTTGAAGCTCCATGCAGATGGGAATGTTGCTAGGGAGGTGGGTGTGGGACTGCACAGTCATTTAGACTGTGAGGTGTAAATAGGAGCTGACTAAAGGGGAATGGACTCTACTTAGGCAGAAGGGAAAAAAAATCTCAATTTTGACAGTCTGACCTGAGGCCAGGAGAATGAATTCCTAGTAGAGGCTAGAGAACATATGCAGGATAACTTAGAAGGCCAAGAAATAGAAGTAAGATCTGATGTGATGGACAAAGACTAATGCAGTATCTTGAAGACAAAAGGAATCTTACAAAAGAATAAGCATTACAATGGAGAAAGGTCCACTGTTGGTGCATTAAACATGACTTACTACCTCTGAAATTCCTTTCTAGTGCATTAGCATGTGTTTGTGTACTAGTGTGTGTGCATGTGTGTGCATGTGTGTGTCCTATCTCTGTGTATTTACATATGTACAGGCATACAAATATATGTGTAAGCATATATGTGGAGGCCCGATGCTACTGTTAGGTGTCTTTTCTGATCACTGTTTACTTTATTTACAGTGTCATACCTGAATGGAAGTAGAGCTTTTCAATTCCAGGTCTAGATAGTCAGTTTATCAAAGGGAACTCCTAAGTTCTTTCCCATTCTTTAATATTAGTGACAAGAAATACTGTATAGTTACTCTCCTACTAAATTGGGAAATATTTTTTTTTTCTTACATGATGTCATAGGCATGGTCATATTAACTAAAATAAAGCATTAATTAAGATCTTCAAATTTATCTATCACATCTTTCACCATTGTATGATATGTAGTAAGATTCCCAGACATGATTTTATAGCCCATGTCAGAGTTCTTTAATTCAAGTCCCAATACCACTACTCATAAATGGGGTCAATATGTTCAAAACCTCATGGAAAAATCCTAGGAAATCCTTGTTTGTATGAAGGTGAACCACTGGTGAATCAGAACCTTTTGTCAATCACTCACTCATCTATTCACTGTTAGGATGTGCTGTGATTCAGATGGGCAGAGAATCCATTGTGTGTATCTACATCAAAAGAACTGTCACAGGCAAAATTCCTCAAACCCTGGGTGGGAGCTTGGATGGTGTGCAAAGTAGTTTATTTAGGATAGGTTCCTGGGAACCATAAGTAAGGGAATTAACTGAGTGGTGGTAGTACACATGGTAGTATACATTTTTAACCCCAGCACTCGGGAAGCAGAAGCAGGGAGATCTCTGGATTTTACACCAGCTTAGTCTACATAGTGAGTTCCAGAACAGCCAATGGCATACAGAGAAACCTTGTCTCAAAAAAAAAAAAAAAAAAGAAGAAGAAGCAAAAAACAAGAACAAACATAAGATTGTGGGAAGGAAAAAATAAAATCAATTAAAGAAGTGGTGTTAATGAGCAGATTTTCCCCAAGGACAATTAAGACTCACCCTTTAGTAGATTCTGTGTTTTCTATGAAACAAGGGCAGCTAGAATGCTTGCCCACTGAATCCTATGCCTCCCTAAGTCACCTTGAGCCATCCTCACAGCCGTGAAGTCAGGGAAGGCTACATCTGGACACTGTCTCTTCAGTTGAAGTACATTCAGAAGTCTCCTGAGAATTAGTGGTTTCAATTATAGATAATATGATTTGCGAAAGAGACAACATTATCAGAGAATCTTTATTCACTTAATCATTGGACTGTTCTAAAGGCTGGGTGCGGAGGTGTGGCTACAATTACAGCAGTCATGAGCCTATAGTAGGAAGATTGTAAACTCCAGAGCCAGGGACAAAACTCAGACTTGAAAAGGAGAAGGAAGTAGAGGAGGAGAAGGAACTGGGGGAGGACAAGGAAGATGAGAAGAAGCAGGAATGCATTTTTGTTGTTGTTGTTGCTTGTTTTCTGTAAACATGAATGAAAATGAATGGTGTGATTTTCACACCATCTCTTGGCTGTGAAACACTGGGGAACACTGCCTTTATCTTGTCGAGAGTCCCACAGAGGTCAGGGTAGAGAATTCTGTTTAATAATAAAACTAAAGACTCTGCCAAAAGCCAACTGACCAACTCATTGAAAATGATGTAATGGGTTATCTTTTGAGATTTATCTTGCCATACAGGTAGAAGCATGTGTATATCTCAAGTTGTGCTAAACTTTGAAGCAGATTCCCCTTGAGTAGACAGTAATAAAGCAAAGCAAAGTAGGGAAAAAATCAAGCCAAAATGTTCCACATACGTTTCTGAAAGAAAAGTCAACGTGGTCAAAATGTTTATATTACTGACAACATGAAATCTAAAGAATATTTTTAAAAATGCTTCTGATATTAAAAAAAAACAAAACTGTAATAACTGGGCATAGTGTTGCACAACTTTAATCTCAGCAGTGGGGAGGCAGAGGCAGATGGATCTCTGTGTTTTTGATGCTACTCTGTTCTATATAGTGAGTTCCAGGACAGCCGGAACTACATAATATTGAGACCCTGTCTCTAACAGCAGCAACAGCAACAAAATAAACATAGTGTGTGGACCTAACTCACATCTTTGATAGAAATGATAAAAACGAAGAAAGGAAAAAAGAGAGGAAGGAAAAAAAAAGAAGGGAAACAGGTAATAAGAGAAAGAAAGAGCTGTTTCCTTATTGGAACATGCCTAAGCATAGAGGAATCTGTGTCTCACATTTTAAATATCAAGATTAATTATATCACTTAAAGATTGATTGAATGTCTAATTAATCAGTTAATTACTTGACCTAACTATCCATTCAGACAAAATAATCATGGTGACAGTTCTGTCTAGACATTGGCTGATTTCTTCAAGGTCAGAGCCAGGGGGAATCTCAAAGAGAATTCCAGGGCACAGGGTTCAGAGTTCAGAGGCTGTGATTAGGGAATCAGCTGGATTTTTCTCAGCTGGTACTTTTCTTGTTCAGTTGACTCTTTTATTTACAGGCTTTTTTAGAAAAATATTTAAATTATGTGATGCATATGTGCTTGAGTAAGTGTATGTGTGCGTACAGGTGCCCATGAAGGCCAGAGGAGGAAGTCAGATTGTTTGGAACTGAAATTGTAGGCATTCGTTAGTTGCTTGACAGAGGTGCTGGGAACTAAACTCCAGTCTTCTGAAAGAGAAACATTAAGTGCTCTTAAATACTGAACCATTTCTCTAGCCCTTAATTTATGCTGGGTTCAGTTCCTGCCCCATGTATCTAGAGCTGGGGAAAATTTGAAACCCTAGAAGAAGACTTTCCAATTCTTAATATTCTGCTTCAGGAGTTGATAGCATATAAAACTAAATAGATACACATTTGTGTTTACCCACACAAATCTCTCCCGAGACACAAGGAAAAACATCAAAGTGTATCTTCAAGTTAGAACATGTGGAAACAGCATACGGATTTTAATATCTGCCACAACCAGTTCCTGCTCTGTGTTCACCTTTCAATTTAGGATGGCTCCTGGATCAAGGAAGCCTTGAATGTCATTATCTTCTTTTGACTCTAGAGCCTAACTAATAAAAAGAGAAAGTATCACTCTGTATGTATTACTTATAGGCAAGTCCCCTAGTAAGAAGTATATATACTGAAATAATCTCAATTTATTCCATATGCAAAGTCTTTCACTAAACAATTTTGTCGATGCCCACCCACTCTTTATTCAGGGAGCCATTCTCGGAACAGTAATTCTCACAGTCAGATTCTGGGTAAAATTAATAACTTAGTTTAGTAAAGACTTATGCCATTGTCAATAGATATTTTAAGATTTTATTTTCATCTGTCTTCACATCGCTCACCTATTAACAGTATCTTTTGCTTATTGTATTTAAAAGTATATGATTTCAATTTCTTTGTCTTGCCTTTTGGCACAAACTCAGGAATGTATCAGGTTTAAAGGGCAAATAAAATAGAAATACCTCTGTAGCCCCATTTGAAAGCAAAGGCTTTTAGGCTTTCACTGTTAACTATGTAGCTAGTTTTACATTTGGCAACATTTTATTATAGCATCAAATATTCTTCAATGCTATAATTTTCAGAAAAATGCTATATACTGATAATTGTGTGAAATCCCTATTAAAACAATTTATTTATTTATTTATTTATTTATTATTTATTTAGGATTTCTGCCTCCTCCCCGCAACCGCCTCCCATTTCCCTCCCCCTCCCCCGATCAAGTCACCCTCCCTCATCTGCTCCAAGAGCAATCAGGGTTCCCTGACCTGTGGGAAGCCCAAGGACCGCCCACCTCTATCCAGGTCTCCTAAGGTGAGCATCCAAACTGCCTAGGCTCCCCCAAAGCCGGTACGTGCAGTAGGATCAAAAACCCACTGCGATTGTTCTTGAGTTCTCAGTATTCCTCATTGTCCTCTATGTAGAGCGAGTCCGGATTTATCCCAGGCTTTTTCAGACCCAGGCCAGCTGGCCTTGGTGAGTTCCCGATAGAACATCCCCATTGTCTCAGTGTGTGGGTGCGCCCCTCGCGGTCCTGAGTTCCTTGCTCATGCTCCGTCTCCTTCTGCTCCTGATTTGGACCTTGAGATTTCTGTCCCGTGCTCCTCTGTCTCTGTCTCCTTTCATCGCCTGATGAAGGTTAATATTCATGAGGATGCCTATGTGTTTGTCTTTGGGTTCACCTTCTTACTTAGCTTCTCTAGGAACATGCATTACAAGCCCAAATGTCCTTTATTTATGGCTAGAAACCAAATATGAGTGAGTACATCCCATGTTCCTCTTTTTGGGTCTGGCTTACCTCACTCAGGGTAGTGTTTTTTATTTCCATCCATTTGTATGCAAAATTCAAGAAGTCCTTGTTTTTTACTGTAATACTCTAATATGTATATATAAAAACTATCATATTTTAATAATGAATTGTATAAATTTTGTCACATAGCTTCATTTGATTTTTCTAAAGATTTAGATGCCAATGTCCATAAGGAGAATAATTTTCATAGGTTGTTTTGATTTCATATGTTTGTTGGGTTTTTTTCATGATAGTATATGTATAAAACTGACCTTCTAAAAATAATTTAAAAGTGATTTTCAAAGAGCTGGAGAGATGTTTCAATCGTTAAGCGTGCTTAAATCCTCTTGAAGAGGACTATAGTTGTGAGCTTCCTGTAACCCTGTAGCACCAGCTTTGGAGAGCTAAAACCCTCTGCTGGTCATTGCAACCACCTGCACATGAGTGTGTATATATACATTTACAGATAGACATATCCACAGATAAATAAAAAGTTTCATTAGAAAGTGATCTCAATCTGGGTAGGATGGCAAAGGACTATACCACAGAACTAGAGGATCTGAGACAAAAGGATCCTACGTTCGAGGGTAGCCACAAGAAAAGCACTTCTATCACTGGATTTCACCGAGTCAATTGCAATAGTCCTCAATTTGGGGACTTTAGCTCAAGTAGTAGAGTTCTTGATTTCAAATATTTTTTAATGAGCTTTAATAAACTGTGAGTTTTTTTAAAAAGTGTTTCCTTTAAAAAATCCCAGGACAGGCTCCAAAACCACAGAGAAACCCTGTCTTGAAAAAACCAAAAAAAAAAAAAATACCATTTGTAACTATAAAATAATTTATAATATCATTTTGTTTGTAGGGTTTACCGTGATGCTTCCTTTTGTACTGACACTAATAGTGACACTGAACATCTGTGCATTTGGGGAGTCTCTTCACTGCTCATAGCTCTAGTTTTGATATCTGAGAAGCACTAGTTTTTAGGTTTCTTCATTCATCCCTTTATTTGTTAGTGTTTTTAATTTTTTTGATTTCTATGTCTTATGCCCCTGTTAAATTCCAACTTTGAGTTTAATACTGTCACATGCACTACTTTATTAAGATAGACATCTTAGATCAGCAATTTTGAATCCTGTGCATAAATTTAAGAACATAAGAATATAAAAATATCAGTCATCTATTGTGAACTATTTGAATGCATCATAAACAAGTTTACAGACAGTATTTCATTAGAATATGCTAGAACTGCATTTTCCTTTGATTTCTTTCCCTGGTTCATAGACTAAATTTATTATATTTTCAAATATTTCATTTTTTTATAACTGTTACTTCTACATTTATTTTCTTGAGTGAAAAATACATACTTTTTTATGATTTCTGCAAATTTATAGTCTTTTGCCGCACAATATCATGCAATTTGGTTACTATCCTGAGTATTCTGGAAGAGAATAAAAACTGTGAATGTTATGGTGGAATGGCCTGTAATTTTGAGTTTACCAAATTCTTCCGGTTTTCTTCCTTCAATTTCTTTCTTTCAAATTCTTATGAGTTTTATTTCACGTATTTTGAAATTCTGGAATTAAGGGTATGTAATTTTGGATTCTTTTACTTTTTATTGTATGTGCTTTTTGGTGATAACTCCTCCCCTCACTGTTTAATCCTTGGTAATATATACTCTTGAAATATATATTAATAAAGGCAGGACAGCTTCCTTTCTGTAATAGCTATCCAGGAATTTTTAAAAGCCCTTTAACTTTTTCTAGCAATAGTTTTACATAAAAGAGATTTTTAAAAGGGATTGAAGTTTTTTCTTTTCTTTTTAAATTTATTTATTTATTAAAGATTTCTGTCTCTTCCCCACCACCGCCTCCCCTCCCCCCTCCCCCATCAAGTCCGCCTCACTCCTCAGCCCAAAGAGCGATCAGTGTTCCCTGCCCTGTGAGAAGTCCAAGGGCCACACACCTCCATCCAGGTCTAGTAAGGTGAGCATCCAAATTGCCTAGGCTCACACAAAGCCAGTATGTGCAGTAGGATCAAAAACCCATTGCCCCTGATTTGGACCTTGAGATTTCAGTCCGGTGCTCCAATGTGGGTCTCTGTCTCTGTCTCCTTTCATCGCCTGATGGTTAATATTCAGGAGGATGCCTATGTGTTTGTCTTTGGGTTCACCTTCTTATTTAGCTTCTCTTGGATCGCGAATTATAGGCTCAATGTCCTTTATTTATGGCTAGAAACCAAATATGAGTGAGTACATCCCATGTTCCTCTTTTTGGGTCTGGCTTACCTCACTCAGGGTAGTGTTTTCTATTTCCATCCATTTGTATGGAAACTTAAAGAAGTCATTGTTTTTTACTGCTGAGTAGTACTCTAATATGTATATATTCCATACTTTCTTCATGAAGGAGAGAGAGCACGAGCAAGGAACTCAGGAACGCGAGGGGTGCACCCACACACTGAGACAATGGGGATGTTCTATCGGGAACTCACCAAGGCCAGCTGGCCAGGGTCTGAAAAAGCCTGGGATAAAACCGGACTTGCTGAACATAATGGACAATGAGGACTACTGAGAACTCAAAAACAATGGCAATGGGTTTTTGATCCTACTGCACGTACTGGCTTTGGGGGAGCCTAGGCAGTTTGGATGCTCACCTTACTAGACCTAGATGGAGGTGGGTAGTCCTTGGACCTCCCACAGGTCAGGGAACCCTGATTGCTCTTTGGGCTGATGAGGGAGGGGGACTTGATCTGGGAAGGGGGATTTGATTGGGGAAGGGGGAGGGAAATGGGAGGCGGTGGCGGGGAGGAGGCAGAAATCTTTAATAAATAAATAAATTTTAAAAAAAGAAAACAGAAATAAAAACCCATTGCCATTGTTCTTGAGTTCTCAATAGTCTTCATTGTCCACTATGTTCAGCGAGTCCGGTTTTATCCCAGGCTTTTTCAGACCCAGGCCAACTGGCCTTGGTAAATTCCTGATAGAACATACCCATTGTCTCAGTGTGTGGGTGCATCCCTCGCATGAAGTTTTTTTCTTAAAGTTGAAGGTTTCATCTTTTACTGGGAGCACTCACAATTGAAACAATTGCTGCTAAACTTTTGTTTAAGCCTTCTATAATTTGTATTATTTATTTTCATTTATCTTGCTTTTTTATTTGTGTGTGTATGAGTATTTTTATATGTATATGTGTGTAGGCAGGTGTGTGTGTCATGTATGTGGAAGACGGAAGATAACCTGAGGAGGTCACTTCTTTCCTTTTACCATGAGGGCTCTGGGCATTGAATTGATGTTGTCAAGTTTAGTGGGAAGTGCATTTACCCAATGATTATTTCCTTGATTCTACAATGTATATATACATACATGTTTTATTGTATTATATATTACTAAATATTTTATTGTAAAATATTATGTATATTACAATACCTATACATATGCATGCTAAAAAGTCTATATTTTCTCATATGCATACCACTTCAAATGTTTCATTTGTTTGTCTATGAGGATGCAAGCTTTCACTAACACATCTTATTGATGTGTGTGTGTGTGTGTGTGTGTGTGTGTGAAGTTTAAGCATTCTTGAATGTTAGAATTGTTAGTGAAAAAGTTCTGTAATGATTTGGTGCATTAATCAGATAAGCAGGGGGAGGTTATCTTTATAGGAGGTCAGGCTTCTTTCCTCTCCAACTCGAAGCTAATTCTTTCCATTCAATAGGATCACATATATAGTGCTAGTATGAGTTCTTCCCTTTCCCAGCCAAAAGATCCAGGACAAGCCTTCAATCAAGAAACCAGAGATTTTCTTTCTTTCTTTCTTTTCCTTCCTTCCTTCCTTCCTTCCTTCCTTCCTTCCTTCCTTCCTTCCTTCCTTCCTTTCTGTTTATGTTTTGGTTTTGCTGGAATTCATGGAGATCTACCTGCCTCTGCCAAGTGCTGGGATTAAAGGTGTGCACCATGGTAGCCAAGCCAGTTTATGTTTTAATTGTTTCCTTAACATTACCAGGCAGAATGTGGTTAAGTTTGCTGATAGCAACCGAGTACTACCAGAAGTGAGAATTATGTAATTATTTTTGGAATTAATATTCAAACTTTACATGATCTCAAGTTTGGATATTGATGTTATGTTTGTGAGATGATTTTTTTTGTTTTTGTTTCTTCTCTGTAGAAAAAAAATAGTATCATAAGTAAATTTATAGAAACCCAGTGGGAATTGTTTTTTAACCTTTTGTAAGTGTATTTCTGACTTAATGAACCCACTTGGTCTTGGACGAAACTATGAGATTAAGTGATTAACTGAGAAAGAGAGGAATAGGTGAGGTCAGAAGCTTGGGTAATGTTTGAATATCGAGCTCCTGAATTCATATTCCTTGTACAGTAGCTAATGAAATCTGTGCTTATTGATCTGCTTGACCAGGAGGACTTACACAAGGGACATAAAAAATACAATGGCCAGGCAAACAATACATCATTGTGTCATTTATTCAAAGACCCTCAGATTCAGAGCTTGTGGCCAACAAGGCATACTAAAATAAGAACCCATGGTGTCAAGCATTTTATAGCTTTCTTAGTGAGTATGCTGGGATCATTTTCTGCGGTTGTATGCTATTGTAGAAAATGCAACTTGTAACATACAGACATCTTGGAAGCCATATATCTCTTTGTTTGTGTATAAGCCAGAGACTATGTATTTTTATCTTCTCTATCCCCAAATTCTCCCACACTCTTCTGTGGGACCTACTACCTGTCTTTTAACTTTGTGTCTTACCTTTTCTTGTTGTTATTATTAATAGCACCCTGACTTCAATCAGTACTAGCCATATATGCATGACTTTGTAGCCATCCACTGAATATGGGCAACCTACAAGCATTCAGATTTCAAAATAAAATTCACCATTTGTTCCTCAGTAGACATCGACTCTTAGTACTTCCTTGTCAAAGGTTTGAACTGAGGGCTCCCTCCTCCTTCTGGGCTGGAATTTTGACGGCTTGACCTCATGTGGGTCTTGTTCAGGCAACTATAGCTACTGTGAGTTGATGTTTGCATTAGCCATATCATGCTCAGAAGACATTTCACAGCTCTTCTCCTCATTTTAGTTCTTACATTTTTTTTTCAGACCACCAGAGACACATTCTCTCATTGGCTGGTAACTTCTCCAGCAGCTAGGCTGTCTGGTCTTCACTTCCCTGCAATGGGATTACAAACTTGCACCACCAGATTTGGTTCTGAAAGTGGAACTCATGGTCTCATCATTGCCATATAAGCAATTTATCAACTAAGTCATCTCCCTGAAATGAAATCTTGCACTTAGATTCAAAGGTTCCATCATGGAATTTTTAAACAAAATGCCTAGGTAAATAGTGGGTGGAAAGGAAATACAATATGGGGGCCAATTTAAAGGGATTTAGTAGATTTTAGAGAAACTGATTGTTGTTTAGCTATAACTGTGGTCTTCTAAAAAGCTAATGCAGTGCATGAATGAATCTGTTGAAATAAAATATGTATAATCAAGAAAATGACAGCCCATTACATTCACAACACTCAAAACCATGCCCAGATAAATGTAGTTCCTTTTGGGTGCCTTCTTTTAAATAGAGAAGAATTTTCAAGTGAGCTGAATCAGAAGATTGAGCAGTCTGGAAATCACATGTTGTGGTCTGGGCTAGATGGGATCATAACCATTTACCAGGGTAAGTAATAATTTTCCAGTGCTTTGCAAAGCATGTTTTTATATATTCATTTAACTTTTATACTAAGCAGAATATGAGCATGTGAGGAGGAAAGGTGAAGAAGAAGGGCTTTTGTTGAAAGCCTGCTGGCTATATTCTATGTTGCCAGTCCTCACCATAAATGCAGTTACTGTTCAGTATCCATTCACTTAGAACTTAGAATCTTGTATATTTCATTCAATCAATGAAAGTCAATAAAGAAATAAATAACCTTTCTCCATGGGTCTCCCTTTGGGAGAATGTCTAGATGCCTAGCTGTTCTACCTTGTAACTTATCAACACATTCCATCCAGCAGACAGAATACTATCCCTGAGTATGCTAATCAACTTTCCCTATCTCATTACACATTGCATTTGTTGGAGTTTTGTTTGATTTTGAGGTTACTGTTTTTAAGTCAGTGTATCTTATAAATCAGGGCTGTGTACTTGTATCTATCTTACACTCAAAGGTTCTTTATAAAGGAGAGTTGGGAAACTTCAACTCTTTTAACATAAATATAATTGATTTTATCTGCTCAGGAAATACATTGTAACTTTCTTCATTCTTCTAGAGTTGCTTTGGAAAATTGGAATAGAATTTTATACATAACCTCAAACATTAAAGTTAAGAACCATGTGCAGAAAATTCAAGAGATAAATTGGAATTCTTATAAAACCCCAAATGTAAAAATTAAACTGTTAAAAGAAGCAGAACAAGAACTTTTAAAATTCTGCAACCTTCAGAACCAGCCACCATTCAGGATCCATTCACTCAGAACTCTCCACCACCAGCATCTTGTTTAAGATATTTTGTGATTTTTTTTTAAGGCTAGGAACAGACAGCTCAGTGAGTAAAGTGCTTACTTTTTAAGTATTTGGACCCCCAGAACTTGCTTAAAGATAGACACAGTGGCACATATCTGTAATCCCAGTGTTCTGATGGCAAATTGGGAGGTAGAGACAGTAGAATTCTAGGAAGAACATCGAACAGTTAACCTGGTATGTACAAGAGTGAACAATAAAGAGAACCTACCTCAAATAAGATAGAAGGCAAGGACTTCAGACTTCCACAGGTATTATTTGACAAGCGCATGACCAAACTCACAAAAGCATACACACACAAACACGTGAATGCATGCACCATATTTTTAAGAATTATTTTTAATTTTAATTATTTGCATGTGTGTATTATATGTGCACTTCTGTCCAGGCACCCTATGACATCAGAAGAGAGCATTGGATGCCCTGAAGCTTACTTACAGACAGCTGAGCTGCCCGGCATGGGTTCCAGGAAACAAACCTAAGTCCTCTATAATAACAAAGCAAATTATTAAACTATGAGCAATCTCTTCAGTTATATACTATATTTTGCTCTTCTTATGTATTATATATAATGATATGTGTTATACATATATGCATGTATGTATAAACTTGGATATCTCAGAGAAGTTTCATAGCTACCTTTCTTTATAGATTCCCCCATATTTTGCAATTACAGCTACTATTTTTGGTTGCCATTTTTGCTCCTCTAGCTAATAAGTAATCCCAAGTCAGTGGCTAGTATGTGGAGTAACAGAACAATATGGAAGATTTTTTTGACAGTGTACTTCACAGCACAGATAAGATTTATCACTTTCTGGGAAAAATACAAGTGAGTATAAACTAGATTGTTGCACAACTCTGTCACCGTTAAGAACAACAAATGGATAATCTTTTATATACACATCCTAAGATGTTCAGGGTCAAGTAAAATCAGTTGAAAATGTACCAAATGTTTTATTTAGAAAATTATTTAAAGAAAATGTTTTTATTATGAATATTTTATAATATAGTATTTTGAGATTTTAATCATTACAGTAAATGAAATAAACATCAGTTATTTTACTTAAAAATCTTAATATTTTAATAGTATGTTTCAAATTTTTTATTAAGATACTCTCAATGAGTTCTTTAAAGTTCTTTATGCTATAGTATTATCACGTATATTCTTTTTAACTCATTTTATAAACATTTTTGGCATACAAATAAAAAACTTTACATAGCAACCACACACTTTCAATAAACATGTTCACAGAGTAACTTCAGTATATATTTTCCATAGACTATTCACAGATATATCTATGTTTTTCATTTCCCACTCAGCTTGGACATAAGAAGGCAGAAAATTTACACAATTCCAACAGTGTGATGCAAGTAGATCTGAAACCTTTCAAAACCCACCATCAATTTCTACAGCATAAAATATAAGGAAGGTATGAAAAGGTGATAGAATTCATTCAGTTCTCCTATTTATTGTTCCACTAATTTTCTGCAGTAAACATGTATTCTACTAATTCTATTGAGAAGTGTTTGGCTCTTCAGTGCTTTGCAGAGTTGTTGCTCTGGCCAACTGCTTTACAGACTATGCCATTCACAATCAGAAGGGTACACAAGGCTGCCAACTCACTGCTGTGTAAGGAATCACTCACTGTGCATCTAGACCCATTGTACAAAAACATGAGGTTTAAATGTATCTTTCGAAGAATCCAATATATGACTGAGGGGATTAAAGTAATTTTGCTTTAACTTTTGTATCTAGTAAATGACATAAATCAAGATAAGACATGGCATGTAGCCATAATAGACCAACTTACATACTGCCCATCAGAGTGGGATCGACAATGACACTGCTGTCATTCCAGGATCTGATGTGCTTAGGAGTGTGGCAGAATATTGTTCAATATGACATAGCTATGCTCCTTGCCTTTCCTGCCTTATTGGTCATGTACACTTCTCCCTTGGTTTTTGCCTTATACTTTAACCTTTCCACAAAGCAGGAAAC
Organism: Microtus pennsylvanicus; assembly: GCF_037038515.1. Lineage (NCBI taxonomy): Eukaryota > Metazoa > Chordata > Mammalia > Rodentia > Cricetidae > Microtus > Microtus pennsylvanicus. The sequence goes on along the minus strand of NC_134586.1, from coordinate 69,290,590 downwards.
TTTTGATGAACTCCAACCTATTTACCTAGGGCCCCATATCTTTCCAAGCTCTCCAAACTTCACTCCCTGGAGAGCTGTTGACATTTTCTTCAGATTTTTCCACTTGTTTACTGGAGCTCTCTTTTCAATGGACCATTACTCTGAAATACCTCTCTTTTCTTCACCACCTGCTCCCACTCACTTGGATTCAGGTGTTCCTGCCATCTGTTGCCCTGATGCAATGCCCAGTCACCAGTTTTGAGTTTTCCCAGTCTCTGGCATGGCATGCCTCCAGCAACAATTTTCATGTACAGATGGTTCAAGGGTGGCTTGAGCTGTCATCTTTTTGTCTGTGATATTTCTTCTTATTAAACAGTAAGTGCATTAATCAGAGTTATCCGGAAAACAGAACCGGTACAATTATCTAGAGATATTTGTTAGAAGATCTCTTAGGGGAATTAGCTAACATGATCATGGAGGGTAAGCTGACCCATGACAGTGTCTGAAAGCTGAAGGTCCTGCGGTGCTGGCAGCATGGCTGAGATTAGCTGCAAGGGCCTCAGAACTAGGGAAGCTCATAGTTCATAGTTTGAGTATTAGGAGAACCATTGCTGAACATTTTAGAGTCCTGATGCTAGAGGATCTGGAGTCCTTAGATTTGGTGGGTGAAGTCAGAAGAAATTTGCATACATTTCCCTGTCCTTCATTAGAGTTCTAAGACCTAATCATCTACAAAATGCTTGCTACCATTGAGAGTTGATCTTTTTCCTTAGACCATGCAGATTTGCACACTAATCTTTTATGGGAATACACTCACAAAAAAGCCCAAGTACTACTTTCTTCTAGTAATCCATAATCCAGTCAATTTGATACCTGAAATTATCTACCACAGCAAGCAAATTCAAAATTAAGCAATAGTACAATAAATTGAAATAATTTACAGATATTTCTAATGTGTGAGAAAAAATAATGATCTGATTAAATCTTCCCCTAAGAAATCATTATTCTATTGAGTTCATCCAAATAGCAGGGTGTGATTTTAATTATTATAATGGAACATAATTGTCACTAAACTGAGGAGTTAATTATTCTGAAAATAATTGTGTCATTCTTCTACAAATAAATGATATGAAAATGTATTTTGTAGCTCGGAGTCTTGAATAATACCAACAGAGCCAATGTATTTACTCATGTGAAACTTAAGCAATAGTCACTTGTGATTCACCCAATTTTCTCCCAAGAGTTGGATTAGCAATTTTAAACTTGCAAATGAGATGGAGGCTTCATTATTTCTCTAATGGAAAACACAAAAATCTAACAACACTGCTTCAGAATTGGCATTTGCCACCTATCACAAATGCCACTTGGCACATGGCTATGAGTCTCGTTGAGACTGGGTCATCATTTACCTTTTCTACTTCATGAAACTTGATCCTTTGGATGATTTCCAGGCAATTCAGCAGAGAAGCAATGGACATGAAATTATCAGACTATCAATTATTGTCACAGCCAGCCCCGAGTTCTTGGAGAAAAATAGTAATTAGTTTTCAAAATTAAGATTAAATGGTGGCTTTGGGGGCATGATCTATGGAATGTCTTAGGCAAAGATGGGAAAATACGTGGCTTGATTTCATCTTTCTCTGTGACATAATTAAATTGGTAGGAAAAATCTTTCCATAATGAAATTCTAGGCTTCTTTCTTCTCTCATACCAGAACTCACCTGTTACCACCTTATACTACTCAACCCGTCCACTTTGCAGAGCCTTGTGCCCCTTTACCTCCAATGTAGGGTTTAGTTGAGACTCCTATTGTTTCAGGGAAACCCTGCCTCTAGCAACAAACACCACAGAGAGTTATTAGCATAAGCTCCTATCATAAGAGTAATTTGGTTTATAGTTTTCCATTCAATTATGACAGCAAGCACCATAAAATCAGAGGAAAGATGGAGACACTTAGTTGGAAACTAGTTCCTACAAATGTGTTGGTGGTCAGAGAGGCAGATGATTAGAGGAGGATTTAATGTTTGGTTGATAAATGCTGTATGTGACAGTCTCATTGGAGTTCCACTGAAGTGAGGGTTCTCATATGTAGAAACAAAATCCACAGATTTCATTTACTACTAGTCTTTAATATTTTTATTTTTTGAGAATTTTATACATCCATATAATGCTTACTGAGCGGGGGTGTAACCTATTGTTTTTAAGAACTGTGATACGAGGCCAGGTAGTAGTGGCACATGCCTTAGGACAGGCTCCAAACCTACAAAACAAACTAACAAAACAAAACAAAAAAAACTTGTGATATGACAAGGAAAAATGGGCTTGAGATCACCACATGTCAATCCTCAATATATCAAAATCATAGCGTTTCTTTAATAAATTGTTGTATTTCCACATTCCTCAGTGTTCACTAAGAACTAAGAACCTTTGAGTATGTGTGTAGCAGAGATGAGGATGTGTAGAGCTCAACATGATGGCACAAGAGGCTAGAGGAGAACACAGATGGGAGACAGACTTGTTCTCATAAGAGAGAAAGCAGAGTATTTTCAAGGAAGAATGTTGGGTCACCTATAACAAATGTTTATAATCAAGTAAACTAAGACTAGAAAAACACTCGATGATTTTTAACAATGCAATGTTGCTGGGACTTTAACAAGAGCTAATTTACTGAAAAGGTGTAGATAGAAAACAGGCTAAGAGGAGGGTAAAGGATAAGTGGTATGAAATGGAGAAATGGAATAACAACAGTTAGAGATAAAGAGGCATGTAGTTTTGTTTATTTTGCAACTGTATAAATTTTAAGGGAACTAAGACGATTTAAAACTAAGAGTTGAGGGTTTAGGAGATGGATCATTGAATAAAGCACTTGCCATTCTAGCGTGAGGACTCAGGCTTAGATTCATTGCACATATATAAATGCCAAATGGGCAAGGCAGTAACCTGTAATCCTAAAACTTGGGAATGGAGATGGAAGAATCACCTACACAAGCTGGCTAGATAGACTAGATGAACTGGTGAGTCCCTTTTTCAGGAGTAGACCCTGCTTCAAAACACAGGGTGAGTGTGAGTCTTGCCTTTAATGTCTGAGCTAAAGTGTGGCACATCTACACATTAGAGTACTACTCAGTGGTAAAAAAAAAATGACATCTTGGATTTTGCATGCAAATGGATAGAAATAGAAAACAATATCCTGAGTGGGATAACCCAGACCCCAATATATGGTATGTACTCAATCATTTGTGGATTCTAGCCATAAACAAACGACATTGAGCCTATAGTTCGCGATCCTAGAGAAGCTAAGTAATAAGGTGAAACCAAAGAAAAACATATATAGATCCTCCTGGAAATTGGAAGCAGACAAGATCACCAGGCAAAAGTTGGGAGCATATGGGTGGGGATTGGGGAAGAGGAGAGGGGGAGAGAGAAGGGAGAAGGGGAGGGTTGGGGAGGGCTTGGGGGAGTGGGATGGTAGAGCTGGAGGAAGGACGGATATGGGAGCAGGGAAGAAGATGTCTTAATTAAGAGAGCCATTTTGGGGTTGGCAAGAAGCTTGACTCTAGAGAGGTTCCCAGGTGTCCACATGGATGTCCCCAGCTAGAAACCTGGACAGTGGAGGAAAGGGTGCCTGAACTGGCCTTGTCTGGTAGTCAGACTGATGACTATCTTGAATATCACCATAGAACCTTCGTCAGGCAATGGATGGAGATAGAGACAGAGAGCCACAACGGAGCACTGGACTGAGCTCCCAAGGTCCAGTTGAAGAGCAGAAGAAGGGAGAATATGAACAAGGAATTCAGGACCATGAGGGGTTGGTCCACCCACTGAGACAGTGTGCCTAAGCTAATGGGAGCTCACCAAATCCAGCTGGACTAGGACTGAACAAACATGGGATCAAATTGGACCCTCTGAATGTGGCTGACAATTGGGGCAGACTGAGAAGCCAATGATAATGGCACTGGGATTTGTCTCTACTGCATGTACTGGCTTTTGGGGATCCTATTCTATTTGGATGCATACTTTCCTAAGCCTGGATGGATGGACGACGACCTTGGACTACCCACAGGGCAGGGTACCCTGCCATTTCTTAAGATTGGAGTCAGTGAGAGGGAGGGGGGAGAGGGAGGGAAGTGGGAGGAGAGGAGGAAGTGGAAATTTTGATTGGTATTACTTATAAAGTAAAAAAAAAATCTGCTGAAAAAAATACCAGAACAAACAAAAATAAATAAATAAAACACAGGGTGAAGGAAAATTGGAGATGATATCCAATGTTGACTTCTGGCTTCCACATGCACATATATACAGATGTATTTATACTTGCACACACATGTGTACCCACACAAATGCAAACTTGCATGAACACACACATAAACATATCTATAAAACCTTAATAATTCTGGAGAAAGGAAACTGGTTTAGTGAGGGAACTGGAAACATTTAAATAACAGAATGTGGTTTCTCCACTGATGGGAACAAACAGTCCACAGTTGATGGAAACAAGGGAAACATAAGAAATTGCCCTTGCTTACAAAAGGGACAACTCTGGCCTCTACCATTAACTCTTGAAAAGAACTCAGAGGGCAGTCATTCCATCTTCAGCTGAGATATTCTCTCTGCTCAAAATACAGCATCATATTTACAGCCTTATTCCTAGGAGTCTCTTCCAATTTGAGAGGAGGATTAAATGTTTTTTTCTAGTGATGAGAAGCCCTAAACTCCACCTGGTGCCTGCTAGAAGGAGAAGCTAGGGCCCTGAAAATGTACAGCTCTCGCTCTCTCTCTTTTCTCTCTCTCTCTCTCTCTCTCTCTCTCTCTCTCTCTCTCTCTCTCTCTCTCTCTCTATTCTGTAAACAGCAGTGACAGTTCTGACTGTTGCCATTCTAAGCATGGGAGCCTGTGTGATGACTGATGGAAAATTAACAAACAAACGACACAAATGCATTCTGAGTCCTTCAAGTATTCATCTTATTAAAGAAAGAAGCTACAGTCATGAAAAGATTGTCTTCATTTGTGGCCCTTGCTTTACCTTGGACACAGCCAATGGCCTAGTACAGCTTTGCTCCAGAACGATGAAAGTTCTATAAGAATAAAGTAAATCAAAAGAAGAATTTACCAGTAACCTGCCGCAGGACCTAAAAACAAAAGCACAGACAAATATTTTACATCATTACTTACAAAACATTACTTATATATTAATTCACAAACTCTATGTGTATGCTGAGGCAACAAAGACCAAGTTGAAGAGTTTGACAGGCACCATGTGTCAGTTACGTTTCTTGTTGCTATGACAAAAAATAAAACAAGCAAACAAAACCAGCAAGAATAAAGAAGACCTGATGCAAACAACTTAAACAAGGAAGAGCTTGTTTGGGCTCACATTGTAAATCCTGACCAGGAAGTCATGAGGTGAGAACAAGAGATAACATTGCATCCACTTTCAGGACATAGATGATTGCTGGTGCTGATATCTTCTTCTGTTTTTCTTTTTAATTTAGTCTGGAACTCCAGTATGTAAGATGATTCCATACACATGGGGTAGATCTCCTCTCTTTGGTTAAACATCTCTATAAGAATCCCAAAGAGAAAGCCAAGAGATATCTTCTACGTGAGTCCCAGTGCAGTGAAGTTGGCAGTAAAGATTAACGATCACAGACCATCTAGTTCTTATAAAGAAATATTCAAACAATCCCTTTCTGGTGGTCCTGGATGACCTTGGCTTTGAAGAAAGGAAGATCTGTGTAATGCCCCAGGCTACTCATAGTGAAGGAGGCAAAAGTCCCTCTTTAGCCACAAGGCAATGCTTTCAGAAAGGTCCCATAGTCAAGATTCACAAATGCAGCCAGAAGGGCTGAATTAAGAGACAAGACCCAAGTCCTCTAAAGTATTCAAATATGTCAAGTTCTTCTCCTCAGTTAAAAATTTTTAAAAAAGCCAAATACAAGAGTGTAGAAACCCATATAAAGCTAAAGTGTTATCGAAAACCATTATGCTGTTCAGGGGTCACTTTGAGTCAGGAGTACAGTGACTTTCAGAGAGACAGAGAAATTGGGAAAAGCCCCTGAACTGAGTAAAAGGCAGCCAGCCAGGATCTGGAAGTTTAAAGTTCAGCATACAATAAAACTACAATGTGGAGCTGATGCTCTTCACATTAGTGAAGATGTTGCCTGATGCCTGCTGAGAGCTCACTCCCTATAATGCACAGCACTCTTGTAGTTCTCTGAATGACTTCTCACTATAGAATTTCCATGGTGTTTCTACAAGGAAACTACTCAGGTTATATATTACAGGTGAATCTCTGAGTAGTTTAGCACTCCTAAGATCACATAATAAACAGCTGTGCTGATATGTGGTTCAGACAGTCTGAGTTTACATTCCTAACTGATAGTTCTGTAACTATGCCATGAAGCAATACTTAACAGAACACCTGAATCGGAAACTTTATCTTTAAATAGGAACTTAGCTAGATGGACTCAATTTCCTACGAGCTTCCTGGACGACCTTCACTACTGAAGGTTGGTATTACCCCTTTGGTTTAATTTCAAGGTATGGCTCCTTTAACTTGTTGGTAAGTTTGCTTTGGGGATGTCAGTGTTTAAAGACAGAAGTTGTTAAAGAAAAAGCAAACCTTCAAACTATATCAGAACAGATCACTATGTAGATGTTATCTATGGTATTTGATTTAGTAAAGTAGACCAGAGAAACACAATGAGTCATAGAGTCATTCCTGGGATGACTAGAAACTGAAAAACACTAAGACAATTTCTCCTTGAGTTGGATTATTTCCACAGATGGACTTCTAGTGCAGGGACCTCCACTCTATGACATTTGGACAGATGCTAGAGACACTGCTGTGGACACTTACCAATCAATAACTTCTTTTTTTAAAAAAAATAGCCTTTTATTTTTCAAATGTGTGTGTGAGAGAGAGAGAGAGACAGAGACAGAGACAGAGACAGAGAGAGAGACAAAGAGAGAGACTGTGTAAGAATAAGTGCTCACAAAGGCATGGGCCCATGGAGGCCAGAGGCATCAAATAAATCTCCAGGATTTGGAATTGCAAGTGATTCTGGTTTCCCAACTTGGGGGCTGAGACCTGAACGAGCGTCCTCTGGAAAAGCAGTCAATGTTCTTATCCACTATACTATCTATGCAGACCCAGTCCCCTGACTTTTAAAACACACTGACTAATTTGTCTGTCTATGAAGGCAGTTTCTTAACAGGCTCCAGCAACACATATAAACATGCTTTTCTAAGTCAGCTTCTTTCGGTTTATTTTCTTGAGACTATAATACAAATCTCCTTTCTTCCTGCTCTTTCCACTATGTCAGTTATTTCTCCCAAAGAGAGCTATTTCTTTATTCAGTTGCATATAGACACATTTTGTCTATAGATAAACTGGTTTCTCCAAGGCAATCTCTCTGGCCCCCTCTTTTAATTGTACTAACTCGCAAAATCACAAATGTGCTTATAATTTGGACAGTTATTATTTTATCTGCATTCCTTGTTGAATTATTTTGAATTTTTTTAGTATAAACACACCACCATCTTTAAAAAAACCCCTTTGAGTTTTGAGCTAAATGCAGATTTACGTATTATTTGCCTATATCGGGGAAATAATGTTGATGTTCTGCAATTTGGATATTAACGTTGGGAAATGGCACCCATCATTTTCGCCTTCTTTAAATCTTTCATCTTAATTGGCACACAATACTCCATGGCAGCAGCATTTTATTGTTCAGCCATTCCTCTTTGATGGGCTTCAAGGTTGTATCAGTCTCTGCGTCATCAACACCTATGACATATACTCTTTGGAACTGTGATCTATCCTCATAAGGCATTATTTCTATGTAATTGTGAATTTTCTACCTTTTTTTGTAATTGGAAATTTTCCATCTTTCTCTATATTTTTCCTTGAGCCCTGTCATGGACAGCAGGTGTTTTCCACTGACTTCCCATCAGATTATCATGCCTTTGAACTCTGGCTTCTGTTAATTCTGCTATATAATCCTGGTATGCAGATGAGCTGTTGAAGGCCTCAGTTGTCGCTTAAGAGTGACCATGAACATAATTTTTTCAAAGTGTTTTTTATAACCATACTCAAAGCACACTATAGTCAATTTGGTTTATGATTTACATGGCAATATGTACAAGGAGTTTGGCTTAATAAGGAGGCATGAATTTAATGCTTTAGTAAAGGTTAAGATAAAATAAAGTGATGTTTTTCAAATTTATGGCTGCAGCATGGAACTCAACAGACACCCAAGTCCTAGAAGTATTCATTCCAGTATGCTTCACTCAGATGAGATGATAAGCTGTCTTTCACTGTTTGGATGATCACAGCTTCCTCATTGCAGTCCATATGACAGAAGCTAAGAACATGTATGGGGCTCACCAAGAAGACAGCAGCTATAAAGTTCTGAAAAGGGGAAAATAATGTCATTTTCTTAGCTTTAAATATGAAGACAATATGGGTCACAATGTCCTATCATTGAATCCAGAACTACTTGTGATTCATGAAGTTCTCACATTCAAGAAGGATAATTAGCAACTTTCTTCAAGTTGATGGCATTTTGTCTTTGTCATTGAAAGTAGGGATCCAGACGGTTGCAATGTTTATGCTGGCTCTGTGCAGTTGGACATCCTCAGCAAGGCCTCTGAAGTGCAGAGCACATCATAGTCAACCTCTTGGATGTTGTCCAAGGGAAATTATTAATCAAATTTAGAAAAACATTTTTCTCTGCCCTCCTATTATGTTGAATCCGTAAATGCTTTCATGACATTGAAAGGCATAAATCTCTCCCAGCAACTGGTTATTCGATATAGGCGAAGAATAAGGTTGGGGTCACAAGCACATTAAAGGCTCTTTAGAGGTTCCTCATGCATGATAGAAAAGATGACATAAAGAGCCTGAGCTTGGCAGCAAACCAGATCGCTCATGAATATCGATTCTCAGTCTTTAGTAGTGAGGTTTTAAAAAACTGCTTAATTCATCGAGGTGCCTTATTCTTATATGTAGAACAATAATAAACAGCTATTGAATTTCAAATTGGTTGTCAAAATTATATGGAATGAAATTGATTATAATGTTTGATTGTTCTGTATTTCAAAATCTGTCTCTCAACCTAGATGGGTGGCTCTCAGCCATGGAGAGGACCGTGAAAGAAGGAAAAAGAATTGCCAGAAATCACCATGAAGTATCTTGGGTCACAGTACTAAGTCCTTTATTAACTGAAGTGTTATCAGCTACAATATCAAATACACCTCTGGAAATCTTAAACGTTCGCTATAATGAAAATTAACATTTGCTATAACCAGTGAGCATGACCATCATGAGTAAGGGGCCTTCTTTCTCCTATCTTATAAACCCACCAACTTCTAAATTCAAAATGCCATGTGTCTTTCAAATCTACAAATTGGGCTGAAATTGAATAGTAATGCGGGGGTGGCAACTGGGAGGATGCTATGGGCCAGCTGGGAGAGGCCATGCATCATTTATACTACATTTCAGGGATCATTGCATGTGGGCACACTGAAAATGAGAGGACCAGGAAATAACAGTTGTTCTGTATGCATATGAAGGGAAACAGATGTAACTAATAGTAGATGCAATTTGATAGCCTATTTGATAAATATCATTTCAACAAAAAATAAGGATTACATAGTAGAAGGATGTAGACATCAAATGTTAAAGTTCCTAAACTCCAGAAAAACTGTCCTGATTACCAGGACCTTAAAAGAAATACGACAGTGATAAACTAGTGATAGGCAAGCATAGGACTCAAAACATTGTATAGCATCTTCTCCGTGAGTCTGAAAGCAACCAAGGACCTAGACGTCTAATAGATGAGTCTCTCCCAGTCTTCAATGTATAATGTTAAGCTTCTGATAAAAAATATATAACTGCAAATTAAATTTTACTATTAGCAAGATCAATGTTAGTTGTACCTGGACATAAATCTGAATCAAGAATTTCAAAACAATCAGTGGTGATGATGGTTACTATACTCAGTAGGGTAAGAGGAGTAAGTACATGAATTTAGGACAAAGTATGGGGGGATGAGGACAAATTATAAGGGAGGGAATGGGATAGATTTTATAACCTTTATAAAACATGAAAATTGTTTTTTTTAATTTAAAAGAATTAGAAATCATATATAAATCCCTGTCAGTTCTGTGTTTTACAGACAAGCTCTTTCTCTCTTTATTGTGCTATTTTACTCTGGTGATGATGACTTCTACTGAGTAGCAGTTTTTAGTTTTTAATTAACTCAGTTATCTATATTTTTATATTTTGTTAGTTTTTATTTCACATCACGCAAAATATATTTACATTTTCAATAATTAA